>NC_136070.1:924883702-925483702 GCF_964261635.1 Lissotriton helveticus
GGCCAGATGCCCTCCCACTGGCATTGCTATCGATGTGCTCCACTCCCACTAAGCACCATTTGACCCCCTACGAGGTTGTATTTGGGCGACCAATGAATCTCTGGACTGCCCCTAAACCGACCTCCGTTCACGACGTCCCAGACGTCCTACTGTCTGATTACTTGTGCAAATTGACTAAAACATTGTCTGTCATTCATCAGCAGGTGCATCAGGCCATCCCCGATGCTTCCAGGGGTCCGGGTCACGATATCCAACCGGGAGATTATGTGCTGATCCGGAATTTCCAACGGACGAAGAGTCTGGAACCCCGGTGGACGGGCCCCTGGCAAGTACTGATCACCACCCGAACGGCTCTTCGAGTGGAGGGGAAGCGACACTGGCTGCACGCACACCACTGTAAGAAGGTCTCCTCGACCCTGACCACGACAGAAAACGTCAGCACCCAAGAAGAACTGCTGAACAAAGACCGGCCATCATTGAACTGTTATCCTGATACCGAGGCACTCGAACTTGCAAAATTCTCTGATCCCACTGTGCCATCCAGGGAAGGGTATTTCCTGCGTCGAAAGGAGGGAGCTTCGGCTAAGTAGACCACAGACTAAGTTGAATCTCAGAACGGTAGCCTAAACACAACCAAGGGTTACCCGAAGAGAGGCTAAACGAAGTCTGCGGTTCTGCCCACTACCGAGCACCTCGAAGATGATGGAAGCGCCAGATAAGAAGATGATGGAAGCAACAGGAAATACCCGTTATCGAAACCCAAAGACTGACGGTGTACACAAATCGAAGACAATTGCCCTTTTCATTGTCCTCCTCTTTTGCCTCCTCCTCATGACTTCCTTCTGGATCATGGAAGAGAGCGCACCCGCTCATCAGATATTGCTGACCACTGCACAGCCAACCACTATTAAAGAACATCACCTGATCTCCCTTTCGCCTCAGCTCCGAGAAAGGCGTAAGGAGTTCTGGAACAATTCCTTTGTGCAACTGTTGCACCAACACAACCTTGCCGCCAACGCCACAAACTGCTGGATCTGCGGGTTGCTCCCGCATGCCACCGGACACTCCATCCTTTTCATCCCTTCCCCTTTCTCAGTTCACGGTTCTTGCCTTGCCTGGTTGATCCTCTTGCTAGAGAGCTACAAGGACAACGCCACTTCTGGTCAAACAGTGTCACACTTCTACCACGGGTTCTGGCTGAACAAAACCGGAAGGACTTCTGCTCCCTTTTGTCCTTTGACCTCTGGCTCCTCCTTCCAGATGGACATCCCTGCCAAGGAACGAGTCGAAATGCAGGTGTTCCATAATCCAGCCAGACCCACCTTCTCCTACCTACGGAAACGAACTGCTGCCACTCTGACGGTGGCTCTGTCTGTTAGCAATGTCACGGGCCTCGTGTGCCTCGAAGGCTTGGGAACACAGCTGGTGGGTCACAGTTCCTGCCACATCACCAGAACATTGGACTCCATCGATCCCCCCTCCTTTGTTGCTTCTCCGAATATGTACTTTGTTTGTGGCACCAAAGCTTACACTTGGCTTCCAAAAAGTTGGGGGGGTACCTGCTACATCGCCTTCATTCTCCCTCCAACGTACGTGGCCCCAGCCAACCATCACCGGCAGAAGCGCGCAAGAGACATTGAACAAGCCGACTCCACTGGAGCACAGTTCCTGGATGCAGTGAAGGGACTTGTTCCTCTGTGGGGCCCAATGGCAAACAGCCGCGCCATCCGACACCTGACCCAGGCAGTAGAAACGACCATGAACATCACGGCTGGCATCCTCACTAACAATACGGCCGAGCTTCAGGCAGTCCGCCTGGTGGCTCTTCAGAACCGCCTTGTTCTAGATGTAGTTCTAGCTGACCGTGGAGGAGCATGCTGCATCATTGGATCCAGCTGTTGCACCTACGTGCCAGATAACTCGCCCTCAGTCTACAAAGCGATCGAACACCTCCACAGACTTTCCTCAGAGGTTCACCAGGAACAGGAAGGATGGTCGCTTGGAAGCTGGTTTTGGGGCACTTTGAAGGACTGGGGATCGAGGTTGTTCACATTTATATTGATACCGGTCGTGATACTGTGTGGGTGTTGCCTAGGTATTCAATGTTTGCCACCTTTGTGTTCGCTCATTGCTAACTGCATGTGCCCTAAGACTTCGGACTTCAAAACTGAACACATGAAAGCATTGTATGACCTCGAAATAAGAAATATAATGGGGATTGACGTAAATTAACAAGCTGGCTAAATATGTTGAAAAGGGAGGACTGTTAAAATCTAGATCGTGGCGTAAACATTATCGGCGCCATCTTGTCTCTTTTCAGATCCATGCGTGCGCGTAAGCAGCAGCCATTTTTAATGCCATGATCTCCCTGCCCACTGTCGATAGCCAGCGCGTCTCCCCCCACCCCCTCACCCTCTCGCCTCTTAAGCATCCCCCGCGCTCGGACAGCCCCCGATCTCTCCTGCCTGGGCCATAACGCACCTCCAGCGCGACCCTGCCTCCGAGCCACATCCCGTGCCGAAACCCCCACACTCTTTCATCTCATCCATAAAACGGGCCCTTTGATAACCTCTTCCTCCTTGCCCGATTGTCCGGCCCGACCCCAGGCCATCATTTAGCCCAACAGATGCGGTTTATTGCCCCTACAGTAGGATCTCGCCTCACATCAAAGGAGCGGGGATTAATCAATGCCCTCACACCCCTAGATCCGATCGATCGCCCGCATTCCTGTTCCCAGCGGAATGTCCAGCTGCGCGATAGCCATCATGCTGAGATTGGGGTGGGGACTCCTACTGTAGATATGTGTGGGAACGGGCCTGAACCGGGGATTCCAAAGACGCCTTTTCCGTACTTCAAAGCATTACCAAGAATGTGTTGCATGTAATAAAGTAATAAACCAGTGTATAAGAGGCCAGGCCTCAGAGATGTTGGGAGAGCACCTCGAGAAGATACCCTGTTGTCTGATTTGACGTGTTCTGTTCCGTCGGAAATAAACTCCTGTTTCCTGCCTTCCAGTCTCCAGCGCCTGCCTCTTTATTTGGTAATCGTGAGTTGGGTGAGAATCGGCTAACGCCGGGCAAATATGGGAAAGGGGTAATCGACCTGACCTGCCTGAACCCTTTTTCATCGATCATACACCTTTCATACGTTGACACATACAAAACCATTCACAACGCCAGCTGCGGGCCCAGCACATTACAACACTCACACCAGCAGACAGCGCCATTCAAGGGCCCATCACTTTCACACGGCCACATTCCCGACCCAGCAACCACACCAGCTCACAGATTGTGTTGAGTGGCGTTTGGCTAGCAGTGTGTGTAGTGACCAGCAGCTAGTCACTACTCTCACACCGCCAGCCATGCGCCAGTCCACGCACACCGCCAGCCAAGCGCCAGTCCACGCACACCACACCGCCAGCCACTTGCCAGTCCACGCGAACCACCCCGCCAGCCAAGCGCAAGTCCACGCACACCGCCAGCCAAGCGCCAGTCCAAACACACCGCCAGCCAAGCGCCAATACAAACACACCACCAGCCAAGCGGCAGTCCACGCACACCGCCAGCCAAGCACCAGTCCACGCACACCACACTGCCAGCCAAATGCCAGTCCATGCACACCACCAGCCAAACACCAGTCCATGCACACCACCAGCCAAACACCAGTCCACGCACACCACACCGCCAGCCAAGAGACAAGCCACGCACACCACACCGCCAGCCAAGAGACAGGCCACGCACACCACACCGCCAGCGATGAGCCAGCCCACGCACACCGCCAGCCAAGCGCCAGTCCAAACACACCACCTGCCAAGTGCCAGTCCACGCACACCGCTAGCCAAGCACCAGTCCACGAACACCGCCAGCCAAGCGCCAGTCCAAACACACCGCCAGCCAAGCACCAGTACAAACACACTGCCAGCCAATCACCAGTCCACGCACACCGCCAGCCAAGCGCCAATCCAAACACACCGCCTGCCAAGCGCCAGACTGCGCACACCGCCAGACAAGCGCCACTCCGCGCACACCGCCATCACATTTAGGATTTTATTTTTTTATATAAATGAGAAAAAACAAACAAATTGCAAATAGACACAAATCTACTAACACAGAATCTGAAACTAAATACACTACACAAATGCCAACCTTGAAACTGACCATTCACACCACCAGGCACAAAACCAACACATTACAACATTCACAAAAAGGGACCAGGTACACCCTGCTTGACAAAAACAGAAAATACACGTTTTTATGCACAACCACCTATTCCTCAAACACACACACATACATACTGGTTGGATTTGGCACGAGGGTGAGTGATGGTTCAGTATAAACGGTTGTATTAACCAGAGATTTCACAAAAATGAAATGCACTGTTAACTGAAAGGACGAAAAACTGAACCAATCCCATGAGCTGTAAAGCCACAACAAGGCACCAACCTCTTTACAGGCCATTCATACACCTTTCATATGTGTGACACATACAAAACCATTCACAACGCCAGCCGGTGGCCCAGCACATTACAACACTCACACCAGCAGACAACGCCATTCTAGGGCCCATCACTTTCACACGCCCACATTCCTGACCCAGCAACCACACCTGATCACAGATTGCGTTGAATGCCGTTTGGCTAGCAGTGTGTGTAGTGACAAGCAGCTAGTCACTACTCGCACACCGCCAGCCAAGCGCCAGTCCACATACACTACACCGGCAGCCAAGCGCCAGTCCACACACACCGCCAGCCAAGCGCCAGTCCACACACACCACACCGCCAGCCAAATGCCAGTCCACGCACACCACCAGCCAAGCGCCAGTACAAACACACCGCCAGGTAAGCGCCAGTCAACGCACACCGCCAGCCAAGTGCCAGTCCATACACACCACCAGCTAAGCCCCAGTCCACGCACACCACACCACCAGCCAAGAGCCAGTCCACGCACACCGCCAGCCAAGCACCAGTCCAAACACACCGCCAGCCAAGCACCAGTACAAACACACTGCCAGCCAAGCACCAGTCCACGCACACCGCCAGCGAAGCGCCAATCCAAACACACCGCCAGCCAAGCGCCAATCCAAACACACCGCCAGCCAAGCGCCAGACCACGCACACCGCCAGACAAGCGCCACTCCATGCACATCGCCATCACATTTAGGATTTTTTTATATATAAATAAGAAAAACCAAACCAATTGCAAATAGATACAAATCTACTAACACAAAATCTGAAACTAAATACACTACACAAATGAGAACCTTGAAACTGAACAAAAAATCTTAAACAATAGAGGCCAGGCAGTTCACCTTACCACTCATGGAAGCTCCCAAAAATTATTTTGAATGTGGTACATTCTAAAACAAGCAGGCACACACAGCCCAGGGTTAGAAGGACACTCGGGGCAGTACATACGAGTCTCCTTAGCATACCTCTTCGCCAACAGACTCTACATCTCCTACTGGGAAAGTCTTTTGAGGGTGTGGGAGGAATGTGATCAGGAAAGTGGCGATCTTTCAATCTAGCAACATCATCCCCCACTCCAACTCTAGGAACACTTGTCTGTTCCACTCAAACAAGGCTGCCTATTACAGACTCCTGAAACTTAGCAAAAGTCTTCTATGACTCAGGACAAGAATCCTGGAACACAACAAAAGCATTAAAGGTTTCCAAGTGGAAAAGATGGAGAGCTAACTTCTTATACCAAATGTAAGCCTTACGAAGAGCAGCGTAAGGTTCCAACCTCTGATCGACTGTCAACACCACCCATATGCCTATTATATTCTAAAATGCACACAGGTTTGCACACTTAAGCAATGTGACCCCAAACAGTCACAGGTGCAGTGCTTTCATCATGGATGGTATTCAGCATGTAAACATCTCTCCTGTCTGAAAACTTCACAGCTAGAAGTTCCTCGCAACGCAACGCTCTGCACTGTCACCACACAAGCTTTTGACAAACAAGTTCTTTTGGGAAACCTTTACGGTTAGAGCGGATTGTGCCACAAGCAACAGTGTCCACTTTGGCCAATTCCCTGAACAACCGCACACCAGTGTAGAAGTTATCTACATATAGATGGTGGCCTTTGTTCAAAAATCCTCTACCAAGTTCCCACACAATTTTCTCAGTCACTCCAAAAGTGGACGGACAACCAGGGGGGGTTAATCCTGGATTCCTTACTGGTGTACACCCGGAAATTGGAGACCTATCCAGTCCTACTGTAACACAGCATTTACAGCTTAATTCCATAGCGTGCCCTCTTACTAGGAATGTATTGTCTGAAAACCAAGCGGCCTTTGAACAACAACAAAGACTCACCCACTGCAATTTCTTACCCTGGAGCAAATATCTCAGAAAATCGATCAACAAAGTGATCAATGACAGGCCGAATCTTAAAAAGACGGCCACAATCAGGGTGATCTTGTGGCAACGCTAAACCATTATCGACAAAATGCATCATCCGAAGCAGAAGAAAATACCTATCACGACTCATGTCTGCCAGAAATATATCAGTTGCCATCAAGGGACTAGTAGACCAATATGAAGACATTGAGGGCTTCCTTAGCAAGCCCATCAAAAAAGTTAAACCCAAGAACTTCTTCTTCTCTTCCAGGTTTGTAGGAGTCAATCGGGTAGCTCTAGAGAGTGGGGCTTAAGGCAGGCACTGTTGTCCCTCAAACACTGTTCGGCATACAAATTAGTCTGCTCAACAATCTCTGCCAAAAATACATCGTCCATAAACAACTGAAAAAAAATGTATCGGTGAAACGTTTTCAGTATTCACTCTACACCCTGTAACACCAGTAAAGTCTGGCAATGCTGGCTGCACCATGCCTCAGCACTTTCAACTGGAAGCCTTGCAGTCCCAGGCTGCAGTCCAGATGCCTCTTGCCGCACTATACCAACTGGAAGCCTTGCAGCTGCAGGTTGCAGCCCAGATGCCTCTTGCCGCACTACACCAACGAGAAGCCTTGCAGCCGCAGGCTGCAGCCCAGATGCATTTTGCTGCACTACATAAACGGGAAGCCTTGCAGCCCCAGGCTGCAGCCCAGATGCTTCTTGCCGCGCTACCGGCACATCAATCTCCTCCTCTAACACCGGCACTTCATCCACACTAAGACTAGCTTCATCGTCCGATGATTCCATGTGGAGAGAAAACTCACTGCCTGAATCGTCCCCTGCCTCCTCTATCTCAGATGCAGATTCAGTCTCTGAACCATGGTCAGAGGAAGACTCAAAAAGCATACCAACAACCTGATGAGCAGTAATCCTGCGGCTAGCCATTATCCTTACTAAGAAAGGAGACTGCACAAACAAGTCAATAACAACCAACACTGTGCAAAACAAGTAAGTAAAAAAAGGTGTGCCTTTATCACAAAGATCTATATACTCAAAAACGATATGATTCACTTACAAGAGACAGCTACACTCACCAGCACCTACTCTGCAGAGACACAGCAAAAACCAACGATATCCCACTAGAAACAAAAAAACAAAACCAATTACTCACAAGACAACACAATACACATCGAGCACAAAAGCAAAACTTTTTGACACTATAAAAACAGAAGCCAAACATACTGCTATTATTACACCATTTGCAAAAAACACATACATGCAGAGAAATTAAACTCATTAGAATGATACAAAAAAAAGTCTCTTACCAAACACATGCAACTACACAAACAGCAGAACCACCAGTAACGAAACCCCATCCTGGAACAGTCTAAAGAACAAAAGCCTTCAACTAGAACAAAAAAGAAGAAATAAAGCATTACAATTGAAATTCACAAAAAATAAAACAATTCACATTATAACACGCTATGTTACTACCCAAATGGTCCAGCGGCCAGATGGGCCTTCAAGTAGGGCTTAGAAAAATAGGGGGTGATCTAGCCCAAGGGATCGGGTGAGGTTGTCTGCCAGGCCAATCTGCCCCCCCAGGTGGGGCAGAAAACAGCAGACAGAAATGTGCCCCCCTTGCAATAGTAATAAATCCCTAGTGCCTAACAGGGGTTTCTGCCTCCCCCTCCCACCTAGGGCAGAAAGGCCAAAAAAAGGGGCAGATCTGTCCCCAGGAAGCAACCATGTCGCTTCCATTACTCACAAGACAAAATCCCTGGTGTCTAGTGGGGTTTTCTGCCCCCCCCCCCCTGGGGGCAGAAAGGCCCAATAAAAATGCTGATCTGCCACCAGGGGTGGCAGAATACACATTAAAAACAAATTACCCCCTAGAAGCGACCCTTGCCCAAGGGGTCATTTCCATTTTTACTTAAAATAATTCCCTGGTGTCTAGTGGAGGTTTCTGCCCCCATGAAGGGCAGAAAGACCAAAAAACGGGTCAATCTGCCCCCAGGGAAGGCAGAATTCCCATTACAAAAAAATGGCCTCCTGGAAGTGACCCTTGCCCAAGGGGTCACTTCCATTACAATTTATAATAAATTCCCTGGTGTCTAGTGGTGGTTTCTACCGCCCCCTCCCACCCCCGCCCCGGAGGAAGAAACACCAAAAAAAGGGGTGATCTGGCTGAATTCCCAAAGTAACCAAATTGCCCCCCTGGAAGCGACCCTTGCCCAAGGGGTTGCTTCTATTTACATTTAAAGATAATCCCTGGGTCTAGTGGGCTTTTCTGCCCCCTCCCGGGCCAGAAACCGCCCCAAAAACGTCCAATCTGTCCCCGGGGGGGGGGAGAGAAAAAGTTTTTGAAATTAATGGCCCCCATAGGAAGCGACCCTTGCCCAAGGGGTCGCTTCCTTTCAACAAAAAAGGACATCCCTGGTGTCTAGTGGGGCATTCCTGCTGCACGATCGCGACGCTGTGCGCGATCGTGAAGCAGGATTGCCCTGCCTTGAGACATCAGGGGAGAGGAAATACTCTTTCCTCTCTCCCAATGCGTCAATGCGTCCCCAAATGCCCCCCTCCGCCCCACCGGAGCCGAGGAAACTCACCTACCTCCTCTGGATGCCTGGAAGCAAATGGATTCCAGGCGCCCCAGCGCTTCCTGATGACCTCGGCGTGCACTGTTCGTGCTGACATCATGAGAAAGTGTGGGGGGGGGGGTTTGGGGGTGGCAGCGGAAGCTCTTCCGCTGCCACCCCCCTCTGTGGGGGCAAGATCGATGCCCCAGGGGGGGGGGGGGGGAGCGCCAGCGCTTCCCCCAGGGGCTGTGCTCATGACGAAGTGGTTCCGTCATAAGCACAGCCCAACCGATGCTCATGACGGAACCCCTCCGTCATGAGCATCGAAGGGGTTAATGGTGACCAAATAGTAACTGTCTCCAGGTAGGAGCGCCTAATATCAATAGACCTATTAATACAATGAAGAACTGACTTGTACAAAACTATGACTATGTCATTGGTCTATCATAACATTTTGAATTCTGTGTTAGCTTTTCTTATTAGGTATTGATCCGTGCAGAAACATGGTAATACAGCAGCCCCCAGCCGAGATTGAGGCTTAAAGAATGCTTCACTTTTTAAGCACATGACAAACTGAGCTGACCACCATTAAAATAAACTGTATCAGAGTTGTTAAGATAACAACAATACCTTCTACTTGGTAATTTCTCCATGTTTTACACTACTGAGTTTATTATCCCATCTCCACTGGCTCCTGCAAAGCCCTGTCGCTTCAGTGCCCATGATCACAGCTGAGGATGCAGCGCTAAGTGTAATAAAAAAGAAGAGGGTTGGGGTAAAGCCAATCATGAATGAAGCAGGGATGGGGGGGTAGGGTAGAGAAGAAATAAATTAGGATAGAGAGGTGAATGGGAAAAGAAGCAACACAGATACGGTAGAAAACACAAGTACTCGTATGGAATACTTGAACACAAATTAAAAAGCAGCTCCAAAAACAGAGCAGTGGAAGGAGACGAGTACTTGGTCAGTGTTCTATGATAGGGCCAAACAGAAGAGGAGGACAAGACATCTGCATGCGATGACGGATAGAAAGTAATTAGAGCGATGCTGAAGTTTACCAATGGTAAGGTATGGGTAGGGTGTACACATTGATTGAAACATGTCTCGAAGAGACGGCACATGCTCTGTCTATGGGAGACCTAAAAACGCACCAGTGAAGTGTAATTTGCAGACTGATGTAACTCGTACTCCTCCACTCTCAGCACTATCTATGGCTTATTACCTCCTTCCCTTTCTTTGTCTGTCTTCCCGTGCCACACACCCCAGGGCTTTGCAAGTAAACAAACACCTTGGCTGTCTGTGGCAGGTGCAAAAGCTGCCTTTGCACGTTCTTATAAATGTGTAATGAATTCAGAACTAGAGGAGCTTTTATAATCGGAGCACAGGTATTTCTTTAGAAATGCAGAATTTCTACAAACAATACATTGCAGCTCTTAAGACCTTTACTGCGCAGTTGCACCCTGGTATTAAAGCACAAACCCTGACTGTTGGTATACGATGATCGCCTGTGAACTGTAGATGTGTAATTTAAATGAATCATAGGCTCAGAATAAAGCCAGCTTCTAAAATTGATTTCACTTTCAGTATGCATGCCTCTACTCCATGCGGTGTGCCAGCGACGTTGAACCGGTTTTCATCTGGGTCTTTGTGAGGATTTTTTTTTCTCGGGTTTTTCTAATTTCCACCTGTGCCCTCCCACCCTTCTCAATATTACCTTGCATTCGTTACACGACAGATGGATCTGTTTAGCAACACTTTTGTTGGTGTCTGCCAAAGTGGTAGATACCCTCATTATGGGAGAGACTGCCCCCTTTTTGCCAAGCTAGTCTGGTGGTTGAAAGTGACAGATGCAGTTTGTGTTCTAGCCCTTTTCTTTGCATCCTATTTGGAACGATCTACTGGCCTTCTTTGGAAAATCTGTTTAATCCCACATTACTGGGGACATCAACCCTCAAACATCCCACCCACGAAATAAGGTGCACGGTTGTGTACAGCAGGGCTTGAATCTTGTGCCAAGGCTTTATATATGTGTATAAAGGAGTGCTTTCCTGCCAGAGGATACGCCTGCACAGATGTGACCCTCTTATGTTAATAGCACCTAGTTTCTCCCCTGGGAACACCCTTGTTTACTTGGTGTCTGGCATGTGATGCAGACTATACATCCCAGCAGCTTTGTTCTGCTGCAACCTATCTAACTTATGCCTCTGATTAGGAAGCCCAGGAACAAGCCCATGAATCTGATCCTCTTGCCTAGTTGAGTGATTGTATATTCAAAGTAAAGGTCTTGCCTCATTAAAGACAGATTTGTGCATGGTTGTTCTCTGTAAAGGCATTGACAAAAACAAATTGGACTTGCTTGTGGTCCAGAATGATTTGGTATAGATAAAACCAAGCATTTCATCTATTACTTTTTTGTAGGTTTGACTTCTAGTGACTGTTGCACCATTCATGACAAACATTTTATATTCTACATATACTCTAAGAGGTTTTGTTTCAGTCTCCTTCAGACATTGACTTCTTTGGCACATGTACCTTCGGCACTTTGCTTGAGAGATTCAGTCGCATCCTGGATTAGCCAATATGAAGAATATTTTAGTCAAACGCTTTTTCTATTTGCTTTTTATGTAAATGCGTCTACCTCTGTTGTATTGCATGGGTAGGCATTTTACCACTGAAACATACTCTTTTTCATCTCACATTTAATTATTTTTGTCATCCATGCATCGTATATACGAAGCAATCCTTTTTATTGGTTTTATATTGCATCAGGCATTCATCAGTGCTCTTTTCAGTGCTCAAATGCAAGCGTCAAATGTAATTGTTTTGTCAATGCTTATTTCTTCTTGCACACAAAGCGCAACGATTTTTTAAGCAAAAGGCTGCTTGATCAAGGGACTCACACTCTGTGGTAACCCAATTCAAATTGCAGAGAATTTAGTTTGCCAATGGCAGGCAGATTTATCTGTAATGGCGAACAATGCTGAAGAAAATAAATATACAATATATATAGTGATATTCATTAAATTGTTGCCTACAAACGTTTTTGGAGATTCTGTAAAAGACAACACCGGAAAGAGAGAATGACCAAAGCCTTTAAAATTATTTTGAGGCTCTAAACCGACGCTGTTAAAGAAGTAGTAATTACAGTCTCTTCTAAAATAGGAAATCTTCCCCCAACTTTGAGGAAGAGTATCTTCATGCTTGGTCCTCTTCTTCCCAGGGTTTTCAGACCGATGGGCTGATGCGAAGCCAGTTAAAAGAAGTTATGTGCTTTGGAGTTTCCAGCACCTTAGTATGAACCAAGTTTTCCTAGTTGCTAGCCAATCTCGGTACAGTACACAACACATGCATACAAACAGTTGCAGTTTTTGGGTAGAGAACCATAGAGTGAAGGATTTTTATATTGTGCTGTCTATAGAGGCTGAAGAAAACCTGCCGGGAACCAACCATTTTGGACACACATTCAAAACACCAACCTTTTGCATATTATTTCCTGGTCTCACACATGGCAAGCGAATGTAACTCCACACACGGCATTTAACAATCGCATAAAGAAAGGGCCCCAGTTATGCAAGACTTGTTGCATTGTAGGGTGAAGAGACAAGTTGGGGCAACATAAACATAGCTTTTTTTTTATTTCACAATTGACCCAATTCGCTAATTCTGACTGCTTGGGGCCTGAAAAAAGTATCTTTTTATGTACAAAGGCCTATTTTGCGACTTGGTAACTTATTACCGAATCGCAAAATGGGTTACAGATTTGATATTAGGAAGGGGCGTTTTAAGAGCATCCCTTCCTATTAGCGACTTGCAGTGGTATGTACGAATGTTTTATGACCAAAAAGCGGTTGCAAAACATTCACATTTTACCACCAACTTGAAATTGGTGATAACCCATTGGCAAACGTGAAGGGGTCCAAGGGGACCCCTTCCCCTTTGTGAATGGTTGCGATTTCTTTTTTAAGTGAGCTAAAGAATGATGGATTCAACCCGGATCTGTGACTGGGGGTGAGCATCTGAAAAGTTTCAACGATTCGTCCATCATCTCCTTGTGTTTGCTTTGTTCGCTCTAAGTTGGCAGGATAAGTCCAGACGTGAGTCCCTTGCACAATTTGCCACTGGATTCAAGCTAGCCTGGCTGCAGAAGGGTGTTAGCTCGAAACCGGTCCCAGGATGCTTGTTTCCGGTTCAGGGAAGACCTGGCTTGGCAGTTCGGGCTGGTCTGTTTCCATGAGGCACAGGGTCAAGACTGATTTGCATATAGCTGGGTCTGAACTGAGGTGGCGAAGTGAGCTAAAGAACTATGTTGGTCTCAACCCAGTTCTGTGCCTGGGGGTGAGTGTCTGAAAAGTTTCAGCACTCCGTCCATCAACTCCTTGTGGTTGCTTTGTTTGCCCTACTTTGGCAGGGTATGCTCAGCCATGGGTCCCTTGCTCACTTTTTCACTGGATTCAAGCTAGCCTGGCTGAAGAGGGGTGTTACCCCAAAACCGGTCCCAGGATGCTTGTTTCCGGTTCAAGAAAGACCTGGCTTGGCAGTTAGGGCTGGGCTGTTCCCATGAGGCACATTGTCAAGACTGATTTGCATATAGCTGGGTCTGACCTGAGGTGGCGAAGTGAGCTAAAGAACGATAATGGATTCAACCCACATCTCTGACTGGGGGTGAGTGTCTGAAGAGTTTCAGCTCTCTGTCCATCATCTCCTTGTTTTTGCTTTGAGTCTGTCAGTCATGTCATGGCTCAGCCCAGTGGAGTAATTATTTCTCACCTAATATAATTGGCTTTTTGGATGTATCCTTCTGCTCCTACTCCAGGGCTGGCTTGAGCTGCATGACATACTATCTTACAGCTATTTCCCGCTCTGGTCACTCCTGCTGGCTTCCTCCCAAGTATTTCCTTTGAATATGTTAGTTCTACATGCATTAGCAAAGTAAATTCAGGCCTGTTGTCTTTTGAAATGCGTTTCTACTGTGCAGTTAAGTATAAAAATTACTTCAAATAGTGGCAGGCCAAACTGGATGCTCCCCTGGTATCCCAGCTTTGTGGAATGAAGTGCTGGATTGTGTTTCTAGTTTTATTTATTTGCATAGTTACTAAAAACCATTGCACACAGTTAAATCGCCAATAAAACCATAAATACACACACTAAAATATAGTACTAAGCCTGAGTAACTGGTAGTAGCACCTTTACGGACATATACCAGCTGAAATAATCGCTATAAACATTTTATAATTGCCTAGCTGTAATTAAAAAGAGCAGCATTGTCAGATAACAGCCATACTGTTCGCAGTGGAGCAGAGTGGAAAGTGCGTAATTTGCAAAAGTGCTTCAAGCCTTTTTAAAGTGTTAAATCTCAGGTTTTCCCTCCCAGATTGAACCGCACAGTGAAGTGACGTCAACCAGGACTAGATGTAATTTTTCGGCCTGTCACCGACTCATGTGCAAGCTGGCCAGATGAGGGGATCCCTTAGATTGACCAGCCCCTCCCTCAAATTCAATTTGAGGGATGAATATTTTTGAAGTTGCAGAACCAGCCGCAAAGGCCACGCTCTGTGGCTGGAAAGTAGAACGATGCAAGGGGCAGCCATACTCTGGTTCCGAGTGCACAGATCACAAAGAGTGTGAGAATTTGAAGTGCAAATTGCAAAGATGGAAGGTTTCGGCCTCTCGGCATAGTTTTCACCTCAAAAAAGGAGATGACCCGCAGGCAGTAGCTAGAGAATTTAGAGGGCTGGATGGACTGGAAGATAGATGGCTGCCGAGGCACATTCTCTCCTTTGTGGTACTTGGACAACGATTGTGACTCGAGCGAGGAGAAAGCGCTCAGAGCAAGCTGGAACGGCTACAAGCGTAGATGTGGTGTTTCACGCCCGTATGCACCGGAGATCCCCCTGGGCATGTGTACGGCCTTCCCGCACGGGGGGGACTGGACTAGCAGAGATTTAGTACTACAGATGATTGGGGACCTATATGAGGAGGGGGCCCTCCTACCTTTCCAGGCATTGCAAGACAGATATGGCCTACCTAGAGGTGGCTATTTGCTACATGCAGCTCTGTTGGCGGCGATTCAGAAGCATTGGGGGATGGGGCTACTGGAGCCCCAGACGTCCTGACGTGTCAATACGTGGTGATGGCAGCGGGTACGGTGAAAGCAGTGACATGCCTTAGCAGGCGAATAGTGGAGGAGTGACTGCAGCCACTGACACAGCTCCGCGAAGAATGGGAAACGGACTTGGGAAAGGATATTCCCAAGACGGCGTGGACCAAAATAGTGGAGAAGGCATGGAAGGGTACGCGGAATGCTAGGTTCCAGCTTATTCATTTCTACACTGTGCAGAGGGCTTACTTAATCCCTGAGCGGGTTGCTAAATATTTTCACGTGGTCTCGGCATGCTGTCCCAGGTGCAATACGCGAGCAGCAGATTTCCAGCATATGATGTGGAGCTGCCCGCAGCTCGGAACATACTGGGAGGAGGTGGTGGAGGTTCTGTGCGGAGTGACGGATGGACAGGTAGAAGCTGACATGGGGGTATGTGTACTGCATTGGTTTCCGCACACGAAGCGTACAAAGATTACGAGCAAGTTCATGGACCTGGGGTTGTTGTTGGCCAAGTGAGAATTGATGAGGCAGTGGAAGTCCAAGCAGGGCCCTAGTGTGGATCGGTGGAGGGCGGAGTTTGCGAAATGGGCATCCAGTGAGAGCATGGTTAGAATGCAACAGGCCAGGAGAATGAACAACGACAAAGTGGTGGAAACCACGCAGGCGTGGGAAGTATTGGTGGCACTGCTGATTCATCCGGGGGCGGATTCGGACACAGGATCACTGTAAGGTTCTCCAGGAACTGATGGCCCCCATAGCATGTAGATAGGTATGAGAAGTCCACGGGAGGGTAGGGGTGGGGGCAAAATCTACGGCACTGGGAATATGATTGGAGAGGGGCCAAGACCCACATCCCTTAGCACGGAAAGACTTTCGGTTATTCTTGTTTCTGTTGCCTGGAGCACACCGGTGGGGAGAGTTAAGGGGTAGGGGTGGGTGGGGCTGGAGCTTGCTGGAGGCACTAAGCTGGAGGATCATTGCGCCAGGGGATGACATCACATACATATATTGGAAGAGACCGTAATAAGTAAAGTGAACTGTGTGTAATAGACGGCGGTATCGACTAAAGGTACTGATGTCGTTCCAACTATGGATGCTGAATAATCATGCAATGTATTTTAAATTGTGCCTTCCATTGCGAATGTGTCATGTAAAAGTGGGGTGTGCGGTTTGAAAATCAATCAAAATTACGTAATTTTTTTTTTTTTTTTTAAAGATGATGACCCGGAGCAGATGTGATATTGGCCTGCCACGACTTGTAGTGCAAGATGGATCGTAATTAAGGCACCATGTGGACTCGTTTTGTCATTTTCATTTCTGCCAGCGCAGGAACTTTACCAATCGACAGTTCTGCAGTGCGACAGGGACTGGCTTTGCAGACCAAACTCCAGCCAGATCTGCGCTGGCGAGGTGTAGTTTGGCAGGCTGAAGATGATTCTATATTCTTTAACTAGGGTACTGTCCAGTATTTTGGCATCCCTGCCTCACAGGAGTTCTCTGCCATATGTTATAGTTGGTAAAAGTTTGGCTTGAACTACCTGGAGGAAGGGGGACAGCGTTTGATTTTTGATTCTTTAGTGCCAATACCAACACTTTCCTTTTAATTGCCTCCTTCCGAAACACAGATCGGCCCTCTTTGTCAAGGATTACCCCATAATATTTGTATTCTGTTGCGGTCTGGATTTGTGTGCAAGGGTAAAAGCCCAGGCAAAATAGAAAACACAAAATCTGACAAAAACAGTAAGGTGGACACACCATAAGGAGAAACGGACTCAAGAAAATTTATTATGTGATAACATAGAAAATGTAATTACATTTATAAAAATTGATATGAACATATTCCATGATACACATGATTAAAAGAAAGGGGATAAAAAATTCATTTTTCTAAAAAAGGATTCTACATCAATCACGGAAATATTGACACAATGATAATGTCCAAAATTAGTTGAGGTTGCTGATTCCTGTCGACGCGTTTCGACACATACTTTGTGTCTTCCTCAGGACAAATTCAGCAAAGATTCTAAAGTTTAAACAAAAAAGAGTCACAACATCTCCTTATGTCAGTCACAATAATTTCCTTAGTATTAAATGCAGTGGTGTTACCATCTGTTGTCAGACACATACATTTTTTTATATATATATATATATATATATATATATATAACATGATACATCGCTGGGGAAAAAAACACACGGACTTACGCCAGTACCAGACTGGTGTCTTTTTCCTGTTATTGATCGTCATAGAGCATGTTTTGTCAAAGCTGACGTTCAAGCTGTTCTCAGCAGAGTTTTCCTGTATTGTGTTGGAAAGGTGTTGTAGGCCCATCTGGGTGTGACTAACCAGGACCACATTGTCGGCATAGAGGAAGATGGGCAATGCCAAACCCCCTAGCCTAGAGGCATGCGAGTTGCAGGCATTGAGTCCCTGCATCTGGTCAGCCATAAAAGGTTGAATAAAGTAGGTACCAGAATTCACCCCTGCTTCACCCCTTTGCTTGTTGGTGTTCGGCTTGAGAGGTGCATTCCGCACCCAACTTCAGCTGCTCCCACGTATCCACGTGGAGCATTATTAGAATGTCCAGCCTGGTCTGGGGAATGTCCCAGCGGGACAACTTACTCCAGAGCCTGCCCGATCTACTTGGTTAAAGGCTGCCCTAAAGTTAATAAAACCAATGAAGGGGCAGCTTGGGGACTTTTGCCATGTCGGTAAAGCATGACATGGCCAAGATGTTAGTCCTAGTGCCTGATGTTTTAGAGAACCCTGTTTGATTGAGATATATTTTTGCATTCTCAGATGTCCAAGATGCGAGTTCTTCTAGCAATGTCCCTGCAAAGTATTTTGCCTCGTTATCGATGAGGGCCACCAAGCAATAGACTTTTTGCCTAGGACTTGTCCCCACTTTTGTAAATTTGAGAGATCATCGAGTCTTTCCATGAGGCTGGAATTATGCGTGAAGTCCGCTTTAAAAAAAACAAAACAAAAGAATGGTTCTAAATATTCCACCCAGAATTTCACATTCTGTTTGGAAAGCGCTGTGAGGATGCTGTTAGGGCCCTGGGCCCCTTCTCTCCTGCATTTTGCGATTTGTTGTCTGATTAAGTTCAGTCGCAGCAACCTAGAGGTGTGCTGTGGACTGGCTGCTGGTTGGGGGGGAAGAGTACTGAATGGCTGCCTTCCTTTGGGTTAGTTTCAGTAAGGGTGTCCATTGGCAGCTTTCTGGTTGCCTCGACCATGTCAAATGCAGCAGAGTGTTGATTAAAATGGTCCCCCAGAAACGCTGCCCAAGTGTCTTCCGATATGAGATGTTACTCCCCCATGGGATGGACACATTCGCTTATTGACTGTCCCCCAGAAGCGTACACTGTTGTTGTGCCTAATGTCTGTGAGCAGCCTTGTAGATTGAGGTCCTCAAATTTGTTCCAAAGAAATCTTTGGGTGCTGTTTATAGTTTTTTTGATTTACTTCAGTTGTTTCCATTGGGCCTTTGAAATGACCTTATGTAAAGATACTAGTACACCGTAGATTTGTAAAGGTTTATTTAAGTAACTTCTTTCACCCCAGCCTCTTCTCTTTAGCTTAACTTCCAAAGAGAATGCATGCTTAACATTCTATGCATTGCTCGGAATACCACACATTTCCCTCCCAATAACAGAATTAAATGACCTATGTACAACTTATACTCTAGGAAAGAACATAACCGATTAGCATTGATCCCAGGGTGACATAGGAGACTAAAAGTTACTGCTACTACACATAATCATCTAAGTACCTGGGTTTACTAGTAAGTCTGAAGCTTCTCCTCAATTCAACACTTCTCAAAGCTTCATCCGCAATATCTTCCTCACACCATGCGTCACCTTTGCCACACGACTAGGTTCCATACTCCATGGTCCTCTGTTTTGATTGCATTAAAACTTTGATCAGGCTCATGGGCTGTAAAAATTTAGAACCATGTCAGAAACCCTTTTTCGAGGAGATTTTATCCTCGCAAAACCTCCTACTTTCACAACTGTACTCTTCATAGCTTTACGCAAATCACACCACTTCTTGTTCTTAATCCTTGTATTCATATCCACCTCCTTCTTTTCCACATCATCCCTCACCCACTCCATAGTGTGCGCCTTGTCCAACACCCAAAAGGGACACAGCAGGGTACCTACCTTCCTTTTTCTGAACAATTCAAAAGGAGTTTTCCCTGTCATGGTGTGAGGGGTGACCCTATAATTTTTTACCTTATTTCAAATTTCAGACGTCTGATTTGCTGGCACTCTGAATAGTTTCTTTCAGAGCACGGTTTAACCTTTCAACCAGTCCATTGGCCTCTGTGTGATAAAGGGCTGTCCTCTTATGTGTGATGCCTCTCTCGCTAAAGTACTTCTCCATTTCCTTGGAGACAAATTGCACACCATTATCAGACAAGAAGGTCCATGACAAGCCTTCTCTCTCAAAAATCTTTTCGAGAAAGGCTATGACCTCTTTTGTTTCAATGGAATGTGTTACTCCCATCTCTGGCCACCTAGAGAACATGCCAAAAAGTACAATGATATACTTATCCACACTTGAAAACTTTGTGGGACCAAGTATATCAATGGCCACCTTTTCCTGGGCTTCTTTGGGCCACTAGCTTAACTTCATGGTTTGCACCCTGGAACTCAACACCTTATCACATTTGCTGCACTCCACACACACTGACCATTGGCTCAATGTAAATATCCATGCCTGGCCACCAGTATGCTTGCTTTAACATTTCTTAAGTCTTGCAAATCCCTGCATGTCCATCTTGTGCAAAATGTAACAAACATTCCCTCAGACAGTTGGGTGGAACTAGCCTGGTACCATGCAGTTACAACCCAACCCTCACTGCAAGTTCAGATCTAATTTTTTCAAAAGATCTGACTGCTGCATCAGTTTTTCCACACTTATCAAAACCAGATTTCACACCCTTGATCACAGTTTGTAACATAACATCATTGGCCACCTCTTGAATCCATTCATTCTCTTTGATTACTCCATCAATAATGAGGCACACTACATAGTCATTCTCATCTCAGATATCATCATTCTCTTCGTCTTGTTCACTTACATCACTTTTGTTCACCAAGCCTAAACAACAATCAGCTAAATTATTGCTAACCCCTGGTACATATTCTGCATGAAAGTTGAATTCTTGGCGAGCCACTACCCATTTCCTTATCCTGGAGGATATATTATCCAACCCTTTCTTCCTTAAAATTTCCTTGAGCGGCTTGTGATCAGTTATGACCACAAACTCCCCTCCCCACAATATGGCTAGCGCCTCCTTTTCTACAACAGAATAATCGAGTTCAGCCCCTTCTAAACATCTCAAGATGAATAGGATTGTCTTTTCCATACATCTTTGCTTTTGCAATAGCACAGCACCTAACCCAGTAGAACTAGTTTCAGCCATTATGAGGTTTTTTGGCCAGGCTCAAAACTTTTCAAGGATGCTGCATGAGACAATGATGTTTCAACTCAACAAACTCTCTTGCAACCTTCATTTCACTTGAAAATAGCTCATTTTTTAATAATTGCCTCAAATTATGAGTTTTATGTTTGAACTTGGAAATGAATTTGCAGTAGAATTCAGCTATTCCTAGAAATTTCACAACTTCATCTTTACTTTCTGGCCCTTGACATCTTGACAATGGTGTCAACAAGTTATTTCTTAGGTTCAATGCCAGAGGCAGTGATTGTATGCCTCAAGTAATCAATCTCCGTCAGGTGGAATTTACAGTTCTTCGCCTTCAAGGTAAGAACAAATTCACTAATTTTTTGCAGCACCTTCCTCACACGCTTGTTATTCTCCTCTGAACTCTCACGAAAGACTAAAATGTCATCCTGATAAATTCTCACTCCATTCATACTCTCAAATATACTCTCCATCATTCTCTAAAAGACTGCAGCTGCCGAAATGAGACCAAATGGCATCCTCAAGAACTTAAATGTGCCAAATGGAGTAATTAATGCCGTCAGATTTTGTGAGTCAGGGTGTAGCCTCACTTGATGATAGGCAGAAGTTAGATCTATTGATGAAAAATATCTAACTCCAACAAGTAGAGTCAGCGTCTCCGAGATATTAGGTAAGGGACGACAGTGGTCCACAACAACACGCTTATTGAGTTCTGTCAAATCTATGCTTAGCCTGGCTTCACCATTGGCTTTATGCGCCATGACTACCAGAGCCAACCATTCTGTGGCCTCCACTTCTTCAATGATGCCACATGATTTCAACTTCTGCAGTTCCTCCAACATTTTCTCCTTCACGCGGATGGGAACACCTCTGACTTTCCCCACCACTGGAACAGCATTGCCTTTTAAAATTATTCTATGCACATATCCTTTCAGAGAACCCAAATGATCATTAAATACTTCTGGAAATTCTACTTCATAGTTGGGAATCTGAGAAACCACTTGACAGGAGAGTTTACTGTTCCCATCACCATCCAAATCTCATAGACATACAACAGGTGACTCATTACACATCACTCCAGCTCTCACCTGCCTCAATTGGCTTCCCATGGAAGGGAGATGTATCTATAAATTTGCCTGCATCACACACAAAACCCTTCACTCTCCTGACCCCAACTACTGAAATAAACAAGCATTTGCAATGCAATAGGTCTCGCATTATTTAAGTTTGAGCTATTATTATTGTAAATGGCAATGTTTTTTGCTTTATGCTATAGTTTTCTTATGTACATAAAAAGCTACATATAAAGTATTTGTTGTTAAAATTATTTATGCAGTATTTAAATTTGTTTGCATAAAAGATTACAAGAATATCTTAGCAAAAAAGTTAAACTTTTTAATGGTAATTGACTAAATGTCCATTTGTACATTTTAATTTCAAATAGGTAAGTGTAAACATCACAAATATATTGTGCAAACAGTGCAAAATATTTTAGCCCTAAATATTTTTGTTTTACGAGGTAGTTTGTAAGAAAATGATTGTAAAAGGCAAACACTGTAATTAAAATGTAACATATAACAGTACAGTTATGGCTAGTAAACATACATTAGTAGTATAGTATAATTGTAAACAAGATGTAAATAAGACTACAGAAATTAGCATGAATTATCACTTTAACATCAACTTTACAAACATTTTGAAAACACGATCACAGCTGGTAATCATGCATTGGCTTGTTATTACAAGCATTTCATTTTAATAAATATTTCTGATTCCCAAAAACAAATATGACAGTCTCTCAAAATAATGGCTTTTCAGTTTTAGTTGTATTTTTGATCTCCATGTCATCAAGTACTCATGAATATTACTGCCCCATGGACAGAGTCTGGCTTTACATGTCTACATATCAACATCCAATTCCATGAACACCCATCGCATGCCAGGGATGACCATCACCGCTGGTGAAGAGAAGCACAATTGGGTCAAGAATGCCCACAATACGTTGTGGTCCCATTATACCAGGGATGGGCTCAATAATGCCAAAGATGCCAACATCATGCCAAGCATTGCTAGACTAAAAGTGGGAATAATTCTAACAGGGACACCACCAATAAATTAAGAAGGAACACCATTACGCTAAGGCAAGCATTACCGCCTTCGGGTAAAGTCCGCGCTATATAAAAATGCATAAATACATGAATAAAGAAATACCGCCTTCGGGTAAAGTCCGCGCTATATAAAAATGCATAAATACATAAAAAAATAAATACCGCCTTCGGGTAAAGTCTGCGCTATATAAAAATGCATAATTAAATAAATAAATACATACCGCAAAACATCCTCGTTACTCTGCCGGCCTGCGACCAGGAAGTCAGGCAGGCCGGCGCGACACCCGGAAACAGGAAGTAGGAGGGCGGGAGCCTACCCCGCCTCCCACGGAAGAGCCGCGATTGGAGCCGTGTTGGGAGCAGGGAGCACCGGAGCAGGCAGGAGCTTACCCTGCGCCCCGGTGCCGAAGGAGGGAAGAAGAGTCCTGCTGCCGGGCCTTGCAGCTGAGGAGAGGAAGCCGGTGAGTGCGTTGCTGAGCGGCGGGCGGGCGGAGGGAGAGGAGCATGTAGGCGCGGGGGGGAGGCGGCCTGTGTATGTGTGTGTATGTGTGTGCGTGCGTGTGTGTATGTGTCTTGGAGTGCATGTGTGTGACTGTGAGGGAGGGGGTGTGTGTGTGAGCGAGTGTCTGTCTGCGACGTGTGTGTGTGTGTGTGTGTGTCTGTGTGTGTGCATGCATGCATGCGCGGTAGGCTGGGAGGGCGGCGCATGCGCAGTAGGCTGGGAGGGCGGCGCAGGACGGAACGTGCGCGTTCGCGCAGCCAAATCCGACTGCTAAAAATCGTGCCAGTTTTGTGTCCCTCATTCCCCGGCATCAGACAGCTATAGAGTCTCTGTCCCTGTTCCAGGGCGAGACCTAAAAACTGAGTAGAGCAGGTCAATCTAGAACACTAAGAAGCTCCAACTCACTCCTTCTTATTCTTACGAAATTGAAAAAGAAAACCACCCAATACCGATCGTTTTCTGGCAACGCTCCCAGGATATGGAACGCTCTCCCTGGAGTCCTCAGATGCAACCCCTCCTTCTCCTGTTTTAAAAGGGACCTGAAACTCCATCTCCTAAACAAATACTTTCATGACCAACGTCAACTAACCTAGTCTTCTTTATCCGAGTTGTTTCCTCTCTCTATGAACATTCAAGGATAGTGGGTGACCGGACTATGCCACTCTCGACTTTTCTTTTATTGCTCTCTCCCCCTCCGCTGCACTGCATATTTATTTATTTTCTGTGGTTTGTGTCTTACTGCTGGCCTACTATGTAATGTAATGTCCTTCTGCTGTTTACTGTGTATATGTAAAGCGCTCTGATACCTACGTGTCAGGCTAGTGCTGTATAAAACTTTTAAAATAAAAAAATAAATAATAAGATTATTCTGATGTTTCCAGCTTATTAACAAGTTCCCTCTCACAGAGACATAAACCTTCACACACACAATCTGTCCTTGTAGTTGATACAACCTTCAAAATAACAGCCAATTGTATTGGGTCACCTCTATACCCCTTTGGGTAAATATCTGGTTTGACTCCTGAGTCAAAAAGCATGGGTATTAGTACCCCTTCAACTAGAACAGTTCCAACAGGACCATTATCACCAAGATCCGACACTTGTAATATAATTATCTCCTCTTCTTTATCTGCAACACCGCACATGACCTCACAAACATTTTGTTTCACACCACCATTCCTACTACACTTGGAGACATGGCCCTTGCGACCACATTTCTTGCATTTTGCTTTCCAACCAATACATTCCTTGTAACTGGCTATATGACCATATTCTCTGCACCTGTAGCACGTGCCCTGAAATTTTTCATCTGTTTTGTTGGCAGAAGTTCGTTTACTTGGTAGAGAAGAGCTTTCCTTATTTTTAACAACTTTATGAGTGGACATGGGGTGGAGGGGGTTCATTACCATTACCATGCTGCCGTGTGACCCCAGGGCTTAGTTACTATACAGTCACACCGCCGTCGGTCTTGTATTATGTCAGAGTCCCTATGCCGGGACCGGACATATCAGCAACATCCCCCCCCTCGCCCCCCACACCCCACGTCCCTCCTGTACTGGTCTTTCGGTTCGTCCCTCAAGAGGAAACAAGGTGCCAACAAAGCAAGACACGTTCTTCTATAAACAACCTGTGTGGTTAAGGGGGGCGGAGCGCGAGCCATGAGAGGACGGCATTTCTCATCCAGCCCAGTTGGAGGTGAAGGCAAGCAATCTGGCCTGTGCAGGCATGCACATACACATACCCCCGCCCCCCTTTGTTTCTGTTTATGGGTTCCCCCATACCCTTCCTTCTCCCTGTCATTACCCTCATTTATAGATTGCAGTGGAGGGGTGTTATTCGTAGGTTTAAGGTGGCAAAGCTTTTTGGAGGCACGTCACACGTACGTGTTGATCATGTATATGTAACCTAGACCAATGCATGTACACCCCTACTTTATTTCTATGTAAAGTTATTTGAATACGCAATAAAGAAATACAACACACAAACAAGCAAATTCCATGAACACAATCGTAGGAGGCCTTTACTGTTCTGAACAGCTGTATCATTGTTCAAGTCTTGTTATTGACTGTCAGGTGGACCTTTTCATGTTCCTAAGAACTCCACTTAAGGTCAGAGTCCAAATATTGTGGCCTAGTTGTGCACAGGTGCTGGCTGTGTAGGTCATTTGGTGCCCCCTTCTTTATTGGTGACTGTCCCAAAGCCACTTTGAGCACAGAGCGAGTAAGGTTGCTAGAGCCTGCAAACCCTCTGCCCTTAGTGGGCCAAAGCAGGGGTGAGGGATAGCCTGGCTCATGATAGGTAGTGATGTTTATCCCCCAGTTCTTAAAAACCAAGCTTTCTGCAAGAACTATTTGGGCGATTGTTGGTGTTCCCCAGGAAGCCTTGTTTGCTTCAAACACCAAAGTTATTTCACAGCGAATTAACTCTATTGACAATAGATCAGTTGACCTTAGACCAGATACAATTGGAATGGATAACAACAGCAGTAGGATATTGTCTTTGTTCAGGGTGCCACAGTTTCCTCTTGATTTATACTACTGTTTGAAGATTAAAGTTTTTGTGTCAGGCAGCAGAGCAAAGCCTGTGTTGGATAGTTCGTACCCCTAGAGTACTGTATAGCTAATCTGTGTCCTTCTGGTAGGGTTATGCGCCTTTCTCCTGGCATCCTGGGGCTTGCTGTAGTGGCGATGGAGCTATTATTTGATGACCAAATGCCAGCCTGCTCAGAGAAGGGCATTTCTTCTGGTCTGGAGTCCCTAATTAAAGATGCCTCCTTCCCACCAATAGTTACTTGTGGTGCTGTGCCTGAATCTGGAATACCAGCTGCAGTCCGGGCGTCAGCAGGCTCATTGTCTGCACAGGTGTCACTCGTTGCAGAGGCTGTTTTTTGGGCTGAACTTCCCTCCTTAGCGAGCCAAGGAGCGGCAATGGCGAAAGGCGTGCTCCTGGTGTGTGAGGCACTTGTGCGTCCAGGGAGTTGCCCTATATACCTCCCAAGTTTCTGTGGTGTGACAGTCTTGCTTCTGAGTGACAATGCAGCCGCAGCTTCAGGCCCAGCTTCTCCCCTTATGGTTTGATAGGGGAGTACTCTTCAGAGAAGGGTTGTCTAACAGGTGCTAGTGCATTCGTGCTCTTGGATGATGATGGTGCTGCTGCAGCTTCCGGCCTAGCTTCCCCCCCTGTGATTTGATGTGGGGAGTACTCTTCAGAGGAGGTTTGTCTAGCATGCACTGGTGTAGCTGGTCTGGGTCTGAGGGTATTTCTGCTGATTGTCCAGATGGAGGCCTGAAGAGATGGTAAATGCCTGTATGATTTAGGACGGTCTTTTTATTCCGGCCTTTCCTCCTTTGCCTTGCGTTTGTTTTTGTTCCCGGGGCGACTTCCGGAGTCGGTCTCCTTAAGTAGTAAGTTCCGATGGGGGCAAGGGGCTGTTCCTCTAGCAATCTAGTGAGATTTTGCAGCTGGTGGCTTGTTAAAGTGGCTGCGGCAAGGTGCTGCCCAGTATGAAAGAGCTCTTCTGAAGGGGGTTGGCCACGGGTGCCAGTGGCTCTTTTTTATGTTCATCAAATAGGTTGCTAAGCATAGAGGGAAGAGAGGATAATTTGTCCATGATTGATCCTCACATGCACCTTAGTTGCACCTCAAACAAGCCTGACTGAGCTCGTTTGAGGAGTGAGGTCAAGACCTCAGCGGTCCATCAGTGCCAGCAACGAAGACCGCCAGAGTGTTGAGCAATGTCAGCTGAATGTCCATTTTGTCTGATTATTATTGGAGAGCCTGCACCAAGAGCTGAATAGTATTCAGAAGAGAGGCTCATGTGCTATCCGTATGCATTTGATTGTCCCTGCCAAGGTTGGCTCTATCCTCACAGTCTAAAAACAGGAGCTGCTGTGTGACCCTGTGGCTCAGCTGCTGTCTTGGTACCCAGGGGTAAGTTCTTTCGAGAATGAGGCCAGCATGTCCTCCCATTTTTGCGTGCCAAGATACAAGAGCATCTCTTACACTCCCTCCTGATGCTCTTGGTGCTCGGGAGGTGAGTGACATAACTTGTTGCTGTTAGCCAATGGGGTAAGCTGAGGTGATTGGGCCTTCAGGCCCATAGAATTTCCTAATCTGGGGTCTGATTTCTCGGTTCCCAGATTGACTGAGTTGTGCTGGATTACAATTTCGGAGTCATTTAGTTGGCAGTTCTGCAGATTTGCACTCTGTCTTTTGCCCTCTTTCATGTTTCATTCTACTAAATCATGCTTTGGTCAGCCAGGGTGCAGGAATCAGTTCCTCATGCTGGTGTTGGGGGAGTTGGCAAGCCTCACTTGCTGAGCCTGGTCCCTGCCTATGGTTTTGGACAGCCATTCCGTCCTCCGGGACCATGGTCCCTGTTTGCCTGAGAGCAGACTGAGCTTGATCGATGGATGAAGGCCCCACAACAATGTCAGACCTGGGCCTCGCCCCGCTTCCAGCGGAGCTTCACATGGGGTGAAGCTGGGTGGAACCCATCTCGCTTGGCGGCCCGCCTCTTGCAGCTGTAGTGGCAACTGCAGGCTTTGAAGCCCGCTGTTGCTTGAGAAGAGAACGGAGCCTGCGTCTTTCAGAAAGCAGAATATCGAATATATTTTTGGCTGAAAGGAGTGAGTGAGGCTCTTCTTGGCTATGACCTCAACTACACTCCTGCTTAGTGTGTCCTCCATGTTCTTCCCAATTACAGTTAGTGGTGACTCTGGCTGTGATTGTGGTTGGGTTTGTGGTGTCGACGACCTCCTCTTGCGCTTTTCCCCCCTCAGATTTTCTGGGGAGTACCCCCCTCAGTCTCCCTAACCTCTTTGGAGGCTATGCTGGTGCTTCCAAAGCCAGTGCTGCTAGCGGATTCTGTTATGCTGAGGGGACAGCAGATGACGGGAATCTATAGGCTCTTCACCTAAAGCCTTCTGGTGAGGTGAGATGACCTTTTAGTTGGACAGACGCTGCCTCCCCCCTCCCCCCTCACGGAGTTTGAGCTTGATATGTGGGATAGAGGGCACGAACACGTGTCTTTGACGATGAAAAATTGCCAGCCAGGGAAAGCAATAGCGGGAGAATGGTAGAGAGTGACAGAGGACAGTCCAGAAGGGGACGGGCTGCAAGCTGCACAAAAGTCCTAGCTTGGTCGCTTGTGCTGCCACCGTGCACCCACCTAGGGGTCCCCCCACTGGGAGATCCCTGCCATGTGGACCTGCCCCCCACCCTGTGTCACGCAACCCATCCATGCCTCAAATTTCTCAAAAATCTGTTGGGTGTGGGATATCCGAAGCCCCGCTTTACTTCCTCTTGCCTTCCTGCCGCCCGCCGCTCAGCTCGTTCTTGCAACACCCTCATGCGCTCCACTCCTCCTTGTTATTTTATCTCTGTATTGCTGACAGAGATATGGCGTTAAGTTCTGATATGGGTATGGCATCAACATTAGGAGGTAAAAAATACCATACCTAGCAGATGCGGATGGCATAGTAATCTTGTCTCTAACTCGGAAAGGACTCCATTACCAACTGAACCAACCACATACCTACAATACAGCAAATGGACTGATAACCAATATGTCCAAGACGAAAATTTTGACATTTGGACAGTCTATAAAACCTAAAAAGTGGATACTTTGAGAAAACTTCAATTGAGGTAGTGGAACTATACAACTATCTTGGAGTAATGTTTGATAATAAGGTATCATAGTCAAGCAGGGAATGCAATTAGCCATTGCTCAAAGCATTACAAATGAAATTAATTCTGTACTTATTATATGCATCTTCAGTAATGAGTAAGAAAGTAATTCTCAAATTTGAGAAATGTTTTATGAAATGTGTATGCACCTTACTCCATCTACAAAAGGCAACCCCGCATTGCATCATAAGATTGGAATTTTGTCTAAAATCGCTGGAACTTTTGCATAAGAAAAGTTGTATGAACTACATTATTGATTGTGCCAAGGCTAATCCATTCACATTGAAACATCTAATATTTGAAGAACTAGGGAGTGACAAATTCAGAGATTTAGAACTGTATAGTATAATGATGGAACTGGGATTTTATGGTCTGCCTGATATACAGGATATGGGGCGAATGGTTGGATCTGTGCAGAAAAATCTAATACACAATACATTAACTACAAAGCAGTGGAATTTAGATATTTTACAAGCTGGAAAATTTAAACATGGATTTAGTCATCTACACATATACCATACAGGGTCAAGAATATTTTGGATGGAATTTACCTAGTTACATAAAAAGGAAATTTCTAAAATGTAGGCAATTTTACATACAGATTAGGGAGTTTGAAGGGAAATGGAGCCAGGCATTTAAAGGTATATACGCATGTCAGCGTTGTGGAACTTTTGAACACTTGAACATTTAATATGTATCTACCCTAAGCTGCTGCCCATACTGAGGACATATTTACACCCCTTGTTAAACAATGCTAAAATAAGAACAATAGCAGAGGCCTTTCAATACTGTTTCAGGCTCAAAGAGGACAGTGCAATAACAAGGATGGTAATGTTTTTAGATCATGCCTATAAAGCATTAATTGCTTAGATGGCTTTTATAACGGGAAATTATGTATTTGTTTGAAACTACAGATTGAGCCGAAAATCTTTAGTACTAAATAGCATGTGTAACTCTTGTAGGTAAAGGACTATAAATGTGTATTTACATCAGGGAAACACATGTATAGAGTCCCATATGACAAATCGGATGGATACATCTTACCAAATAGCACATTAGCACTTTAACCCGCCAAATGAAATAACTTTATTTAAAGAATACAGTGGTAGACGGAGAGACAATGAATGGAAACCATGATGTGATCTTGTGTAAATACTGTATTATGAAGTGTATATGACCTTTTATGGTAAGTTTTAATTATTAAAATCAATTTCTCCTAAATACCTACATTTCTTATTGTAATCAAATGATTAATACAATAAATTATTTTACCACTACTACACTCCTCAGTATTGCAGACGCCGATTGGACCTCGTCAGTCAGACCTCAATCACTCATCCAACAGGCTTTTACAGGAGTCACTCAATGATTTATTTGATCATTCATAAAGTAAGAAAAAACACTTCATAGCTCTAGCCCCTCAGCGATGAGTCACTGCTTTCACCTTCAAACATGAGCAGAAGCTGCCTGCTTCCTCTGAAAAGAATTGCTGAGTTTGTGTGCTGGATTGTGGGGAATTCAGTACCCCTCATATTGGAGGGTGCAGATCTGTATTAAGGGTTTTGGACAATCAGACTTTGAGCTTGTCCGCTGTAACCCTACATAGTGGGGTGAAATACTAGATCTTAGGGATACCCTGACGCATGGCAACTTCACTGATCCCCCTGCAAATAACAATGTTCGACTGTCATATTTTTCCCCTCAATCCCGCCAGGTCCCACTCCCATATCTCAGGTTTCTGACATCATGCCTTTCCTATTCCTTATTGATGGTCCTCCGTGATTATGCTGATTGCCATTAAACTGGCTACTAAAAGGCAGAGAAGAAGGGATATGATTACTATAGTGGTGCTTCTTGCACGTCCTGTGTCCAGCACCCACCTTCGAGAAAATACTGTGCTACCTACACGCCCTGTCTGTATTCTGCTCTGTCCTGTCCATGTTGGGAGAATATCCCAATGCTAATGGTTGACACCATAGTTGTTGATAATTGACCTATGACCCCTATCCAAGATGGACGCCCATGATTCTGATGTGCCTGGAAACTTGTTATGATTTTCTCTGTTACTACTCTGTTTTCCTAGTTTAAGCCAGAGCTTTGCTGAATGGTATACCTTCTTCTGCTCACAGTTCGTCTGCATACCAACCGAATCTTCTACACGTATTTAAGGAACCTCACCCAATGGAAACGAGCTATTGTTAGGTTGCTTACTCTTGAATCAATTTCTAAATCCTGTCCTATGCTAACCCTTAGCATCTTATGTTGTCTGGGGTTATGTGTGCCACTGCCAGCTATCTTTAGATCCAGTCCTCTTGGGAGAGGCCCTGTGATGTGGATGTCAACTCTGCATCAGTATTCGTCGCTGTGTATTTAAACTTGCCAGCACGACCGTGACTTGTGCTATCCTCTGCTACATAATTTTATACAACACACATGGTGAATTGGGATAGGTCCCTGTCGACGCAATAAGGTACAAAGGGGAAGGAGACTCAATATGGTATAGGTGGAAAGGAGTGCAGGCTCCCAACAAATATACAAACCTCTAGCCACCTCGCTCCCAAAATGGCTCCTTCAAAGAGGGCTTGGTTGCCCTATAAAATAACAGTAATATAGGCAGGGCTTTAAGTGGGCCGGGTCTCAAGGGGTCTGAGCACCGGCAGTTTTTTTAAAGGGGGCCTCGAAACGGGTCTCTATCGGGCTCTGTTTTGAGCCCTGGCACAGGCGGTCCGTGTATTTTTTCCCGGACTCCAGTGACAGCTGTCACTGCAGTCCGGAAAAAAGTGCCAGGGCGCAAAACAGCCAGATAGATAACCGATTCGAGGCAGCAGTCACATCGATGTGCGCTGCCCACACTGCCCACTTCTCACTAGTGGAGAAGTTACGTCATGCCAGGTGAGCGTTGTGGGGGGAAGGGAAATCCTTTAAAGAGTCATTTTCTTTCTGAATTTCCATTCTCTTTCTGAAACGCAAGAGCAGCAACATTGTGGTGGTGTCACCGGGGCTTTAATTGGAAGCTTTTTCAATATTCTATTTAACAAGCCATAGTTACAGCTTATTTATCTTTTGCAACTAATAACCATTGACAAAGCCAATAGTCCTTACTTGTTGTAGGTATGATGTTACTTATTGTCTCACATATCTTAATGCAATGACAGAAACAGCAAAATACAAGTGGGCAGCATACTATGCTATACACAGATTTGTAGCGTGTTTGTTAAAGCCACGCCCCTAATTACACTGACCACGCCCCTTTGAGAGACCCCCCAGTTTTTTCATCCCACTTAAAGTCCTGAATATAGGGGCTACTGACTCATAAAATGACAGCATTTATCGGGACTGGGCCTTTGTTAGAAGGCGTGTGGACAAAAGCAGCTACGTTTTGGGAATCTCCTGGAAGGTGTAAGTCTAAGTTCTGTGACTATGCCATTCCTGAACAACGTTGAGTAAGTACGCTGAAACCGTTCGCCGCTCTGCGCACGTGAGGCAGACGAGCGTAGTGTAGCTGCCCAGACACATCTCGCTTACGGAGCCGCTGGGAGTGGCCCTGCCAGGTCTGGGAATTTGCATCGCGGGCCTCGGGAGCGTTGGCAGTGGGCGACGACCAATTAGCTTGTCTGACGCGTGCCATGCGGGGAGAACAGTAGGCACGACGGCCTCTGACAAGCGACGTTAATTGGAGTCAGCAGGCGGGCACGCGGCCCGGTGGGGTTTGCCAACAGATCCATGCGTCAGCGAAAGAAAAATACAACAGCATGACTTCTGTCGTCCAAACACTACGTGTGAGGAGGCATGCGTCGTTCTTAGCGGTAACGTTTGTGTGCGTATGTGTCCTTTTTTTTATTTTTTATATATCTTCGCTTTTCCCGCGCGCAGCTCAAGTTCACAGATTTCATAGAAGCTGTGAAGCTGTTGAATCTTGCACTCTGCAGGTCGCACGTCTTCGAGAACCTATTTTACAGCAGATTACGTTAAAAAAAAAATCAAGGATCGCAACTTCACAAAGACACACCAAGCCTCACATTCCAGGAACTCGTGTTTTTCGCTGCCATGCAGGCTTACTCATGCTGATCATGATATATTTGAAAACGGTAAATGTTATTATAAACACTCTGGAATTATTGTAAACTGTACCGTGAAATGTGTCGGACTCTTGATATCTCTCGAAAAGTGAACGAATCTATGAAAGAGATGCATCTGGCTCCAAAATACGTACAGTGCATTCCCTGAATACGACAAGGGCCCTTACCTACGTGCCAGATTTTCAGGACAAGAATTTGAGAGATTTTGTAAAAAAAACAACAAAAATGGGAATCTATTTCCCCATTTACTTCTATTGAAGCAAAGCAATTTTTGGCGCAATACAGCCAAAAGAAAGCCATGTGGCTTCAGAAATAAGGAGTGCCTGAATCGGACCTATTGGCAAATAGTCCCTTAACCTTCCATAGCTTTGATATCCTGTAGGCAGCCACCTAGTTGCAATACATTCAAAATACATAAAAAATGCTCGAAATCCTTTCAAACGAAATGGCATTGTGACGTGGCTACTGTGCCAATAAATATAAATTTGTCTTGGTAGCAAGCCTGAAATCACTGGCGGTCCTCAGTGTTCTAAACAGGTGCAGCACTGAGGCTGGGATTACACAGAGGCTGATGCATATACATTCAAAACCATTTTAAAGCGGTTGTCACCTGTAATCTTGTAAAGAGCATAGTTACCTAGGCTGCAGTGAGACTTCTCCTAATAACAGTGATCTTCTAGGTTACTGAAATGTCTCAATACATGGAAAACTGAAGAATCTACACAGTGCTGCCGTGGAATATCACCGAAGTGAGAGTGGTGTCAATTTGTATATTCACAAACTCATCCTCCTATACATTCCTCTCAGTGAGTTAAGCCCCCCGCTCTAGATAGGTCTTTAATCTACATGTCAGTCACGTCTTAAGTGTACATACTCTGTGAGCTATGCAAGTCCATACAACTCCGCCCTGCTGAATCTGCTCTTCAGGAAATGGAAGACTGTGCTTACGACTTCTGTGAGAGAAGGAAGCTTGCTTTGCTACTGCTATGCTGTCCCTATTCTGCGAGGCAGTGAAGCTTGCACTGCTGCTGCCTGATTTGTATCTGTCTTGTGATGGGAAAAGCTTGTGCTAATGCTATCATAGCTGTACCTATGTTCTGAAGGAGAGTAGCTCGCACTGGTTCTGCCCAGGGTATAGCACTTATATGAAGAGGGGTGTTTCCCTCTGCTGTTGCTCCATTCTATATAAAATAAAGAGTATTTTGAATGCACTTACATAACATGCCCTGGGCAGTCAGAAGCTGAGATCAGAGATGCCTTTCAGATGCAAATGCCAGCATCACCTGCTAATGGGCTAACATCAACACTCCTTTCAAACCCTGCATTTAAAATGCCCTATTTACCAGACGGAGAGAGCTCTAGCAGTTAATCATGTCTAGAGACACAGGGAAAGGAAAAATAATGATCTGTCACTCCTCTCCCTGACCCTATCCTTGGGCATTGTGTGATTTAGGTGGTTTGCATACACCACCACTGTACAGTGCCCTGTGTTAAAGAAGAGGAGCACATTTTGCAGGTCCTACCCCTCTAGTTCCAACAGTGCCTTAAATCCAATATGGTACGACTCAAAGTGCCCACTGAAGGAAGGAGCTAAAATACGCAAAGTAAGCACATGATGTTTGCTGCGGCGGCCTAAGAAGGACGTGATGCTGTGAGGGATGGCTTGTAAAGGCCTCAAACCGCTCCACCCTCTTACTCTTACCAAGATGAATGGGTAAAAAAAAAACCCCACAAAAGTACTTATATAAAACCTAGTGCGAGAGAGCGTTCAAAAATTAAAATGACGAAGAGGCTGCGAGAGTGGTTTGTGGAAGCTGGTGGGGGTAGAAGCAACATGAGTGAGAGATCAATGAGGCAAAACGAGAAACATACAGGCAAAATAATGCAACATGGAGTAAAAGGGAGAAGCACACAGGCGAGAGTGAGCAACAGGAGTGTGGATGGGCGGAGATAAGCACATGGGTGAGAGAAATCTGCGTGGTGGGTGGGGAAAAAAGCAGACGAGGGAGAGAGCTGGAAAACAAATGCAGTCTTGAGGAGTGCTTAAACAAAAAGTTCCTTAAAAGCGAGCATTGGAAGCTTATAAGCAAGTTTGTCAAAGAGATGGGAAAGTATCTATGCTCCATGATAGAGACAAATATAAGAGGAATAGGCTGAAACAAGGAAGCCTTGAATAGAAAGATTGTAAATTAGGGTGCCAAAATAAGCTAATAATAAGTGATGGGCAGTTTGTAAGCCCTTTTAAATTCTTGGTCTTGCAACCTCCTTCTCAGCTGAACATATAGTTTCAGAAATCACTGCAATTTGGTAAGGTTCCCTAAACTCTACTTAAAATGGACGATAAAAACCAATACTGCAGTGACATATTACTGGAAGTCATCCACATTGCGGCGGGGGCATTTCTATGAAGTGGATGCGTATGAATCATAATTTAGATTTTTACCTCCTTCAGTGACAGATAAAAATTGGTAAGCAAATGGTCCAATACTTCATACAGTGGATGCAAAAAAGTATGATCTTATTTCCCTGAATTGGGACATATGCTGAAGCAAAGGTCTTCAAACTTTTTTGCTCTGAGCCCTCCTAAGCAAAGTGCTTCGAATTGGAGGGGGGGGGGTCAAAACATATTGATAAGGATTAGGGGAGCAGGAGGGACAGGGCTGAGGGCAGGAGCAAAGTTTGAGATCATTTCATGGATGCTTTTCTGTAGCTCATAATACACAATAAATTTGCGACTTGTAGTAGAACAAATTGATTAGCAGACATTTCAAAGCGATACAAAAGGGGATGATGGACGGAGCGTTTGAACAAATCAAACACTCACCCCCAGTCAACTGATCTGGGTTTAATCCATCACCATTCTTTAGTTCACTCAGCCACCCCAGTTCAGACATGGCTATATGCAAATCAGTCTGACCCTGTGCCTTGTGGGAACAGTCCAGCCCGAACTGCCAAGACATGTCTTCCCTGGACCGGAAACAAGCATCCTGGGACCGGTTTCGGATTCATAATCCTCATCAGCCAGGCTATCTTGAATCCAGTGGCCAAGTGAACAAGGGACTCACGTCTGAGCATACCCTGCCACACTTAGGGCGAACAAAGCGATACAAAAGGGGATGATGGACGGAGCGTTTGAACAAATCAAACACTCACCCCCAGTCAACTGATCTGGGTTTAATCCATCACCATTCTTTAGTTCACTCAGCCACCCCAGTTCAGACATGGCTATATGCAAATCAGTCTGACCCTGTGCCTTGTGGGAACAGTCCAGCCCGAACTGCCAAGACATGTCTTCCCTGGACCGGAAACAAGCATCCTGGGACCGGTTTCGGATTCATAATCCTCATCAGCCAGGCTATCTTGAATCCAGTGGCCAAGTGAACAAGGGACTCACGTCTGAGCATACCCTGCCACACTTAGGGCGAACAAAGCGATACAAAAGGGGATGATGGACGGAGCGTTTGAACAAATCAAACACTCACCCCCAGTCAACTGATCTGGGTTTAATCCATCACCATTCTTTAGTTCACTCAGCCACCCCAGTTCAGACATGGCTATATGCAAATCAGTCTGACCCTGTGCCTTGTGGGAACAGTCCAGCCCGAACTGCCAAGACATGTCTTCCCTGGACCGGAAACAAGCATCCTGGGACCGGTTTCGGATTCATAATCCTCATCAGCCAGGCTATCTTGATTCCAGTGGCCAAGTGAACAAGGGACTCACGTCTGAGCATGCCCTGCCACACTTAGGGCGAACAAAGCGATACAAAAGGGGATGATGGACGGAGCGTTTGAACAAATCAAACACTCACCCCCAGTCAACTGATCTGGGTTTAATCCATCACCATTCTTTAGTTCACTCAGCCACCCCAGTTCAGACATGGCTATATGCAAATCAGTCTGACCCTGTGCCTTGTGGGAACAGTCCAGCCCGAACTGCCAAGACATGTCTTCCCTGGACCGGAAACAAGCATCCTGGGACCGGTTTCGGATTCATAATCCTCATCAGCCAGGCTATCTTGAATCCAGTGGCCAAGTGAACAAGGGACTCACGTCTGAGCATACCCTGCCACACTTAGGGCGAACAAAGCGATACAAAAGGGGATGATGGACGGAGCGTTTGAACAAATCAAACACTCACCCCCAGTCAACTGATCTGGGTTTAATCCATAATAGTACACTTTCCACCAATTAGTTTAACCTGCACTTATTTCATTTAAGGTGTGTGCATGTATTTTATATGCAGTTATCTATAGGGAAAAAAAAATTGTTACAGACTAGTTTGTTCTTTTTAACCACAACTTTGACCCCACCAACCCACTCACTGACTTTGCCAGAGGGCACTCAGGATTACTATTTCACACTTTTTATGCACTCCAACCTTTGCATATAAATGAGGACAGCCTGTTTGAAGACGTCTGTGCTAAAGTATCACTGCAACAGAAACGGCATCCACTATGTCCTGAAAATTCTATCTATCTATCTTACAGGGTGGCATTCGTGACTGTGTAGTTATAGTTAGGACATAGTTACCATAAGAAATTGATGGTTTGGTTTGCTACTAACTTTGATGCAGTTTGATGAATCTTCTTGAAACGTACCCAAAAAGTTTATTCACCACAATGAAATTCTCCCTGAAACGTTTTGGCGGGATTCATTAAGCGGGGACTAGAAAAAGGGTGGTCCCTAAACACAATTTCCCCATCAAATTTCCATACGGATATTTGAACAGCGCTGCAACAAAAATGGCTTAACAGAATTACACTAAATGTGGCAGAAAGCTATATCTTAATTCAGAAAGTGTAAGTTGTGTTATTTGGTGTAAATCCATACAATAGTTTCTGAGAAATTAAGGATCAACATTTATAGATTTCTCGAAGGTTGGGTTTGCGGGACTCTCACAGAACTCTTAATCACAATACAAAAAATATGTAGGGATTCTATTGGTTGAGAGGGTTTTTTTCCCCATCAGCTTGCCTGCTCTCGCATGAGCTCGGCTCCTGTGAAAACGCACATTTTGATTGGCTAGCCGCAACACAAACAGAAATGTTGCTGCCACCATTACAAGGCTCTGGGAGCCTGTCTCAATGGCCTAAAAATATTTAAGATCTAAAGGGCAGGCTAGGGACACCTTGACCCACTGGCCCTTGTGTCATAAAAATTATTTTGGGGGTGTTCCAATCCTATGAGAGTCTCTTGAGAGTCACGCAGCCCCTGTGTGCTCATGTAAGGTTTTGTGGAGAGAAAAGGGGACATGCGAGCTCCCATGAGACATTTGCAAGATCGGGAGAGAATTAGAGAAAAAAATGGGGTGTGGGTTGCTGTGGTGGGTTGCCCACCTATGTGGGATTGGGTGCAGGACCTGGCTGCAGGTCTAGTTCTGTGGCCAGCCCCATGCTGCACACATTCGAGGGTTCAGTGCTCTGGGCGTTGACTGCTTGTGGGGAGTGAAGGTGGGCTCAGTGCCTGGTCACAGTCTGCATTGTTTATGGCCTCATATATTGCATCACATATAATATGCTCTATGACAAATGTCATTTCATTGACCATGGCCTTAAGTGATGTAATATGTGAATCCATTGGCTGGGCACTAGTTATAGTTAGCTCAGTAAATGATAACTGGTGAATTTCAATGATTATTTTTTAGTCTAAAATGGTATTTCCTATCTGACATTTTCAGCTCACTGTAACCTCACTTTAACCCTTCTTTATTTTTAGTGAATTGGTTTTTTTTGTGGTTTGTTTTACAAATTAAGATATTATCAGACCTCACTAAAATGTTAACATTGACCTTTGTTTTTGTCACTGAATTGCTATGAATTATTTTAGGGCAAAGTATGATCTTACTACCATACCTGCACCCAACCCAACCAGAGATGCCCAACCCTCCCCCCACCTCATGCACAGCCAGCCAATGAGCGAGCTCGACACAATATAAAGGAGTGCCATAATGTCGAATCCTACCAAACAGGTGCTCTCTTCACCAATTTATTCTTCACCACTGCACTCTGTGCCACCACCACACTCTACTCTGCAATTCACTAGGCCACTACATTTTACACCATTATAATCTAAGTCACTGCACTCTACGCCACTCTATTCTACTCTGCACCACTGCACTCTACACCAATGCACTCTACGCCACTCTATTATACACCACTGCAGTCAACAACAGTCTACTCTGCATTACTTCACTCTACTCCACTGCACTCTACCCTGCACCACTCCACTGTACGCCACTTCTACTCTGCAACAAAGTACTCTCTGCCCCTGAACTCTATGCCAATTTACTCTGCAACACTGCAATCTATGCCACTAAGCTCTATTTAACGGCACTCTAGTCCAATGCACTGTACATCACTACACTCTATGCCGCTATATTCTGCATCGCTCCACCGTACAACACTGCACTTTACGTCAATCCACTCTAAGCTACTATGAACCACTGCACTGTACAACACTGCACTTTACACCACTTCACTCCACTCTGGAGCAATCTTCTCTGTCACTGTATTCCACTCTGCATGATTCTACCCTACACCACTCCACGCCACTGCAGTCTACCCTACGTCACTCCACTCCGCACCACTCTACGCCACTCTGTTCTATGCTGCTGTACTCTATGCACTGCACTCTACGCCACTGCACTCTACACCACTTTACTCAAAACCAATTCACTCTTGGCCACTGCACTGTATGCCAATCTACTCTGCACCACTGCACTGTAAGCCACTATACTCTAGAAACACTACACCCGGGGTCTCCAGTTTTTCCGTAGTGAGAGCTACTTCTGATCAATGAAAAGCTACTGAAGGGTAAGCAACTCATGCATTGTTACTAGACGCCCCACACCCAGCTTCATTGACTTTAAGCCTAATGTACATAGCGCACAATAATGTGGTTTGAACAAAATATTAGTGGCACTGACAGGGCTGCCATGTGTGTCAGGGCATGGTTTTTGGGATGAATGAACATGTGTGCACATGAATGGGATATATAAGTATGAGTGAGTATGAGCCTGTGTCGTATGTACTTGTGGCACAGGACATACCTTTCACCATATGTGGCACCGTTAACCCGTTGCACGCTGATGACGGAACCGCTCCGTCATCAGCTGCGGTGGCGCTGTGCTGATGACGGAGCGGTTCCGTCATGGCCCTGCCGCCGCGCCTGTGCGGTGCGGATTCCGCGCCTGCGCTGGGCGTTCTACTGAGCGGGCGGGCCCATGACGGAACCGCTCCGTCATCAGCACAGCTCAACCGCGGCTGGTGACGGAGCGGTTCCGTCACCAGCATGCGGCCGCCCGCCCCCTTAGCACTGCGGCGGAATAGCCGCCGCAGTGAAGGGGTTAATGTATAACACAAACATAGAACTCTTTTTTTTTTTTTTTTTTTTTAGATGGGCGAAATTTAAGTGCAGGAAAATGTTCAGCAAAAATGTTCATAACACTGAACATTTTTCTGCACTTTCTCCCACTTAAAATAAAGGCTGTATTTTTCAGTTATAAATATAACTCTGTGTCTACCAGCCACAGGGAGCAAGATGCCTGCCATGTGTAAAGGAGACTTTTTGAAATGGGAGAAACTTAAACTGAAGAGTTAACTTTATGTTTATATGGATTCCATAAAACCCATCATTTACATTTTTTCCCATTTCCAAGTATCACATTTACAAACAGCAGGAATCTTTCTCACAGTGCCTGTAGACATTTTGCCATATTAATAACAGAAAAATACAGCCATTTGTTTAAATGGGAAGGGGTTAAGGTGAAGAAACATGCTTCATAAAATATTAAAAATAATTGTTTTATGTGAAAGTGGAGAAAACATTAACACTTAAAGTTCCTCCCATTTAAAAAATTACTATTATTTAAAAAAAAAAAAAAAAAAAAAAAAAATTACTATTGTTACTTTATAAATATGGCACAATGACTACTGGCCACTGGGAACAAGAGGCCTGCAGCCTGCTGATAATAATGTAAAATAAATACAATACAGCCTTCCCTTAACTTTAAAAGGAAAATGAGACCCTGTCTTTATTTAAAAATTAATTCAAGGCTGTGAGCTACTCTGAAGGTGTTTGGGAGCTACTGGTAGCTCACGATCGACTGGTTGGAGACACCTGCTCTAGACAACTGCACTCTACGCCACTGTTCTATATGCCATTGCACTGTACGTCATTGAACTCTCCGTCACTCTATTCTAATCTGCACCACAGTACAGTACGCTGCAGTTCTCTATGACCTTTTACTCTACACTACTCTGCTCCATGCCACTGCACTCTACACCAGTGAACCCTACGCCACCCTACCCCACACAGCTGCACTGTACGACACTCTACTCTGCAACTGAACTATACTCCACTCTACTCTTCACCACTGCACTTTATGCCACTGTACACTACTCTGCACCACTCTACTGAATGCCACTCTACTGCACTCTGTACCACTGCACTCTTCTTCTATACACCATTGCACTCTTCACCACTGCCACTTTACCCCACTCCAGTCTAGGCCACTCCACTTTGCTCTGCATCACTCCACTCTGCACCACTCCACTCTACACCACTCCACACCGTGCCACTGTACTCTGCAACACTGCACTGTGCGCGAATGCACTCAACTCTGTACCACTCCATTCTACGCCAGTGCACCCTACCCTGCACCACTCCACTCTATGCCACTTAACTGTACTCTGAAACAACCTGCTCTATACCATTGCACTATTGGCCACTGCATGCTACGCCACTCTGCTCTGCACCGCTCTATGCCACTCTACTCTAAACCACTACATTCTACACCAGTGCACAGTACACCACCTTACTCAAAACCAATGCACTCTACGCCACTGTATTCTACTCTGTAGCACTGAACTCTTTACCACTCTATTCTACATCACTCCACTCTACACCACTCTACTTTACGCCGCTCTACTTTAAGCCACTCTACTTTATGCTACTCAACACCTTTGCACTCTACTTTGTACCACTCCACTCTGTTCTGAAAGTCTACTGTACGCCACTGCACTTTACTCCACTGCACTCTATGCCACTCTACTCTGTGCCACTACCCTCTACACCACTCTACTCTGTCACTGCACTCTGCAGAAATGCACACTACACAACTTTACTCAAAATGAGTGCAATCTATGCCACTGTACTCTACACCAATATACTCTGCACCACTGTACTTTACACCACTCCGCTCTGGGCCACTCTAAGACACTCCACTCCATTAAACCTAACTCCACTCTGAAGACACTGTACTCCACTCTACAACACTCCACGCCACCTTATGACACTACTCCACTCTGACACTCTACCCAACTCCCTGTACGCCACTTCATGTCACTTTAATCCACTCTATTCTATGACACACTACTCCACTCACTATATGCCACTCTACTCCACACTACACCACTCCACTCAATGCCACTCCACTCTACGACAATCTACTCCACGGCACTCTACTCTTCTCTCTGCAACCCCCTCTACACCAATCTACTATGCGCCACCCCATGACGCTGTATGTCCCTCCAGTCTACGACACTGTACTCCACTCTATGCCATTCTACAACACGCCACTCCATAACACTCCACTCCTCTCACTGACTCTTTACTCCACTCTAGAACCCTCTATTCCACTCTAGGACCCTCTATTCCACTCAACTCTGACATTCTACTTCCTCCATGTCACTCCTCGCCACTCCATGACTCTCCACTCCACTCAGTTCTACTCTCTGACACTCCACGACTCTCTACGCCACTCCATAACACTCCACTTTGCAACATGCTACTCCAAGCCACTCTCCTGGACGCCATTAACTTTTAGCTATGCGGACCAGCATGGTGTGTAACTTGGCTAAAACATATTGGCAAAGCCTTTAGATCTTACGTAGGCAAGACCTATTGGCTTTGCTAATGCTTGTTTTAAATAAGGTGGGTCTTTTGGCTCTGCCAATGGGATTACCAAACCAATACATAAAATGGAGGCCTATTAGGTTTGTCAAGGGTTGAACACATCAGTACTCAAGGCAAGCCCATTGGCTTTGTCAAGGTGTCACCACATCATTATATAAAGGCAAGCCTATAACTTTGTCAAGGGGTCACCACATCATTATATAAAGGCAAGCCTATAACTTTGTCAAGGCGTCACCACATCAAATATAAAAGGCTGGCCTATTAGATTTGCCAAGAGGTGACCATATCAATAAACAAAGCAAGCCCATTTGCTTTGTTGGGGAGTCAGCTCATTATTATATAAAGGCAAGCCTATTGGCTTTGTCAAAGTGTGACCTGTCAGTATACAGGGCAAGCCTATTGTCTTTGTCAAGGAGTTACCACATCAGTATACTAAGGCAAGCCTATTGGCTTTGTCAACAATAGTAAACTCTGTTAGAGTTTTTCTTTTATATTCCCCAGGCCACATAATGTAGTCAACAGACCAACCACAAAGGTTTCCTGCAGCTCTTGATTAAAGCAAAAGCTCCAGCTTTGGCATGGCGTGGAAAGAGTCTAAACTATTCCCCGAGTCATGTTGTATACGCCCCAGGAAACATAGGGTTACTTTCAATAAATGGTTTCTGGGTGTCTGCTGCACTCCCTGCAAACGCCACACTTTAACTTTGCGGAGGCACCACAAAGCAAGCTAAAATATGTTTATTTTTTTACACTAAACACAAATACATAGGATTAAATCTAGATAAATGAGCAGAAAACTATCATGGAGTACAGACTGAAATGTAAAAAAAAAAAATTGGGAGGGTCGGCTTTAGGCACCTAGTAGTCAATGTAAGCTCAGATTGCGATCTGAAAGTTACTTTTGGTTAGCATATAACTTTGATTCTGTTTGATGGGTCTGTATAGAACTTTAAAAAAAAAGGTACGTCCAGTTCAAATTCGCTTTAGGAAACTTTGCTCACCACTTCTGAAAAGCAACTGAACATAATTACACCAAACTTGCCATGAAACTCGAATTTTACTCAGTGGAGCACCTTTGCTTGTTTTGTTGTAAATCTATTCAGGAGTTTTGGATAAATCAGTGTTACAAAAATGGAGGTTTGAAAAGGGTTACATTTTAGGGATGTCTGATTGGTAGTTTGTGAATTGTCCCCCAAACCTGTGTTTTGAGACCAGTTTGTGGACCCAAATTAAAATGGAACCCCTCCTCGCAATTGTTTGACGGATTTTTTGTATCCTGCTGTCTTTTTTGGGTCCGCAAGCTCAGACTTGAGTTTGCCAACCCAAAGGCTTTATTTGACTGCATGTTAGAGCAAATGGCTGTCGCCATTGCAGGACAGGGGCCATGGTCCTCGCTTTTTGAAAATAAATAAAAGGGCAGCCTTAGGGGGCATGGTGGGCACACAGGTAATTTGGGAGTAGCCCTCTTAAGCACTGCCCCCCTATGAGGGGTCCCTTGAGCTTCGCACAGGGTTTGCAAATCCTATCAGGTAGTGGCTCCTTCAAAGCCTCCTTGAAGTTCATACAGACTTGATGGGTTATGAAGCTCATTGACCCGTGCTGAATTCTCTACAGTGGTTTGGGTACTCTCTGCAGAATATGTACAGAGTTTGTGGATTACAAAACACATGGACTCATGCTGTGGTTCATGGACTCTGTAAAGAGTTTGCAGATTATGAAACTTGTGATCCCCTGTTGGGTCCCGTGCCATTGTTCATAAACTGTTGAGTTTGAGGATCATACCATCTATTTGGGTGTTTCGAATCCACAAACTTAATGTTTAACCCCCAGATTCATCATTGTCCCGTTTTGCGAGTCCTTAATAGCGATTATTAAGGAATCGCTATTAAATACTCGCAAAATGGGATTTATGTAGAAATCGCTATTTTATTTGCGATTTCTTCAGCTTCCTTGACTCCCCATTCATTCCTATGGGCCTAAAGGCCCATAGGAATGAATGGGGAGTCATTCCTTATTTACGATTAGCAATTTGCTAATTGCAAATAAGGATGCGATTTCAAGGGTTCCAGGGGTGTCCAAAGGACACCCTGTAGCACCCCTGTAATGTAAATGTAGACTGATGTTGCGCACACACATGTCCAAAGGACATGTGTGTGTGTAACATACAACTTAGAAAAATGCACTAAAGTGCATTTTTCTACGTTTTCGCTATTTACCACGAAGTCAGACTTCGCGTTAAATAGCGGCCAAAAATAGCGATTTCGCAATTTTTAAAAGGTTCATGAATAGCATTTAAGGAATCTCAAATTGAGATTCCTTAAATGCGATCGCAATTTGATAAATCGCAATTATTTGCGATTTTTTAAATTGCGAGTTCATGAACCATTGATGAATCTCAAATGCCATTTTTTGCGGGCGCAAACGGCCGAATTTTGCGATTCGCACCGTTTGCGCTCGCAAAAATGCTTGATGAATCTACCTGTAAGTCTGCAAACTCTGTATATGTTTTTTTCTCACAATTTAATAAAGTTAATTACACTTTCTTTAAAAATGTGGGCTAGGGTCAAATCATGTTTTTTGGAGAGGTGCATTCTTAGTGAACGGAAACTTTTTTTAAACGTAGTTTGCAGACTCCAACCAGATTCTACAGACCTAGCAATGATGGGAGGGCTTCCTCTAAAGTCAGTTGACTTGGATTAGAGTCTATAGACCATTTGACAATTTAAAAACAATTATGATGTTTCCATTGTTTGAAACTTAATTTAGCCTTTCACTACATCAAAAAGTGTCTGTTTCCTAGCAACACGAGTTATAGCTACTATTTCCAGACAGCAGAGTAGTTATTGCTATTTTACACTTCAGACTGACTCATCTGAGAAGGTTCCGAGGCCAACATCCGCTTCTCAACAAGAGGAGGGAGTCTTCTGCATAGGGAAGACTGATAACACCCTTTAAAGACTCCATAATTTGTTTTATTTGTCACCCGTGACTCCGGAGAGAAAGAAATTGAATGTCCAGATGGTAAAATGTAATCTGTGCAGCCTTAAACTCGGTACACTCACAGTATTGAGAACGAAAAGATAGGAGATAATAGCAAGAAAAGGCATTAATAAAGAAACAAAATGTGGCTCCCTTATAAAGTGGCTATTTGCAATTAAAGTTCCACTGTAGTTAATATAAAACACACAAAAATTAAAACAAGCAGCGGCAAAGCCAACAGTTCTGGCCCTGGCTGCCAGCCTTTAGGTAATTCTTGTTTTGGCGTGATTTTTGCAAAACCTTACTGTTTGGGAATATGCCGGGCTCTCCGCAGTCTATAAAAAGAATCATTTGCTACGGGGAAAACGTTATTTTGGTCTGAAAAAAACACACATACCATACATAGTATGTATATTTTAGTAAAATCAAAAGTTCTTGGCTAACACAGACCTTAAAATGTCAATCCGTCTGGCACTGCTGTACGCCTCTAGAAAGAAAGAGGAAAATAAAGAAAGAAAGGAAATTAAAGCAATTAAGAAAGAGGAAAATAAATCAAGAAAGAGGAAAAGAAAGAAGAAATGAAAAAGAAGGAAGAAAGAAAGAAAGAAGGGAAGAAATTGGAGAAATAAGAAAGGATGGAAGAGAGAAAGAAAAAGGTAGAAACAGGATAATTTAATACAGAACCGTTTCAAATGGACACAGTCTGGTAAGCTATGAAATAGCTGCAGTCAGAAAAGCAAAATACTCCAAAAGGAATGTACAACAGCATTGGGAGAAGATGGGATCAGATAAAGGTAGAATGTTCCCTGTAATCATATGGGAAGCGCCCTGCTATCACATCAGGCTAAAACATAAAGGCAACACTATAGTAATTATAAAGTAAATAAAAACACTGGCACTGAAGGGAACTAGCTTGTGCGTGAATGTGCTCCTTGTGAAAGAACAAAATGCAGTCATTTGAAGGGAAGTTAACCAGTGGCTTATGTAGGCTGGCCCACTGCCCCATGCTATCATCTGTAGTGGGCAAAAACAAAACGTGAATGGCACAACAACAGACCAGTGGATGAAGAGATGTCTGAAAGCCCTATATATAAGTATGTTATACATACTTAAGTAAAATCAAAAGGTCTTGACTAACGCAGACCAAAAAAGTCAAACAAAAGTTTAACGATTCTTCTGAGAATCGCCCACAAAACTCAATAACAGATCTTTTCATAGGGCTGTGCAAGGTCACCTGCGATGGGTTGGCTGCCAAAAGCTATGCACAGCATGGGTGTTAGCCACAGGACCAGTCTGAAGGCCAGGCCCGGTGGTCAACGCCCACGGTGCAAATCTGATGGCAGTGTGCAGTGGTGGTTGGCTGCTGCTGTACAGATTAACCAATCTCAGTGATTGGGTGTATGGCCTGGCCAAGGGCCTGCCTTACTCTTGGCATTTTGTGTTTTCTGCAGAAAAGTGTGTGAGAAAGGTGGGGTAACAAATGGGTGGAATAAGTAAAGCATTTCCCATTTTAACTACCATTGCATCTTTGCTCCCCGCTGCAGAAAAAATGCTGAATGGAATTAAACCAAAGTGGGGAGGAAACTACTAAAACTTTACTCTGAGGAGTGACTGTGCTTGGTTCAGACACTTTTGTTCAGTAGCATGAGAAAAATGTGTGGAGTGGGCTTCATGTAGAGTTAAATTATGGAGATATCTGAACTGATAGTTCATGGATGGTCCTCGAACCTGGGTTAGAGAACTGCCTGTGAACCAAATCTAAAATGAATAAATAAGGCAATCTAATTCGATTATGGAACTTTTATCACATTGTGCATTTCAGTTGCACGGATTCAAAGTCTAGTCCACAGGCCTAAAGGCTTTACTGGGCTGGCTGCGACAGCAAGATTTGTGTTGCAGGTGGCTTTACAGGACTGAGGGCTCGGTGTCTAGGTCCTTTAAAAACAACTGAAAGGACAGATAAATGGGCAAGATGAGTATACCCTCACAGTCATGCCAATGGGATGGGGAGCCAAAGGATCCCCATTAGTTCAAATTTGTTAGAGTAGATTTAACTGCTGGGTTTGTTGACCCTTTGGCTGGGTCCTTAGTCCCACATTACAGCTTAGGGTTCACTGATGACCTGTCCTCATGGGTCCATAAACCCAAAGCGGGATCCCTCAAACTTGGTCTCTCACTCAGGATGCCACACCTGGAAGCAGGGTCCATGAATACAGTAGGGCCTGTGAACCCTTGTTGGGTTTCCTAGGTCTCATAGGGGTATGCAAGCTCAAAATTAGGGTTCATGGAGTCAAAAAATAAAAACTACAACACCTACAGGGACAATACTCTGTTGTAAAGTGGGTTGGGAGCAGGGTTGCCTGCCAATTGGGGTAGGCAGAGGGTCGGACTTGCACTATGCAGTGCCAAAGGCTGTGCGCAACAGACTTGGCCATCCACGGTAGGTTAAGCAAAGATCCTTGTGGCCAACCCGGGGATGGCTAGGCTAATCAGGTTGGACAGGGAGCAGGGCCTGGCGAAAGGCACCCCATGCATGCAGTCCCCTTTGTGTGCAACCAAAGGCAGTGCGCAGATTAGGTTAGCCCCTGCAGGAATTGATTGTATGGACTGGCTGCAAGATAGTCCTCTCCCCAGTGGCTTTGTGCAGCTAGGGTTGGACTCCCGTTACTCAAGTATGATGGGGTTTGAAGAATTAATCGTAATGAAGCAGGAGAGTTCAGAACATGCAGAGCTCTAAGATGGTCACTTTCTTTGGGATCTCTGGCCCAGCTCCAACGTTGAGCCCTCATTCTGCAGCCTGAGACAGGACTCAACATTGACAGATAATGGTAAGTGAGCCCTGTTGGTGGTGGGAATCTTGTCCTGAAATCCTTCTGGTAGACCTGTTTGTTCCAGAGTGTACCACCGTGGCAGACAGAATAGCAGGCTTGCATACAGACGACGGCACTACGCCTTTGACTTGCAAATTCATCTGCATTGGATGTCTCAACACAATGCAGGAGGGGGCATTCAAAAGCCACCATGGAGGACCTGGCAGCGGTGAGTTGCACTCCGAAGCAGTGCTATTCCAAGATGATGAGAGAGGTGCCCTCAAGGGGAAGGACTTTAGCTGCCAGAGAACCGACTTTTCTACCCACTACCAAATGAAAACTACTTACGGGAAGTGCTGATAGCAGGGCATTCACCAATAGCAGTACCTCATCATGTCACCGGGAGAAAACAAACTGTGATTAACAGGGAAAAAGGTGGTTTCCTCCACGTAAGGACTCTGACCTCAAGGGAATAACAGGAGAAGCTCTCAAGGGTTCCTTGAGAGCACCGGAGCTGAACTCCCAAATGAGAAAGCTCAATTCTATAATTTCTAAAGAAACTCTTAGGAACCACTCATAGCATTGAGGGCAAAATATACACTCTTTAAGAGGCTACGTAAGAACGGTAAGTACGACATGTCTGTAGTCAAGACAGCAACGCAGAGATACAGTGATGGGATACAGAGATTCAGCTATTTGAAAGCTGTATATTTGCTTTTCTTGTAATCTAGAATCCAAAGTAGAATTTTTTAGAAAAATGTTAAGGCAGCAGAAATCCACTACGCACGATTGTCTTCTCATGACAATAGCAAATACTTAAGAACGGAGGTTTTTGATTTTTTGTGCTACGTGGTGCTAGACAGGGACACAATATTCTACAGATGCTGCTGGGAAGTATAAGAGTCAGGGCATAGTTCTGGCATAGTGGGCCAATATGGAGCAGAGGGAGCTAGTGACCTTACGTCGCAGCAAAGCGTAAGAACATGAGGGTGAATGGATTTACAATGTATATCTTTCTGGTTTGAAGCCTCAATATTCTTTGGTGTAAAGAAGATTTGCAGGCCATTAAACTTACTCTCACTGGGATTCAAGGCATCTCGGTGATTCTTGGTGTTTTTAGGGGCTTCTGATGGAGATGGGGCATTTCTGCTTATAGGGAAGGGACTGGTGCAAGAATGTCTTTCATTGAAGAAATAACTACTAAGTTAAATATACAAAAGGTGATGGGAGGGCTGCTTGCAATTAGTCAAAACCCATGTCCGGTGTTCTAGAAGGCATTCCATCACATCATTTTCACCCACTGTGCAAGTCTAGACAGAGACCACCTGCCTTATGCAGATCAGTACTCACCTTGCTCCTCATACGAACAGTCCTAGTGGATCTGCCAGGTGAGGTTCCCTCAAGCATTCCACCCATTACTTTGTTTTCCTAATTGTGATGCACTAAGTGCAATGGTGTAGGACATACTTTTTCTGCATGGTCACATTGGATTTTTTGCCTTTTACTGGACCCAATATTTTTGCTGCTTAGAAGTGTGTGCAGTTTACCCGTGCTAACCAGTGCAAAATACCTATGCTCCCCCTTTAAATATGGCCAAACTGGCATATTCCTAATTCATCCATATTTTTAATTTATATATAAATCCCTAGTAGATGTTATAAAATGTACCCAAAAGCTGCAAGTTAAAGGTCAACTATTGTGCCATCCACTACAGTGACAGTGTACACTGTGGTATAAGGTCTACCATTGTAGTCTAGCTGTAGCAGGTTAAATATTACAATTAATGTAGAAAATCAGAGTACAGATTAAAAATACAAATACTGTATCTCTGTAATGGGGCTAGCTAGAAAATGATTAAATAACTGTTAATCGTTATTAAAAATCCAATTAAATGGTAACGTCATATTTTCTATAAATATTAATGAACATTTACCTTTTCCCTGCTTGAAGTTCCTGTTAAAGTTAAATTTGCATTTGCTCTTCCAGGTCTGCCAGCCAGTAATTAGCATTAGAATAGGTGTGAAAAAGGCGTGAAGTGCTTTCCAGGAGCAAACAATAGGCGCACCTGAGTGAGCAAACGTAGCTCCTCTGGACCTGACAAAATTCACAGGGTGTGGCAGTGCACATCTTTTTGGCATTACCTTGTCAATTCCTGCTTGACAGGACTGCTGGGTTATACATATAACACATAAACGTGCTTGAAAAGAAGGAAAAAGGATGTCAAAACAATTCTTGTGTATCCACTGCCTGGTTCAAGTTCAAGTTTAACATTTGTATAGCGCACTACTCACCCAGAGGGTCTGGAGGCGCTTGAGGGAGGGGGGTACTTTACTTATCGAATATCCAAGTTTTTAGTTGTTTTCTGAAGGAGAGGTGGTTCTGTGTAAGGCGGAGGTGGGTGGGGAGAGAATTCCAGGTTTTGGCAGCTAAGTAGGAGAAGGATCTTCCCCCCATGGTGGATCTATGGATGTGTGGAATTGCGGCGAGGGCTTGATTGGACGATCGAAGTTGGCGGGTGGGGGTGTAAAAGGACAGGCGCGTGTTGAGGCATTCGGGTCCTAGGTCGTAGAGGGCTTTGTGTGCGTGGGTGAGGAGACGGAACGTTATTCTCTTGTTGACGGGGAGCCAGTGGGTCTTTCAGGTGACCGGAAATGTGAGCTTGGCGGGGGATGTCTAGTATGAGTCTGGCTGAGGCGGTTTGGATGCGTTGGAGTTTTTTCTGTAGTTTGGCTGTGGTTCCGGCGTAAAGGGTGTTTCCGTAGTCCAGTCGGCTTGTGACCAGTGCGTGGGTGACCGTCTTTCTTGTTTCGGTGGGGATCCAACGGGAGATTTTTTTGAGCATACGTAGGATGTTGAAGCATGATGATGAGACGGCGTTGACTTGTCTGGTCATCGAGAGGGAGGAGTCCAGGATGAAGCCCAGGTTACGTGCGTGGTCCGTAGGAATGGGTGCGTTTCCCAGGGCCGGTGGCCACCATGAGTCGTCCCAGGCGGAGGGGGATGAACCTAAGATGAGGACTTCTGTTTTGTCCGAGTTCAGTTTTAAACGGCTGTTCTTCATCCACTCGGCTACTTCTTTCATCCCTTCGTGTAGGTTGGTTTTGGCGGTGTTTGGGTCTTTGGTGAGGGAGAGGATTAGCTGGGTGTCGTCGGCGTAGGAGATGATGTTGAGGTTGTGTTGGCGCGCGATGGATGCGAGGGGACTCATGTATACGTTGAAGAGGGTGGGACTGAGTGATGATCCTTGTGGTACGCCGCAGATGACTTCGGTGGCCTCTGATTTAAAAGGGGGGAGGCGGACTCTCTGGGTTCTTCCGATGAGGAACGAGATGATCCAGTCCAATGCTTTTCCTTGTATTCCGACGTTGTTGAGGCGTTGTATAAGGGTGCTATGACAGACTGTGTCGAAGGCTGCGGAGAGGTCAAGTAGGATGAGGGCAGCTGTTTCTCCGTTGTCCAGTAGAGTTCGAATGTCGTCTGTTGCTGCGATGAGGGCGGTCTCGGTGCTGTGTTTGGCTCGGAAGCCGGACTGTGAAGGGTCGAGGGATTTGTTGGATTCGAGGAAGGCGGCGAGCTGACTGTTGACGGCTTTCTCAATGACTTTGGCAGGGAATGGGAGGAGCGAGATGGGGGCGGTAGTTAAGTTCAGTGGGGTCTGCTGTGGGTTTCTTCAGAAGGGCGCTGAGTTCGGCATGTTTCCAGCTTTCCGGGAAGGTAGCGGAGTTGAGGGAGCAGTTGATGACGTCTCGGAGATGGGGTGCGATAATGGAGTCTGCTTTGTTGAAAATGTGGTGGGTACATGGGTCGGTTGGCGATCCTGAGTGGATGGAGTTCATCAGGCGGATGGTGTCTTCAGTGGTGATTGGGTTCCAGGCGCAAAGGTTGTTGGAGGGGGGTTTTAGTTCGGAGGTGGGTGGGATGGACTGGTCTTTGGATTGGTTTTCAAAGCTGTTATGTATGTCAGCGATTTTGTTGTGGAAGAATGAGGCTAGGGAGTCACAGAGGTCTTGGGAGGGGGTGATGTCGTTTGTGCCGGCGGTGGGGTTGGTAAATTCTTTGACGATGTTGAATAGTTCCTTGCTGTTGTGGGCGTTGTTGTCGAGTCGATCCTTGAATGCTGATTTCTTGGTGGATCGGATCAGTTGGTGGTGTTTGCGGGTGGCGTTCTTGAAGGTGGCCATGTTGTCAGTGGTTGGGTTTTTTCTCCAGGCTTTCCCGAGGGTGCGACAGAACTTTTTGGATTTCTTAAGGTCATCGTTGAACCAGGGGGCTTTTTTGCTACTTTGCTTGATTTGATGTTTTTTCAAGGGTGCTAATTCGTCAGCGCTGTGGGTGATCCATTGTGTGAGGTTGGTGGCTGCCAGGTTTGGGTCCGATGATTTTGCAGGAGGGTTTTGGTGAAGCGATGTGAAGAGTTGGTCGGTGGTAATTTTGTTCCAGTTTCTGCGTGGGATTGGTTGTGGGTGGTTGTGGGTCGTGATCTTTTTGTAGTTGAAGTGAACGCAGCTGTGGTCTGTCCAATGGAGAGCTGTGGTGTGATTGAAGGAGATGTGCTTGCTGGAGGTGAAGATTGGGTCGAGCGTGTGCCCGGCATAGTGGGTGGGGGTGTCAACAAGTTTTTTGAGTCCGAGATTGGCGAGGTTGTCCAGAAGGGTGGTGGTGTTGCTGTCGTTGTTCTTTTCCAGGTGGAAGTTGAGGTCTCCCAGTAGAATGTAGTCCTCGGAGGGGAGGGCGTGTGGGCTGATGAAGTCAGTGATGTCTTCGCTGAATTGTGTGCGGGGTCCTGGTGGCCTGTAGATGAGGGTGCCTCTGAGTGTGGTCTTGGGGTCGATGTGAAGGTGTTCGGTAGCTGCGAGTGTGTCGTTAGAACTGGTCGTGATGCGGATGGTGTTCTTATGAACAATGGCGATGCCTCCTCCTGTTTGGTTGATGCGGTCCTTTCGGATGATCTTGTAGCCGTCCGGGATGGCTATGGTGATGTCGGGCGTTGATGAGGCGTTGGTTGCTGGAAACCTTGCTTTATTCTTTCAGACTTCTGTCTCTGGGTTTATTGAGGCGACTGTAACTGCTTCAAACTATTTTGGTGTTAGATGTGTGAGGACAGTAGGGTTACCATAGTACACTCCCTAAAAATACACTGACCCCAAGATTAGTGTGGCCGAAAACTTTCATTATCTTGAAAATGCTTGGAGTGGGTAGGATTGGTCCCGAGAACTACATCATTGGTTAAGGCATACCCAGGAGTCATTCCCACCCACCGCTAGATGTATTGTAGTCTCACTTGCTGTTTGGACGTAGCCTTCTGCCTCCATTACCTTGTTGAGGCACTATTTTACATGTTGAAAGTACAAGCTATCCTCACACATTTAATTGTTCAACTCATCCGTGTATTGTAGACTCGCCAATCCTTTTGAGATCTGATCTAGAGACCAGTATAGATGTCTCAGCAGTCTAATGTAATAAAAAGTCATGACTAAAAAAATACAAACTAGGTAAACCTACATAAGAGGAGCTTTGGATTAGCCCTTCATCAAGTCTTGTGTTCATCTGACATTCACACTTTGATTTTGCCGACCACAGCATACATCATGGGGCAGTGGGTCAGCCCACTTCAGCCATTGGTTCACTTGCACATTTTGCCTGATCATCTGATGGCATTTTGCCTGATCGTATGTACACACCTAAAAAGTGAAGTCAATTTCACGGCTGATGGGCCCATTCTTTACTTTGCCACTGCTTTCCTTTCTTTCCATTCTTTATCTTTTTTTAACTTTGTATTTTTTGTAATCTTGGTGTTGCATACTAGGTCTTCAGGTTGCTGTATTCCAAAACCAGTAGTCACTTTTCTTTCCATCCAAACAATGAAATGTTCCTCTAATGGGCATTCAACCTAAAAATGGTTTCTATGCCTGTTCGATTTACACCTGCCTTCAAGGAAGCACCCTGACTGTTCTTGTAAAATGATGACTAATGCTTAAAAAAAAAAAAAATATTTACATTTTTTACAGCCTTCATGTTTTCTTTTTGTGGCAACCGTTTGCAATAAGCAAAATCTAAAATATGTCACCATCACTCCAGCTGTCATAGGCCAGACCTATTTGATTTACCAATGCTTATTTTAATTGTTTTGCACTGCAGCATGCATTTTATACTGCTTATGTCAGTACTTGAGTGTGATTGCCAAATCTTTTGGTGTTGCCAATGCTTGATGTATTGATTTGATTTGAAGGCAGCAGTTGGGAATTTTCCAAAATCAAGCTGATGGATTCATAGGTAGTAGTAGAGTATTTTCAAACATGACTCACGATCACCATCCTAGATATTTATTGCCTTTGCACATTTGACTCTCAATCACCAAACTCTAATTTATTCAGGGCTGTCTGAACTTAAGACTTTCACAGTAGCAGTTCCAGGGGCTTATCACACACCGCTGCAGACTCTAAGGTGCAGATGGCTCCCAACCCTTCAGGCGCCTTCATACCATTCAGAGGGGTCCCATTCCACTGGTACCAATGAACATATGTGAGATAAGGAAGACTAGGGCCTCTTTTCGCGTGCTTCGGGGGACAGCTCATTATTTTAAACTATGCCAGTGAGCCTATCCATCTTTCACATACTGCACACTTTTGGAGTAATGCAATAAGCAGCGTCTTCAACAACGTTTTACTAACTAGCGTAATACCATCATTGTGGTTGAGGGACTACATAGTCCCATCCACAAAAAAGGGAGTATGGATGACAAAGGGAATTAAAGGTGGATAGTCTTGGTTGATGTGGACGCAAAATTTTCTGCCTCATTGGTTCTGAAACGTCTATGGGAATGGGTTGTGAAGTCAAATATAATTCCCTGGCTCCAGACAGGTTTTTGTAAGATATCGGCACTGCACTTTACATAATGGCTCTTGCCTTCCTAGTTCATAAGACCTCCAGCAATAAACCATCCTTACATGATTGTTTCATTTATTGCATACAAGGGTTTGACAATATAGACAGGGCTAGGCTAAGGCGGAAACTGAGCAATTGGGTCCTCCCCCCAAAAACATTAAATCCCATTATTGCTTTATATTCTATATATGTATGTATGCATGTATGTATCTGGTAATAGAATTTGAATCATTCAGCTCACCCAGTACTCACATAAATGCCCAGCAAAAACAACCTTCAGGGATTGCAACTGGTCTTTGCAAAATATCGATTAACATTACAGGCCCTTCTTTCTTGCCACTATTGCAAGTGTTCAAAACTACATTTTTACCCTCTCTGAGCTATGGTCCTGAAGCATTCTCAAATAAATTTGGAGACTTGTTAAAAAAGAATTAATCCAAACTCTTTCGCCAACTCTTTAGGCTCCCAAATTTCACAAGAGGTCTCCAATAAGACTGGAATTCAGCCTCACAGAAAAGACACTGACACAGAGGGCCGTCTTATTGAAATTTTGTTTTAAATCTAAGAAGGCTGAAGTCTAGAGTCTAACATTTCATCTGGGCAAAGAGCTGTTCAATCTGCCGGTATCTCCCTGACAAGCGGCGGTGTGGAAGATCTCGAATTGAACCATCTGCTGGATCTAAGCATATTGTTTGGGGTCTTTAAATTGCTTCTTGGAAAGGCTGCAAAGAAAGACCTTGTGGCCCTCCAACCAAAAGCTCACAACCAACATGCACTTGCAACCTATACTGAGCTGAAACCACTAGCCTACATGTCACTCCCCTTATCACACAACTATAAACTAAAGTTCCTATGACTACCGATGGATCTCTTTGTTGTAGGAGAAGTGTCTCAAAGTTGGAAGTACCAGTGGGTTGACAATTGCTGCCGGTTCTGCTCTTTTCCGAAGGAAACCCTGGCCCTTGTATTATTTACTTGTCCCAGCTTTGAGTGGGAAAGACCTTAATTGCTAAAACCAATGTTTAGAGAACTCTGTATCAGGGTCTGCCAGGAGCCTATTAATCACTCCTTCCAAAGCAAGGATAAAAGGCTGAGATTAAACTATCAGAGACCCTCTGAAGAAATGACGTATGCAACTTAAATATTAAGCGCCATGTAGGTACTATACAACAATTTATATCAGGTCATCTATGTTTCAACTTCTTCTTGAGATGAATCGGTGTGGGCTCCTGTGTGTGTGTGTGTATATATATATATATATATATATATATATATATATATATATATATATATATATATATATATATATATATATATATATATATATATATATATATATAGTTATATCTTCAACAAGACCACATATACTCTATTCAAATGTTTGAGAGGATTGTGTGTACAATCCTCTAGCATAGTACTATACTGACTTTTCAAGCAATTCTATCAATAGACTAATCATTCAGTTCTTATTTCAGTACATGTTGAAACTGTCAAAGTGCCATAGTGCTACAGTACTGAGAATTAAAGTGACTGATGCCAATAAAGTGCAAACATTGAGATAATCATTAGAAATTCATCAAATACTAAATAATATGTACATATTTTGTTGGAAACTGTGCAAATTGATGGATATGTTAAAAGACCATATAAATACCAGCTACCCAGAGACAAATGTTAAAAATTTACCAGTAAAAAGACAAGTAGATAAAAACTACCCAAACGTCTAAAAACCAATCATTTAAAACATAGCTCAATAAATGTACGTGGGTACAGAAGGTGCATCTCCCACTCATCAATTTTAACTGGGGGTGAATAGTCATCAATTCCTAAGGTTGAGCTTATATTTACTAATATATCATACAATGACTAATAGGTAAATGTACATGCATTGATTACCTAAGGAGAGCTTTCAATTAAATTATAGAAATGTGTGCAGGTCCTCTGTTGCATTGAGCCCCCATGCCACTTGGAGTCGAACTCCAATATGTAGCTCGTCTCCAAACATCTTAATCTGGCCTCTCTATCTCCACCTCTTTTTGTCAGGGGTATGGCCTCTATTGCATAATATCGGAGATGTTGGGGATTGCTGTTGTGTACAGCTTAAAAGTGTCTTGCAACAGGGTAATTCTGGTCTTTATTTGTGATTGCCCTTAGATGCTGTAAAATGCGCCTATGTACTGCCAGCTTGGTACTGCCTATATAAATTAAGTGACATTCGCATTCCAGAACATTAACACAATACTCCGTTTTACACGTCCGGTGTTGTTTGATCTCTCTAGTAGTTCCAGAAACGCTGTCCTGTAGGTCTTAGTGTTACTACCAAACTGACAGGCTTTACAAGATAAGCATTTATAAAAACACTTTCTAGATGACAACCAGGTATCTTTCTTGTAGCTCTCTTGATTATTTCTAGCCAACATGTTGCCCATACTCATCGATCTCCGGAAAGAGATGGACGGATTTGAGGGCATTAGGTCACCAATCACAGGATCATCCTGGATAAAGTGCCAGTTGCGCCTTATAATGCTCCTCAATTCCTTTTCTTGTTTAGAATATGTCAGGATAAGCCAGACCGGTTCAGCCTTATGGTCTTCCAACTCCCTGTTTAGTGTTATCTTTATATTTAAGGAGTTCCTCCCGTGGCTTCATTTGAGATTTTTTCATGGCGGCCTCTACTACTCTATGGCTATACCCTCTGTCTAAAAACCTAGCGAAACTCACCATTTGCTTCTCCTTCGCATCTGCTGGATCACTGCAGATGCGTCGGAAACGGAGCATCTCCCCATATGGGATGCTCCTTACAAGGTGTGGAGGATGTGCACTTGTTGCGTGTAAAAGGGTGTTTCCAGCCGTTGGTTTTCTTAAAAGGGTAGTTGTTAAAACATTATTTTGTATTAAGACCTGTACATCTAAAAATGTCACTGAGTGCTTACTGATATTAAAAGTAAATCTAAGATTAAGGTCATTTTGATTAATTTCTTCCATAAACTTCAACACACTTTCCTCCCTTCCTCGCCATACAATAAAAAGATGGTCTATAAAACGCATCCAGGAGACTATATTTGTGGTGCAAACATGTTCATATTTACGCTTGAGGGCCAGTTCCTCCCACCAGCCCAAAAATAAGCAGGCATAGCTGCGTGAGAAACTGGCCCCCATTGCAACACCCTGCACCTGTTTGTAAAATTGGCCATTAAAAAGGAAGTGGTTGTTTTCTAGACAGAAGGATAGCATATCTAGCAACATCCTTGTATGTTAGGCATACATCATAGGTCTGGTATTCAAAAAATATTAAACAGCCCTCAGCCCGTCTTTGTGCTTTATACAAGTATAAAGAGAGCTAACATCTAATGTTGCCAGCAATAAGTTAGTTTCCCAGGACAAATCCTTGATCTTGTTCAAGAAAACACTAGTATCTTGTACATAGGATCCAAGATTCTTCATATGCGCCTGTAAAAAATAATCAATATATCTTGAAAGATTTTCCAATGGCCCGTCACAGTCCGCAATAATGGGCCTTCCAGGTGGGGCGGTTAGACTCTTATGGACCTTAGTTATAAAATAAATATAAGGTACCAATGGATGTTCTTTTTTAATAAATTTGTATTCGTCCCAACTCAGTAGGCCCAAACCTTTCCATGCTAACAGGCTTTTAAATAAGGAGTCCTGAATTGCTTTATATTTGGATGGAGTACTTTTTTTGTAACAATGGACATCGTTTAGTTGGCTGTATGCTTCCTTTAGATAGTCTGATGATGGCCATAGGACGATATTTCCGCCCTTATCTGAGTTTCGTATTACCAAGTCTTCTTTCTGCAGTTTTAAAATCAGTTGATTATATTTTCTTTCTTCGTTTGAATATTTTTTCCTTGTCCTATTGCTGGCGAGGGTCAATTTTTTAATCTGTGCCACCACATGATCACTGAAGGTATCCAAGCCATCACGCGCTACAATGGGGATACATTTGGACTTCAACTTGAACGGAGTGTCAGGCTTCATCTGCCCCCTCATTGCTGGTGCTTCCTGATTATTTATCTCTTCTCCTGTCACGAGCTAACATAGATCTTGATATAAGCTCAAATCAGAGACCATAAGTCCCGAAGTTTCATTGCCAGCGATTGAATCCACTTTATGCTCCGTTATTGGTCTTTGTAGATGAAGCTTTTTGACTTTTAATTTTCGAATGAATTGGTACACATCTGCCCTTGTTCTTGTGTACTTAAAGTTGGACTCCGGGCAAAAGGTTAAGCCTAGACAAAGTAACTGCCTTTCTGCTTCTGACAGGTCTATATAGGCCAGGTTAATTATAGATTTTGTTTCCTGGGTCTCTGATGTACTGTCAGAACATGGCTTTTCTTTACTGAGGGTCACTAATTTCTCCTGGCTCGACCCCGCTTCTTTGGCTCTCTACTGCTTGCGGGATTGGCGTCTCCCCCTTTTCCTTTGGCATTTTGTTTTGCAACTATCCCTTGGTTGCGCGGTCTCAAAGTGTCCCTCCTGCCCTGTTTTAAAATGTCCAATTCTTCCCCCAACGTCAGCTTGATTCCTTGCTCCGCTTTCTTTCTTGCACATTCATTGTCAGATTCGCTTTCCGGTGCTGAGCTTAGCTCCAACATTGAGGAAAGTTCTACTTGTTGTTTCTGTAACCCTTTGCTTCCTTCACTGCGTTTAATCGCTATGGCCACCCTCAGTGAATCATAGCGACAAGCGAACGTGAAGATCTGGCGATTGGCATAGTCGTCACGATCTCTCTTAAACTTGTTCATCTTTCGTGTCTTTATCTTTTCTTCTTCCTTGGCCAGTCTACTAGTCATTTCTTCCCTCATTTTCACTTCCTGGCGGGACTCTCCTCCCTGCTGTCTTACACTTGCTTCTAGGGCATCAATTTTAACCTGTAATTCTGCCCCATCAATTTCAGCATATTTGACCAGGATCTGTACTAAGTGTCTTGATGATTCGAGGTTGCACTCACCCCATTCCGTCATCATCAAGGGGTTTGGCGCTTCATAACTGGGGGCTAACATGATACGCAGCCCCCTAGGGATTCTCCCTACATCGAGATACCTCTTTAGTGAGCGCGCCTCCCACCACTTAGACTGCTCTTGTCTTTTATATTTTTCTAGTAGTTTGAAGGTTTCTTTCAAATGAGTAGATCGTGTGCCATACTCAATGTTTCCCTCTACATTGGCAATAACTTCGTTTTCTATAGCGTCAGAAAACATTTCTTCAGCAGCAAGCTTAATAGATTTTGTTATCGTGCTAATAAGGCAGCATTATTTATTAAGTGAACTTTGCCATTTACGCTGGAATCGCTAGCGGCCACGAGCCAATAATGCATTTGAATGTGATTTACCGCGCTAGCCCAACCTAATAAAGTTTTGGGCTTTGAATCGGCCGTGTACTAACAGCGACATTAGAAGATCTGGGCATTTGCAGCCAACATGATGTATTTTGGTATGTGGCTGCTGATTACTGAGCCATTATTTTGATTATTATTTGAGGCTCTTGACCTTTGCGGCAGTAGGTATTTATTTACATTGTATTAATTAGGTCACTCTGCCGTATTTATCTGGATGATGGATTTGCGTTGATTTTACATTTTGCATTATATGAACTTTTGCATTTGGCATTTTATAGCAATGTTATCCATGTTAAAATGGCCGCGCCGTTACACACCACTGTATTACATTATATTTCACTGGGTGTATTGTTAGTCCTTCCTTCATGTTTAGTAAGGATGTGTATAAGGATGTGCAAACTGGTTTGCTTTACAGCGTGATCATGTCGAAACGCGTTGCTGTGCAGTCTTTGTATTAAATTTCCTGCAATCCATTCGAATGTGATCAAGCTCCGCTTGTCGGAGCGAAACGCGTCATGGAGGGCAGCTGCCCGAAATTTACACAAATAAACGTTCACTTGAGATCATCATGAAGTATGGTACCAAGTTTGGTACAAGATCAACTGGACTTTTGAACCTTAACTTTTGTTTTTGATTATCTTTGCCCACTGACAACACGAGCAAGTTGCTTAGTGATGTCTAAACCATAGCTTTACATAGCCCACTTGGGCTGGAATTTTCAATTTAATGTTACTGTTACATTGTTGGCATGGTGAAAAGAGTGTTGGGCTCACTCTTATTCTTATCTATTACAAGAATTGAAGGCATTCTAACTGTTGGGTTATGCAACTTAAGAATAACTTCTACATAAATTTGACAACACGCTGTTCTTAACACATGAAATATTTGTTTTCTTACTTCATAAATTGTTTATCTTGCATTTCACCAGACCGCAATATGCAGCCACGAATCTGTCTTTCAGCTCCTTATAGTTGGTGGGAGTCTGTTGTTTATTTCATTTTCGTTTTCATGGTGATGTGTCACATGATGGTGTTTATTTAAAAACTTTATCGAACCTGTTACCCGTACCCGTGAACAAGGATACTTGGGCTCCGAAACGCGTCGGGGAGGTTGCTGCAAATAAACAACGTTGCTCATAAAGAAGTTGGCCTGGACCTCGTTTTTGCTACGGCTGGATTGTATGAACGAGAATCGTGTGTGTGTGTGTGTGTGTGTATATATATATATATATATATATATATATATATATATATATATATATATATATATATATATATATATATATATCCCCTACTGGCAGTCGCCAGTAGGTAGTTATAGTTAGGACCTAGTTTCCATAGGAAATCCACAACATTCTATTTGGAATAACTTTGGCGCCGGTGGACAAATCTTCGCGAATTTCCTCAAGAAAATGGCCTGCTCAGTTCCGCTCCTTCCCTGAAAGTTTGGGGGTGATTCGTCAAGTGGGGGCCGAGAAAAAAGGGGGGGGTCCCAAAACGTGTTTTCCCCATGCAATTTTCCATAGTGATCTTTAGCCAGGGCCACAGCCCGAACGGCTGAACCGAATTACATGAAATTTGGCAGAGAGGTAGAGTTCGGTTTGCAGATTGTGCTTTTTGTTAAATGGTGTAAATACGTTCAGTAGTTCCTGAGAAAATTACAAGTAAAATCATAGCAATATCTAGAGACGGAGTTCAGCACGCGTACGGAAATGCGTTCAATTACGAGCGTGAGCTGCATGCTGATTGGCTGTCAGCTGTCTGTCAACACTCGGAACCAGGAAGTGTTGGCGGCCATCTTGTGCCTCGGTGGAACCGAGTCACAAGAAAACAGTAAAACAAAGTTGAGAAGTAAGGGAAGGGGGCAGGCTAGAAACATTCTGACCCTGTAGGCTTGCTCAGGGGGTCGCACATGGATGTTTAGGCTCTATTTTTATTTTTATTTTTTTAAAGAAAAATCGCGGTGTACGCTTACGGAAATCTGTAGAATCACGAGCTGCATGCTGATTGGCTGTCAACTGTCTGTCAGCACTCCAAACCAGGAAGTGTTGGCAGCCATCTTGTTCTTCGCTAGAACCGAGTCACAAGAAAATAGTAAAACAAAGTTGAGAAATAAGGAAAGGGGGCAGGGTAGAAACATTCTGACCCTATAGGCTTGCTCAGGGGGTCGTACATGGATGTTTAGGGTGTATATATAGATATACTTTTTTTTTTTAAAGAAAAATCGCGGCGTACGCGTACGGAAATCCGCACGAGCTGCATGCTGATTGGTTGTCAACTGTCTGTCAGCACTCCAAACCAGGAAGTGTTGGCAGCCATCATTTATTTTGAAGTATGCGGGGGGCTCACGGCTCTCCTACATTCTTCGGGGACCGCCACCTTCCTGGGGCAGTAATATTTAAAATAGGGGGGTCTGTGATGGCACGGATTTCCCAGCTCCGGGGACTTCCACTTCTCGGGACTTTTTAATGTTGGGAGGGGGTTGCGCGGCCTCCTTACTGGAACCCTTGATGGCCCTGGGGACCATCATTTCCCAGGGCCAGCTCTTGCATTGTCTCGGGGTGCCTATCCCCGGGACACTGTTGTTTGCTATGGTATGGCGGGAGCGCCGCGGCTCCCACTTTAGCACAGCAAACCGGTTTACTATTTGAAAGAGAGAGCAAGTTAATCTGCTGTCTCTTTCAAGTAGGAAAGCAGATTGCTTTTTGTTAGAGCAGCATGCAAGCTGCTCTCTCTGACAAAGCAATGCCGGCTCTCGAAGGATGCGGGGAGCCGGCTGGGACCGTGGGGGCATTGGCGTTCTCTTCACGGTCCCACTTCAGTGACTTTGTCATCCATGTATCTTTTTTACTTTTTCTTTATTTGAATTCCGCTTTATTTACGGTATGTTTCTACCTTTCTTCACAATGAGTTCCACAGCGTAGCGTCCGTTGCAGTGTTCTTAGCCTTTTGTTCTTTTGGTGACTTATCAGTTTGTGTTCAAGATTCGGTAACCTATTTGTGTTGCTTTCCTTTGTGTATCTTTTATGCAGCCTTTTTTTGTGTATGTTCTTTTGTATCTAACTTTATTTCTTCAGTGCTTCATCCAGTGTTCTAAATATAGGAGTACATCTGTAGACTTGTAGTTTACTCCTTTCCTTTGCCTCCCTCAACCCTAATTGAGAAAGTAATGGGGTGAGTCAAACTAAGGCAGTGCTGTCGTCATTGTTTTAAGTTTGCAAAACAGTAGGTAGTATGAATAAATAAATAAAGCACTTGACACAATGCAGAGTGACACTGTATTTATTGTATTTAATTTTAGAATATTTTGAAAATATTTTACACTCATGTAGAAAATATTGTTGCTTTAATTGTAAGATATTTCATATGAATCACCACATATGCTGATATTACAATGAAGATAAAATGTTGTGTCTGTCTTAAGGAAAGTAAAGCTCAATACAATGGTGTCCTTAATGTAGAAGGAAAGCTGAATTGAAGTTGTGAACTGAGCTGTCCGCAGTGTAGATTGAAGGTAGTTGTTGACAGAAAGACTGGTCAATGCAAGTTGTGAACCCAGCTGTCCGCAGTGTAGATTGAAGGTAGTTGTTGACAGAAAGATCGATGAATGCTATTTTGTCACAGTTAACAGAATGTGAGGATACAGTACAATTGTCTTTTCCTTAAGGAATGCAAGGCTGAATACAATGCTGTCCTTAATGTAAAAGGAAAGCTGAATTCAAGTTGTTAACCCAGCTGTCCGCAGTGTAGATTGAAGGCAGTTGTTGAGACAAAGATGGAAGAATGCTATTTAGTCACAGATAACAGAATCTGAGGACATAGTACAATTGTCTCTGCCTTAAGGAAAGCTAGGAAGAATACAATACTGTCCTTAATGTAGAAGGAAAGCTAAATTGAAGTTGTGAACGCAACTGCCCGCAGTGTAGATTGACGGCAGTTGTTGACACAAAGATCGATGAGTGCTATTTAGTCACAGATAAAAGAATCTGAGGACACCGTATAATTGTCTTTGCCTTAAGGAAAGTAAGGCTGAATACAATGCTGTCCTTAATGTCGAAGGAAAGCTGAAGTGAAGTTGTGAATCCTGATGTCTGCAATGTATATTGAAGGTGCTACTCGACACAAACATTGATGAATGTTATTTTGTACAGGTAACAGAATCTGAGGACATAGTACAATTGTCTGTGCCTTACATACATTGAGACTAATATGTCATACTTTGTTTTAAGAGTTTGCAGCATTCTTAAACGCACAAAGACAAGCATTAAGTTTGATACCATGCTTATGTCATCAATAATGAGAAGTTTATTTTCTTCAAGAGTCTTCACAACAAGCTTCTCCAGATATCTTGTGGTATTGTAATGTGTTGTTATGCTCCATAGGTAGTATAAGTAAATGATGTAATGTAGCATTGGTAATGTTAACATTTGGTTATATTTTTAATATAAGGAAGTTATTACAAATATGCAATAAGGAAATGATGCTGAATATGGAACTATTCTACAAGAAATAAGAATTGGAGAAATGAATGAACATGTCAAAGAAGTTTTACAGAGACGATTAGTTTGAAATTTGTTTCCAAAAGAAAATATTGTTGCTAAGCTTGTAGGTACTTTTAAAATAATTGACAACCCCAGTGAAGAAAAGCAGCAAGTGTGAAAATATCCTACTTTGTTCGGCCGGGGTATCAGCTACAATAAAAAGGTTCGATAAAGGTCCTTGACTTTGAATCAGAAAATTAAATTGAACAAGAATTGATAACCCCTAGCCAAGAAAGGCAGTTAGTATGCAAATTTTCAATGCCTTCGGCCGGAGATGTAGGTACAACAAAAAGCCTCAATAAAGGGCAACGAGTTTGTATCAGAATATGAAATTCACGAACAATTGATAACCCCTAGCCAAAAAAGGCAGTTAGTGTGTAAATTTCCCACTGTCTTCTGCCAGTGCAGTATCTATATGAAAAAGGCTTGATAAAGGACCTTAACTTTGAATCAGAATATGAAATTGAACAATAATTGATAATCCCAGTCAAGAAAGGCAGTAAGTGTCCAAATTTGCCACTGCCTTCCACTTGGGTAGTATCTACAACAAAAAGGCTCAATAAAGGGCCACGAGTTTGAATCAGAATATGAAATTGAAAAAGAATTGATAACTGCAGCCAAAAAAGGTAGCAAGTTGGTGTGTGTTATGTGTAGATGATGTGTTGATTGAGTGGAAGATAAAAAAGGTGAAAAATTAGAAAGGCTGCAGACGTGCAAACTATCCACTGCGTTGTCAGGGAAGTGGATCTTTGGATTTTCAAGTCATTATTCGGATAGGGCATCGAATTTTGCAGTGGGAGCATAAGAAATGGCTACGACATCGAAGGAAGCAATGTAAGTGCATTAAGTTACCATTGTGGGGGGTAGGGCTGAAAAATGACAACTCCTGGCCCATTTCAGGAACTCTCCTTTGAATTAGAATAATACTTGGCAAAGGCTGCAAGAAAGTTAGGAGGTAGGTGTGTTTTATGTAGTGGATGCAGAATAAGGTGAAAAGGAAGAAAGGTAGCAGATGTGGAAACAACCCACTGCCTTGTAAAGGAAATGGGTGTATGGTTTTCCAGTCCATTACAGACTGTGAGTCGGATTCCGCAGTGGGAGCCTGAGAAACGGGTATCTCATCTAAGGAGTTAAGCAAGTGCACAAAGTACAGACACTGTGCCGTAGAAAGGACGCAAGTGTGCAAATTACTCACTGCCATTCTCGAGTAATAGTTACCAAGAAGGCTGAATAAAGGGCCTGCACTTTGAATTTGTATTAGAAGAAGGATAATTGATAACCGCAGCAAAGAAAGGCAGCAAGTAGGTGTGTGTACGTGTAGATGATGTGTTGATTGAGTGTTAGATGAATAATGGGAAAAATAAGAAAGGCTGCAAGTGTGCAAATTACCTACTGCCATTCACGGGTAGTAGTTACCAAGAAGTCTCAATAAAGGGCCTGTACTTTGAATAACAATAACAAACAGAAGATTTGATAACCAAAGACTATACTGGCTCTTTTTTTTAATATTGGTAGACTTTGTTACGCTTTTTTTACACATGAACGGCAGGAAGTGCGCAAATTACCCACTGCCATTCACGAGGGATAGTTACGAAGAAGGCTGAATAAAGGGCCTGCACTTTGAATTTGTATTAGAAGAAGGATAATTGAGAACCGCAGCCATGAAAGGCAGCAAGTAGGTGTGTGTACGTGTAGATGATGTGTTGATTGAGTGTTAGATGAATAATGTGAAAAATAAGAAAGGCTGCAAGTGTGCAAATTACCTACTGCCATTCACGGGTAGTAGTTACCAAGAAGGCTCAATAAAAGGCCTGTAGTTTGAATTACAATAACAAACAGATTTGATAACCAAAACTGGCTCTTTTTTTAATATTGGTAGACTTTTGTTAAGCTTTTTTTTAGACATGAACGGCAGGAAGTGCGCAAATTACCCACTGCCATTCACTGGTAATAGTTACCAAGAAGGCTCAATAAAGGGCCTGCACTTAATTTGTATTAGAAGAAGGATAATTGATAACCCCGGCCAAGGAAGGCAGCAAGTGTTCAAATTTCCCACTGCCTTCGGCCGTGGTAGTTGATTGAAGAAAAAGGGCTCGATAAGGGGCCTGCACTTTGAATAGGAATATGATATTAAACAATAGTTCATAACTCCTGTGAAGAAATGCAGTAAGTGCGCAAATTTCCCACTTCCTTCTGGCAGTGCAGTATCTACATGAAAAAGGCTCGATAAAGGGCCCGCACTTTGAATACAGATATGAAATAGAAGAATAGTTGATAACCATAGCCAAGAAAGGCAGCAAGTAGGTGTGTGTACGTGTAGATGATATGTAGATTGAGTGGTAGATGAATAATGTAAAAAATATGAAAGGCTGAAAGTGTCCAAATTGCCCACTGCCATTCATGGGTAGTAGTTAGCAAGAAGGCTCAATAAAGGGTTTGTATTTTCAATTACAATAACAAACAAAAGATTTGATAACCATAGACTATACTGGCTCTTTTTTAATATTGTTAGACTTTTAAGCTTTTGTTTATACATGAACGGTAGGAAGTGCGCAAATTACCCACTGCCATTCACGGGTAGTAGTTACCAAGAAGGCTCAACAAAGGGTCTGTACTTTGAATTTGTATTATAAGAAGGACAATTGACAACCCCAGCCAAGAAAGGCAGCAAGTGTGCAAATTTCCCACTGCTTTCGGCCGGGGTAGTAGGTACAATAAAAAGGCTCGATAAAGGGTCACGAGTTTGAATCAGAATATCAAATTCAAGAATAATTGATAACCCCAGCCAAGAAAGGCAGTAAGTGTCCAAATTTATCACTGCCTTCGGCCGGGGTAGTAGGTACAACAAAAAGGCTCAATAAAGGGCCACAAGTTTGAATCAGAATATGAAATTTAGGATGTATGACGTTACAACGCATACTTTTACAACGCCTACCTTTACAACGCGGTTTTTACCACGCATACCATTACAACGCATAGCGCTTTGGGGTGCTGGATAGTGAATAGTTTAATTTACTATTCCAACTCCAGTCCCCGTGGATAGTAGGGAAGGTTATTGGATAGTAAATTAACCTATTACCTATCCTAGAGCGCCCCCCAGAGCAATGCGTTGTAATGGTAGGTCGTTGTAAAAGTTTCGTTGTAAAGGTTACATACCTGAAATTTAAGAGTAATTGATAACCCCAGCCAAGAAAGGCAGCAAGTGTGCACATTTTCAACTGCCTTTGGACGGGTTAGTTTTTACAACAAAAAAGCTTGATAAATGTCTAATAACTAATGTTGAGGACAGCGCTGTTTCTGTTTCTTGTTTTTGATGAGGTTGATATAGTGTTTGCATAACACAAAAGTTCATCACAATAAATGGATAGAAATTTAAGTTTACGAAACTCAAGATCAATATGCGAGTATGGACTGTTTGCTAAAGATGGTGTTGCAGCTGTTGATGTGCTTGGTGCAGCAGCAAGTGGTTGTCCTGCAATCTCTGTGTTGCAGCTCAAGCAAAGTTTTTGGGGTGCAAGTAGTTTGTGTTTTGTACTATATTTGGTGTGCCAAATGAGTATTTTTTGGATTGATCACACCTTGAAAGAGTTGTTTGGCAAATTTTACAGGTTACTAATGGTTGGTGTGTTTCAGTTAGTATGTGTTTGGACTTCGCTTGAATCTTTAAGGGACGCATTAGGGATTCCATAATACAGAAATACTTTGTACTTAGTGATATCCAATTCTATTTTATGAAGAACGGTTGAATTCTACATCCACCTCTAGGACTAGTGGGAGGGTAGTATTTCAAAGTGTTTGACAGGTTACACTACATGTTTCTATGTAGCTAAAGAAAAGTTAGCTTGGTTATGTATGGGCATCCTCTCACACAAAACTCAGCACTCAGCATTCAGGATTGTAAAGGCTTACCATAGGAGTGACTGATGAGTTTACATATGGCAGTTTACAGAAGAGAAAACAAGTAAGATTGTTTTACATTAGAGATATACAGACCTGAAAGACTATGCATGCAAATTCATGAAATCTTTTTTGAAGGTTTGGAAGAAAGCAGTGAAAGGGTGTTTAGAAGCAATACTGTCCAGCATAAAAAGTGCATAAGTATGTTTTTAAGTAACATATGATCACATGCAAGATATCTAATTAGATATTTGGACACTCCTGCAGTCTAGTCTTGTGTCCAAATTATCTTAAAAAGTAATGTTGAGACACTCTTTTTTTCACCTGTTACGATTTGCACAATGCTTTTAGAGTTGAAGCAGACTTCGTCTAACATTCCTACTCAATTTTCTTTTTGAAATTGAGTAATTATTTTGTTTATCTGCTGAAATATAAATTTAAATCTTCCTCTTTGAAGGTGAAGAAGCAACACCGCTCCTCTACACATTATTGTTGAATTGTTGTCTAAAAAGTAGTGGTAATTCCTCTATCACCAAGCTAGATACCTGACAATAGAATGAATTATATTTTTATACCACTATTCCATAGACCTAATCCAAAAGGTGTGTTTAGACTCAACACAATTAACACATTTTTCACATATACCGGCAGTAAAAGGCAAGTATGATTTACATTTGCTTGGAGTCATCTGCTGCATTCGAAACATTGGGCCTGTTGAGAAGAAAGTGAAAGTACGTTGTAATTAATATTGCATTGTTTAAAGGTGAATAGCTTTTTGAAATAAAAACTTTATACGTATTTACATGGTAAACATAGTTCCAGGGTCAGAATGGCCTTTTGAGTCTGTGCAAACCCACTAACTTCCATGTTTTATGCGTTTTTAACAACTCTTCTCTAATCTTTTGTCATAGTGAAGAATGTTGGAAATTTCTTCCCGACAATGGCAGACATCAACCTTCTTCCTGAGTTGGGAAAAAAGGTGTTAGAGGAAAAGTGAATTTGTAATTATTCAGATTTTCGCATGAGCAAATCTACACATGCAAATTTGCTCATGTTAAAATGTAGTTCACAAATATTTTCTAGGAGTACTATTTCTTGTCCTACTTGTGTACATTTTTGGGAATTCACAAAGGCTGTATAGCTGCACTTAATGCTAGGACATATTCCATGGGTGCACTTTTGAGACTATCTTGAATATTTGGGCCCCTAATTTGGTCTGGCATTAACCGTGACCTTTTGCGTTTATTACATCTCTCTCTTTCTCTCTCTGTTCCCTCCACTCTCATCCACTCTGCTCTCTATCCTGTCTCTCTCTCTCTCTCTCTCTCTCTCTCTCTCTCTCTCTCTCTCTCTCTCTGTCTTTGTATCGGATGGCTTCACTGTGAGTCACAGCATTATGCTGTTTCACAAGGAGCTTATCGGCACACAAAGTAGTTTTGTACAGTGCCAGTAACTACTGTGGAAGTTTGTGCTTTTTAAAACCAAAAATATTTTTTGCTTTTGCCAAAGTTTGTTATAATAGTGAGGGCGCAGCAGCTTACATGCCAATAACGTTTTACAAACACGATGCGAAAACGAGTCACTCAATGACAAAAGTAAAAAGGTGACCATCAATTTCAGACTTACTGTGTTTGCCAATGCTTGTTGAATTTTGTTTCCCATAATCTTATTGGAAGTAGTTACAGAGATTTTCCTTAATGAATATTTTTGGGAAATACTAGCATGGAATAACACGTTATTAAATGATGCTGCAAAAAAATGGTAACAGAAATTTTATAGTAGTTTAGCAAAATGTTTTTTTTCCTGCTTTCTCTTTTTTATGAACATTTTATTTTGAAAGCAAAGTATTATCAAACTTGCTTTTAAGCTTCTGCAATTATTTGCATCAAATCGCAGAGCATTCTGGGAGCAGTATACATAGCCTCATAGTGCTAAACTTTGGAAGTGTGTGTACACTTTTTTTTACTACAGAAACTGTCAGTAGTGCAGTCTGAGTTCACAACATTTATTTGGAACAGTCACTCTAAGTAATAATAATGACTGCATCAATGTTGGACAATTTTGAAGGTCTTTAACATATGGACACAAATATTAACTCGGCAGCAGACACTTCTGATAAGCATATGTGGGTCAGGCGGGTTTCAGAGCTGCATGCTTTTGTATACTGGAGCCACTGACAGTTGTGCACTCAGAGGTTACAACATTTCGTTAGAGTGCGCGCCCGAGTAATAAATGCATTCAATCAATGAAACATAAATACAGGTTTGAACAGCATTAACATATGGGCAAACACATTACGTTAACTGCAGACAGTGCCCTTCTCTGACCCATTATGTGGTACTGCTAACTGGCAGCCATAGGGTGTGTGCTGCTGGGAGTTGGGCCTACTTTGCCAAGGACACAATACACATGAAAACCTGTTGCCCTTGACCTCAAACAATATGTGCTGTGCGTCGGGCTATAGGAATTACACATCCCTGACGGTGCATAGTCAGCTTTCCAATATTGTGCACGCAACTCAGAAAAGATTCTTACCATAAAGTTTTCTGTATAAGTTGCTGAAGCTTTTTGGTTGCAGACACCACAATACTTTTCAATAGACTGTAAATGTAAAAAATATGTATATTAGGGAATCATAATAGCAATGCTAACCATTGGAAAGGTAGTTTGAAAATTATTGTACATGTTGCAAGTGTTTTAAAATGAAAGTAATGGGGCTGTCACAACTATTCAAAAGAATAGTAATTGTTCGTATTAGGATTGGGGTAAAAAGCAATCAAAGGTTTCAGAGCAACCGTGTTAGAACCATAGTAGTGGTGAGACAAAATGATATGCAAATAGCAATATCGTTTCGACGGGCACTATAGATTCGTTTGGTAGATATTCATAAATGTTATCCTTGAAAACCCTCTTTGGTATTTACGAGTATTTTAAAGAAGTTACATCAAGCAAAAAAACGGTCGCAAACGGACAGATTCTCAGAATCTTCCCATTTGTGACCGGTATTTTTGCATTTGGGATGCATCATCCCAAATGCAAAAATCGCAATTAAGGACTCTCTAAATTGAGATTCCTTAAATTTCGATTGCATTTAAGCAGCCACGGCTCGTGCAGGGCGTTACGCTGGGCGGTGACGTCAGGCAGAGGAGGGGCAGGGTGGGGGGTTGTAAAATGCGGGATATGGACGATGTCAGGTAAGTACCGAAAAAATAAATGAAACGAATTTCGTTACCCGCGCTGCATCGCCAAATGTGATGCAGCGCCGGCAACGAAATTCGTTTTTTTTTTCCGGTACTTACCTGACATCGTTCATATCCCGCATTTTACAACCCCCCCACCCTGCCCCTCCTCTGCCTGACGTCACTGCCCGGCGTAAAGCCCTGCACGAGCCATGGCTGCGGATGTCACCGCCCGGCGTAACGTTCTGCACGAGCCGTGGCTGCCAATTACATTCGTTTAGACTCACAAGTATTGGAAAACGAATACAGGCTTGGGAGTGTCACGTGACGCAGTAATAAATATTGAAACTAATGGGAGAATTACGAGGGAGCAAATACGATGAACCAGAAAGCATATATTCCAGAAAAATAAAGCAAAGCAGAGCTGGGAGGGCCACGTGATGGATTAAGAAAAATAATAGTATTATGAACGCACAATGTATAAGAATACAGGCTAAAGCATGTGACAGTTAGAAAATCCGAAACTGAAATTTATGTACGCAGAATTTATAAAAATACAGGTCTGGAGGACTTCGCGACAGAGAAAGAAACATTTATACTATGTACATACAAAATCATTGAGGGGTAGGAGGGGCACGTGATGCAGAAAAGAATACCATCATGAACATACAATAACAAGAACACATTGTAAAGCACGTGACACACTTCAAAAATAGGATACAGAAATTCATGGAAGCTCAATTTATAAAAAAAGGCGTGGGAGTGCTCCGTAAAACAGAAGGAAATATTAGGATCAACAAAGGAAGGTCAATAAGAATGGAGGCCTGGGACCAGGGCCGGACTGGGAACCAAAACCGGCCCTGGCAAAGTGCTCGGCCGCCCCCCACCCCCTTCCCCGGGAGGGGGGGGGGTTGGGGGTGCGACCGAGCTCTTTGCCGGGGCCGTTTTTCGGACGATTTTGTTACAGGGTCGATTTTGCAGCTATGCTGCAAAAACGGCCCTGTAACAAAATCGGCCCCCAGGGGCCCAAAACCGGCCCCCTCCCTTGCGGCGCACCGGGGGATTGCCTGTGCCCGCAACGCCCAGTCCGGGCCTGCCTGGAACGGCCTCATGACACAGAAAAAACAATATTATCATGGACGCACAATTAATAACGATAGAGGCCTAAGCACGTGGCGTAGTACAGAAATACGACACAGAAATTTATAGACGCATAAATTATAAAATTAGAGGTGTATAGGACCTTGTGATGCAGATAGAAACTTTCATACTATGTGCATACAATTTAAAACCATTGAGGGGTAGGAGAGCCATATGATGGAGAAAAAAATAGCATCATGCATATACAATTTACAGCGGAGTCTGATGTTGTGACGGCTTCTCTTACCTTTGCTTCTGTCGTCTTTTGTCGTGTCTTCAAAGGCTGCGGTTTCGCTGGATCTGGGGTGTTTTGGGTGCGGGCGCCACCGCCTCCGCGCCTATGGTATTGTGGCTGGGCGGCAGCAGTAGTGATACCACGTCGAGTGTCAGGAATCCTCCTCCGCTCGAGCTGTGAGTTTGTAGTAAAATCGATGACGACACTCTGTCTGTCACCGCAGCACAAGCAGGCAAAAGAGAGCGTGCTCACGTCAGTGTTTGGATTATATGGGAACCGCGGAGGCTGAGCAAACTAAGCCCAGGACCATCATTGGTAGCGTTTTCGCGGTCTATAAGAATGATGGCCTTGGTGGACATCCCATTGGCTAATGTATTGGTTTCCAGGCTTAGTGATAGCAAGAATGCTACGTGGTGGCATGTGGGGAGTGTGGGCGGGCGTGCACCGCGCATGTGCAAGTGTGAGTGTGTACACCAACAATTAACAACAGAGAGAGATGGGGGCGGTGCTATCATGTGCGCAGAGGCAGGCCCAGAATCGGATCTCCAATGAGTGACCACTTCTAATCATTCTCCTTAGCGCGCCCTGAGCTCTGATTTGTCAGTGAGACGGTGATTGCAATATACTTTGTACTGTTAATCATACTCCGCGTGTACCCGCGCATACAGTACGAATATGCTTTGATGTTTCTACATGGTTAAAAACATAGATTTATTTAATGTACATACTAAGGGAAGATATTATTTGGGATAACTATGAACATTTTTTTTCACAGTTTTAACAATCATATATTACTTTTAAAAACAATTACACAAATCGCGGTAGAACATCATGCGTACTGGTATCAAAACAGCTGCGTAAGCGCATCATAAGCGTACGCAACGTCATGTGACTTTAAAAGGAGAGATTTGATTGGTTCATAACTTTTCCTATTGCAACTGTTGAAAGTTCCGTCCCATTATAATCATTCGACTGTGACTTTCTAAGAAGAAGCATTTCTTCTGAGAATTTTTTCAAATAGAAGGAAGATCATCATAATAAGAGCAATGGACTCATCTTCCAGCAGTTCTTCAGAGGGAGGTTTCATTCCTGAAGAACCTCCAAAGAAGAGGAAAGAAGCTCTAATTTGGCAATTTTTTACTTTTCCAGAAGGGCAAAAAAAGTTAATGCTCCAAAAGTAATCTGTAAAATTTGTCAAACAACTTTTTCAAGGGGTGATCCATCTAAAAAATACTCCTTTGGGACAGCAAATATGGTGCGACATGTGAAGAACTTGCACCCCAATAACTTTGCTCGAGCTGCAACACGGAGGTTGCAGGAGAACCCACCTGCTTCTGCACCAAGCACATCAACTACTGCAGCAGAATTTTCAGTAAGCAGTCCACATCCACAAATTGATCCTGAATTTGCTGACGTTAAAAATGTATGCATTCATTGTGATAGATTTTTGTGTTATAGGGAATAGTCTATTGATCTGATGAAATGCAGGAGCATCGCTGTCCTCAACATTATTATTATTTGTTTTCATTCTTTTGTTCCTGTTTGATACTTTTTGGGTTCCAGTTCAATTTTTTGGGTTTAAAAAAAAAACTTTTTGACAAAACACAAAACAAATTGAAAAGTTAAAACAGAAAAAACCCCAGTTCTTTTTAGAACTACCTTCACTGGTCAAAGAAAGAACTATTGTTTTATGTTAGTGTGTATAAGTTTGTCAGAATGAATGAATGAATGTGTAGTCCATACATTACTAGTGTATGGAGAATGTGAAAGTGCAGAACTATAAGGAAGTGCTACAGCATAAATCTATAAGGTGTTTACCTATAGTATACTGTGGTATGTCCGAAGCACTTGAATGTAACATATGTACATAAATATGTTACAAGTCTATGCTTCAATTTGCGCTGCTGGTGAAACTGCCTGGGTGAATTTGTATGTGTTAGGGGCGGATTTACAATCCCCTTGTGCCTCTTTTACACAGCCGTTGCATCAGTTTTGTGACACAGCGGTGGTGCAAAAGATGTGCCATGGTGTGTTGTATTAAGAATGTGATGCATCTGGAGGGTGCATTACATTGTAAAGCCCTGCGCCAGAAGGAGGCTTTCCTGTGCAGGAGGGGGTGCAGCAAAACCTCCTAAAAGTGACTGAGTGAAATGTATAATATTTCATTCAGTCACTTTTGAGCTTATGTTGTGTCAAAACCTTGCATATGCTTGAAGCAGGTGTAAGGATTGATATAGCATTGTGAGCATACGGCCCGAGAGCATTGCTGGAGTTGTGTTATGCTTGCAACCGAAGTCAAGCAATAATTAATCCAAAACATATTTTGCAATTTAGTTTTGTTAGTATTTTATAATAAGAATATTAAATATAATCTAAAAAATAAAATAAATATAAATATTTATATAAAAAATATAAGAAATTAGTATAAAAAGAAAGACATAATAATAAATACATTTATCCATTATTATTTACAAAACCTTTGAAATTCACTGAAAAAAACATAGGTTTCAGGCACGTTATAGTTAGGAATTAGCATTTAAAAAACCTTAGAAATTCACTGAAAAAAACATAGGTTTCACCCATGTTATAGTTAGCTGGACATTTCTCTCATACAAAACCATTGAAATTCCTCCGTTATAGTTAGTTCAGCTAACTATAACTCGCGCGCCCGCAATGCACTGCTGATGACGTCACATACTACATCACTCATGGCATGCTCAGTGACATCACTCATGACATCACTGATGACATTTTCAGTGAATTTCTAAGGTTTTTTAAATGCTAACTATAATGTGCCTGAAACCTATGGTTTTGTCAGTGATATATATATATATATATATATATATATATATATATATATATATATATATATATATATTGTTTCAACACGTCCGTGGTTCAACGAAAGTAGACGGCACTCCAAGTTAGTGTTTATAAAATTGAAAAAAAATATATATATATATACTATGAGCTAAAGAGGAGAATTAAAACAAATAAAAGAAGGATATGAATAAAGAAATCTCATCTGAATAAATCTAATGGGGTCTGTGCATTATGTTTAACAATTGAGTTGAGCTGTTTTGAACTGCATCCATTGTATGTTAAATTGTTGTGCTGGGCCATTAAAAATTTGCAAATTGTGGAGGAAAAAAATATTTTTTCCTGTGAGGGAGATGAAGGGGGCTAGTCTTCCGGGTCTGTGCACTATTATGACTTATGCTAATTTCACTTCAACTAAAGTGTTAGATGTGATGATTCATACGCCAGCCTCTGTGTAAATTGTCTGCTAGATTTTAATATAGTGATTTGGTTATACAGATTTTGATATTTACAGTCTTGTTATATCCTGTCAAGTTGCAGTAACTCAATGCTGTGACTCAGATGGGCTAAGGAGTTATGCGATCTCAAATGCACCATGCAGAGTATGCTTAACTGTTACCTTGAACAGACGAAAGTATGCTGTTAAATAATCTTAATGTCATCACAAGTATTGAGGAACGTATGTTTTTAAATGATTTGAATGGTTTTAATTAACTATCAAATAAAGATTGTAGATGCTACTGCTCAACTTGTAAAATGTGATTTCGAGCAGTGCAATGTGATTTGTACTTTAATGATTCATTGTCAGTTGCTGCTCCAGGATTGGGCGGGAAGACACAGCCAGAAACTACATGAGTCAATATAAAAGTGTGAAAGAAGCTGCTTTAATGAAACCGATACACATTTCAGGTAAAACAAACCCTTAGCAATATGCCATACAAACTAGAGTAAAACCTCGGCCGCACTAAATATTGAAAAACCTAAGCAACCACCTCCCCTTCCCCTAAAGAGCCCTTAACATGCCCAATCCAAACAAACCCCTCACTCCAAGCGTTATCCATCCAAACATCACTGCGTATGCTCTAAAATTCCTATCTTCCTCATGCCTTCCAAAATGTCCCTTTCCCCGTGCCTTTCACCTGGGTCTCAATCTAACAACTTTCCTTGAAAGAACTTGAAAACCTGTCCAAAAACCGCCACCGTAAAAACCTAACAGCATTTTTCTGCCCCCCACGATCTCTTTTGCCTACAAAGGCACCTGCCACAATGCACTTAATGTTCTCTGCAGTTGTAGCAAATGCGTTTCCATTCCTATGACTGATAAATGGACCCAGTCATCCCTAAAAAAATGCACAACCTCACACTTTAAGCATGGGTACTTCACCATGAAAACCCTTTCCTTCTTACAAAACTTCCTCTTCTCCCAGTTGCATTTTCGCCTCGACCTGTCAATAGCCTTATACCTCCTGGCATCTCTCCATTTACTCTGTGGCAAAAACTCTGTCCTAACAATCGTTGTTCCTGCCCACAGCGTTTGATCTCCCAAATGTCTTTCTTCATTTACCCTTCAATAGGGCTAAACCTTTGATCCTCACTAAATTATTTTCCCCTAAATGCATAACCAACATGCCCGGACATGGGAAGGCTCTCGTCAATAAATATTTCTGGTGGCAAAATCTTGTGCCAATGCATCCCACCTTTCCCGAACCACTTAATTTGAACAGCGACATTATCAAACACCAGTTGTTAGCCAAACATTCGCATTTTCATTTTACGTCCTGCCCTTTTACGACTGAGTGCACACATATCCAGGCCTCAATGTGCTCGCATCGAGGCCCCGCCACATGACCTGCAACAAAACAAATAACAGTGCATTTATGGCACTTACTCTAATGCCCAGCACAGCTTCAAATAGTGCTCATATAAGATACTGACCTTCAACTCCCTAATCTCAGTACCATTATCGGCAACACTCCCCATACCTCCCACAGCAGTATCCTGGAGAAATAATCAGACAAGACACATTCTTAGTGGAGAAAATTGCTGCAGGTTTATTTGCATAACAAATATGCCAACGTGGTGGGTTATCTCGCAAGCGATCCCAGGGCAGGCAGCCCCTCGCCGCCTGCCCACCTGATGAGCCAAATTACATCGTGGCCCTAGCCCACCGGTGTTTGTTAGATTTGGGGAGGGGATAGCCCCTCCCACCGGTGGATCGCCAGTCCACCCCCTTACTCACGCCCCCCCAGCATAGGGGGGCAGAGCGTTGCAGGCAACCCCGAGTTGCTCAGGTCCACAAGGACTAACAGGGCGCCGTCACTCCTCCAGGGTCCAACGCGAGGACCTCCATGGGGATATTTGGCTTTAGCACCCTTACTGTGCTCCTGCAGAGGGTACCCTTCTGTACCTTACAGCCTCTGGATCGCCCTGTAACTCCGCCACAGCTCTGGGTGTGGCCACCATCACAGCCAGGGCCCCCACCAAGGTAGGCCTCTTCACCTCCATCTTACTGATTCCAGGGCCTTTCCCATGTCCAGCAAAACAAGTCTATGCCCACTCTGGCAGGTGCGCCCCATCCTCTTTCAAACTCCCAGTGGACATAGCATGCAGCAGGCCATGCCTGATGGACCAAATCCCCTTGTTCATCGAATCTGCACCTGGCACTGAAAACTCTCTCCTGTGTGAGGAATCCCCGGCAACCTCTGACCGAGCCCCTCGCCACACTCCAAGTGGGGTTATCTCTGCCCATCATAACACCCATGCCCACCCTAGGTTATCTAACTTACACCAGGAGTATTTCATTACTGGCAGTAGTGCCCTCCTACCCGGGAAAGTAGAATCATGCCTCCCCGGTGTATGACCAAACTGCTGGGAGGGGAGACACCCCCCCGAGTCCGTGCCACAGCTTCTACTGCATGCTGTTCCAGCGCATGCCTGGGACCCCCAACCAAATTATCTCAGTTGAGTGCTGCAGTTTCTCCAGCAAGCAGTTCTAGCGCATGCCTGGGCCCCTCAACCAAATAAGTCAGTGGTGGAAACCCATGCCTCCATTTTTAGAATTCCGCCCACGTGTCAATCACAGGACGCACAACAGCCCCTCACCCAGACCTTTGATCCTGGCAAAATAAATCTAGGTTGCTAACATACTTTAGTGAAAACTGCCCACCAGTATAAACAACTACTCCAACTGGCACATAGTTGCACAATAACACTGCACCCAATCAAACCTCTGGTGCCTTAGTGTGCCTTTGGAATACTCCCAAGTATGCCTGCACATGATACCTTAACCTGTCTTCCGGCCACTCCCCGGGGTGGCTGCGGACAGCTGTACCTTTTAAAACTTTGGGATTCCCATCGTCCCCCCTGCCTGATGCGCTCCGCTGCTAATTGCCCATAGCTAGTTTCAGGGATCACGTGGTTCCTGGCACTGTACCCATCTGCCCTTGCATGGCCCAGTAATGCCATGACATCGCACCTGACCCCCGTGCTCTGCTTCATAAGCATGACAAATTAGCGCAACCCACCAGGCTGACTGTTAAAACTAGCGATGTAGCCCATAAGTCAGCGGTTGTTAGAGGTATCCTGATGTGTCAAACAGGAGCCATGCTTTGGCTAGTGGGACGCTGGAGAAAATAATACGCACAACTAGCCTGCCCTTTATTTTCCTAATGCCTCTAGGTTCCTCCCCGTCTGACAGCGATCTATTGCAGCTGCGTCACCCTCCTTCTGACCCAACCCTGGCGTGAGTGGCCCTATGCCAAACCTCTGTTAGTGTATACCAGGAAGCCGGCAAGGTGGTGGTGAGTACAGGGGGACAGACTGAACAGACTGCAATTTCAATCCTACTAAGGGTTATGACTGATGATGCGTAGCTGTACCGGTGTACACCCTGGTTATGCTGAGGGACGATCCCGTTAACTGGCCACAGGTTGGCCCCTCCCCTGGATTGTTGATACAACTGTGATGAAGCAATGTTGCTGCATGGTCCAGTACCCTAGGGGAATTGTCTTTTGTGCCTCCCCAAGTCAGTCCCCTGCCTGTTTCATCCTGTTCAAATTCTTGCAGTACTACATGCTAATTGGGATGATCGTTAGATAGACCCAATAGGGAGTGATCCTATGAAAAGTGGTAGGGACCACCACCACCACCCCCAGTAGGTGAATCGGTCCAGGTTTACTTTGCCATGACCCCTCCTATGCCCTTAAGAATCACCATAAACAACCTGCACGTGGCCATGTGGCAGGCACCCAGCGGGGCCTGCCAGTCCTTTTTCCCTTCATCTCCTTGCTCCATAGCGGCAATCACTGTTGCAGGTGTCCTGTTGCAAACCACTACTCGCCACTCTTGACCAGTATTGTTCAAAATTGGTGAACATTTATGGTTACCTCTACCGGGTAGATGGAACATATAGCATGTGTCCTGAATGCACAATATATGTGATGTTGTGCAGATCTAGAGGAATCATTACACTAATAACTGTGCATAGTACACCCAGTACAATCCTAATTTTTCCTTGATGCGTAATAAAAGCTGTTAATTGTAATGCAACTTCCTGATACTAATTTTATCAGACTCCAAGAGAAAGGATGTTTGACCTGGGGATTACACCTCGATCTCTATGCCAAATGCAAGAACCCTTAAGAAATGTACTAGTATTCAAATCTGAGACCTATAGATTATATATACCTATAGACCTGCTACGTAACATGGCCATAATGCGTGTTACCTACTCACCTTCTGCCTATGAATATAACTGCTGTGATTCCAGGCTGATATCCCTTCCTCATGCAAGTCATGCACTTTAAAACTTCTGCCAGTGAGAACCCTGTTGCGGACCAGTAGGTGGGGACAGGGGGGCACTATAATTCCAGGTTACCTAACTTCGTTTGAATAATGGCCATGCCACCATTTCTTCAACATTGTAGCCATTAGTGCTTTAAACACCTCGTTTCCCCCATTGTGGGACAGCAGCCCCCATGCTAGAGGTCAGCTTCCTCCCCACCTATCTCTAAGGTTGTCCAGGCAGGGAATGTTGTTTAACTGGAGCATCCTGAACATGGCGAACTCATGAATGGAGTCAATCTGGATTGAGGGAAGGTTTCTACTGTGCCCACTATTGCAGTCACTGCACCCCATGTGGGGTGACCCTTACACAGCCCCTCCTGCTTACTTGCTGTAGTCCTATCCCAGGTAACCCTACCTGCTGAACACAGTGACCCTTGGTGCTGAACCAACAATGGCCCTGGTACGCTTTGTATCCTCCAGAATTGCTAGCCCTCCACAGAAAGTGTGAGAAATGGGTGTGCATGTATATTGAAGGTACTGAAGGATGTATGTAATTTTGCAGTTCTTGTGTTATGCTGGGCCCTTACATGAACTTGTATTAGATTGGTGCACTGATTACAGGAAGGAGCTATGCCCATGTAACTGCCCCTTGTCTTGAGACCTGTGCAGGAGAGGACATGCGACACACCCCACTATCGTTGAACTACCCACAGCCCAGCTGTGCCCACAGCCTCAAGATTCCAAACGTCAAGTGCTTGCATTGTAGACAACTGTATGCCAGGGCTGGCGGCAGGCAGCCCCTTTCGTTTGCGCCACACGTTGCTCCTGCCATGCTGCCAATCATATCACATCACAAAACCTGTTGTTGTGGTTGTCTCTAAAAGACAGACAGCGCCCACTTGTGGCAGACTGTCCCCAAGCGTCAGTGTTAACATTTAAGTGACAGTGCCAAGCGCCTGGAACCACCCTGGCAAATATTGCACAGGTAACTAGATGCTGTACTTTAGCAGTAGTAGACAATTGCAGCACTTTTAAAAGTTCCGGGGTGACATTCTCCCTTGAGGTTTTCACTCAAGGAGGCTGTACATATAAAGCCTGGTGCAACTATCAAAAGTGTGGATCACGGCCCATTTGAGAATACGGGATAGCTCGGGCTCCAATCCACAGCGCGTGCTGTGGAAGCGACAGAAAACCACCGGCCCAGCTGCCTCCCACAGTAGCAAGGCAAGAAGAGTGCACCAGCATGAAGCGCTGCCCCATAGCATGGTGCATCCAAAATCGATCTCCACAACTCCCGTCGGGGCCTGTGTTCGCCACGCCTCTGGCCCTCTGCTTGCGTCGCTCCCCTTATTACCCCCCCCCCCCCAACCAGACGAAGCCAAATCAACACAGCCGAAGCGCAGGGATGTAATAAAACTTAGCTCTACAGTGGCACGCCGTAGGTGTCATTTAACCAAGACCCTTCAAACCGTTGTGGGTAGGGGCCAAGGAGAAAGAAGCCTACAAGAGCCAGGAGCCTGAGGATTAGCAGAGTGAAGTGTGTGTCCTATAAGCTGTGGGCAGGCAGAGCATACATGCCAACATTTTAGGACAGGGACGTGGGAGATTTACAATAAAAAATCGGGAGAATGAAAATTCCCCATTGACTTCTATTATAAATAATGCAATTTCAGGCGGGAGACAGCTCAAATAGAGCAATTTTTGGCTTGAAAAATCGGTAGACTCCCGCCTGAATCGGGTCTATTGGCATGTATGGGCAGAGCAGCGCTCCAGCAAGAAGCTGCCGCCAGTAAAACAGCCGCCCCTGCGCTCGTTACCCCTACATCTTGGTCTTGAAAGAGTGAAAATGTACCCGGGCTGTTAGTTGCGGCAATGCTAAACTGCTAGATTACTGGCACTAGCGGCAGAGAAAAGTGGAGGGCCCATCCCTGGTATATTCTCCACCACACACACATCCTATCTCTATGACGAAGAGTTCCCTCAGGGTATTTTCTTCTCAATTTGCCAAAATTCCCACAACTCTTAATTGCCATCGCTTCCCGTGACCGTGCACAAAAGTCTGGCTGAAACACCCCCTACTCTCACTCAAAATAGGCTCAAAATGTCCTACTGTAAAACGCTGTCAATTCTTATTAGCTTTTGATATCAGGTTGCATTTATTTGCACAGGCTATACACTAAACGCTTATAATAATAAACTGCCCCCGGAACCATAAAAAACGTTTGCTCGCGTTAAACCATTACCACCAAGCGCTGCAACCAACTCCCCATAAACGCACATCATGTGCGAGGGTGGCCGCCATTTTCCCTGCCTCACCATTTGGGGTCAAACCAGGTACGAGCCAGAAATCCCCACCCTCGTAGTGAAACAGAAGATAACACCGGTAGCAGATGGAACAATCATTCTTATTTTAATAGTACATAAACGCTGTAACCACCATAACAAAAGCGCCCAGAGGTTGGAGCGTGTATAAGGGGAGCGACTTCACCTCCTTATAAACTGTAATCGGCCGTGACTATTCGGAACGTGTGTCCCAGCAGACGGAAAACAGGCAAACTACATCGTAAACATTTCTAAATAGCCATGATACGGGGAGGGAACAGTAAAAGATCGCACCTCTCCTGATCCATAAGTTGCTTGTGTTGAAACGCGCAGCAGATGTACCTCGCCCCCTGGCCCCTCCTGCCCGGAAGTGACGGGACTTGGGTTTGTTGTTCTCGCATACAGGATCATGGCAGCCCCATGTAGCACACGGAAAAAAATAAGATGGGTAAGGCTATAAATTCCATAATTAGTCTCCAACTGCCCAAACGCGCAGAGGTAGTTATTCCGCTTTTACAGATCTATAGAACCAAATGCCGACCAGTGGCAACTTATAGTGCTGAGGTATGGGGATACACGAACAGCGCTAGCATATAACTGAAGAAAATAGATTCTGCAGAAAGGTATTGGGGGCACCTATCACAGCACCAACTTACATATGTCATAAAGAGCTGAACCTCCCCTATGTGGAGGATTTTATTAGGTCTCGGCCTACATTATTTTGGTTAAAAATATGGCAGAACCCCGCCGCCTCCCTGACCCAAGAGATAATTACAGACTGCTTAAAGTGCGATAGGGCTAATCATATACCCTGGCTGGGGGCGGTAAGGAAAAGTGTAGAACTGGAGTTTATGTTTACCTCCCCCCAAGCCATCGAACGCATACAACTAAAGATAGTAAGAGGTGCCTTGTATGACTTATACCAAAGAGAAAGAGAAAAGTTGGAGCTCCATAAAGTAACTATCAGTAGATACATCCCCCTTCTTGTACCATGTGGCAGGCCCAACAACATGCCGCAGGGATATCTGAGAAAAAATTTGGGGAGATGAAATAGGAGCCTGCTCTTCCGCTTCAGGGATGGGAGCATTAAATACTCACTCTGCTTCCCACTGGGCTTTAACAAGGATTTGGAGACCCTGCATTGTCCCTGTAATACAAGAGGCAGACAAACACTATTGCACTTTTTTTTTTCTGCAGTTTTTATAATAGATACACTAAACAGTATTTAATCCCCTATTTTAGAGCACATGCTGTGGTGGATTTTAACTCAACTTTTAAGGAATCACAGCTGTTAGGCAGTGACAAAATAATTTTGAGTGTTAGCGGTTTTCTCCAATCTGCAATAAGATCACGAGCATCTATGAATATGCCTTAGCGAACTATTTGCACATTATTTGCGGTTTTGCACAATTTTATATTGCCAATCTTTATTGTGATTGTACTCACAGTATAAACTGTTCATATTTGCCATAGGACGCTACTGTTAGATTAGTGTTTCCTGTGTGCTGGATTAACGGACGTTTTGTGCTTCTGTATATAGCCTACACGTTACGGATGTATGACGTTACAACGCATACTTTTACATCGCATGCCTTTACAACGCGGTTTTTACATCGCATACCATTACAACGCATAGTGCTTTTAGGCGCTGGATAGTGATTTATTTAATTTACTATTCCAACTCCAGTCTCCGTGGATAGTAGGGAAGGTGTTGGATAGTATATTAAATACATTTCCTATCCTAGAGCGCCCCCAGCGCTATGCGTTGAACTGGTTTGCGTTGTAAAAGTTGCGTCGTAATGGTAGTGCGTTGTAAAAGTTTCATTATAAAGGATGTTTCCCACACGTTACATATTGTATATCTATATATCATGCCCGATCTGTTTTTATAGTTTGTTGTATTTATCACAAATCTTACCCCCTTACTGTCTCCCTTAACAGACCTTCAGATGATTTTTAAATGTGCTTCCTAATGTTTTTATATATGATGTATTATTGTGATAAACTTGTACTTTTATGGATGTTTTTATATCCGAATAAAGATCCTTTCACTTGACTTGACATGGGGGACCCTCGAGGGTCCCCAAAACACTAGGAGGCTGACTCGTGTGCCATCCTGTGGCACTAAGGAGGGGCCGCCCTCTTAAGAGGGCCCCCTTCGGGGCCCGGGGCAGCCCTGCATTGTATGTTTTCCTTTGACCAGTCTCTCAACAAAGGCTCCGTTTTCAGAGGTGTGGCCTGGAAGGTGATGGCGGTGGTCGCGCTCTGCTGAGCTCTACACCGCCGGACCTTGTAGCCTACAACATCCGGTCGTTACCCCGGTTTGGTGGGCAGCCGCGTGTTCCTGATAGTGTGGGGCACCATAGGTGGCCGAATGGGGGTTGCTCTCCCCAGGTCAACGAAAGGAGACAGCAGAGGACACGGAGGTAATGCCGCGAGTACGACGCGATGGCCGCATTGCGGCCATGAGCCGAGGTGCGGAGCAATCCCTCCCAGTCCGGGGGCAACAGCTGGGCGCTGGTTGGGCGCAGGGAGTGGCTGCCACGTGTTACAGAGGCCTATTCCGGAGTGCAGCCAAGGACGGCATTCCTGCCCCAAGGCCAATCAGGGAACATCAGAGGTGCTATTTCAAGCAGCTGCGGCTGGAGGAAGACTGGGAGGAAGGACCCCTGAGACATCTTCTGGGCCATTGTGCAAACTGTCTGGGTGGGGCTGCGGAGGTGAGGGAGTCCCTGGGGCCCGCCCATACATTTGGGGCGCACAGGAGGGCTGCAGGTGAAGAGATCTAAGGCTTATACCTGGGTTGGGGCACCCGGCTACCCGATTGGGCTCATTTGGGCACATACCACTGGTCCTGTTGGGAGAAGGGATCCAATGGCGGGCGCGTGACCACATGCAGGTAAAACCCGACTGCCTTTTGGCAACACCTGTTGGTGTGGATCCTGTGGCGATTTCTCCTATCATCGCAACTGGCTCTAGACAGGGGATGCCTGCGTGGCGCACAGATTGTATGATATGGGTAATAAGGCTGGGAAGCTGCTTGCATGGTTGGCGTAGAAAGAAGAGGCCCGAAGTGGGTGCCGAGGAAACTGGCGGGGGTGTGGGGGGGCATGGTAGAAACGGCCCGAGTACCTGACAGATCTCTACAATCAAAGGTGAAACAGTCATCGCTCCTGTGAGTTGAATGATTTCCTTCAGGATGTCCCGATTGAACGATTAGAAAAGCGGACAGCGAAATCCCTGTAAGGGGACTTGCAAGAGGGGGAAATAGGGAAAGCACTGAGCCTTTGGGGACTGCCAGCGGGAACCCCTGACGCTGTTTGCACTATACGCTACATAGGCGTTTGACTCGTTGGAATGGCCATACCTCATGGCTCTACTGGAGAGAATGGACTTTGGCTTGTCCTTCCGAGCCTGGGTTCGATTATTCTACACATGGCCCACAGCCTGTTTAGGTCAATAGTACTCTCTCTGCAAATTTTGCATTGGAGAGGGGACGAGGCAGGTTTGCCGGCTGTCCACGCTGCTCTTTGCAATAGCCATGAAACCGGTGGCAAGCCGGATTCGCAGAGATGCCCTGGTACCCAGACTTCGCTGGGAACACAAGTAGAAGGACGTTGTCTCGCTGTATGCAGATGACTTCCTTCTGTACTTGGCTGAACCAGAGGGATCCATCAAGAGGACACTGGAGATCTTTGACATTTTTGGCTCCCTCTCTGTTTTGCGTATTAACTGGGACAAATCATGTCTGTATCCGTTAGCGGAATGGCAACCCAGGGACAGTGGGAGCTGTCACGTTCTAGTTGAGGAACAGGTGTTATGTTCCATATAGGTACCCTAATATAGGCCCGGGTAATATCATACACTTTCACCTACATTACCTCCGCTACACTACACAGTAATGAGCCTTTTAGGATTGAACCTTTACCTAGTTCTAGTCCTGGGCGCAGAGGGAGCGTTTTCCCTGAACAGTAGTGTCCTATAACTTCATCAATAGCCTCACAATGAATGAATATTCAGAAGAGATCTTGGAAAACCAGGCAGGGGCTAAACCAACTGCATAATATCTACGTACAAGGTTCATCCCATACGTCATCCTCAAATCCAACAATGGCTACTACAAGAAACGAGACAAAGGAACCCTAGTTACTGTCTGTATAAATACAGCACCTCTAGTGTTAGTCAGAGGAACCAAGACTTCCAGGCCGACACACTGACCAGAGACGCTGAGGCTCCTGCATGCAGACACTCCAGCTGACAGTGGTCTGACACATCCCTTGCGGGGTGTCTAACTCAAGACCAGGACGGGGTCCCACATTCTCTCGCTTCAGGTAATGGGGGTAGACTAAACCTAGAGGGTTTCTCGGCTTCACACATACTCACATGCTAGGTACAATTCGATACATCTAGATAGGTATCGAAGGAGTACGCGTTTTCTTTTATCATGCAATTTTATATTCATGTATGTATTCATGAACATTGCAAGGTGGTAGAACTGTAGCATCCTTTTATATTCACTGTACTGCTAATTATCTATATCTGCTACTGTCTAACGGTTGTTGCAGCACATCTATTTTACACTAGAAGAACAACTGTGCAATAAATTCTTAATGTAACACGCTCAACTGTTTCTTCTGTGTACCTCTCTAAGACCGAATAAGTGAGCACGAGTGACTGAGCGAAAGGTAGTACATTGTTTCCACGATTCTGAGGGATCAGGATTGTTATGTTCTAAGGTTGCCAGAAACTATTCTCTCCCCGATAAGAGGAGATTCTAGTGGAACTGTGAGCTAGCTAATGCGAACAGGCTAACATTCTCGGTGGGGGTGCTCGGAACCAGTCTGCCACCAAACCCACAGTTTGTTATCCAAACGTGCAGATTCTGTATAGGAATAAATAGGAACTACACAACACAGGGAATCGGGTACCTGGGAATATACATTACTGGAGACAGACAGCTATTCTATGGTAATAACCTGGGCAGGTTTCTGGGGGACTATGGGAGGTATGTTGGTTGATTACGTAAACTACCGTTGTCACTGTTAGGGCGTGCAGTGCTCTACAAAATGACCTACTTATCCAACATTTTGTAAGCCTTTCAGAATTCCCTGCTTGCCGTCCCAGACAGCTTCTTTAAAAAAGTGGCGACTGTAACAAGACTGCTACTGTGGGATGGTGGGACCCCCAGGATAGCAATGTCTGTTTTCTCTAGAAAGGTTTTCGATGGGGGTATTGCTTTGTCAATGATTGGTCGTGTGTACAGCAGAGGGAACCTTATATGGCAGCGGATCGGAAAGCAGTGGCACTGGGGAGCTATATTAAGCAAATACACAGTAAAGGGCATTTGACATAGCACCCCCTCCCACAACATGGTAATCAGAGCTTTGAGAAGGGCCACAAAGTGTATCGGATGGCAGGGTATCCTCACGTTGGAAACCCTCCTTGTGGAAACTGATGCAACTACGAGAAGTTGAGGGGGGGACCAAATGGGATCTCCTGGGATCGCGAAGCTTGAGATATGTGGACCGCAAGGGGCTCAATCCATTTTGAAACACTCCTGCCAGACTGTGAATTGGGGGAGAAGTCAATACCTGCAGTGCATTCATATCCAGCACCTCATCTAAGGATGTATATGTCAGATCGAAGACCTCCCGGAATAGAGCCCCCTGGGGTTTTGGGTGCTCTACGCCCCTCTACACAGGCACGCCATATCAGCAATGTATAGCACTCGGTTAGTCAACTGCACCCTGCTGCTCCAGGCTCTTAGCCCTTAATTCGGAGAGCGATCTCGGCAGACTCGAGGATGAGTGGGTGTGAGGCTTGCCCCTACCCCGGGGAGGGGTCGATCTGGGCGCACTTTAAGTTGGTCTAACTCAAAATCCGCCATAGGGCATATTTCAAGAGGTCAGGACTGTTTGCCATGAATAGATAATGCTTGAGGGTCTGCTCATTGCAGGACACACTGATTCACAAAATATGGTAGTGTCCTAGGCTGCGGCCCTTCTGGGTTGGTGTAGGGAACAGGGTGTCCGGGGTCATCGCCATCACACCAGACCTCACACCGGAACTAATCATGCTAGGCATTTGGGGTGAGCAATCATTGGACAAATACAACATGAGGAGACAGAGGAATTCCCCAGACAGATTTGTGGATTGCTGGATTCCTCTAAGCTGAGTGGAACACATGGGAGAAAGGGAGAGCCAGGCTCTTCAGTACACTTCAAAGGGTGCTGTTTGATTCAGAGAAAGGTAATTTGGAAGCCCTGGGCACACCTCAGGAAGGAGACTGGCTGATAAGAGAATCATAAATAGTAGGGCTGAGGCCCTGGGGTAATTTTTGGATACACACACCACTGTGGCTGACATCGAGGTGTGAACCTCTAGTCACTGTCTTAGCCTTTGTTGTGGGGCTGTTAGATTTAAAGTGGCTCCTGGTGTATTAAATTGCTTTCTGAAGAAAGGGCAGAGGAGAAGGCACTTCAAAAGGAAGCAGACCCTCAGCATAAACTTCAAAGACTCAGACTCTAAATCACGTTTGGGGTCTGGAAATGGACTATTAGAACGGGAGCTTGAGACCCTCAAAATTGTCAACTGTCGAGCATCCAGCTGGAGGGCCGAGGCCTTCCAGTCTTACAGCTGAGTGAGGGAACATCACCTAGGGATTCCAAGGACACCTTCCCCTGGACTCTGAAGCACATGTGCCCTGTCTGCTTGCCAAGTCCACTGAGCTCTGTGAGGGAAAGGAGAGTGTTGGAGGGAGCGATGTCCCGTGGAGGATCAGGTTGTTGCTTGTGTGCAGGGGAAAGTCTTCAGTCTCCTTATGCCAGATGAGGGATGCCGTTCACTGAGCCATGAATGTTGCTGTACCAAACTGGCCATCGCCTGTGTGCAGGTTATAAATGGACCAGCCCATATGCCAGGTGGAATCGCCGTGAAGAGTGCTACTCTGCCAATCGTGTCTTAGCTCATTTGCGGATCTAAGTCGGCACCTTGTATGCCACGTGGGGCTGCCGTGAAGATTGCTGCTGTGCTGATCGGGCCTTAATCCATGTGCAGAGGAACAGAGGAGGAATGGAGACCCCATATACTGGGGGGCCACTGGGTAAAGGCAAGGAAGCGTAGTCCGGTTTAGGCCATCACTAGGCCATCACAGGAGGAAGGAGGCTGCTGTGGTGACCCAGTAGGGACTCAGCACAACTGAGAACCAGCACTAGGAGCATCCCACCACCCCACGCCCCACCTGTGGGGAGGATCCAAAGGAATTTACCAGCATCAGAGGAGCATCAAGAACCCCCCGACTGCTGCCTTTGATGGACCGCGAGTAAGGAACTCAAGGACACTCAAACGTAGCCCTCCTGGACCGCATGTGAAAGATTTACCAGAGGCAGCTCCTGTGGCTTCAGTGCCTGCAAAGTGGCCGCACTCAGATATTCAGATTGCTTGGCTCCTTATGGTGCAGGTTAGACTGATGATGGGCCAGAAGACCCCGGGGGAACTTGCCTGCCAAATAGCGCACTTGAGCACTTCTGACTTTAATAAGGATTCGGATTCCTGAGACTCTGACTACTAGTGAGGCCTAACCTGAAAGGCGTCTTCAGTGAATAGGAAATAACCACTTCTGCCAGAGGGAGAGTAGAGTGGGATTCAGGGACCTGTCTTTGAAACACCAGAGCCCTGGACAACCTGGCCAAGCTACCAATGAAAGTCAAGTGCTGAAGGGTTACTTGTACCATTTTTTCAGGATCCATGGTAGGTCATACCCCCGGGACATCCGGAGTAAAAGGCCTAAATCCCCACGGTCGGTGTTTAACATGGGCAGCTGTGGGAAGTAGAAACAAGCATTGGAAAAGCGTTTTTTAGCCATGGTGTTCAGCCTCTCCAACAGTCGGAAGATGACCTAGGCGAGGTACTTAATAAGAAGCAAGCAAATGAGAGCAACAGGAAGGCCAGTTAACTTTATTAAGTGGGCAGGAGCCAAGCCTCTGTATGTTCTCAGTAAGTTCACAGTATGTCTTGCAACAGAAGGTACAACCTAAAAATGGATCAAAAAGTAGAATCACTGGAGCCTGGACCGAGGGAGGTGGCTGCATGCATGATCTTAAGCAGGCAGCTCAGTCTGCCCCTCTGAAGGTTAGCAGTGTTTGACAAGCACACCCATGCCAAAGCAGGCCCTGTATATTGCTTCCAATTTAGTCTTGGCAAAAAGGAGCTCTGGTACAGCATTCGTAATTCAGGTGATGGAGAAATGTTTATCCACAGGCAAGCCACTATACTGAGGTATTCAGCCACAACCTGACCTGTGAGCACAAAAGCCCCCCCCCCCCCCCCCCTCCCTCTGCCCGAGATCGGCTGATTCAAGGAGAACAAAATGAAGGGAGATCGCAAATGCAATGCCTGTGGGGAGAGGCAGACAATTCATGGGAGGCGAACAGCTGAAGAAGATCATTTTTAACGCCAAACTTGGTTGTGGCTGGAACGATATGTGAACAGAGGCCAGCAGAGAGTGAAACTCAATTTTTATAGAAAATCTCTTTCAAACCCCCTTCCCTCCCCTACTGTGTGAATCCTTAGCTGCCTCCACATGTGTAATCATATTTGTGCTTGTGGTGATGCTTTGTTTATAATCGTACCACCATTTTTCATGCTCGCTTTGTCTCTGCCAGATAAACACCAGGCGTCCAGTCATGACTCACAACTCTAAACATCAACAACCCCACATATTCCTAAATTGGTTCTGCATCCTTGCTTTTCTGCTCTACTTTTCGAAATCCCACTGTCTCATTGTGAGTCATTACTTCTGAGATGATCCCTCCTCAGGGCAGGAGAAAGAACAGTAAGTAAAGGAGCTAACTATTACCACCCATATGACTGCTATAGGAATATATCCTAAGCACAAAAAACATTCAAGAGTTGCTTCTGTTCCCTTCTGGAGAGGGTCTTGCTTGATAGTTTTTGATGGACTGTTCCCATGCAGAGTAGGGATAGTACTAATTTGCATAAGGTGAATCTCTGTGTAGAGTGACACAGTGAAAAACAGTGGGTTGGATTGCTACTCAGAGGAATTTCCAGTGGTTTAGAAAGTTTGTAAGCATTTCTCTCAACTCCTTTTGTGTGTTTGGTTTAATGCTTTAAGTTGCCAGTAGTATGTCCTAACATGGGTCTTTTGCTCACTGTTCCTTAGGATCCAATCTGTACTTCAATGAAGAGGCCTTACAAGTCCCAAACTGGTCTGTGATTGCTATTGTTTCCTTCAGGGGGCAGTCTTGCATGGCGTTCAGGAAGGGCTGTTTACATGAGCAGCAGGGTCAATACTGATTGGCATAATGCAAGCGGCTGTCTAGAGTGCCCTAACGGATGTGAAACAATGATTTGGAATGCTACCCAAAGCAATTGCCAGTGGTTAACACTTCCCGATATTCTTCAAGTTATTCACCTGTCTCATGGCTGAGATGAGGAGAGGAAAGGGGGGATCCCTGTTGGACTTGGGCCCCTATGCCGCGCTTAAGATATTCTTTGTACCAGACACAGGGAAAGAGAGGTACGCAATGTGCTTTAGATGAATGGGAAAAGGAGCAGTGATAACCATCCTGTCTTCAAGGACCTGCCTCTCTGGAGGGTCTTGGTGTAGGGTGAGGCGATACTGGGTAAGTTAAGGATAACTTACCATTGATGGAGTGTAGTGGTTCTGTGACTGGAGCAGCGTCTGTGGCTTGGTGTGTGCTGACTTTTTTTTAAATGGTTTTGAGTGTGTGAGAGAAGCAAGTGGTAAGCAATTTCAGTGCATGCGCAAATGTTTGGTTTATTTCCTCAGCTAGCTCGCATTTTCTGGGGATCAAGAAACAGAGCATGCTGGCCATTTAAGTGTTCATATTATATTTCTGGACTGCTGCAGGAAAATTAATTGTGAATATAAGAAATTGCTCCAGAAAGAGGATTTGTGAGGTGAATTCATCCCCTTACTACTCTTCCTTGCCTCCTAACAAACATCACAGGAATCGGATGGATTTTATACGTTTTGGAGGATAGGATAAGGAAGATGTTTTGCAAACAATGTCTTCCATGCAGACTCCTGTTCCTTCTTTTAGGCATCTAGTTTAGGAAGGAGATCCCTCCACTTACTCGGATGTTGATGAAGAGGAGGTGAGGCTTAGTACTTCAGATTAAATAGGGAAAGTATATTGATAAAGGCATTTCATCCCAAAGCTTGAACAGTTTTCGGCAACATATGAGGTTTGAAGCTGCAATACTGCCTAGTACTTCCTCTCAGCAATTTCCTTCATGCTCCAGCAGTGAGTCTCCTTTTACATCAGCATGTTTTGTATGTGATTATGCATGACTTTAAAGACCCACATAAAATAATTTTCCCTAGATTCGTGTCTTAAGTTGTAACCTTTGTAAGACATGAATAAAACTAGAGAAGTCTGGTTGGGCAAATCTCCATGGCAGAGTATAGTATCTTTAAGGATCATATGGTTAAGAATATAGACTTAACCTTGAAGAAATGTTATGCAAGGGTTTATGGCTCCAACTCCAGAAAATCCCTCATATTTAATTTCAAGAACCTTTTAAAGGTGGTTCAGGAAGGATCAGAATGCTCTAATTACTGGAAGCTATGGAGAGACAAGTCGAATTTCTATCCAACAGCTCTGTCAATGTCATATGAGCTTCTGCTTTGATGGAAGGCACCACCGCAGATGCTAGAAGAGTCTATATTTGAAGAAATGGCATTCACTCAGTTCACAAGTTTGCAACCCTTGATATGCCATTTGAAGGAGTCAAATTATTTGGAGCAGAGCTGGAGGGGGAATCTATGTTGCCAATTTAAAGAGAAGAAGCACTCTTCTTCAGCTAACTTTCAGGTTCTTCAGTACTAACATTGAATACATCTTTCTTTCAGCACACTGTCAAAATTCCATTGGTACAGCACCAATCTGCCATTCCTAGGAGGCAGGGTGGCAGAAATCTCAGGAATCAATCTGAGCAGAAAATCGAACCTTAATCACAGATGAAGACTCAGTGCTCCTAACTATGCCTGAAATGGCCTAGAATGAGCAGCAGGAGGAAGAAGAAGGCATTTCAGGATGGCACGGGAAGCATCTACCTTAGATGGTTTGGTGTTGAAGATCATCGGTTTGATACCCATCTCTGATTTGTCCTTAATTTTAGCAGAAACTTGTTCCATATCTATGCCGTGCTCTATCAAGAGAAAAGCAGTGATATCTACAATTCACCCCTGCTGGTGAAGAGCGCAATTGTCCCGGTACCTGAAAAAGAAAATGGGAATTTGTTTACTCCTTACACTTTTGTTCCCAAAGAACTTAAGGCCTACCTCAAAGATATTCACAAAAGCCTCTTATTGAAGGCAGTTCATATCAAATGAAAAGACAATGTTACAGTGGACAACCTAAGCACAAACTTGATTTCTCTCAAGATCTATCTCTGCTCAGAGGGTCGTTGGATGTAGGAACCATTTCTAGACGTATTTGCTTATTCCAGAAATACTTTAAAAGCCAAAATTGTGTTCTTGGTTTCCTGGTCCAGGAGCTTGGGGCGTGGACCTTTGCCTTTTCCTATTCCTCTATCCCTCTATTCCTTTACTTCTTATCCCTCATCTTCTGAGGATTCTGGAAGAAACAGCAGATGTGATACTTATTTGCCTCTTCTAGCCTCACAGGACTTGATTTCCTCTCCCGCAACCCATGGACCTATTAGGCTTGTTAGTCCCTCCTTAGTACCGCCATGTCTTCATTTGTAACCTCCCAAGAGTACTGGCCCTTTCACTTCCCTTGTTACACGGTATGTCTTATTTAGTCTGTAGGCACTATTTTCATTCAGCGCACCATGCACACTTTCACTTTTCAAGCAGCTTGGGACAATGGCGGTCGCTTCTTTGAAATGAAATAAGCTTTGCATATACAAGAGTTTGAGCTATTGGCATAGTGAATGACAATGCCTTTTATTTATGTGTTAATTATCAAAACAGATATATAAAAGGCATTGTCATTTACAATGCCAATTGTTTAAACTATTGCAAAAGCTTGTTTCAAATATGCAATCAGAATGCTGACGCTTTTTCAAAAGTATCCAGTTTGCAGTATTTAGGCCCACCACTTGTAAACTTTCTTCTCACTCCCTCTCATAACTTTTTTTTGAGTAAAGGTAGCTCTAATAAGGCAGTCTGCTCAGTGAAGCGGCCTACTTACACGTTCCATATTGTCGTTGCTCAAGATTTTGCTTTATTATGGGATTTTCTTTTCAGAACTGCAGAGGACAACACACTCAAAGTTGCCCAACTATAACTAAACACTTCCCCTAAAAATGTTTGACCGTTTGGCATTGTCAGAGCTTGTTTCTTTGATTTCCAGCTGACAGGGAATTTCGTGAGCTTACAGCCTCTATTTAAAGGGCTGGTGCCATAATTTATGGTGCCGCAGGTGACCGATTCATTTATGGTTATTTACAGAGCGCACTATCACTCATTTACAGAGTCAGTGAGTTGATTTTATAACTCCCCCATGCCCTATTGCATACCCTGCCCTGACTATGACCCTACAACGTCTTTTGCATAGACACACAGACGTGTACATCCTTTCTCCCTCTTTTTCCCCTCTCACCTCCCTCTCTTCCTTGTTCCTTCGCATTTCCCTTCATTTCTTACCCCTTCTTGCTCTCACACACACAACCCTAGAGACACATGGCAACAAACACCCAAACAGTCAGATATAAAAACTGACATTGGTAAAGCAAGGCTGAGCCAGAGAAACTACCAGCCACAGGGAGGGGCATCTGCAGCAGTACATAGTGGGGAGATGCAAACACTACAGCACAGACAAGTGCTAGGATCTGGAGTGCCGGCATCACTGCCAGCCATTCACAACAAAGTAGCCTGGGAAAGTGCAGCAGAGCATAAGGGTGTACTAAGTTAGCATAGTTTTTCTTCATGTAGTACAAATATTTCTTGGAGAAGGATGAAATAGTAGTAGCAAGTATGATGGGACCCCCTCAAAATTAAGTACGGCCAGGGAACATAGGGGAAAGGAAAATACACAACTAAGAGAGCAATGTTCCCACAGTGGCCACAATGTTTCAATACTGGTATAAATCACATTATTAATATAATACTGGTGACAGATACACAACAGTCTTTTTTATTTTCTTCAAAAAATGTAAAGCTTTTTATTTTCAATTTGTCATTGCTTTTATATTTTTATATTTTTTTCGTAATATTTAATCCATGAGGAACATTTTATCACATATATGTTTCATAAATAATTTCGTGGTTCATACAATCGAGAAAGCACAATGTAAAGAAAATATGACAATAGCTATATACACAAAAAACTATTTACCCAAATATTTGTACCCCTGGTAGCACACAATCAATCACAACATACCACACAGTCATACCCTCACTACATACAAAACCACAGCATCTGAAAAAAAAGAACTGAATCTTAATTGGCAGAACCACCCCGCCAATTAGTAGGTCTCAAAACGCAGTGTGAGACCCCGCACTTGGTCGACGCGCGTTTCGGCGGCACAAGGCCACCTTCCTCAGGACCTCTTCCAGACAATCAAACCCAGATATCCAGGGGACCTAAAATATACATAATAAATACTGTCACCATATGTACTCTTAAGAAAAGGAAAAATAATACAATATACACCATTTAGTATCATTGCTAGAAGGATGAGATAGTATGCAAACTATGCAAAAGTGGTCATTTGTCTGAGAGTGAGACTTCTGCTATGCTTTTCATACACTTTACCTAATACAAATGCATGAAATTTGATAAATAAGTCTTTGCAACTGGAGACAATAGGCACCAGTCCATGCACTTTCTGTCGCAAGGCGGTCATTGCTAGTGCTACTCAACTCATGTAACAAACATTCATCTGTTTTCCTTGTTTCTGTAGCACAGTTCTTCTTTATCCAAGTCTATTGGCAGCAAACCATGTGTGTGTCATTGCAAGAAAACCAATAAATTATGCAAAATGTGGGTAGCCTAATAATGAGGCTCTAGGCACGATTGTGTCTGCATATTAAAAACAAGCTTTGGCAAAACCAATAGGTCTCAGCCATCCTAGAGCTATAGACGTTGGCAATTCAAAAGCATCTGAATATGGCGCTGGGGCAGATTTTTTAGATAAATGGGTTCTCAGCTGAAAAGGGGCCCTGTAGCTGGTGTTGGCCGTATCACTACTGTGCGCCGCATATCGATTGTCCATGTTATTGGAATAAAGTCAACACTTGTTGATTTCACAACCCTACCTTGAAGTCTTTCTTCCATGTACATGACCAAGCTAATTTTACAGTAGACATGGAGCGGTACACTTTTGTGTTGCAGGAATCGTTCTAGTACACCTGCTGTAGGAAAATCCCTAGCAAAGTAAGAGTCTGTTGTAAAGCATTTAAATCAAATGTCACACGAGTCACGTTTGTATCCGCGCACTAATCTTGTGTGCATCCCACTATCCGAAATCCATTAGCATTTTCTTTGTTTACTGTTTTGCATCATTCAAAAGGCTTAGAAAAAGGATCAATTCACATGTTCCTAAATGTTAGTTATTTTGATGGACAGCTTTTTAAAAACATTTTATGGAGTTTTATATAGCGCGAACTTGACCCAGTATCCGGTATCCGAGCGCTTTACATAGCAACAGTTGAGTTACATGAGGACACATTCATTTTTGTTAGGCACCGGGAGATTAAGTGAATTGCTCAGAATCACAGGATGTTCAGCATCATTGCCGAGGCTTGAACCCGGTCGACCGCCCTAGCCATTAGGCCAACTCCCCTCTTTCGGAATGCGGTGCACTTGTTTTACAGGGGCCATTTCAGCGAAGTAAATGAAGGTGCGCACAAGGAGCATGTCACCCGTCTTTGGGTGCTGCATTTATCCAGCCATTTGTTAAAAAATGTATTCCGATTGACTAGCTTTTCCATCGCCCAGTATGTGATCTAGTATGTGAAAGCTGGGAACCTTTGTCTCGGACGCGTGTGCACGAAGCAAGCAGCAGTGGGGGTGGGGGGGATGGAGGGTCAAGCTGCGAATCAGGAGGGGGTTGTGCGAAGGGCAAGCAACACCAGAATGTACAGCAATGTGATGAGATAAGGACAAGATTTGCAGGCCTGTTTCGAGAATTGCTTGGAGCAAATGTAAACATGAGTGTTTGTGAAAAGCACTGTTAGCCAAAGAAAAAAAGTTGTTCCGAAATTTTTTTCTAAAATGGCAACTGTGAATGGATATTAGTAATCAATGGCGGCCTTCCAGAGGGAGTGTTGCGGGCGGTGGGGCGGGGAGGGGCAGAGTAGGGGGTAGTGGAGTCAGACAAATGACGGCAAGGAGTAAGTAAGTAAATAAATTAAACTATTTACCTTGCGCTCGCTGCATCGCCTCGTTATCCGCTAGGCATTGATGGCTGAGTTTGTCAGCCCGGGCGTTCAGAGAACCAGCCAGTTGTTGAACCACCAGCGAGATGCCCTGCTGTTCCAGATTTTACCTAGTGGTCCAGTAGCTGCCTCATAGTGGGGTGCAGGAAGAAAAGGAATCTATACCTGCAGAGACCAAACATCTGCCACCTACTGACGGTATCCTTGCAGTATGGTGAGTGGGCAGTAGTTACCTTAGTTTAGGGTTGAAGATGCACTTTAGATATTCCACCTATCTAGTAGAGTGTAGATCTTCTCTAAAGGAGGCATAACAGACAAGATATAGGACAGGTTCAATGTATGAGATTTTCAAGCAAGAAGCATACAATAGCCGATAGCATGCACAAAATCTAGGCAGGGTGGGGCAGTTAATGATGTCCTGAGGTGCTTTACAACCCAATACCTCGATCCTACTTTATTGTCCATATTCCGCCCACAGTTCTACTTTCTTAAATAATGACACTTGCACCATTCATGGCAGATGTTTTATTCTATACATACTCCATAATTACAGAAGGCAGCTTTGGGCCAGCCTCCTATAGCCATTGGCCACTACGGCATAAGGTGCTGTAGTCAGTGGCTTGAGGTATAGTCAGTCACATATTAAAGCAGCCCACAGGCACAATTTAGTCTCTTTGTGTTGGCTGTTTGGGTGTATTCTTCCACCTTCTTTTGGATATGTGAGGGGCTACCTCATATTTGAAAAACACACTGAATCATAACACTTTTTGCCACATTTAATTAGAGAATGCATACAGTACACAGCGCGAATCATTTTTACACCGATTGGAGAATTTTCATTGTTGCAGTTATTCTTCTGTTTGCCAAGTAATGTGCTTGTAAGGGTCAAGAAGTATTCTGTGTTATCTGGACCTCTTTCACTGTTAAGCAATCAATGAAATCTCAAAAGGCCTGAATGGCTATCGTTGTTTAAAAGTTTAAAAACTCAGAATTGTGTTTCATTCCTTTTAGGTTGTGCAAAAGGGTTGTCAACCGTATATAAGCATGACGTAGCTGCCACCCCCTCTCCCACTATATGGTTCATTACTTGCTGCGTAATGCATTCACCATAGTAATGTTAAACCTGTTGTTTTACGATGCTTTCTCTCTATCCTACTCTTCCATTGCATTTAAAAAAAATACATTTTCACACTTGTTCTTATTTTATTTCCTTTTACAGTTTTTGCTGTAGAAGCCTGAGGGCTGCTGGCCCTCCTCTCTCCAGAGCCTGACGACACAAGATGGCTGCCAATGGTGCAGTAGAAAGTGAGCGTCAGGAGCTCCACCGCAGAGTAAATCAAGTCACAGAGGAGGTAAGAAACCCAAGAAATATGAGGAGGGTGCAGGCGAGCTACAGAATAACTGAGAGTTACACGAATTGCAGCAGCAGTTGGTGGTTACGCATTCCCTTAACCATTCATATTTGTAATAATCCTATGCTTGCCTCTACTCGTTCTTTGTCTTTCTGGCCCCTTTCTACTTCTGACGTCTCCTTATATTTTTGTTTCAGTTTCAGTTTCATAATCTTTTATTCGGTTACCACTTGTTTGCAACCATAAAAAGTACAAGTTAAAACAGTAAAGAAAATAAAATTATTTTACATAAAAATGAGAATATTTACACAAGAACACAGTTTATCAATCAAGAGCTTGTCGTATTTTGATGGTAGCTTTTAGAAAAGTAGCTATACATTTTGCGGAATGAGTTGAGTCCAAAAGTTGTAGGGAGAAATAAGCTAGATGACATGACCTATAACCAAGTGATCGGAGAAGTGGAAGAATCCAAGTTTTTCGTGGTATTTTATAGTATGAGCAGAAGAAAAAGATATGTAATGTTGATTGGGTTGATACTCCGTCACATGGACAGTTCATAATGTCACTCGACCAATTCTGTATTCGAGGAAAGGAAACCAAACGGAAAAAGGTGTTAAAACGAAATCTTGTCAAAAGATATTTTTCGTAATTAGAAAAATAATACGATAGATAAGGTTGGATACCTTTGACAAGTTGAATTGCTTGGATTTGGGAATTGAGAGGCTTTACAATCGCAATTGAGCTACGAAGTTCTCTCAGGTGGTCCATGGTTATTTTCTTTAGCTCTTTTCTCGAAATGTCCTCCACACTTGGTGGATCGTCAAAGTATGAGCTACGACCTAAATCTCTGAAAAAGTTCTCCACATATGCTGACCAAGGAATCCTTCGCCAGTTCGTTAAAGCCATACAGTCCTTGATCAACGAACGAGTTAGGTGACACTCTGATTTTGACCATATACGTTGCCATAAGAGAATTGGTTGGGAACGTATGTAGTCCGTGATGTAATCCATTCCAAGCTCATTGTGGGTAGCATAGATCGGAGCGCTTTGTGGAAGGGCCAACAAGTATTTAACGAACCCGTTCTCTACTATTTGAATAGGATCTATTGGGCCATAGCCCCAAACTCCCGCGCCATAGGTGGCCACACTGTGGCATTTTGCATAATACATTTTTAGGAGTTCTGGGGGAGCAAGTTTGCCAAGTTTCCTAGAGAAAGAAACCAAGGCCGCTGTTGCTCATTGGAAAATAAGTTTTCTGCTGGCCGTAGCCTGCCGCCAGCTTAAAGAGTCGTCCACCAATATCCCTAAGTATGGATAGGCAGAAGTTTTTTCCAGTCTTGACTTTTCCACGAAGATTGCTCTAGGTTTCTTGACCTTGGGGCCGATGTACATGGTGAACGTCTTTTTTATGTTAATTTTGAGTCCAAGAGAGCCCATAAAGGAGCAGTACTTATCAAGCTGCTTTTGTAGTTGGTTAAGCGTCCTGGCAATAATGACTGAGTCATCTGCGTAAAGCAGCGTTGGTATAGGGAGGTGATTGATCTGGGGTAAATCCTGGCTCCCTTCTAGCATAGCCAGCTCAAGTCCATTGGTGTAAAGATTGAACAAGAAGGGAGCCAGTACACATCCCTGCCTAACCCCTTTTTGGATGGAAAAAGATGAGGATAGCTCACCATTGACTTCAAATCTGACACGCGCCGTTGCATCCGAGTAGAGTTCTCGGAGAAAGACTATAAGTGCTGGGTCCACCTTAAGGTCGCTGAGAATAGCCCAGAGTTTGGAGTGCTGGACGCAGTCAAAGGCTGCACTAAGGTCAACATAAACTAGGAAGAGGTTACCACCTTTCGCTGCAGCGTATTCCCAATCAAGAGGGCAAGGTTCAGGGCCTGCTCCACAGTTTCAAGACCCTTCTGGAAGCCATATTGCAGGTCGGTTGTGATGTTATTTGTCTGGGCCCAAGATTGTAGTCGATCCAGTACCACCCGGCCCGCAACTTTGCCCATGGAGTCCAGAAGGGAGATAGGCCTGTAGCAGGCAGGATCATTTCGATCACCCTTTTTGAAGATAGGGAGCAGGATAGACGTTGACCATGACTCTAACAGCCCTATTGATGTTGCGGCGGAGAGGACCTGAGTAAGAAGGGGTGACCAGAGTTCGAAATTATGTAGAAAAAGTCTAAAGGAACACCATCAGGCCCAGGAGCCTTACCAAGTTTAGACGCCTTAAGAGCTTTAGCAACCTCTGCATGGGTAAAGGTTATGTTGATCGGATAGCTGTTCCTCCCTGACATGTTGCCATTTCTCTGTTCATCTTCAGAAGGGACTGGTTGAAGGGTTCCAAAGATTTTAGAGAAATGAGAGACCCATTCATCTGCTGTGACAGCAACGTCCAGATGTTGGCCCTTCGAGGAGTCTGCCAGAAAAGGAGATCTAATAACTTGCCAGAAGAGAGCGCTGTCTTTATTATGGCAACTAAGATGTAACTGCGCCCAAAGGTTGTTCTTAATTTCTTTCCTGCGTTCGGTTCTGGCTGTGTTATAGAGTTTTCTTAGGTTGGAAATTTCCGAAATATCCCTCAGAGGACTGCGGATGGCGGCCTTTAGATCTGAAAGAGCCTTACGACATTTTGCATTAAACCATCTCTCAGAATTAGATTTTTTGTTCCTAATTTTACCAGTAAACTCCTCTCTGATAACCTATAGAACTTTCTGAAAACTGGCCACAATTTTTTGAGGCGGGGCGTCAATGGATAGACAGTCAAGAACCCATGGTCTGGCTTTATCGAGGACCCGTTCCGTAATTACGAGTGGGTCGACCTTGGCCCATTTAACTGTGTATCCGTTCACCTTATTGATGTTTTTTTTTTTTAAACTGTTTATTCGTGACTGTATCAGATATTACATGGTACAATTATTCCATTTACAGTATACCAGTCTTTTCCGTTTTCTGTAACGTAACTGTGGCATATTATCTATCATGCACGTAGTTCTCATCTTATCTTATAATTTTCAAGTAATTTTCTGTTACATCAGTTACCATTAGTGTACAATTCGCAATAACGCCTGTATGTGAACTATCCCCGAACTCCCTCCCTCTCCCACCCCGTCTCCCAGCTGCATCCTCCGCACTCACTGTAAGTTTGGATATATTGGCTTATAGCTTCTCCAGAGAAATACTGTCCTCAGGCCTAGTTAACCCTTACAGTAGTCTAATCACCCATGTTTGTAGGCAATCAGTACATCTGGCATACAATCCACAGGTACCTCACTGCGTCATTTCTAGGTATACATCGTCTAGGTCTAACAGCATTCGTGCCCATTCCTGCGCAACTGGATACTTGCGTAGGCCCTTCTCCTCTTCCCTGCGCAGCGCGGCAGCTTCCGCCTTTCCCCATTTCAGCAGATCTGATCGCCATGTTTCTGCGTTCGGGGGTCTGGGCGATTTCCATCTCATGGTGATCACTCTGATGGCTAACAAGAGGGCTAAATCCTGAAATTTCAGTTGCGCCTTACAATTCTTAGGCCTCTTCCTGTGTCCTATCAGGCAGGGTAGTGCCCCCGCAGGGATCTGCAGGGCCGTTATAGTGTACAATATATGTCTAATCGTCTCCCAGTAGTTGCGGATTCTCGGGCATGTCCACAGCATATGGAGAATGTGTGCCTCATCTTCCTAACATCTAGGGCAAGTGTGGGGGGTGGCAGGGAACATCCTATGGAGCCTTTGGGGGGTGAGATACGCCCTATGTAGAACCATGGTTTGTATAAATTTGAATTTAACATTTCTGGACACCCTCCTGTGATGACCCAGGATAATCTTCCAATCCCCGTCTGAGATGGTCTCCCCTGTGTCTGTAGCCCAAGTTTCCCTAAGTGCGACGAGGGGCAAAGCTGCATGTTCCCTGATACCTACGTAGAGCCACTTCACTAGATGTCCGCCCGTCCCCATGTAATGAAGGAGATTAACTAATTCATGCTGTTCAGGCTTAGTGCGTTGTGGGGCCCAGGTGCGTCTGACATATTGGGTCACCGAGGCGTGCAGGAGATATAAACGTTGTGGGGCACCCGTGTATTGTGCGAAAGAGGCATGATCAAGTAGAATGTCGTCCCCAAACAGGTCTCCCACTCTATCAACCCCGGCCGCCAACCAAGGTTGTAGTCTGCGTCGCGTCAGGGTCCCATGTGGTGTCGGGAGTCCCAGGAGGGGGATGTTGTCTGCGTAAGGAGTGGTTCCCGCCGTATACGACAGCGCCTTTTGCCAGCATTTCAAGGCTACATGCAATAGGGGGTGGCAGTCTCTGGGGATCTTAGCCGTAGGCAATAAAAGGGAGTGAAGAACTCCACGTTCCAATTGGTCTGCCGTTAGAGCAATCTCGTGTAGGTTCCTGCCCGCCACCCACCGTGACAGCCATTGAAGTTGGCTTGCGTAGTAGTAGCTTTGTAGGTCAGGTACCCCCAGGCCTCCCTGTCTGGTGTTTAATTGTAATTTCTTAAGGCTCATCCGCCGCCTTCCTGACCCCCATATAAGGTTTATTAATAGTGTATTTAGTGTGGCAAAAATGTGTCTCGGGATTAATACTGGTAAATTTACGAAATGATACAGAATCCTAGGGAGTAGAACCATTTTTGATACCGCCACTCGGCCCATTACAGAGAGGGGCAGGGATGTCCAAAAGTTAACGCTGCCTCTAAGGCCATTGACTGCTTTCGGTATATTACCATCAATCTGGTCTTCCGGGCTGCGAAATACGTTAATACCAAGGTATTTAAACGTGGTTGGTGCTACCTGGATCTCATGAGTTCCGAACTGTATTTGGGTGGGTCTCTGCCCGTTCCGAAAATAGAAACCCAGTGATTTCCTCGGGTTTATGGCCAGGCCAGATATTTTCTCGAATCGGTCAAAGATGGCCGCTAGTTGTGAGTGGTCATCCTGCAAACTACGGAGGAACACCAGGATATCGTCGGCGTATATAGAGAGCAGGTTATGGCTATCCCCAATTACTATTCCCGACTCCGCCGCCCTATATCGGAGTGCAATCGCCAGGGGTTCTAGTGTAAGCACAAACAACAGTGGCGACAGCGGGCATCCCTGTCGGGTGCCCCTGTGGACAACATAGCTATCTGAGGTATATCTGCCCGTGCGTGCCCTAGCCGTCTGGTTCGTATATAGCAGGCGAATCCATTTGATCAGGGCATCTGGGAATCCGAAACGACGCAGAGCTTCAAACATAAAATCCCAGGCCAGGGAGTCAAACGCCTGCCTGAGATCAAGGGCTATGCAGCCAGCGTGTGGCAGGTTTTGTGGGGTGGCCGACATGAGAGCGGGGAGTCTCCGCGTATTCTGGGAAGTGCTTCTCTCCGGGAGGAAGCCACATTGATCAGTATGAATCAGGCCAGGGAGATGGGCCTGTATACGCAAAGCGATGATTTTACTGAGGATTTTATACTCCGAGAAGAGCATGGAGAGGGGTCTATAGTTGCCCACATCCAGGGTGTCCCTGCCGGGCTTCGGAATGGATATTACCAATGCCTGCATAGTCGTGACTGGCAGGTGGCCGATTTCATAAGCTGTTTTATAAATTTTCTCCAGCACGGGTGTCAGTGTCTCGGAGTAGTCAAGTCAAGTCAAAGCTCACTTTATTCGATTAGATAAAAATCATAAAAGTATGCTATACAAATACATAAAAACATCATACAAAGCTTTAAAAATACTGTACATTTTAAAATTCATTAACAATACGTATAGAATGACCTAGCACACAAGAATAACACTGTTATCAGGAAATAATTCATATTCCCTTTTTTTAAAAAAATATATGTAAATTGGAGCAAAGCTTAGAAATTAATTCATACTACCAGGTATAGGGCAAACATTTACATTAGCTCCATCTAGACTCGTATGGGATCTCTTCCGTCTAGCACGGATAGATGCAATCAAAAAATTGGCTACACAGAACATCACCCGATGATTTTCCATTAATTGTAAGAACAACAATGCTGGTTTCAGCTGTAAAAACCCCATTTCCCTCAAAAGAGGCTTGATATACTTTGCCCTGCCTTCAGAGAAGAAGGGACAAAAAAAAAAAAATGTGTCAAATCCTGATCGGAAAAATTATCACATTCACATGGAGCATTTTCCCTTGGCATACACCAATTTTCATAATTACCCAACAGAAAGTGTGCCTGATTGAATCTAAATTTGGTTAGCAACCAACGATAAGGACGTGTAACAACAGTCAGATAAGGTTGCATTGACATTGAATTAATCAACAAAAAATGTGATCTTACTGTTGGTTTAGAGATTTCAATCGACTCTCGATCCATTTCTCGGGACCTAATGAAATTCTGTTTTACCCAGTTAATATCATCTTTACTCAAATTTTCCGGATTTGAGTATAATTCCGGGCGACCCATGAGTGCAGTAGATGTTTTGATGTATGCCAACCATTTGATATCAGCCACTCTATCCCGCCCCAAACAATCCTTAATAATTTTATGATTCAGTGTAAGTTTGGGGTTAAGCCAAGTTCTGATCCATAATAAAAGCGGTGCCATGTTTAACATGTCCGCAATGTAGCCCATACCCAGCTCTGCATGGACCGCAAAAGATGAAGTGGATTGGGGAAGGCCCAGGAGAGATCGTAAAAATTTGTTTTCCTCTCTCTGAATCAAAGTTAGATCTTTATAACCCCAGATTGCTGCCCCATACCTGGCTATGGCCATAGTTTTGGCTCTGTAAATCGCCAAAATGGCCTCAGGAGGTTTCCCACCCAATCTTTTTGCAAAGCCAAGTATTGCGGCCGATGACTTTTTCACTGCTACTCTTTTATTTGCCACTTGGGGGGCCCAGCTGCCCAGGTCATCAAACACCACACCCAGGTATGTAAAGATTCTTACTTTTGATATTACTGAGCCATTGCACAAGAGCGTCTTGGTATTATTCCTCCCTTTCCCCACAAACATCACGTGCGATTTCTCCACATTAATTACAAGTTCCAGGTTTTGCATAAAATTCCCAAAGGAGTTTAAGAGGCGTTGCAAGCCTATGGGAGTCCTGGACAGCAGCACTGTATCGTCCGCATATAGTAATACTGGTAATTTAGTACCCCCCATACATGGGACGTCTGCAGATGCCGCCCCCAAATTTGCACTTAACGCATTAATATATAAAGAAAATAACATTGGGGCCAAAATACACCCCTGTCGTACTCCCCTCCCGGAAATAACATTGGGGCCAAAATACACCCCTGTCGTACTCCCCTCCCGGAGTAGACGTGGTAAAACTCCCCAGGCAGTCCGTCCATGCCCGGAGTCTTTCCCCGATTAAGTGAGCGGATAGCTATTTTTATTTCCTGTTGTGTTACGGGTCCGGCTAGGGCCGTCTGGGTCTCTGGGGCCAGGGTCGGGATCGGCAGATCTGCCAAGAAGTCAGATACTTCATCACTATCCGTTTCAGGGGGGGAGCATAGAGTCCCTCCAGATGGGACTTGAACACGTTGTTGATTTCTAGTTGCGTGTGGACTTGTCTGCCTGTTGCATCCCGGACGCATGTAATGACTGGGGTGTCTGGGGCATCTCGGATCAGCCTGGCAAGCAACGCGCTGGATCTATCCACTTCCGCCTGCTTTCGCCTCAAGTACTCCCCATAATCAATGACCCGTAAGGTCTCTAGCAATTCTGCATGTTCTATGTTACATAGCTGTAGGTCGCCTTTGCGCTCTGGGTCCCGTCCCACCTCAGTCTCAAGCTCCTTCAGGTGATTCTCTACGTCACAGAGTTTCCCGTGAATTTCTTGTCTGGCTCCTACCAGTCTACCAATCGCAGCCCCTCGTATCACGGCTTCATAGCATCCCACACCACTAAGTTCGAGGACGTAGACTCCCAATTTTCCCTGAAGTAATTGGATAATGTGTCATCAAGGTGTGAGCGGAACGGGCCGTCGTCAAGCAGGGAGGGGTTGAGCCGCCAGGTTGGGACAGGTGAGGGCACCCTACCCCAATACAAGTCTAGTGTTTGCGGTCTATGGTCTGAAAAGGTTTTTGCAAGGTAGTCTGAGGATATGCACTTAGTCAATGTAGGGGTGGTGCATATGAATCTGTCTAGTCTGGTATGCAGGTTATGTAGTGGGGAGTAGTATGAGTATTCTTTGTGTTCTGGGTGCAGCGCGCGCCATACGTCTGCCATTCCCCACCCCTGTATCCATGACCTAAAGGAGTCAGTCAGTTTATGCACCCCTGTCGCTTGTAGGGGAGGGTGTGATCTGTCCAGTTCCACGTCTAATACCATGTTCCAGTCATCCCCCAAAATCCAGGGAACGTCTACCCAGTCTGCCAAGGCCCGACCGACGGTTGTTAGAAACCTGTCCTGGTCGAAGTTCGGGCGTATATACTGCCCAACACCATCATTATACCATCTAGTGTGCCCTTGATCAATACGTACCGCCCCTGTTAGTCTACCCTTCTTTCCAATTCCACAAAAGGGGTACCATATCTCACCCATATCGTGGCTCCTCTGGAGAAGGCAGAGTATGTAGTGGAATAGATGGTGCCTTTCCACTTTTTCCGTAGTGTGTGCGCTTCAGCCTGTGTCAGGTGTGACTCCTGCAGGAACACTATGTGTGCTTGCTGTCGAATCAGAAAGGCATGAACCCTATGTCTCTTCTGTATCGCCCCTAACCCTCTCACATTCCAGGTAACCTGCCTGTATTTACCTTTCGCATCAGCCACATCCAGAGTCAGGTATTAGTAGGAACATTAGTTTACATTTCAGTGTGTACATCTTTGTTGCTAGCCAGGAGACGTTACCCTCCCCTTCCCAACTACAAACTCTATAGGCGCAGCCCCGGAACCTTGCTGTGCCGAACATGTAACAGTAAAACATAACTAAACATTCTATGTTGCATACGCTTTTGGGGGGTCGGCTAAGCTTGGGCCGTGTCCGAAGAGCCATATCCGTCTGTGCCGCCGGCTCAACAGTGCCGCCGGGAGAGGAACAGACAATCTCTTATGTCTGGTAGCCGTGGTTATGGAGGGGGGGGGTGTCCCCCGGTGTCCTGTTTATGCAGTACTATAGTCTTGCGTGATACAGGGGCCCTGGGAGCATGAGGACCTTGTGTCGGAAACAGTAAGTAGAGAGCTCGACTCCGTCACCACCGGAGTCAGCATATCACCATGTAATTCCAGTCCTGCACCCTGCCCATGAGCCCCCCTCACCCACCAAATCGCAGCAGTACCTTCAGGTTACACTAAAGAAAGGATACCAGTTTGACTCGGGGTTCCGCGTCCCATCCATAGTAGGAGTCATTCTTGGGCATTGTCCGGGAGATCATCCGCCGCTCTGGGTGTGACAGTCGGGAATAGAACCATACTGTTTTCTGAGTCCGAATGAATCATGCTGTCCTCAGTGTCTGTGGGTATTGTTTCATGTTCCTCCCTGAAGGAGCCCAGCGCTGCAATAGCATCTGTCATGTTCTGCTCGTGCGCCGGGAGGTATATCAAACACGGGACACAGTTTCGTCTCATATTCCTTTATTTGCATCGCTCATTACAGCGGGTTAGCATCTGGTCAGCACGTCCGTCTCCGTCCTAGTCATTGTGTGTTCCCCTTCCTGTCACCGTCACCGGATCTGGTGTCCGGTGACTTGGTCACTGTGCCCCCACAGGGTCCTAATGCCCTACTGTCCATTTCCCACACTGTCGGGTCACGACACCTCCCCCCTTGTAGCAAACAAAAGTCTGTGACACACTTACCATAGTCCTCATTCACAATTATATATGAGAGAGAGAGAGAGAGAGAGAGAGAGAGAGAGAGAGAGAGAGAGAGAGAGAGAGAGAGAGAGAGAGAGAGAGAGAGAGAGAGAGAGAGAGAGAGAGAGAGAGAGAGAGAGAGAGAGAGAGAGAGAGAGACTCTCCATCGCTTCCTTGTCCTCTATCTTCCGTTGTCGCTGCCATTTCTTCTTCCTCCGCCTTCTTTGTTCTTGAAATGCTATCTGTTTCTTGTCATTCGTTGTTGTTCGTAGGCAGCCGTTATCATCTATCCTTTCACTTTCGTCACCGCCAGTGACTCTTTGGAGAACTTGCTGTCTTATCATCTATATTATTTCTGTCTCAACACCTTTGGTCCTGGCCCTGAAATGCCTCTTGCCTTTATTTCCTTGGTGGCGCTTGTCCGCTCTGCTCATTGCATGTCTTTGTCCTTTCTTTTTTGCTGCTCTTTCTCCTGTGGTATGTCTTTTCGTGTTGCTCCTTTCTACCCCTTTTCTTTTAGCCTTTTCTAGGCTCTCCTTGTCCTTTTCTCTTGTGTCCCTTTTGTGTCCTTTTTTCTTCTTCAACTTCTGTTATTCTCCTTTTCTTTTAGCCTTTTCTAGGCTCTCCTTGTTCTTGTAGCCTTTTCTAGGCTCTCCTTGTCCTTTTAGCTTTTTCTAGGCTCTCCTTGTCCTTTTCTCTTGTGTCACTTTTGTGTCTTTTTTTTCTTCTTCTTCTTCTTCTGTTATTCTCCTTTTCTTTTTCCTGTTTCTTTGGTCCCTTCTTTCCTCGTTATTTTACTCCTCTTTCCTCTTTCTTCTTTTCTTTATTGCCTTGTAACTTCTCCTTTGCTCTCTTTGTCCTTGTGTAATCTTTGTCCTTTTGTTTCTCTTTGTTGTTCTGCTTTCTTTCCTTTTGTTTTCTTTTTCTTTTCTTTGTTGGGTCTCTTTTCTGTCTTTTATTTAGCCTTCTCTGGCTTCTTCCACTCTCTTGTTCTTCTTTCTTATATATGTATATATTCTTTCCTTCTTTCTCTCTCTATTTGTCCTTTTGTTATTCTCTGGTAATCTCTCGTCTTATTGCACCATCATCTTCCTTTGCCTTATTGCTCTTTTGCCTTTTATTTATCCTTTATTCTTCAATCAAGACATTCATTTCCTTTGTCTCCCTTTTCAGACCTTTTCCGTGCTTATCTTCCTTTTCTTCTTTATCTTCTTTTTCTTCCTGTCTTTTCTTCTTGCTCGCGTTCTCCTTAATTCACCTTGTCTTATGTTCTTCTTCTCCTTTGCCCTTTGCCTGGCTTTGAAATGGCTGCTCTCCTTTTTCCTATGACCTTTCCTTGAATGTCCCCTTCAAATGTCCGCCGTCATTCTCACAATACTTTGGTCGTCTTTGTTCTTCCTTTTCTTATTATGCCTCTTTATTCTCCTTACTTTTTGCCTTTTATTTGTCTGTTTCTGGCTTCTGGGTGTTCTTATTGTCTTCTCTTTTGTCTTCTTTTGCCCCTTGTTTTTCTTCTATATTGTTTTTGTTGTGGGGTCTTTAGTCCCTTTCTGCCTCTCTTTGCCTTTCTTTCTCTTCGTGTTCTTTAATTGTCTCTTTTTCAATGTTGTCTCACTTCGCCTGGCCTTGAAATGGCAGCCCCGCTTTTTCTTATGGCCTATTTCTCCAATGTCCCATTTAAAATGGCCCCCGTTATCTCGCGAGATTTCGCGTTCGAAATCTCGCTTTTCCTGACCTCATAATGGCCTCCTCATTCGTTTTCCCTTTTTTAATTGGCTCAGCTGCCTGACTTAGTGATGGCCGCCGAGACTCCTAAGCTCTCGCGGGACCTCGCGCCTTGTTTTCAAAGGCCCGCGCTTGGTCTTAGCGCTTACCGCTATCTGCTGCATCTTTCCACTGTCGCTGTCTGGTGGGCTCCCGCGTCGCTCTTCCCGTCTTCCATGTTGCTTGCGGCGCATCCAGGGTGAGCACCTTTATTCTTTTTTCCTCACCATTGTGTACGTGCTGGACACACTTTGATCCACGCGTCGATCCGTTTCTTTACCCTCGTCGCCAATTGTCATGTTCTGCTCGTGCGCCGGGAGGTATATCAAACACGGGACACAGTTTCGTCTCATATTCCTTTATTTGCATCGCTCATTACAGCGGGTTAGCATCTGGTCAGCAGCTGGTCAGCACGTCCGTCTCTGTCTACGTCCTAGTCATTGTGTGTTCCCCTTCCTGTCCCCGTCACCGGATCTGGTGTCCGGTGACTTGGTCACTCTGCCTGAGGCCCCACAGGGTCCTAATGCCCTACTGTCCATTGCCCACACTGTCGGGTCACGACAGCATCCTCCTGTCCTTGTTTCTGTTGCTGGGCCGTAGGTGTTCGCCGCCTCGGTTCTGCGCTCCGTGCGTCCAGGTTGCCCTCCGCGCGATTCAGTCCCTCCTTGGAGCCGCTGGCCGTCGAACCTTGGGTCGGGTCCTGGTTCTCTTCAATGTCCATCACTTCCAGCCACTCTTCCACGTCCGTGGGACTTTCAAAGAAATGCGTTTTGTTGTCGTGGATCACCTTGAGACGTGCAGGGAACAACAAGGCATAGCGAAGTTTGGCTCTCTGGAGTCTCTTTTTCACCTCGTAGTAGGAGGACCTCTGTTTCTGTACCATGTTGGTATAATCCGGGTATAGGGAGATACGTTTATTTTCGTATTCTATGACGGATTTCATCCGGGCCTGTCTGAGCAGCGTGTCCCTGTCTCTGTAGTTGAGGATCTTTACGATCAGAGGCCGTGGTAGCTGTTCTGGTCTCGGTCGGCCCGTGGGTATCCTGTGTGCTCTCTCCACACAAAAGAACGGCGATAGCCCCTCAGCCGCTACATTCTCGCGGAACCATTGCTCCATAAATTCCGTCGCGTGGGACCCCTCACATCGTTCCGGAAGCCCAATGACGCGTATGTTGTTGCGCCGATTGCGGCCTTCTGCGTCCTCCACGCGTTCCGCAAGAGTTTATCTGGTGTTGGAGTTGGTTGATCGACGCAGTGTGTTCCGCCACCGTCGGGGTGAGTTCCGTCAACGTCAGCCCCTGGTCTTTTACTTTGTCCGCCAGTTTGTTGTGGTTGGCCTTAAGCAAGGAAAGGTTAGTGGTAAGAGTGCCCATTTGCGTTTCTATTGCGGCTCTAGAGTCTCTGATTTCTTTTAGGATTAGGTCCAGTTTGTCCTCCTGTTGGTCTTCTGAGAGGGTAGAGGTCAGTGCGAGAGGTGTGGGACCTCCTAGGCCCGCGTCCTGAGTAGGCCCCGCAGATGCCCCGTCCTTGCCATCCGTGGTCTTCGCCCCTTTCCGCACCATGGTTGCAATTCACTTACGCCTTCTTTCAGCTCTAAGGGGCGTCAGAGATCAGCTCGTAGGATGGGTGCCAGTGACCGCCGCGTCCTGGGGGCTAGGCCTGGCGAGTGTGTGTTCTCCCCTTTTGTTGGCAATGGCGTCTAGCTGCGCGCCTTTCGTCGGGCCACAGGCCGCTCCCGCGTCGTCGCTGGGTTATGGCCTCCCGTCCACGTCCTCACCCCCTGGCGCAATGTTGATCCAGACCAGTGATCTCACCCACGGTCACTACCACCTCCTCACCTCGGGTAGTCCCGGTGGCTCCCCCTGCTGCTCCAGCTCAGGTCCGGTCACCAACTATCGCCCTGTCCCGTTTTCGCGCTCCTCCGGCGCCAGCAATGGCAGCAGTGGGGGAGGGGGGAGGAGATAGGCAGCGGGGGACGGCAAGAGGCGCAATGCAGCACTATCTCTGGTGTCTCGTGTGGCCCCCGCTCAGCGCTAGTCCTACCAGGCTCCGGTTCCAGGTGGCAGCGCAGCGCGGTCCCGGGATTTCAGCAGCCAGCAGGTAGGGCTCGCGTTCATGCGGCAGTCTCCCTCCCCGGGCAGTCGTTCCCAGCCTTCTCAGCTCTCACCTCGGTGGCAGTGTGGGGGAAAGGGGTTGATCCCAGCTCAGGTCCCACGGGCTCCTTTCCACGTCAGGCGTCACCCCAGCCACACGTCGCAGGGCAGCCCCCGCCGCAGCGGCAGACAGCGCACCGCGTCCCGGGCTCCGCCCGTACTCGAGGTCCCGGCTTTCCGAGGGTAGCAAGGCCACAGATACTTGGTCGCGGCCCGCCGGACTCCCGCAGCACCTAGAGCCCTCAAATCGCCGTCGAGTCTAGCGGGGCACCTTGGGGACAGATTCCCTCTGTCGGATATGCAGGACGGCCCTCCGGCACGGCGTTCAGGAGTTACTTTCCCCCGGCGGCACCGGAGCTCTAGCAGGCTCCGTCCGCCATGCTGGCCTGCTAGCCACGCCCCCGCCTTATTCATGGTTAGAGAGCTTTGTGTTAGTTGGCTGGTAATGGTAGAGTGCAAGGTGACATTTTTTGGGGAAACTGTTACTCTAATGGGATAGTGATCACTGCTCACATCCGTCCCTGTGTAGAAGTTGGCCAGTTGACCCTTCAGGCTCTGTGAGGTCAAAATATAATCTATAATAGTTAAAGACCCCCTACCGTGGAACGTTGGAGAAAAGTCTATTGGAGGTTCTACTAGGTCATTTGCAAACTCAAGTTCTAAAGAAAAAAGGGACTCGTTTAGTTTATTCCCGCAAGTGGAATGTACAAAATGTGGCAATGGGCTGCTGTGTTCGTCCAGCAGGCCACAATTCCCGTTTTTGTGGTTTGTGCATAGTGTAATATTAAAATCACCGCCCCAAATCACATATACTGTGGTTGGGTGTAGGTCGTTTCGCAAAAAATCTAAAAAACGTGGTAATTTCACTTAGCAATTTTATACAGTCCGTTATTTCGGAGTTATTATAGTAGTTAACCAGAATAAAGGTACTATTTTTGTTAAAATTTATTTGCAGTATTTGGTAGCTTGGATCTTCTTTAAGCATGCATATAATTTGGGGAGACCGAGTATTAGCAACGTAAACTGCCAAGCCACCCTTTGGTCTGCCCATGACTCCTTGAATGGCTGGAGTATGGAATGTTTTGTAACCGAGTAAATGATATGGAATGATTGACCAGGTTTCCTGAATACTGACTATCTGATGTACATTAACTGTATCCAGCCATGGTTGTAACGCTGTTTTGGCTCGCAAGCCTGCAACATTCCAATACAAGATTGAGATGCTCGGATCTGCACTGTGTGGATAGTCATATGACTGTGATGACAGAGTTTTAGGTGATGGGAGATCTGCAGATCGCTTACACAAACACTCTGTCGAAGTTACACCTCCTAACGTATTTTTATCAATATTTTGGATCTGATGGAGATTTATAGCATTTGCTCCAATAGGAGCCTCCGGAAAGATGTATGACGTTATTTTTATGTTAGTATGAGAGGGTTCTAGCGGAGATCCGATCTCATTAATTATTGAGATCGGCGGTGTTAGTAGTGTAAGGGGTTGATGTTTAGACAGGCTTAAGTTTTGTCCGGGCCTAGTAGAGACATCAGGGGTTGTCGGGACCTGGGTCTTATTTATTGTGGTTGCTAGCAGTCAGTCTACCATATCGAGACAGTCATAGCGATTTCTAGTTGGGAAGCCCTGCCAACCCTCCATGGGGAACTGGGGCCTTCCAGGACGCCAAAACTGCGACTGCCAATCCTGTGACTGCCAGTCTCTGTTACTATTTCTATTGGTGTATGCCACCTGGTTCCAGTGCCCTTCAAGGGGTTGTTGCCAATTTACAGTGGGGAAATATTGATGGGTGTTCTCCGGGGGGTAGAAAAAAGAAAGATGGTGGGCATCAATTCCACCCTTTTTTTCCAATGATGGCCATGAGCAAATATAGTTAACTGTGGCTGGATCAACGCAGTTTACTATAATGCAATCGCCCTGTATTGATTTTTGTTCCTCCCCTATCCAAGTTACTCTACGTACTGTGGTTATTCTGCTGATATGATGGCGCTGTAATGGTCTATTTAGACTTAGCCACTGCAAGACTTTATTTTTAAGGGACCAAAAGGATTCGTTAATGCCTTCAGAGAGTTCAGGGACGCCGGTAAGAATAACCGTGTAAGGGGATGCCTCAAGAGGAAGGTGCACTGGGCGCCTTGGGCGCACTCCCCTTTTTGCTATCTCTGAGGATTTAGTTTCCAATGTTTTAGGAGGTAGAGGTAACTGTTTTTTTTAGAGATATCTGTTTTTTATCAGCGGGTTGATTCGTGCTTTTCACAGAACCTTGTAAGGCCTGGGTCGGATCGTTAATCGATCCAGCCAAGGGCACACCCACTTCAGGATTAGTCTGTTGAGGTGCTAATGGAACTGGGTGTTTAGGTAGTATAGTAGATGAATTAGGCGCTACTATCGGTTTACTGCCAGGGCCTGATTGGGGCGCTTGTGGAGCTTTTACTAAAAGTTTGGGTTTCCCCTTCCCCTGATTTATATGATCCACACTGGGCTGGGTGGGTGTTTTAGTAGATAGTAGTGCCATCTGTTTTTCTAGATGCCTCAGGCTAGATTGCAGGGGTTTTAGAAACTCAATAAGGAGTTCCCAAATGGTGGATAATAGAAAAGGGGTGGTATTACAGACTGTACAGAGGCTCTCGGGCTGGGAGATCCTAGGAGAATTAACAGTTAGATTCTCGATATTAGTATTGATCATTGGGGGATTGATATCATTTGATGTATTAGTGCTAGCTTGGGCAGGCTGAGAAAACTGAGCCCCCCCTGACTCCTGTGGAGCCTCAGGTCTAACAGAATTACAGTGTTGCTTACCATTTCCCCGTTTTGAAACGGCGCCCTCCCTAACCCCTCGAAGGTGGTTATCTAAAGATGTTTCCGATGTTTGGCAAAGCTCTAAATTGGGGGTAATCTCTAGATCCACCAGCGAGAGTGAGTCAGATAAAGATTGAGTTGCAGAGAGATCCACTGAACAAGGAAGTGTGTGGATATCTACAGCAGCAGTAGTAGTTGGTAATGTCAATATGGATGTAATAGGGCCTTGCTGATTGGGAGAAGCCGCGGTGGCCAAATGGCCCATAGAAGAACGCTTAGCGTTTATAAGGTCTAAAGATACTCTGCGTTCCAGCAGAGAAATACTCTGGTCGATGACCTCGTTGGTACGTGAAATGAATTGGTCTATCGGCCCAGTGAGCTGGGTAACGCTTTGAGCGGATTTGGTGTTTTTCCTAGTTCCTCGGGTCATTATGGACAGGTAAATAGATCAGTCAAGAAAGAAAGAAATTAGCCTAGGCGAGCAAAGCAAGGGGGGTGGCCCGGTCCGGTCCTTACCGAGCACTAACGGGCAACAACGGGCCCGCCCTTGGCCCGCGCGCTCCCGCGACGCGGGTGATGTCAATGATTTAAAGCGCCTCCTGGCGCGTGCCTGACGTGACCGGCGCTATGCCCGGTGGGAAAGGTAGTCCCCCGCTCGGCGGCCGCTCGATTGTAGTAGCGGCGGCGGGGGGACTACGGGCAGGGCCAGCGGCAACTAGGCAGGGTTTACACAAGAAAGTCTCAGGCAGCAGGCAGAAAGGAGGATTACAGCGGAGCGCCCGCTCCAACGCTGTGGGAATACCAAAAGCGGAACACCCGCTCCACCGGCGATGTCAATGATTTAAAGCGCCTCCTGGCGCGTGCCTGACATGACCGGCGCTATGCCCGGTGGGAAAGGTAGTCCCCCGCTCGGCGGCCGCTCGATTGTAGTAGCGGCGGCGGGGGGACTACGGGCAGGGCCAGCGGCAACTAGGCAGGGTTTACACAAGAAAGTCTCAGGCAGCAGGCAGAAAGGAGGATTACAGCGGAGCGCCCGCTCCAACGCTGTGGGAATACCAAAAGCGGAACACCCGCTCCACCGGCGATGTCAATGATTTAAAGCGCCTCCTGGCGCGTGCCTGACGTGACCGGCGCTATGCCCGGTGGGAAAGGTAGTTCCCCGCTCGGCGGCCGCTCGATTGTAGTAGCGGCGGCGGGGGGACTACGGACAGGGCCAGCGGCAACTAGGCAGGGTTTACACAAGAAAGTCTCTGGCAGCAGGCAGAAAGGAGGATTACAGCGGAGCGCCCGCTCCAACGCTGTGGGAATACCACATCTTCTGTCACTTTCTTTCTCGTTGCATATGGTACTTTAAGGTGCCATCTAATTATGTAGTTCAAACCTCCTGTTATCTTCTATTTACCCTTTGTTGTTGTTTAATTGAATTTTAATATTAACTATGTTTTTTTCTGTACAGTGTAGAGGTTATTTTCACTATTGGAACATTCCGTGACCAATTCCTCCCCCACCCTGTCCTCCAAGATTTACATGGCTAAAACTCTGGCTTCTAAGGGGTTTTGAGTGTTGTACTATGGACCACTGTATCTGCGCTGCAGTTTAAAGTGACATCTCTGCAGAGGCAGGAATGTCATCTCTGCAGAACTCTGAGATAAGCTGAAGTATGCCTAACTTTTCTGCACTGTAAAGTGTTTTTTGATTAAATGCAGATATAATTTATTTACTATAGCTAGAGTTGCATCAGTTATAAAACCCAATTTCAATAAACGATTAATAAGAGAAAAAAATATGTTCAATGTAAATAAAATAAATTGTTAGACTGGGCCTTTCTGTGTTTGTTGTGTCAGTAGAAGTCCATGCATAAAATGGGTTACGCCACCAGGAGAGAGATAAGGGGAAGACACTGCTGAAAGAATGTGGCTTATGAAAGGACATTTTCAATCGAGCCTGTCGAGTTACGTTAGAGGATAATCCATTATGAGTGGTGCCTGCATTTGTCACGGTTTATATAGTTCAATCCTCAAATTCACACGCCAGTCGCGATAAACTAAGTGTGTGGCGCAGTCCTGGTTTCTCGCGCTCCTAACTGTCTGTACTCGGAGCGCGCGCTACCGAAATATAAATATCAGAGGCGCCGCGCGGCGCTGATTACATCAGCCCGTGGGACACGCGGATATTAAACGAAAGAGCTGCCGGCAGTGCAATTGTTCATTCTAACTTTCGGATATTAAAAGAAGACTCCATGGACAACCTCCGCCTCAGAGGTGTAAAAAGGGAATCATTCCGCTGCCGCTGAAAAGGCCTGCACTTCATTTCCGCGAAACAAATAAGGTTCGCACTCTGGTTACTATAGAGACAGTGCGTCGTAGAATAGCTTTAAACCACAGTCAGTGCTTCCTCTGCAGGTTTATTATATTTGTAAATCTTCTATTTTACGGCGACCGTCAGACGGAACTTTCGCCTTTAAACACATTAGGAGTCATAAAAGACACCCATTTGAGACGGGGCGTTGTTCGATGTTCAAAAGTGGGTAGTTATTGGCTAGCCAGAATTAACGATAGCAAAACCTTTTTAGGCCCAGGGCGGGGAACGTCAAGAGCAGCCATACCAGGATCTGCCTGTCGTAAAACTACTCATGACGGATTTTCCAGAAATATGCCTGACGTTTGGGGTATTTTGTTAGCCATGCACTGAAAATGTCAGTTTATTTTTGACGTACTAAAATTAATTCTACATTTTGGACTCTGCAATTATTCAGTGCCTGGAACATTAATCCGGCACCCATATTTGAGCCATAACAGTCCAGCATGCTCAGTTTCTACCAGAAGTTGTAGAGAAAATTAATGTTGGGGTGAATAACTGTCGCGGTCATTGCCAACTTGAAGGGGTCATCTTGTGATTGCATGGCAGTACTCATACTTGGTGTGATGTTTTAACTCACAAGGTGCTGGGTGGGTCACCACTGCAGCGCATAGTTATGTAACCCCTCAGTTGCTGTTTTAAATTGTGTGCATAGGTGTTCTTTACAGTCTGGCTTCTGGTTTTATTCTTTTTGTCAGATTGTTTGAAGCACTCACACCAGTCCCTATTGGATGCATTTGTGCCCTTGACTGCAGTCTGTCACAGTTTGGCACTGATGGACTCCCACACTTTATAGTAACTATGGTCAGTAAGCCAAGTATGAGCTGGATATGGAATAATCACTCACTTTCACGAGCAGCCCCAGTGTATGCTTGTAAAGCTTGTAGTGCCCAGAAGAGCTTTAGTCATGAGTGCCTCCAATGCACTGCTTTCCGCTAGCGCAGATAATCCTACAGGCGTCTACACTGGAACAAAGATATAGAATAGGCTAAACTTAAAAATGCGTTTACTGAATTACCCTTCCTACATATAGAACCCACGTGCCAATGGAACCAAGCGGTTGAATTAGGTATTTTGTAAAATATTTATTTTTGCTTTAGCAGCGTAATGTATATCATAATCACCATGCCACAGAATAGCATGTTTTTTTCTGCATCCTACAAAATACAGTCTTGCAAGTTTATCTAAGGCACAGTATGCTGGATGAGAATGGAGAGGAGGAAATAGGGTTCTTGCACTGTGCCTCTTTTAAAGATTACAAAATATATACAATAACCTGCTAGTTTTAACAATTTTACATAGTAACAATTCAGTGCAGAAGCTATTTTACGAGAGCTGTAACTCAGTAGTTCTGCGATTACCTATGCTCTTTGAACGCACAGTATGTGGTTTTGTTGCTTTTGAAGGCACAAAACCTGCCTTCAGCACCTGACATAAGTGCTGGAATCGCTTGGGATCCAGCCAAATCTGGGATCCTGCAGTTATTCTTGAGCCAGATCCGCGCCGGTCCCAGCAATTATTTTCTTTCCGTGTCCCATCATGATGTGCCGGGACACAATGGTGGCACCAGTGACCATTAACTGGGTCCGTCGCTTTAGCTTGTAGGTGCAATGCAAATGGTCAATCAGCGTCTTTTGAAGAGTTGGGTCTTGGCCAAGGAGCAGTTGTAGCTCATATAGAGCACTAAGAAAACCTAATTTCTTACCCAGATGAAAGTATTTGTAGACTTTACCAAGCTCAGTGTGAACGTAGGATACATAGATGTATCTATGCCTTGTGAGAAAGGCAGATATGTCTCCAAGTGTGTAGCTAAACACAATAACCATAAACCATAGCACACAAAAGGAACTGCATTTTTATCACTCAATAATAAATGTGAAGTGGTACTGAATGGAACCCGTTCTATTAACCACTGACTAATGAAAGACTGAGTTAAAACCTTTAAGGGGTTGAACTTCTGTCTAAACTTCTCCAACAGATTTATAGAGCATGGACAGTTACCAAAAAGGATGCCCTAAGGCTAAGAGAGTGCTACATAAAACATGCTGAAATGTGGAATAGAGCATCACTACAGAACTTTCAAGGACAGAAGTATCTTAACGTATTTTCTCAAGGATGCACGGTTGGAAATGCATCTCAGGGGGGAGGAGTAGATACTTCCAATAATGTGGTATCAGTTAAGAACAGGAACAACTTCCCAGCCGTTGAAACCAGGTTTGAGAGACTGAAAGTTGAAATTAGAAGATCTCAGAGTCCTTGATAGTTTGTGAAGAGACATCTTATTGCGTAAGTAGGGAGGGCCTGTACCATGAATGACACTGTAGACCATGACAAGGTTTTGAAAACAATGCTCTGTGTGATGGTGAACCTGTAAAGGGAGACCCTAAAAGAAGAGCTGCGAGTATCCAGAGGCTGATTAATGATAATGTGGACAGCCGAGTTTTTAATGTGTTGAACGTGAAAGAGCAATCTGCAGCGTCTCAACGCTTGGATTACCATACCTCTGGTGGAAGAGGTAGATTTTTTTGTAGAAGTCTTACGTTATAGAAGCAGGTTGTAGAATTTCCTAATTTTTGAGTAGATTATGTGAACTGCTCGTCAAACAAGAAGCGCAGATGGTAGACTTCAGTAATGGGGTTGGAAATGGACTCAGTGCTTCTTGTCACCACTCAGGGGGCCAGGAAGACCTCCGTTTGCCCAAAAGAAATATTTCAGTTTTGTCTGTGTTGATTTCCAAAAGTATATTGTTTAGCCAGTTGATGACCGTTAAGAGGCTATGTTGAAATTTCGTGTTATCAGCATAAATCAAAAAGATTAAGTGAGCAAATTAATATAGCTAGTGGATGAACATACACTTTGAACGGTGTGGGGCTGAGGCAAGAGCCCTGCTGTGCCCCCTATTTCAACATAATAACGCAAATGATAGTGGACGAAGGTTTATCACCCAAGAACGATCCCAAAGGTAAGAAGATATTTAATCGAGGGGTTTGAAATTACCAGCCCGAGAAAGATGTTCAAAAAGGATTTTATGGAACACCTTGTCAAATGTCGCCAAAAGGTCTGATATGACAATGCAACCATAAGGTCTTGATCTACTTGAGTATGAATTTCATCCAGAATAGATATGAAGGCTGTTGATGTGCTGGGATGCATATGGAATCTGAATTGTGCCTACAATGTCTTGGAGGTAGCAGCGAGCTGTGTGCTCTTTTAGCAACTTTACCAGGATTGAAATTTGTACCCTGCAGGTTCAAAAGTTTCTCTGGGACAAGATCATTAAACCACTGTGCTATTTTATAGAAAATGTCAATCTCTAACCTACACGTTACACAATGTAGAGCACGCACATTGATCCTCTGTTCTGTTTATGCTGGGTCAGACCTTTGTCCATAGTGAGTGGATTGTTCAGGTGCTCCGCACTGCTAAAGAAAACTAGCGTTGGCTAAGACAATAGTGCTCTCCTATGCCAGGTGTATTGGCTTTGCCCATATGTTTTAGTTATGTTGTACACCAGTGTGACTGCTGACCAGAAAGGCTAAAAGTTTGTGGCGTAAAGGAGAGTGGAGTGGAGTGGAGTGTTATGTAGTGCGTGGAGTAGCATAGAGTGGCTTAGAGTTAAGTGGCGAGGAATGGCATAGGGTTGTGGAGGGAGTAGAATCCTTGAGTGGAAGGGCGTAGAGTGGATTAGAGTGTCAGAGTTAAGTGGCATACAGTGGAGTAGAGAGTCAGAGTGGAGTAGAATGTTGTGGAGTGGTGTAGAGCAGAGTGGAGTGGTGTTGAGGGTGTTGCGTAGAGTGGAGTAGAGTGTTGTAGAGTTGAGTAGTGTAGTAGAGTGGAAGGCATGGATTGGAGTAGAGTGGAATGACAGAGTGGAGTAGAGTGTACTGGTGTAAATTGGAGTAGAGTGTTGTTGAGTGGAATGGCACAGAGTGTAGAGGCATAGAGTGGGGTATTTTGTCATAGAATAGAGTGAAGTAAAGTGGCATTGAAGGGCATAGAGGGAGTCGCATAGAACGTCGTAGAGTGGAGTAGTGTCATAGAGTGGCATAGAGCGGAATAGAGTGTTGTGGAGTGGCATAGAGTATAATTTAATGGAATAGAGCATCATATAGTGGAGTGTTGTAGAGTGGCCTTGAGTGAAGTGGCATAAATTACAGCGTAGAATGCATTGGTGTTCAGTAAAGTGGTGTAGAGCGAATTGGCGTAGAGTCCAGTGACATAGAGTGGAGTGCAATGGCGCAGGGTGGAGTGGCGTAGAGTACAGTGGCTTACAGCAGATTGTTTCAGGGTAGAGTACAGAGGAGTAGAGAGTAGTAGAGTGGTGCAGAGTAAATTAGAGTAGTGTAGAGTGCAATGGTGTAGAATGCAGTTGCATAGTGTTAAGTGATGCACAATTGAATGGCGTAGAGTGCATTGGCATAGAGAGGAGTGATGCATAGTAGAGTGTAGTGGTGTAGAGTTGAGTGGTACAGACCAGAGTGCACAAGTGCAAAGTAGAGTGGCACAACAGAGTAGATTGGTGTAGAGAGAAAAGGCATAGAGTACAGTGGTGCAGAGGAGAATAGAGTGGTGTAGAGTGCAGTGGTGTAGAGTAGTGTGCAGTTGCATAGATCAGAGTGTTGTAGAGTATGGTGGCGTAGAGTGCAGTAGGACAGAGTAGCAAGCATAGAGTGGATTGGTTTTGAGTAAAGTGGTGTAAAGTGCATTGGCGGAGAGTGCAGTGGTTTAGAGTAGAGTGGAGTAACATGGTGTGGAGAGGAGTGGTGCACATGTGGAGTGGCGTAGAATGCATTGGCATAGAGTGCAATGGAGTACATTGTTTTAGAGTAGAGTGAAGTGGTGTGGTGCACGGCAGAGTGGAGTGGTGCATGGTAGAGTGAAGTACAAGGGAAGGAAAGGGTGGCGAAAGGAGGAACAAATATATACAAATTTTCACAATAGGTGACAGTAAATTCTCCTATTGATCTTGTGGCAGAAGTCCACTGAACAATTGTTCAAATATTTTAAATGTCATCACACCCACAGGAGGATAAGATTACACATTTCTATTTATTGTAATCCAGTCAGAATATACTTATCTCATTTCTTTTTTTTATATATATATATATATATATATATCACAAAACAAACACGAAAATCCTCTCAAAGCAAATATATGCACTATACACAGTGAATTTACATACCTATATACAACAAATATACACAGTGAAACAACATATACACTTTGTACAGCAGAACATATAACAGAAAAACTGAAAAGGGTTAATTTTATGTATATGTCTTTATTATGTACTTATTTATCTCTTCTTCACCCTATGAGACAGTACTACAAGAGTGTCCTCCTATTAAATCTAGGTGGTACACTAGGAGGTAGTCGGGCACAATGGTTCCAAGCCAAAACCTCAAGGAACCTAAATCTTCATATGTGTCCCGTGGTGTATCTTTCCCAAATTAATTGAAAACAAAAAGACTCCTCCAATAGGAAAGTGTCTAGAGTGAAGTGGCAGAGAGTAGTGATGTAGAGTGCACTGGCCTGGAGTGGTACAGAGTAGAGTGCGTTGACATAGAGTGCAGTGTTGCAGAGTAGAGTGTAGTGCTGTAGAGTGGTTTGGCCTAGAGTGGAGTGGTGTAGAGTGCAGTGTTGCATAGTAGAGTAGAGTGGGATATAGATCACCGCCGACCAGCTCGCCGCATCCCTGAGCCAGCACCCTCCCACCAGCTCAGCGAACCCCAGCCAGGCCGCCGACAACCTCACGAAGTGGATCAGCACCTGCGCTGACGACCTCGCCCCACTGAGGACCCCGCCCAACAGACCCGGCAGTAAGAAAGCACCATGGTTCACCGACGAACTCAAGAGCTCCAAGAAGAACTGCCGAGCCCTCGAGAGAGCCTGGCGCAGAGACCCAACACCAGACAACATGACCACCCTCCAGCTCGCCACTCGAAAACACCATCAACTGATCCACGCCACCAAGAAAACTGCATTCAAGGAACGGCTGGACAACAACGCACACAACAGCAAGGAACTCTTTAACATCATTAAAGAGCTCTCCAACCCCAACGCCGGAAACAACGACATCACCCCATCGCAAGACCTCTGCAACTCCCTCGCCTCCTACTTCCACAACAAGATCGCAGACATACACAACAGCTTCAGCACACAACCAACGCTCCCCACGACCGCACCAACGCACCCCACCACCTCCATCTGCGCCTGGACCTCGATTACCACCGAAGACACCATCCGTACAATGAACTCCATCCACTCCGGATCTCCAACCGACCCCTGCCCTCACCACGTCTTCAACAAGGCCGACGCTGTCATCGCTCCCCACCTGCGGGATATCATCAACACCTCCTTCGACACCGCGACCTTCCCGTAGAGCTGGAAGCACGCCGAACTCAGCGCCCTACTAAAGAAACCATCAGCGGACCCCACTGAACTCAAAAACTACCGCCCCATCTCGTTTCCGGCCAAAGTCATCGAGAAAACCGTCAACAAACAGCTGGCCGCCTGCCTCGAAACGAATGGATCCCTCGACCTCTCACAGTCTGGATTCTGGGCCAACCACAGCACCGAGACCGCCCTCATCGCAGCCACCGATGACATCCGAGCCCTGCTCGACAACGGAGAAACAGCGGCCCTCATCCTCCTGGACCTCTCCGCCGCGTTCGACACTGTCTGCCACCGCACCCTAGTGCAGCGCCTCAGCAACGTCGGAATCCAGGAGAAGGCACTGGAGTGGATCATCTCCTTCCTCGCCGGAAGGACACAGAGAAGTCCGCCTTCCCCCGTTCAGATCAGAAGCCACCGAAGTCGTCTGCGGCGTACCACAGGGATCATCGCTCAGCCCCACCCTCTTCAACGTCTACATGAGCCCCCTCGCAGCCATCGCACGCCAACACAACCTCAACATCATCTCCTACGCCGACGACACTCAGCTGATCCTCTCCCTCACCAACGACCCCGCCACCGCCAGAGCCAACCTACACGAAGGGATGACCGACGTAGCCGAGTGGATGAAGACCAGCCGCCTGAAACTGAACTCAGACAAGACGGAAGTTCTCATCCTGGGATCCTCACCCTCCGCCTGGGACGACTCCTGGTGGCCCCCCGCCCTGGGCAGCGCACCCAAACCGACAGGCCACGCACGCAACCTGGGCTTCATCCTGGACTCCTCCATCTCCATGACCAGACAAGTCAACGCCGTCTCCTCGTCCTGCTTTAATATCCTGCGCATGCTACGTAAGATCTTCCGGTGGATCCCCACCGAGACCAGGAAGACGGTCACCCAGGCCCTCGTCACCAGCCGACTGGACTACGGCAACGCCCTCTACGCCGGAACCACCGCCAAGCTCCAGAAGAGACTCCAGCGGATCCAGAACGCCTCAGCAAGACTCATCCTCGACATCCCCCGACACAACCACATCTCCGGACACCTGAGAGACCTGCACTGGCTCCCGGTCAACAAGAGAATCACCTTCCGGCTCCTCACCCACGCACACAAAGCCCTACACAACCAAGGCCCAAGATACCTCAACAGCCGCCTCAACTTCTACACTCCTACCCGCCAGCTTCGATCGACCAGCCACGCCCTCGCCGCCGTTCCCCGCATCCGAAGAGCCACAACAGGAGGAAGGTCCTTCTCCTACCTGGCCGCCAAGACTTGGAACTCCCTCCCGATCCACCTCCGCCTGACCCAAGACCATCTCTCCTTCAGGAAGCAACTCAAGACCTGGCTGTTCGAGCAGTAGCGGACACCCCCTCCCCAAGCGCCTTGAGACCCTCCGGGTGAGTAGCGCGCTTTACAAATGTTCTGATTGATTGATTGATATAGTGCATTGGCATAGAGTTGAGTGTAGTGGCATTGAGTGCAGTGACGTAGAGTGGTGTGGAGTTTAGTGACCGAGAGGGCAGTGTTTCAGAGTGGAGTGTCTTAGAGAGCAGTGATGTAAAGTGGTGCAGACTATAGTGGTGTAGAGTAGTGACATAGAGTACAGTGGTGAACATTAGAATAGAGTGGCACAGAGTACAATGCTGTAGAGTGAAGTAGTATAGAGTAGAGTATAGTGTCATAAAGTGCAGTGGTGCAGAGTAGATTGGCATAGAGTTCAGTGGTGTACAGTGCATTGGTTTTGATCAAAGTGTAGAGTGCAGTGGCATAGAGTAGAGTAGAGTGGCGCAGAGTATATTGTTTTAGAGTAGAGTGAAGATGTGTAAAGTGGAGTGGTGCACGTTAGAATGGAATGATGCAGGGTAGAGTGGTGCAGGGTAGATTGCAGTGGCATTGAGTGCAGTGGTGCAGGGCACTTTAGAGTGCCATAGAGTGGACTGGTGTAGAGTGAAGTGGTATTACAGAGCAGAATACATTGATATAGAGTACAGTATTGCAGAGAAGAGTGGCTTAGAGTGAAGTGGCCTAGACTGGAATGGTGTAGAGAGCAGTGACGAGTGCAGTTGTGGTTAGTAGAGTAGATTGGTATAAATGCATTGGTATATAGTAGAGTGGTGCAGAGTGAAGAGGCATAGAGTAGAGTTTTCCAGATTAGAGTACAGTGGCGTAGTGTGAAGTGGTGCAGAGTAGAGTGCACTGCCATTACAGACTACACACCTTCAATTTCTGCACAGTTAATTTCCAGACATTTAAATTTTGCTGTTTGCTAGAAAGAAATAACATTGTACAGCCTTCCATCAAGCACATCCCCAGTAGCCAGCATAATTGTCACATAAATCCTCTCACTTTGAAGTCAGAAAAAAAAGTAAACACCAAGCTCACCCTGAAGACCGAGCCTGACCTTTGACCCTCTGTCTTTGAATGCACAGCAAGTGTGACAAGATAAGAACAAGATTTAAGGGCCTGTTTATAGAAATTGAGAACTGGTGGAAGGATACCGTAATTAGTGAATGGTCCAAGGAAGGGACGAACTCAAGCTGGACAGCCTAAAACGAATTAAGCCAGCAAATAGAAAGCAAGCTCGTTTGAGTTACTAAAACAAAGGCCAATGATGAGCAATGCACGCAGTGCAGCCCTAGGGAAGCTTTCTCAGTGTCCCCAAGATGTCGTTAACAAACCAGACGGCTGGTATGTCTGGTAGCCTTCGACCTAAAAAGGAGGATGATAGGCGGTCCCTAGTGAGATCTCTTTCTCTTTGACCAGAGATGGCACATGTCTCTCTAGCATGTGCATCTATCAGCTCGGGTAACTTATTATATATTATTATATCTAGAAACTTGCTGGATGTACATAGATTTTTGCAGCATGTGCCTTACCCCCCCAGTGTTTGCAGTTGGTGCGTTCTGCCAGTGCTTACCCCCTAGTCTTTGCAGTGGGTGCGTTCTGCCAGTTCTCAGCCTTGGCAATGTCTGTTGGTATGGCTTATCTCAAGAAATGCAAGTATGACCTATTAACATTACCAGTGGAGTGGAAAGAGAATGGGGTACGTGCTGCTATGGATTCTGACACCACCTTAAACATTTTTGGTGAAAAATAAGAATATTTCGATCAACAAATAAAGCATTACCAAGTCACTGGGAAATGTCCCATGTAGAGTTTGTTAATGCCATAACAACTGTGATGTAAAATCGTGTAAATTGTAAGCCATAGAACATAGCTCTGAGCAAAGGAAGACATGAACGGATTTCAAAACAGAGAATCACGCAAACCAATGTTTTTCAGCATTCCGCTTTCAACAATGTTTGCACACAGATGCTGAGTGTACAAACAAGAGTTCGTAATTCTTATAATTTTTTGCAGTTTTCTCTTCGGCCCAAAGACGCAAGAGCGCTTTACATGAGCACTAGCTTACATTACACAGCCATCATATTACATTATTCTTCGCTTATAGCATGGCAACAGGGATACTGAACTTAAATAGATTCAGTGATGTGGCCCGTGCCATAATAGGCAGGCACTGAGTACCTGCATTTCTTTAATTTGAAATGGGAAGTAACTACACTTCTCAGTAGGAGTGCAATACTTATAATGGGAGAGAACCAACACTTCTCAGGAGAAAACGTGTGCTTTGGGGCAGTGAATCATGCATTGCTCTCTTTTCATTCTAACCGCAGCACGCAGCTTGTGCTCGTGAGGAACATACAATCTGCAAGGAGATTACTGAGCATTTTTAGGCATTAGTGCGATATCAGAACAGAGTTCACAGTGCTGCCACTTATGAAGCTGAAAGAAGAAGCTCTTGAAGGGTATATGGAAAAACGTTCCCAGGATAGTGCTCGTTTTGCAGGGGCATGAGAAGATATTCTTATGTTTTTTTATGCTCTATCCCCTATATATTGTACTAAGGTTGTGGGCTTATTCCGACATTTCTCAGATGCAAATTGAGAAATTTACACAGTGCTCTTTCCTTCTGCATGTCAATTACTGTTCCAGCTGTGATGAGAGTTTTTAGATCTTGCATATAATAGAGCAGGCGCTATCTTTTGCAAAACCTTTTCTTACCTTACAGGAAGTATAGAGGCTGCCCATTACTTTATTGTTTGGCTTCATCGTCACCCTCAGTTTCTTGCTTCTTATTCGTCAGCTTTCGTAGACTTCCTCTTTGTGTGTGTCTCTCTCCTGCAGCATGGACGCATTACTTGTATCCTTCCACTGCTCATGTTTCAAGCTCTACCTTTTTCTTTTAGTTTAAGCACTCTTATTACAGTCTGTGTGTTTTCAGCTTTCTCAGTTAATCTACCCCCGATTTTGGGTTTCTCCCACTGACCCTCCCTCCAGGGCCGGACTGGCAATAGCAGGCACCGGGCATTTCCCTGGTGGGCCACCAGGGTTGGGGACTGGTTTTGGGCCCCTGAGGACCGATTTTGTTACATGGCCATTTTTGCAGCATAGTTGCAATATCGGCCGCTGTAACAAAATCTGCAGAAACTGGCCCTGGTAAACAGCTCGGCCGCACCCCCATACCCCTGGGGGACTGGCCAAGCACTTTGCCAGGGCCGGTTGTGGGTCCCAGTCTGGCCCTGCCTCCCTCTATTATTCGTATGCTTGCCCCAGCTAATACCATTAGCGCTGGCTGCGTCATAGTGCTTTTAGGTGGAGCCTGGGCAGCGTATTCGCTGCTCTGCGAGGCATGCTGTATTCGGCATATGGGCTATTGGGAACTTTGGACAAGCCTACCACTTTTAGTTGGTTAGTTGGGCTGCTTTTTAATATCGTGCATTTGTCCTGCCTTTCGGTGCTTGGTTCCCACCCAGCGGACATCACCAATTGGTTCTTTAGGCGGGCCAGCTCTGTCCATTTCTTGACTCCTCGCTTGAACACCTTCCTCCCCTCCCGCCATGCAAAATGCAGGGTCCCTCCATGTTATCTGTAGGGGGAACATTTATGCCCTTTTCTACATGCCATAGGCCTGCTGAAGAATATCATGGGATCCCGTAGGTAAGATTGAGATTCAACTAGCATTTGCAATGCAATAGGTCTCGTATTACTGAAAGTTTGACCTATTGGTGTTGCAAATAATAATGCAAAGCAAATAGCTCAAACTTTCAGTAATGTGAGACCTATTGCATTTCTAATGCTTGATTACAATTTATTTTAGCCATGCGGCATGGCAGCCACGCTCTTTTACTACATGGCTACAAAATATTGCCTAAGCCAATAACTCTCATAGAAAATACTTATTGGCTTTGCCAGTGCTTGTTACATTTGTTTAAGTGTTTTTATTTATTGTTTGCAACATAAACATACAATCAGAAAGATCATAAATACACAATACGATTGGAGTGATGAGCAGTAATATTCAATATAAAACTAAAAATCTGGCAACGTTCTCTTTGAGCAAGAGATTAAACTCTAGATTTAGAGACGTACATGTTTTGAGGGTCACAACAATCTTATCCACAGTTATCGACAATGGGTCAGGGATCACAACTTTCAAGGCTCTTTTCCCGATCCCCCCCGGTAATGAGTCCACTCCCTCCTCCCCCAGTTCCAGACCGTAATATTTTATCCATGAAGCCCATATCTTTCGGAACTTTCGGGGACAGCCCCTTGCTTTGTACGTCAATTGTTACGCAACCATATAGAGGTCCAAACATGTCCTCCATGCCTTAAGTGTGGGGAGTTGGTGGGCCTCCCAGTAACAAGCTATGTCCCGTTTGGCAACCACCAGCCCTAAGTTAGCTAATATAAGTTTGTGACGGGGCAGATCCACTTGGCGATTCCCAGTAGAAGAAATCGAGGTTCCAGCTCAGTTTGTGCCTCCAAGATGTTGCTCAATTTCTTCACTATCTTACTCCAGTATGTTTGTATCGTGTTGCACTCCCATATGGTTTGTATGAATGTACTGCGTTCAGTGTGGCATCTAAAACAGTCCAGGGTGTCAGCCCTCCCCATAGTGTGGAGCCTCGCCCTGTCAAAGTAAGTCCTGCGGAGGATTTTGTATTGAATAAGACACCGTCTCAATTTAATTGCCACTTCACATGAATGTATAAAGTCAGCCCCCCAATCTAGGTCTTCCATTGGGCCAGTGGTTAGTTCCCATTTAGCTCTAAGCGGGCCCAACTTATCAGGCATATTGTTAGTTAGTGTTTTATAGGTCGACGAGATGGCTTGAGTAGGAATTTGTTCCTGCAGGAGCCTGACTTCCAATGGGGCATATTCCGGCAATAGCACCTCATCTAGTCCCTCAGCCTGGAGACTGATCCTGAGGCTGCTGGGTCTGAAGACCTCTTACATTCTGCTGGTGAAGTACGAAAATGGCATATGCAAGCTATGCAGTGGGATCTGAAGACCCAGTAGCATACCACCAAGGGAATCTCTTTGCCCTCGCCCAGATTTAGAAGGATACAGCAAGAAATCTGCAGTGGTGGTTGACAGACCTTGATTGGGTCAAAGGCAGACCCCTGTCCCTTCCTCACCCAGAGCTGACAGTGGTGACTGATGTATCACTTCTGTGTTGGGTCCACCACCTGGGAGAAGAGGAGATCAGAGGACTTTGGTCTCCAGCAGAATCTCAGCTCCACAACGGAGAGCTATCCTCTTATCATTGAAAGCCTTCCTCCTGTTTATCAAGGGAAGTCTGATTCAAGTGTTCACAAGCAACACCACAACAATGTGGTATTGCAAGAAGCAGGGCGAGGGGGTAGTGGGCCCTATGCCGGTAGGTTTTGCACCTCTGGGCTAGGCTGGGCCACCAGAACATCTTCCGGTTGTGCAACACCTGGCAGGCTCACTGAATGCTAGAACGGACAAACTCACAGTTGATGCTTCGCCCATCATGAATGGCGACTACATCAAAAGGTGGTGCATGGTCTGTTGAACAAATGGATTGAACCTTGGTCAAAACTTATTGCTACCTCTGAGAAGGGCGCATTGTCAGCACTTCTGCACATTAGAGTTGATGTCGTCTTGGCAGCCAGGCTTCCCTCCACTAACACTGTATCCGCCTGACGTAGAGATATGTTTGTGGCTTGTTATTCCTTGCACCATGTGGGCGCCCGTTCTACATTTCTGTTGGAGATATTGCAGTTTGTTTTATATTTAGCCTGGCAAGGCCTTACCCAGGGCACTGTTAAGGGTTACTTGTTAGCTAGTTTGGCCTTTCCTGCGGTTGTCAGACCACCTGTTCCTGTTCAAGTCACCAATTGTGACTCGTTTTCTTAAAGGTTTGAAACATTTGTTCCCTCCTACCCCTTTCATGATGCCCCAATTGGACCTCAATCTGGTCTTACTTTCCTCACGTTTTCACTAACACTGTATCCGCCTGCCGTAGAGATATGTTTGTGGCTTGTCTTTCCTTGCACCATGTGGGTGCCCGTTCTACATTTCTGTTGGGAGATATTGCTGTTTGTTTTATATTTAGCCTGGCAAGGCCTTACCCAGGGCACTGTTAAGGGTTACTTGTAAGCTAGTTTGGCCTTTCCTGCGTTGTCAGATCAACTGTTCCTGTTCAAGTCACCAATTGTGACTCGTTTTGTGAAAGGTTTGAAACATTTGTTCCCTCCTACCCCTTTCATGATTCCCCAATTGGACCTCAATCTGGTCCTTACATTTATCGTGTTTTTTCCCTCTGAGCCCCTACTTGGCTGTTCTTTGTGGTTCTTGACCATCAAGGCTCCTTTTCTGGTGGGCATACATCGGCCACGAGGGTCAGCGAGCTTCAAGCGCTGTTGGGTCACCCTCCGTACATCTGTTTTTTTCCCTGATAAACCTTGTCTTTGTACATGTGCCTCTATTTTTCAGAAGGTGGTCACTCCCGTTCATATCGGCCAGAACATCACACTGACAAACTTTTTCACCTCACCTCAACATTCCAAGAAGGAGGAGAGTCTCTACCGTCTGACCCAAAGACAGCACCCTCTTCCTACCTTAATCGCACCAAAGACCATTGGTTGGACGATCAGCTTTTGATTGGGTTTACTGAAATGAGGAAGAGCGAGGCTGTGCAGAAATGCACCATCTCTCAATGGGTTATACTCGGCATTAAACTCTGCTATGCATTATCTAAGGAGTAGCCTTCTGGGGGCTTGCATGCAGATTCCCCCATGTATAGGCTGCTACTACTGTATTGCCACCTTGGATACCTGCCCTGGACACCTGTCCATCTGCTACATGGATGTAACTACATACGTTAACAAAGCACTACTGCTTGGACAGTCAGGTGTGTTGAGATGTGCATTTTGCAATGTAACAAATTCCTAGGCAGTAATTCGGATACAATTAACATGCTGGCTGGTCAGACATTAGAAAAAAACGGGTGATAACCCTGGCTCCGTGCAAAACACAACACAAACATTAAAACATGAATATTTCTTTTATTCTATTTTTTTTTTTTTTTTAAAGTGAAAAAGGTTGAATATAATACATATTTGACACATATATCTCTAAGGTTAAAAAAGTGCATAACACATTTGATACAATAATTTGACCCTATGTAACGATGGGTATGAACTGTATCACAGAATAAATCAATGCAATCAAAACATATTTTTTACATTATATAGTACACCATTTGTACAAAGCAATTAATGTAACGTGGCTGAAAGCTGTAAGTAGTCTTACCGCGCGTTTCGGCACATCGGTGCCTTCATCAGGAGTGCCACAAGGGAACGAAGAGTTTCCTATTAAAAAGAATGTGTATATATGCAACCGTTATTTAAAACCGGATATATGTATACATGTAATCAATATTAAAAACATTCTTACTGTTATCTATAGAGCCTAATTAACATGTAACATTGCACAGAGCCAAACATATAATATTAGGCCAGTAGTTCATTCCAGGTATGCCATAACTAATTTAATTAAGGAGATAGATATATAGAATGGAAAGAAACATGAAAACAAAGAATGAATTAGAAAAAGGTAACAATAACCTTCACCTACTGAGTAACCATGGTGTGTCTAACTAGGTAACTTCATGCTCTGATAGTCCATATAAAAACGAATAAGAAAATAAACATCGTGCACTTATAGCGATGTTTGTGAGAGGTGTCTCTTTTTTATTTCCTTTATATATAAAAACTAGCGGTTCTTTATTCTTTAGTAGGATATCTTATGATAAACAGTGCACTAAATATAAAAAAGAAGAATAGAACGAAAACACGTTAAACTATGAGTTTGAAAAGGCTGATGTCTTTTTATGAAGAAGGACACAACATTAATCAAGATGTACACTTTCTCTAAATGGAGACTCTTCATATTAATACTACTAAGAGTACTAAGAGATAGCGCCATAAATTTGATAATAAGGGGAGGTCTATTCTCTACAAATCACATCGACTTATGACTTTCCTGTTGCAAAAAACTATATTCTTTCATATATAAATTTAAATATGGATTATCCCTTGGTTGCTGTGGGGACTGCACTACATATCCTTAATTGCTGGACCCCACCGCCAAAAAGCCTGAACAAACCTCCAAAAGGTAATTATTAATCTTGTAACAGGTCCATTAAATAAGGAACCATTATATCTAGAAGCACCTCCCCTTATTATCAAATTTATGGCGCTATCTCTTAGTACTCTTAGTAGTATTAATATGAAGAGTCTCCATTTAGAGAAAGTGTACATCTTGATTAATGTTGTGTCCTTCTTCATAAAAAGACATCAGCCTTTTCAAACTCATAGTTTAACGTGTTTTCGTTCTATTCTTCTTTTTTATATTTAGTGCACTGTTTATCATAAGATATCCTACTAAAGAATAAAGAACCGCTAGTTTTTATATATAAAGGAAATAAAAAAGAGACACCTCTTACAAACATCGCTATAAGTGCACGATGTTTATTTTCTTATTCGTTTTTATATGGACTATCAGAGCATGAAGTTACCTAGTTAGACACACCATGGTTACTCAGTAGGTGAAGGTTATTGTTACCTTTTTCTAATTAATTCTTTGTTTTCATGTTTCTTTCCATTCTATATATCTATCTCCTTAATTAAATTAGTTATGGCATACCTGGAATGAACTACTGGCCTATTATTATATGTTTGGCTCTGTGCAATGTTACATGTTAATTAGGCTCTATAGATAACAGTAAGAATGTTTTTAATATTGATTACATGTATATATATATCCGGTTTTAAATAACGGTTGCATATATATACACATTCTTTTTAATAGGAAACTCTTCGTTCCCTTGTGGCACTCCTGATGAAGACACCGATGTGCCGAAACACGCGTTGAGACTACTTACAGCTTTCAGCCACGTTACATTAATTGCTTTGTACAAATGGTGTACTATATAATGTAAAAAATATGTTTTGATTGCATTGATTTATTCTATGATACAGTTCATACCCATCGTTACATAGGGTCAAATTATTGTATCAAATGTGTTATGCACTTTTTTAACCTTAGAGATATATGTGTCAAATATGTATTATATTCAACTTTTTTCACTTAAAAAAAAAAAAATAGAATAAAAGAAATATTCATGTTTTAATTTTTGTGTTGTGTTTTGCACGGAGCCAGGGTTATCACCCGTTTTTTCTAATGTCTGACCAGCCAGCATGTTAATGGTATCCTAATTACTGCCTAGGAATTTGTTACATTGCATTATTGCCCTGTCCTAGGAGTATTCCAAACCTAACAAGGGGTCCCTATTTGTTGCCTTGAGATGTGCATTTTGCCCACTTGGTTCTTTAGGACATTTTGGTTTAAGCCAGTTTGTGGACCCTTCTCTGGGGAGGTATTCCTTGGGCATCTATTCCAAAGTGAGGAATTTGTGGTTAAAAGGCTGAATCAGAACAACAAGTTACTTACCTTCAGTAAGGCCTTTTCTAGTAGATACTCTAGCTAACCGCAGATTCTTCACTGACCCTCCCATCCTCCCCACTCGTGAACTGGGTTCTTTACCTACAAGATCCCATTAAAGACTGCACACTGGTTCAATATTGTTTTTTATGTGGCACAACTTTTGTGGCGCAAAAATATTCACAAAAGTAACTAATGCCAGCTCACCAGGGTAGTGAAATTAAATGAAATACCAGTATTTGTAAAGCACACAGCTACCTCTGAAGTGGTTTCCCGGTGCTGGGGGCCCTCGGGAAGATTAAGCAAGCTATTGCCCAGAGTCACATATTTGCTGGCCTAACCTGCCGCCGGCACCGGGGATCGAACCGTGAACCCGGTAGTCCAGAGTCAGGCACCCTGGCCGCTGCGCCACACCTCTTCCACTATAGTGCATAGATGTCAGTGTGCAGAGGTCCTGCTCATGATTTTCTGGATCCAGTCTTGATGCTATGGGAATATTCTAAGGTGAGGAATAAGCGGTTAGTTTGAGTCTCTAAAAGAAAAAGCATCACCAAAGGTAAGTAGCTTGTTCATCAGAGGTTCTCTAGCAAATCATACTGCATCCAGCAGGCCATGATGTTGCTGGCTCACATGGTATGCAACACTGTTTTTCGTAAATCACAAGCAGCAATATCTTTTGTCTTCCAATCTGGATATATTAGTACACCAGCATTCCACTGCAGTTCAAGGACACTACGAAGTGCATGAACTCCAAAGGATCTTTTAAATAGGTAGAATGATACATCTATTATCCAATCAAATGCTGGTAAAGTGGAGAATCAGCATTTTGGCAAAGCCAAAGCCCCTCTTTTAGTAGTACTTATTTAACTTTCTTTCTCTGATCTCATAAGGTCGGACAACTTCTCTGTCAATGCAGGACTGAAAAAATCTAAAAACTGGGTTTTAAGGGGGGGTTCTCTGCTGAGTTGTCTTTGTCTGCCCGTCATGGCCCTACTTCTTAGCATAAATATCTGGAAGCCTCTCAACAAAGAAAAACAAAAACCTGAGTAATAGGCTTCAAGGCGATATTTTGCTTACCTGTTGGAGGGGAGGAGGAAAGCCAGCAGTACCAGGAGGACCAGGGCCAGGAAGTCAAGCAGGACTATGACCACGAGATCAAGGATATGTGTGTGTACTTGTAAAATGTGTGTGTACTTGTAAAGCGCAACTGTCACCCCATTTCGGGGTCTCCTGGCGCTGTACGTATACCGCTGTGGAACCCTTCCTGGCTTTCCCTGTGAGATGTCCACTCCTGGGCACCCCCAATGTGAAGCCAGGCATCCAAGCGCTGCTGGGGCCGTTGTGGAGATTAAGCAAGCTATTGCCCAGAGTCACAGAGTGGGACCCATTATTAGACTAGGCACCGAGGCGAGAATTATCAGGTCCGGAGAAATTGAGTCCAAGAGCCGCCGAGGCGGGAATTGAACCCTGGTCCCGGGCCAGATCTCTGCATCAGGGTCTGCCGCTCTAACCATTGAGCCATGCTTCTCCACCATTGAGCCACGCTTCTCCACCATTGAGCCACGCTTCTCCACTAGATAGAGAGTATCAATTGGATTTGAGACAGATGGATAGAGCTGGTAAGACAAGAATGACCAAAGCTGGGAAAACAAGAAGGATCAGAAGGACAATGGTCAGCAAGCCTGGGCCTGAAGGACCAAGACCAGGAGGACCCGGGGCAATAAAACCACGAAAACCAGCACCAGAAGGATTAGAACTAGGAGAAACGGCAAACGCAGGAAGAACAGGATCAGAACCAGGCTGGCATGGTCAGAAAAAGGAACAGGGCCAAAATGACTAGTAATTGATGAAGGATATGGAGGGAGACCACAGCCAAGGAGGTCCATGATTAAGGGAAACCATAATTACAATTGCCAGGAAGAACAGGGCCAGCAGGGACAGACTAGAAGAGCAGGACCTGCAGCAGTGTAAACAGAAAACGAGAGGGCCCGGAGGACCAAGGTGATTGTGGCAAGGATCAGGGGATCGGGTTCAGGGAAATAAGGTCTAGGAAGACCAGTGACAGGCCCTAAACCACCAGGATGAGGACCAAGACCAAGAAGAATAGAAGACCAGGAGGATGAGAATCTGGAGAACGAGGAAGGCCGGTTTAGGATGGGGCTAAGAGAATCAGACCCAGGACGAAGAAGACTATGAGACTGACGAATAGGACCAGTGCGAGGTAGAATCAGGAGGCAGACCAGAAAGATGATGAGGGGCAGGACATGGACCGTGAAAATTAAAACCAAGAGCAGAAGAAGAGTTCCAGGAAGCTGAGAAATAGGACTAAGAAGGAGGAGGACCAAAAGAAAAGTAGGAGCATCAGGAGTTAAGGAAGAGGAATCAAGGAAGGAAGAGAAATAGGATGAGGATGTGGAGTAAAAGGACCATAAGTAGAGTAGGACTAGAACAAATTCAGGGCCCGAACTTTGAGAAGAGCAGGAGAAGGATGACCAGGATGCTAAGAGAAATAGGAGGATGCGGAGTAGTTCCTGGGACGTGAAACACCAGGTGACCAGGAAGACTGGTGTCAAGCGGACAATGTCTTCAGGATCAGGGCCAGGGAGACAGCTGAAAATCACACCAAAATGGCCAGTTCAGGAACAGGAGAATGAGGAGAAGGACCAGGACAAGGACGGGGATCATAAGGCGAAGGAGGACGAAGAGCATAAGGCGAAGGAGGACGAGGAGCATAAGGCGAAGGAGGACAAGGAGCCAGACCACAAGGAGAAAGAGGAGCACCTAAACAGAGGGAGAAGGGGCAGGACCCTAAGGCAGACAAAGGGTGTGCGGAGGAGCCAGAAAAGGAGGACCAGATCTGAGAAGAGCTAAAGGATCAGGAGAAGCACCAAGAGGAAAATCAGAAGGACGAAGGAAGAGTTAGAGGACAGTGCTATAAGCAGTAGTTCAGGAGGGTGATGGGGATGAGGATGATGATGAAGAGGAGAATTAGAAATACCCGAAGAGGTAGTAGGGTCAGGAGGATAAGTATGATGACATTGAGGAACAGAAAGATCAGGATAACACCCTAGAGAAGGATATGGAGGAAGCCTGTGTAGTTCTGAACCACATGTATAAAGCACTTCCTTCCACGCCTTAGTCATTCTATTTTGACCAATGATCATTTAGTAACACCAATCTTTTTCGGGCCACCTGAAAGCAGTGCTTAACTCCCTCAACTGCCTTAAGTCTGTCAGCTTATGACCAGCTGACTAAACCAGAACAGCTGTATTATCACATTTTTCATTGTTGCTTATTTCTTTTAGGGTAAAGTTTCTAAAAACAATTATGACTAGACTGACCACACAAACGATTCGGCCTTCTTTATGCCACACCCAATTAATGGAATCCCAGAGTACACTTTTTCATTTCCATCACTGTGGGTGATCAGTGCAGCATCATTCATCGCATTGTACTTCAGGTGATGACATATCTTTTTTCCAAAATGGCTTTGTGCTACCTTTTTTTATAAAATGTTTTTACGGATACATGAATTGATAATTAAGACATTTAAAAAAAAACCGAATTAATTGCCCCTTTGCATTCTGCATAGTGTACTTCCATGAGCTTTTATTCATCAGCCACCCTCCTCAAGCGCAAAGAACTTGGATAGAAAAGTATTTCGATCAAAATAAAGAATTCAGACCAAAAACATCGGAAAAACGTGCGTTTACCTTCATCCATCTCGCATGCTTTTCTAAAATTTCAGTAATGAACTGCATCAAAATCCGAAATTATGCAATTATATTTTAAAAAATTTGAACATTCAGCCTGATTAACATGATCACTTTACAATATTTAGTCGGCCACCAGACGCTTAATTTAGTCACATCAACTCTTTTCTGGTGAGTTTCTTGAAGTCACTTCATTGGGGAAGTCAAACGAATTTAAGTTATCTGGAGTGCCACACATGTAGCTTTCCTCCTGTTAATACCCTAAGGAAAAAAAACGATTGCATGTTTAGCAGAGACTGCTGAACGGATTTTCACCGATCCTGGATGAGATGGACATCCTGGTCCGGATAACTATCCTTTTGTGGTTTCATTAAAATCCCCAAAAGCTTGTGGTCAAATGAGGTCAACATTCTAGAATGGTTAGAATAGTGAGTCATGAATCTTGTCAGACACGTTTGAATTTTTAGGAGATATGATTGGAAGGTGAAACTTCGTTTATTTTTTCCTTCATCTTGAAATTGTTATCTTGACATGGTAGAAAACAACTTGTTGGCATAGTGTCGTGATGGTTGGTATTTAAACATGAGGGGTTTGTCGCACCTCAGAGCGGTGGAAAAAGTCCTTTACCGATGAAATACATTACAATTTTAAAACAAATTGATGATTTGTAAATCATAATTTTGCATTAAATTCTTAATTTAAAACAATGCTCATGTTTTGGTTAAAACCCTGCACCACTTTGGCAGCCAATTAGAATGTTCAGCTTAGGTTTCTTGTGTTGAGTTTCGTGCAGATCTGTGAAGGGGCAGAAAAGAAAAAGGGAGAGGGGATTAAAATAGTGTTTTCATTTTTAAGTTACAAAAGGCAGGGCCCCTGTGTCCCCAGCACAAGGCCTTTGATCCAGAGGGAGGTAGTGTGGAGGGTGGTGCTGGCTAAGGGCGTGGCCACACCTTTCTCCTAGATCCCACTCTGCAACCAAGTCCATGCGCAGTTAATTCTGTGGATGTGGGGACGATGTGCCCAGAGTCTTCCGCCTAATGGAAAGGCCATGCACAGCTCGTTCAGTTTACTGAAAAAGGAGAGGGAAGCTGAGCACAAGCTGAGGCCATAGGTTTCACTTTAACATTCTGCTCTCTGAACTACTGATTTTTGGGGCTGACGGAAAAAATCTGAGGCAGCTGCCCAGTGCCAAAGACCAGGCCAGCTGCCACGGAAAGTTTACCTCCCAAACCTGCTGTACCTGTTCAAAGGCCAGGTGCAGTTGGTTTGGGAGCTACGAGGGCTGAGTCCAGGGTCTGGCTCTTTGCAGTGGGCTCGAGGTTTATTGGCTAGTGAAAGGCAAATCAGGGGATGTAGGAAGCTATATCAAAATGAAATATAACATGCAAATAGCCCAGAGGTTCCGTTATAAGTGGACAGGGGCTTGCTATGGCAATCCCAATGTGCTCTTCTAGGGTGTAGTGTGGTCGCGCAGCCTTGGAAGGAGTGCAAGACATCTACAAATACACACAAAAATCAATAAATGAGACACACAACTCAATAATTAGATACACACTAATTTATAAAAAATAACACATTTCTTTATATGTTTACTAAATAAACTCCAGATTATCCAAAATGTGACAGCTAGCGCCATTCTTGTGCTGGCTCCCAGAGCACGGATTTCTTCCTATCTGAAGAACCTACATTGGCCACCCATCCACAGCAGAATCCATTTCAAGGCTCTTGTGTTGACCTTTAAAGCTCTACATGGCACAGGAGCCCATTACATCAGGAAACGGGTGACTTTTTATACTCCCGGAAGAAACTTAAGATCGTCACACCAACATCTGATTACTGTGCCCAAATTCGCTTGCTCTTGTAGAGGGGGTTGCACCTTTCATGTGCAGGTGGCCCGCATTTGAAATGGGATGCCGATTACACTCAGACAGACTACCGACCTATTGATCTTTAGGAAACAACTTAAAACGTGGCTGGTTCAGCATTAATTTATCGACCAAGTCTGCCCTGGAAGCCATTTCTCTCACATACTGCCTTCGCGCCGGGACAGTCTGTTGAGTAGCTGCGCGCTCTGCAAGTATTAAATAACATAACATATATGTTTAGATACCAGAAGCAAATTGTTCAGGTTAGTACGCTTTTAAATAGGCATTCTTTTAAGTTAAAAAAGTTGACAGTGCAATTTTTAAGATCTGCAATGTTACACATGGAAGGAAAACCCAATGCGGTTTACCAGTTCTTGTCAGCGACTTATGGGACCAGTGTCTTGGGTCAAAGGTGAGTACAGGGAAAGGTCCAAGGCACCACCAACAGGTCCCCTCTTGTGGCACTAGGGCAACTGGGTGCAGTGGTGCTAACAGCGTCGGGTGCCCAAAGCAAACCAATGTGGATCGGTCCAGTCACAAAGAGGCTGCAGGGATGACTGAGAGGTCAGTCCAGTGAAGTCCTCAAGTGGCTTTGGTTCTTGCGATGTTGGGGGACTTGGGGACACCTTTGGGCCTCTTCTCCTCGGGACGGGGCGTCTGGGTGCAGAGGGTCTTTGGAGGGTTGGGTATCTATGTCCGGCAGCAGTCGCGGTTGAGGGGTCCTGCACTCAGAGGCTGCAGGCGATGTTGGGGAGTTCACGAGGAGGCACTCCACAGTGGACTCAGTACCTGGAGGGCTTGGGGACCATGCTGACACCTTTGTCCCACTTTGACATGGGCTGGGGGAATCTGGTGCATTGGTGCTTGAAGGTGTCGGTTTTTACGGTTCCGGAGTCCTCATGATTCTTTTTTGCTGTCTGTAGGATGTAGGGAACAGTTTCACTGTCTCTCAGAGGTCTTGGTTCCTGGGTGAAGTGCTGTCAGGTGCTTGGGGACTCAGCAGCTGCAGGATAAGTTGTCTTTTGATGCAGTTGGCGAAGTCAGCAGGCAGTGCGGCAGGGTTGGCGCCAAGTCAGTTGCTGGGTCTTCTGCTCTTGCTGTGCGACTCTTCACGTCTGTCTTCTTGCTTCAGGTCAGCAGGAACTGATTTCCTAATGCCAGTCTCCCATAAACACTAAATTTATGGGTGTCAGGGGAGTGTAAGGTAGTAGCCAATGGGCTACTTACCCTTGGGATCAATTTGCCCCCTATATGACCTCTTCCTGTGGGAAGTGGGCATAACCTTGTCCCATACTGTCTTTAAGTGTGCTAGCACAATGATGGCCACTTCTGAAAAGGCGTACCTACATCAGGTTAGGCCACCTTAGGGGTGGCACTAGCCTGGGAGTGGTCATGCGTAGCTGAATAGCTAATTTCCTGCCTGTCCAGGTGCCAAAGAGCTCGGGACAGAGGGGGTCGGCCTCCTGTCCTGTGAGGGGAGCCAGATTCACATTTCTAGGCTGGAGCTCCTTTGAAGCTTGTGGGCGTAGAAGTGCTAATCAGTAGGTCATCCTGAGGGAGGGGGTGTGAACACCCTCTTCCCATGCAGACTTTGTTTCTGACCTCTTGAGAGCAAAGGCCCAGTCCCTAGGAGGTCAGAAATCTGTCTCTGGTGGCAGGCTAGCAGAGACCAGTCAGCCAACACACCTGAAGTTTGTAGACTTTCAGTGGGCACCTCTAAGGTGTCCTCTGGATACATGTATTCACAGATCCACCACTGGAATAAGGGTGGGTTTGCGAATACGAGATGTTAGATACCAAAATCCCTATTTTCAATGAAGCCATCATGTAACTGGGGAACTCGTGTCCACCAGTGTCCTGCACATGTTCTAAAATGGTTTCCCTGTTCACTTGCACTGGAAGTAATGGAACTGACCAGCATAGGGGCATATCTGCTTATGCAGGTGTGCCCTCACATGTAATATCAAGCACCCTTGCTTACGGCTGTAAGGCTTTCTGTAGGGGTGACTTACATATACTACATGCAGTATTAGGGGACCTGCCAACAGGGATGCGTATCCAGTTGTGTTTGCACTTTTGTCTGCTCCAAAATACGCAGCCTGTGAGGGCAGTCCTGCATGTGTTCGGTGAGGGGGTCCCTTAGGGTGGCACAATTCATGCTGCAGCCTTTGGTGGACCCTCTTTAGTACCACAGGCCCTAGGTACCAGGGGTGCTATTTACTAGGGACTAAAGGTATTGCCAGTTGGGGAAACAGCTGTACAGTTTTTGAAAAGAGATCTTGCACCGGGGACCTGATTAGCAGGAACCCAGAGTACTTCCATTATAAATGATATCATGTACCAGGCAAAAAGTGGGGGTGACCATGTCAAAAAGGAGTACTACAGGGGACAACCGCATGGCTTCTACCCCAGAAAGATCACCTCCAAAACCACCTGCACATGGTTGAAGGACAAGCACAGCTTGTTTGAGAGGTGTTTGGGTGTAGGTTGTGCCTGAATGCAACACCATGTGTCCAGTCCCTATTGCTTACAGCCATGTACTGCTTGCCATGGACTCTGTGAAGCATTAGCAAGCAAAGAAATCTGGGGCAGCATGCAAATCAAAGCTGATTTGGAAGGTATGGCAATGGTGGTTTGAGTGAAGGGTGTGGCCAAAGTTTGGGATGTACAGGGGCTTGGTGCATGCCAGCCCGGGGCTGACGCTAGTCTTTCTGCAACAGTGGCTTTTGCGAACTTGTGATTTAGGGTTTGAAAATGAAATGAGGGGGCTATAAGCTTCCTACCAATACCGACTCCAGGTTTTTTTACCTCCTAAACCAGCTATGTATGCCTAAGTGTGTACAAACAAAGCTGTTCTAGGAGGGAGATTTCTCAACCACTAGTTTTTTGGAATTAATAAAAAATACCCACCCTCCCCGAAGCAGCTGCACACAGGACCGCACCCATCTCCCATTCCCCACTTCACACTGCCAATGGCTCTGTGCAGTGGTCATTACGAGCACGGAGGGTGTAATGCCAGGCCCAGACTCTGAGCTTGAGGTACAGTGCCCAGCGGGTCCATTCTTGGTTTGTAGATTAAAGTGTAGCTTGAAAAATCACTACAAAACTTTGTGAAATATAAGTAATGGTTACCTTTGCTCATACCATACAATGTTCCTTCACAAAAACCTCAGGATTTCCCTCAAAGACAATGTTTAAAAGTGATGCCACAGTTTCAGTGCAACGCGTAAAAAAACAAAGAAATTCGCCTGTTATTGCATGCTAGGCCAATCAGAACTCACATGGTCTGGGACTGCCGGCCACCCCCCCGCCTTAACATGCAAACTATAGTTAACAATACTTAGCAGTCAAACAACAGAATTCTTTGGAAGGCAGGGGGTCTCGCGACCCCCCGGCCGTATTTATTAAAATATTAAAACAAATTGAAATTGATTAAAATAACATTATTTACATAATTATTAAATGCAAAATTCAGACATTAGATTTACAGCAAGTTAGACAGGTATGATGGGCTAACCTTAACAAATATCTAATACAGCGTGTTTCCTAACCGAATCTAACATCCTACATATATTTTGCATTTTAATAATTTCTAGTCCTACGGCAAGGTCGTTAACCGGTGTCAGATCCTTTACCCAGCTACGCTCTCACGTCCGAGATGAGCATGCTCGACAAGGGCCCGGTTACCGGGAGAGTACGTCCCTCTCCTGGTCGCCCTCGTACGCTCCGTGAACTCCATTTAACCAAAAAGGAGGGCCCTTACACTCGCGCCATTTGCTGACGTCATAGTGTATGTGCAGGGTGGCACCAGCCCGAGGAAAGCGTGACTCCCTCCCCCGCACCCTTCAAAGCAAGCGGATATCCTGCCCCTGAAGTTCTGGGAGAGACCATTGGCCCCTCCCCCTGGGAAGCCCCATTCGCAAATGGTGCCGCCCTCAAAGGACCTTAAATTGCTGCTCACCGATTATGACCTTACCGCCACAGGCCAGCATAGTTGACCGACTATCTGGCCCCCCCACAAACTCCTACTCTGAAAGGTCAAATCTACCTCCCGAAACCGTCTAACCATGCTAGAATCTGCTTTGCTAGTAACTCCTCGCCTGCCTCAGTCAAGTGGACCCTATCCTGCAAGGAAAACTGGTCTCCCCAGATGCACCCATGTGGAATACTCCGCAATTGAGGTGTTCGGACTATTTCTCTAACTTGTCGTTGATCCTCTTTACCGAGTGATACAACGCCTTAACAAAGTCCTCCCTCCCTCCATGGCAGCCTGAGTATCAACTGCTACCCTCTCTCACTGAAAGGTCATGCCCTAAACCAATCCTCTCACGCCTAGCCCCTTATGCTTAGTCCCACTATCGGGCCCTAACCACTCCTTGCAAGATCCTACGTTGTCCCTACACTGCTTTTCGTAGGCAAGAGAGAAATTCTCTGCGATGGTTTCAAGCCCTGTGCACAAATGGAGGCCGTCTTTCAAGAAGCACGACTCCCCGCATATGAAGCCCTGTGTTCTGATCTGCAATTAGTAGGCCTCACTACTGCTGTTACTAGGTTTTTGCTGCCATGGGCACCATCATAGGCCTCTGACTCCAGGCTCTGGCCAGGCACCCCCCTGTGCACTGCCACGTTTACAAGCGTTGACCATATCAATTGATAACCTATGAATATACTATGATGACCGCGGTGCCCTGCGAGCACCTGTGCCATTGCTGTAGCCACACAGTTTCCTGATAAGGACCGTACTGCCATTTTATGCGCAGCAACCTCACCCTACATTACCACGGACAGCCAAAGCTGGGGTTAACACACCAATAAACAATTAACTCAGTGTTGGCACCCCGGAGTCCTTCATTGATCGCCCATCACCCTTGAAGCCGTTGCTTGCCATTCCTGTACCTGACGTACGCGTCTCTTTGGCTGTCCACCTGTTGCAGTTGTTGCGGTGTGTAGCACTTCCCAGATATCCGCCATGAACCCGGCCATGCATAAAAATGAAAACACAAACACACACGATTAGTGTTTATGGCCTCCTGACGAAAGCCGCAGTACACATGCCCGTATTACATCCCCGTCACATGCTAAACCTTAGCTAAGATCGGCACCAGACACATTCCAATAAACTCGCCACCACAAGTATTTAGCCTCGCATCAGTCTGTGTCACATGCGGAGTATATGAATTAGAATTACATATATGGTGCCCAATAGTATGACCCTTAGTGAATAATAGACCTGAGTCTTAGCGGTGAGGAGCACGTCATGCAGCAGGCGTGTCTCCAGCCATACATCGTGAAAACAAAGATGAATGATTAGTGCCTTTCGTATTTATATGACCAAATTCGCAAGTCAGCGCTTACTTTGTGAGACTGTACATCCCCTTTTCACACCCACCCCCGCTTATGGTGCCTAGATACTGTCAAGAAGAGGAGGTCGGTGGTGCACAGCTAATGTTGTAGTGATGGTGGGAGAATTTCTTTCAAATTTAGGGGTGCTCTCGAGGGTGGTGTCTTCCGTCAGGCACCAAACGATAATAGAAACAGTGGTGTATGCAAAGATTGCTAATACATCCCCTTTGGAGGCACACCGGGTGTGATCAATAAACGTGATTCACAAAAAATATATGTTCATGATTTATTCATCATATTTCCTTGTAAGTAGATCAAGCGTTTGATATTGTTTTCATATCAGCCTTATGGCAGTTCATTCGCTTTAATGGCACAAGAACTTTTCTCCAATGCATTTCGGGCCAAGCGGCCCTTTTTCACGGAGCGCTGCGGAGGAAAACAAAAAAGCGGCGGTGAGGTACTGTTGCCGTGAGGGTATCCGTGGGGAAAATAAACCGTGTCTATGTGTGAGGGAGTAAAGGTTGATTAATCGGTGTGTCTAAAGGGCGTGCTTGACGGGGAGTGAGGTGGAATTTTACCGCGTAAGTTAAAGTGCGCTTAATAGCGAAACGAGGTCGGATGATAAAATAAAGGTGAACCTGACTTACTTCATGTCCAAGCGTAGCGGAGTTCGCTAGTGCACGGTTGCGTAGTTTGTGAAAGTGAGGTGAGGTGGGAGGGCATTATAAGGGAGTGTGACTAAACGGAGGTGGTGAGGCAGGTAAACGGTGGAAATAGAAGACGGTGCTAAAGAAGAACAAACTCAGGTGGGATGGTGGTGGCCATCTTATGATGGTATATTTAACGTGGCAACGTGATGGTGAGGGGGCAAGAAGCAAAGGTGTAATAGGAACAAGTAAAGGTACAGTAGACATACTGAATGTACATTACAGGTAACAACTATATTCAATGCGGTCGTTAAGACCATGTGGTTTCTGAGTCTGTAAGAGGTAAATCCACTCAAGTTCACGTTTGAGTAACTGTTTATGGTTGTCAGTTCCTTCTCGCTTTGTGACAATTTCCAAAACGATGAATTTCAGTTGTGCGATGGAATGGCGTGATTCTGCTAAATGCATGGCAAGATTAGATTTTTCTTGTTTCACCCGTATATTAGATTTGTGTTCATTCAAACGGGTTTTTATTTTACGTTCTGTCTTCCCGATGTAGAGTTTCCCGCAGGGGCATTTCAAAGCGTAAATTAAGTTCATTGAATCGCATGTGGCATCAACATGCAATTTGATAGTGTTACCCTTCATAGGGTGTTGGATGGTATTGCCCTTAATTATGGAATTGCAATGACTGCAATTTAGACAAGGTTGTGTTCCTCGGTGTTGTTTGGTGGTTGGCGTTGGTTTGGACAGGATTTCCTTGAGGTTCTGACTTCTTGTATAAGCGAACAAGGGAGGTTTATCAAATATGCCCCGAAAGTCAGGTTCAGCTTGTAAGATAGGCCAGTGCTTGAGGATAATTTTCTTGTATGTGGGACTTGATGTCGAAAATTTAGATACAAGTACCATGCGAGATTCCTTGTCTTTCTTGTGTTTTGTGAGGCAGTCTTGTCGAGACATCTTGGCTACGCGGTTCTTCGCGTGGTTGAGAACGTCCTCTGGGTAACCTAGTTGGCAAACTAGTGACACTGCCATATCCTTTTTGGATGTCAATATCAAAATCACCCCTCAAGGATTCACCACCGACCTTCACCGAAAATCCACGGATCGTAATAACACCTTACACTACTCCAGCTTCCACCAAGGTTCCCTCAAAAAACATCTACCATTCTCTCAAATGGTACGCGTCAAACGCATAGTGTCAGATGACAACTTACTATCCACACGCATTAACGAAATGCATGAACGATTCACTGATCGTGTTTACCCAGAGGACGTTCTCAACCACGCGAAGAACCGCGTAGCCAAGATGTCTAGACAAGACTGCCTCACCTTTACTTGTTCCTATTACACCTTTGCTTCTTGCCCCCTCACCATCACGTTGCCACGTTAAATATACCATCATAAGATGGCCACCACCATCCCACCTGAGTTTGTTCTTCTTTAGCACCGTCTTCTATTTCCACCGTTTACCTGCCTCACCACCTCCGTTTGGTCACACTCCCTTATAATGCCCTCCCACCTCACCTCACTTTCACAAACTACGCAACCGTGCACTAGCGAACTCCGCTACGCTTGGACATGAAGTAAGTCAGGTTCACCTTTATTTTATCATCCGACCTCGTTTCGCTATTAAGCGCACTTTAACTTACGCGGTAAAATTCCACCTCACTCCCCGTCAAGCACGCCCTTTAGACACACCGATTAATCAACCTTTACTCCCTCACACATAGACACGGTTTATTTTCCCCACGGATACCCTCACGGCAACAGTACCTCACCGCCGCTTTTTTGTTTTCCTCCGCAGCGCTCCGTGAAAAAGGGCCGCTTGGCCCGAAATGCATTGGAGAAAAGTTCTTGTGCCATTAAAGCGAATGAACTGCCATAAGGCTGATATGAAAACAATATCAAACGCTTGATCTACTTACAAGGAAATATGATGAATAAATCATGAACATATATTTTTTGTGAATCACGTTTATTGATCACACCCGGTGTGCCTCCAAAGGGGATGTATTAGCAATCTTTGCATACACCACTGCCTAGATACTGTCCACACCCGTCTGACATAGGCCTGTATGACAAACCCTAGGCATATCATGCCACCTTGCCCACGCACAAGGGTGTAACGGTACTGCGTGATGCCATACAAACGCATCAATACTGCGTGATATTACCGAATCCAGTCTGTCTGCTACAAAGGCGCCCACATGTGCGCCAGCCAGATGTGATGCAGACAGCAAGGCAAGTCATGTTTCACACTACAACTTAAGACTGTGTGTTATCTAACACAAATCATACTGTGACATATGTTTATGTGTACTCGTGTGTCACAAACCACCTACTCATTATGCAAATGATGCAAACGAAAAGGAGAACCGAGTGGGCAGCTTATGTTTGTGAACTGAGCTGGACTTGAATTAATCTCAGCCACTGATAGTTACACCGGCCACAACCCAGTCTATTGGTATTTTGTCTAAAAATAGTCACTTCACTTAAGATCCGGCCCTATGATGTCCAGTCCTATGTAAAATAGTACTGGCCGCTATTAAACAAACCGAACAAAATTTTTACAGCCTTATCAATATAGGGGCTGGCAGACATTTCTGTATTATTCTTGGATAGGCACTTGCCATTGATAACACTATAACTCAGGTACGCGTAATTAATATTAATTAGGGGGAACTAAATCCTCCAGCAAGAGCACATTTAGTGGGCGTGAGCAGCTGCTCGTGTTTCCGTTCTATTGTATTTAGCACTATTTGCTTAGTGTGATATGCCTCCTTCAGTCCATTATGGGCGCAAGGGTGCTCCCTATGTTAAGAAACGAATATTATACGCAGGAGTGAATTTCTGGCATTTCCTATCCGAAAGTGCACAATTATTGAGTGCACAGAGCTGCTTTTGTTCTTTCATTTTAGCACCATTTCTTACCAAATATTGAATCCTTGCGTCGTTTTTTGAATTCAAGGGGGCACCTACAGCACCCGGTATTCCTAGGCGGTCTCCCATCCAGGGACTAGCCCGACCCTGCTTAGCTTCCGAGATCGCACACATTCAGGGTGGTAGAAGGGGATAACAGGGGTGACTGGAAAGCGTAAAAGACCACTACCCCTTCCTCAGACCGCAGTAATAATGCTCAAGTCTCATATTTCATCATTGAAACATTTCCATCCATTGTTGTTACCCATTCGATTGATACTGCTTGTAAGCATTGGCAAAGGAATAGACTTGTTTTAGGTGCCAGTCTGTTGTGTTAAATGTCTGGATGTAGTCCCAGAAAACATACAAAGGGCATGCTTTGTGAAGCGCAGGATTATAGTTAACATTTCTAAGGCCAGACCGTACTTTAAATAGTCCAACCCTCATGGAAGGGATTCATAGCTATGCTTCTTTGGCTCTGTCCCTTTTAGAGACCCCACTAAACTCCTTTAACCCACTTAAGAATACTGCTTTGGCACTTATGTATGATTACCCTCAGAAAAGAAATCAGAGTTTCTGTATCTGCAACTCGCAGTCTCTCCATAGTCCCTGTGCATCAAAACTTTATCGATAGATCAGTGGGTCAAGACGCCTACTGCAGGTAAAATGTGAATCCCAGTAGTTAAACTGGTGACCTTATTATGGTTGATAAGTCATCATCAGAAGGATGAGGGATACTTGCAGCTGTTACCAATGCATTGCAGTAGGGCTGTTCATGTCTGAAACACCCAAATTGATAATGTTTTTACTGTGCCAGTTTCTGACACATTACATAGATTATACTTGTAGAGTGCATCAGGACGGCTGTTGAAGGTTAGAAATGCTACTATAATATGGGTGATCGTTAGTGCACCATGATGTAGTTATCCTTAGTGCATCAAGTGCAGTGGCGCCAGGCCCCAAGGTTGTGAAGGACGCACAGCACGCCCAATTAAGTCCATTACTAACTATGGGTAAGAGAGACTCGTTCTTATTGCTTGCATCAAGATCCATGGCTCACTTGCTTACACAAAGACCATTCAAACTGACAAATAGAGCCAAGATATCACTCTAACTACACAAACAGCCATGTGCAAAGACAGACACCACAGCGCTACCCTTTAAAATCCCACTAGTAAGGTTTATGTTCACTGGTCAGTGCGTTAGTTTTACCGGGCAGGACCCAGCTCTCTCTAGGACACAGCTCTCTCTAAGGCACAGCTCCCTCTTTGCTTAGTACACTGGGGCCCTGCACGGAGAAGGGTGGTAGCGTTATTCCTTAAAACCCCTGCCTGTTCACATAATCAAAGCAACATACTACAGACAGCGTGGAGCGCGCCAAGCATTGCACATAAAATGTGGATGAAAAAACTGGGAGCGTGTCTCTCAAAGGGGCGTGGCCGATGTAATTAAGGGCGTGGTTTAAAATTACGTAAGCTAAACATCTGTGCTTAGCATAGTGTGCTGCCCTAATTGTGTTTTGCTGTTTCCGTCATTGCATCCAGATATATGATACAACAACAAGTAACATCATACCTACAAGGTTATTTTTCAATGGTTGTTAGTTGCATAAGATAAATAAGCAGCAACTATGGCTTGTATATAATATTGAAAAAGCTTCCACTTAAAGCCCTGGTCGTGACACCACGACGATGTTTTCCAAAAGGAGAAGGGAAATCCATAGTGAAAATGAATCTCTTTAAAGGATTTCCCTTCCCCTACAACGCTCACCTGGCATGACGTCAAGCCATAACTTCTCCACTAGTGAGAAGTGAGCAGTGTGAGCACTCGCACATCAAAGTGCCTGCTGTCCCTGCAGTCTGGAAGAAACAGAGCACCTGTGCCAGGGCACAAAACAGAGACTGATAGAGACCCGTCTCGACTGCCGGTGCTTAGACCCAGCCCGCCCCACGTAAAAGCCCTGGAGCTGGAGATCATACTGCGGATAATGTTGTTCAAGGTTACTGGACCCTGTGCTTCAATGCTCTGATATTGTACACCGTTATATGAGAGGTTTTCGTGCAAATATTAAAATATCGTTTGTCAGCAGGAATGCACAAAACGTTTCCCTATTTCTACGAAATTAGTGCTCGCTCTGTACAGCAGTATTACAAATTAGGTGCCACCTGGGATTTGTAAAGCAACTAAATCATCACTATCCTTCTCTGTCCCTCAGAGGCGCACCGGGGGTCTGTCCAAGGCTCCACAGAGATTATTAGAGGCTCGGAAAGAATCCAGAGTCCCTGGAAGCCACCACCAGGCCACCAACAGGCCACATTGTGTCTGTGATTGCAACAAAGGACCATCTTCACCTTCACGAGTCACCGAGCTGACTCAGAGCGCTTTACATAGCACCAGTAAAGTTACACAGGGATATTAAGTGATTAGCCCCAAATCTCAGGAAGTTTGACGACATTATTGTGACTCGAACGCTCTAGCTGTTCGGCCAACTCCATTTCTGATCAAGGTTCACCCACAACCAGCTGCCCCGCATGCGCACAACACCCGCGCTGGAATCACACGGTACCCGCAGCCAATGGCTCACCTTCAAGCCAGCGCCTTGCCGAAGTCAGGGCCAATGCACCACCGTCTCTGCCCGCACTTGGGCACCGCTGCCCGGAGCGTGAAGACTCGTCCATTCCTCCCAAGTGCTGCTGCCACCACGCGCACACGCCGCCCGCATGTATATTGCCTCAGCTGTTCTCCTGGGTTCCACAACGCGAAACCGGCTGGACCCGTCCCCCGACGAAAAGGAGAACTCAACTGCTGCTCTCCCGGGCTCCGCAGCTCCACTCCCGCCGATTGCGATGCTCTCCATGCGGACCTACAAAACAAAGAAAAGAGAAAATTAAAAGCCCCCACAGCGGGGCGAGGAGCGAGCCTGGGAAGCGCGGGCACAAAGAGAACGCCTCCCGCGCTCCCCAGGCTCTTAAACCCCCCCTTTGCCAAGGGACCCGCCCCCTTGACCTGGAAGTGCAAAACGGCTTCCGGGTCCCTGGCGGGACCCATGGACCAATCCGGGCGGGTGAGGGGGGGGCGGGCCCAGCCATGTGTGCGTGGGGGCCGAGCGTCCCTCCTATCCTTTCTCCAGCCATGCACTGAAACGTAGGGTTTTTGCATACCTAATGTGACCTACAGAGTTGATTTTACATACAGATAAGTGGCCTACATTGTCAATCTACATTTATTCGGTGTTCCCCTACACTCCTCCTCGGGGATGATTTTGTAAAAACTTACCATAGTCAATATATTCAATTTATTTCCAGATTCAGAACTCAAAGGACGCAGACATGTTTGCATGCTTTCCTTACTACACTGACTCTGCTGTTTCTGCATAGCTGTTACCAGTTACTCACTGACCAAACTCTTGGTCATGGCCGAGACTCCTTATGTTGGTTGTAAAAACACTTCCTCGGTCTAACAGTGCATACCTTGCTCCTATAGAGTACTAAGGAAACTCCTTACCAGTTTGTGAAAGGAGCACGGTATAGGCCAAGCCTAACCAGTGCCTACCTTGATCCCTCTGCCTATGGGGAAAAAGGCTTTCTACTGCTCCTCTTCCTACTAGCTAGTTCACACAAATTTCCAGCACACACTTATAAAGGTAACCCTCCACCAGCATACCGTGCATAGGTTACATATGTGGTATAGCCTTCAATCCCACTCTGTGGTCTCACCTCTTCCCACCAGCATCAGCACCTGTGCACAGATTTGTCCTGTTGAAGTCCTTGAAGGTATATGGTAGTTACCCATTTTGTGTGCTCTCTTCTTGTGCACACACTCTACTTCAAACATTATCTTTGTTCATACAGTTTATAATGTGATGATCCTGGATGTAATTTGAGATGTCATCAGCGATGTCATTTTTTATTTCATTTACAGTGAATTTCGAACGTCAGTTGTGGTTTGCCCGCTTCTCATAACTGCCAAATTTCAGTGTTTATTTAGGTTATGTTTCACAACCTGATGTTACTTTTACTGGGTTTTAAGGGAAAATGCGATGGCTTTAAAAACAAACCTTAATTTGTTATGAGCAAAGATACCTATAATGTTCCTATAGTATAGTTTTTTTCAGTGAATAAATGCATGTTCTTGGTGAAGGTTCTATACAGTGTTAGTCAAACAAAGATGAACATAATTTATCCAAAGACATCAATGAATTTCTCCTAATTAGGCTAATGACAAAATGTATTTGCAGTTTTTTCACTTCTTCCGGCGCGCTCCCAGTGAAACATTCTTGTACTTGCAATGGAGCTAAGCTTGTAGAGTCCCTTATCTCAAATAATTGGCAATAATTTGTCAGGCGCACACATTTCTCTCAGTGCAGCACAGTTTATGTCTACTCCTTCACCCATGGGGCTTCTGAAACAAATAACAAGGTGACATAATAGTCCATTGCATTTCAGTTGGATGTAAACAAGCATTCGTCTCAGAATCACTTTGTTCCCCATGCACAATCTGCTGCTCTCCTTTTCAATGTTGATAGATAACTCACTGTGGTTAGATGTGGAAGCCAAATATTGGGAATTCAGGAGGGTGAGTTTAGAAAATTGGTGCAATCTGAGGTCGTATTGACTCAGCTTGTGTTTTGGGCAGCGGACAGCTCTGAGGTGTCCTAGTTCTTTTGTGTAGAATAATATCCTCGCCATCTGCAACAGCATGAAGATACCTGCACTACATTGATGATATCCTCGTAACTTGAACCTCTTGGGAACATGACCTCATACAGTTCCAGAGACCTTGCCATCAAAACAGGACAGCTGGCAACATAACACAGTGTACTGCAGACAAACAGACTAAGTTGGCTACCTGAAGATAATGGTGACCCTGCTTTCCAGTGATGGGGAACACCTTTTTCTGGTCTGTCCTGCTATCCCCTGTTTCCAGGGCCCTCAAAGTTAACCATGGGAGGACTTGGAACCAGAGTTCCTCAAAAGTTTGGCCTGATATTTAATGTAATTTAGGTATCGCTGAAGCCTTTGAGTCTCTATTGTGTGAGGAGAGATTGCTTAGATTTACATAAAAAAGTTTCAGCCAAAAGAGGGGACCTAAAAGTGATTTAAAGGAAGTCATTTTGGGTTTGGCAGACTGGACAAATTCCCATAGATGGGCATTTTTCCCTCTTTACAAGACCCACAAGTCCTGCTTCATAGAGGGGTAGGGGAACCATCTGGTTTCCGATACCAGAGCCACAGCTGCATCTGCCATAGATACCTTTTATCCATGAGGCCCATCTTCTTAAGGGCTAACAGCTAATAAATGTTAGAAGACCATCCCATTTAGGAGCCTATTTATTTCTCGCAGGAAAAAAAACAGAAATTTCCCTGGTACGCAAGGAGAAAACTCCCAACTTATCAGATACATTTCCTTTGTCACTCAGAAAGAACCCCCCTCGGAGAAACAGAGCCATGGCATTGCAGCCTTGTAGCAATGATTATTGAAAGTGATTTAGGTGAAAATGCTCCATCAACCAGGGCTCGACAAATCCACTCGCCCGCTCGCATTTGCGAGGGAGAATGGATAAGGACGAGCTATTTTTAGGTCCTACTCGCCCTTTCTGGCGAGTAGGAAGACAAACTAACTTTTGTCCTCTGTCTTTGAAAACGGAGCAAAAGTGACAAGATAACAAGATTTAAAGGCATTTTTATTGCTCACAAAGGGACTAAGCAATAAAGACGCCTTAAATCTTGTTAATTGGTCACTTTTGCTCCTTTTTCAGAGACAGAGGTCAAGAAGGTTGCAGTTGGGTCGAGGGGATTTTCCAAGTTACTAGACCTGCAGGACTTGTACCATTTTTTAGGTCGAGCAGACCTGCATTCAATGCGAAGCATTGATTGCTGTCTGCTTCGACAACTATTGTCAGCCGTTTTGGGGAATGTAGACACGAGTCAGACACGCGCTTTTGCAGTCCGTTTTGACCGCGGGAGCGCGCTTCTGAGACGCGCTTGCGCAGACGAACTCACAGCCCCTGCTTTCGCTGCGCTCGCACTCGCATGCATTAACGGCGCACACACACAGACACAGCCAGCCCCCACCCCTCTGCACGCACGCACACACACACACAGGCGCGCGCACAAATACACACGCTGCCGCCCCCTGCACACACACAGACACGCACGCATACACACGCCGCCGCCGCCGCCCTCTACCCTCCCACACCGCCCCCATTACAACTAAGCCCCACTCACCGCATCGCCGCCACTCCTGACTTCTGCAGCCACCGCGGGGCATCAACCCCGTGGGCGCGGGCTTCACGGAAAACGGAAGTCCCGCCCCACGACAGGCGTGACGCTCCCGAACTTCCGTTTTCAGGATGCGCACGCTCGCGGCTTGTTTTCCTTTCTTGTCAGATTGGCGAGAGCTGGAAATCCTTCCAATGGCTCGGAGGGTGAGTCGCTTGTGTGTGGCTCTAGTGAGCGATTGTTGTTGGTATCTCTTGAATAATCGTTTGAACTTAATCGGGGCCCGAGGAGGCCGTACCCGACAACAGTAGAATCTTAGACCTCCAAAAGAATGCACATTCCTAATAAGAACACACAAAACAGCGCAGCCGCTTAGCTTCAGCACGGTCGAATATACAATGTCGAGTTTTTCAGTCTCTCTTCGATCCGTTTTGTCTATGTTGGTAGCACTTTTTGTAGCGCTTAACTCTAGAGCGCTGAAAATCATATCGTTTGGACTGGCTGTTTTTTTTTTTATCCACCCACACCCCAACCCTGTCGGTATCTGATGACGAAACATTTATTTAGTAGCGCCTAAATTGGCACCAATTTGATGCATCATCAGGGAACGAGTCCTAATTTGTGTGCGCCCTTGGACAACGCTCTTACGTGTCCAACCTCCATCAGAGGCTCACAACCCGGCCACAGCCCCAATGTATTTGTTATAGAGCGAGCTGCACAGTACTGATGATTGGTCCGTTCTTCGTCCATTATGCCTTGTACTGAGTGCTAGGATTGGCCCCTGTCTTCTCATGTTCACCTAGCGAGACTTAACTTTAGAATCTGTGACTCGAGCAGGGCATGCATATTAGTTTACTTTAGGGAATGTTTAAAATGCCGTGGTGATGAGTTTGGCCCAATTGCTTGTTCTTTGAGATGTCACAGAGAGGATGCCTGCCGCCACCAAAACCAGCAGGTTTGCCTTGAGATCTAAGCTTACATTAACACAAATAGCACAGGTACGGAATGGAAAGCTACAGGGCTGTCTGCTGTAATGCAGTGTTGGTGCAGGAAAGACACTCTTGTTCTCCTCCCAATGCACATATCCATGGGTGGGCACAGGTTGAGTAGTGTGTAGATCAGTGTATATACATATTTAGAATTTGTCAGTTGAAATACCGAGTGTAGTTAGATGGCAGAGTGAGTGTAGTGAGAATGTCAGCAGTTGGATATTTCAGAGTGAGTCTATGATGGTGTATGTGATGATGGGGGAGTGTGTGGGTGCTTCGATTTTACTTATTTCGCAAAAATGCCCTTATGTGTTCACTCCCTCGTTTATTGACATGGGCTTCCTTAACAGCCCAAGATGCATGCGACCCAAGACCAACCTCTGCTAAGAATCAATCGATTAAATCTTGCCCACAGCCTTTTACCCCTAAAAAATCATGGAGTTAGAGCAGATAGGCTACTGCACCCACAATCCCCCAAGCATCCTAAAACGCGAGTTCTGTTCTTTGCTGACCTAAGAGCGCGGTAGCCTCACACGAGCAGCTAGTCAGATCGGCGCTGCGGGCGTGAACCCGGAGTGGCTGCACACCGGCACCGTTGAAGATATGGGCCTAACTGCAGCCAAGAGCGAACCTGCCAGCGTGGACAGAGTCAAGGCGCAGGTAACCTCCTTAGGGCACGATCGTGCTCCAGGGAAACACTTGCACAGGGTCCTCAGCCTGAAGGCATGAGAAGCCGTGGGAAACGTGTTGTGAGGTGACAAAGCCGGGGGATGCCACAACTTCAACTGCTTGCGACAAGACTTACTGCTGGACGTAGATGAGTGTCGATGTCCACGGGAACGGCTCAGTGAAGGGACCAGAGAGCGGGAAAGAAACAGATCGGATGGTTGCGACAACCATGCTGACAGGGTTTCAGGCTGTCGCTCCCGCAGCGCCTTTGGCTTCAGTTGTTAATTGCCATCGCACTTCTCAGTCGTGGTGCTTGGCCGAGGGTAGAAAACGAGGTTTAAAACCAGAAAGCATAGAAAACAAGCATTGGCATAGCCAATAAGTTTCGTCTTTGGGACCTTTCAAGTGTTTTGTCACATCTGCTGCTTAATCTGTCACACACAATTTTAGCAGAGGCAGCAGGAGTGCTTGGTTATTTCAAGGAACCTACTGCTTGAAGCTGGAGATCTTGATAGACAGCAGGCAGCCATAACACCCACCATTTATGGTGCGAACTGCTTCTCCTCTGGCAACTGCTGGTGCTGAGTCTGCTCTGGGAGTCAGTGGGGTCAAAGCAGGCAGAGTTGGAATAGAGTCGGATCTGCTGGGTTCCCGATCCAGCATCTAGCTATTCATGAGTCAAAACCAGGTCCACATCAACCAATGTGAATTGTTGGGACTGCGCCATAGTTTGGTGTGTCTGCTTCAGGACATATACACCGGCGCAGACATACATTCTGCCTGTGCGTCTGATCAGTACAACAGCGTGCAGGGCAGGGGGAATGGGGGACTTTCCTTTCCCGCTTGCAGGCCTCAATTCACGGGTAGGGAGAAATTATCCATTTAATGATGTCATTCTATTCTCCTAAATTTATGCCGCACATGGTTACCCAGAAGGGCCTCTCAGCGATCAAGATGTAACCTTGCGGAAACTCAAGCTTGTGACCTTTAGATCACAGCACTGTCCAGGGTGAGCGTTTAGCTCACTAAACCATCTTTTCTACTCAATCAGTTAACCTCACATTTAGAAAGTGCTTTATGCACCTTTACTGTTTCCTTAAATCTTTGAAGGAGCACAGGAGACTTGAAAATGCAGAACCAGGAGACAGGCAGGGACAAGATATGGAGAACGAGGATGGAGATGCCACAGCACATTAACTCAATGGCCAATATTTTTGTGGGAGTTATTGAATTGGTACTGAGAGGTAAGGTAGGGAGAGGTGAAGCAGCATAGGAGATGGTGGGATGCAGGAGGGAATAATGTAAGAAGGGAATAGAATCCAGGCTCTGATGGGACATTAGATCAAGCCAGAGAGTGCGCTCGCGAGGTAGGAGAATGTTCATTTGTCTCCAAACTGCCACCTCCCTCTCAAAATTCTACTGTCAGTTCTCTCGTGCAGCCTCACCTTCAGCTGAAAAGGGACTTGTGCAGTTCAACTCATTTCCCTATGATCTCAGGTTTCAGGGAGGGAAGAGAAGTCAGGGTGAGTTAAGGATTTTTCAACAGGGTGCAATAGGCTTAGTCCTAGCAAGTGTCTAACCATAAGTGGTCTCAACTATGTTTTACAAATTCAGAATTTCACCCTAGACGATGTGACCACCACATCACTCAGGGAGACCACCACATCACTCAGGGACACCACCACATCACTCGGGGACACCACCACATCACTCAGAGACACGACCACATCACTCAGGGGCACCACCACATCACTCAGGGACACCACTACATCACTCGGGGCACCACCACATCACTCGGGGGCACCACCACATCACTCGGGGGCACCACCACATCACTCGGGGGCACCACCACATCACTCAGGGGCACCGCCACATCACTCAGGGGCACCGCCACATCACTCAGGGACACCACCACATCACTCAGGGACACCACCAAATCACTCAAGGTCACCACCACATCACTCGGGGACACCACCACAACACTCAGGGACACCACCACATCACTCGGGGACACCACCACATCACTCGGGGACACCACCACATCACTCGGGGACACCACCACATCACTCGGGGACACAACCACATTACTCTGGGACACAACCACATCACTCTAATACACCACCACATCACTCAGCACCACAACAGCTCTGTCCTTGCTTGCTACCAAAAAGCATTGCCATAGCCAATAGGACTCGCATTAGGAAAGTGTAAGCTATTGGCTTTGTGAATAACAATGCTATTAATTTATATATTTTCAAAGCGAACACATATTTAAAAAAATTGTCATTTACAATACCAATAGCTCACACATTCCTAATGCGAGACCTATTGCATTGCAAATGCTTGTTAGATTTGTCGAGCCCTGTCAACTCTATGGACAACTCTCCAAGCCACAAAATATCCCTTGAGCCTTAAGTAATCAAGGGTCCCTAATGTGTAAACGTTTTTTATTGGCAACTGTGCCTAGAACCAAACTCCTATGTGAAGTGTGCTGATGTTTCGTATTGGTAAGGGCTCCTGCATGTCATCAACAATGCACGACCCTAATCATAAGCATGATGCTCAGAAAATCCAGTGCTTAGAAAAAGATCAGGCCACAGAGTCAAATGTCTTGTTGATGTCTAGTAAGCCAGCCCCTGCGTTCACATCATGATAGCTTTGCATCATGAAATTTGACAGACAGTGAAGTTTCAGATGTGTAATGCTCTTGATTTAAAAAATATAAAAAGGAAGCTGATTGATCTTAATGTATAAGCACAGTTGTATGAATAGAGCCATCTCGTTCAAATCAATGCCTATCAATGTTTAGTAGATTTTCGTTCATCTAAAAGTAAAAAAACAAAAAACACAATAAAACCATTGAAAGGTCTAACAATGACTGCAGTACTGGATCGCATATGTGGATTGAAAACATTTAGGGGCCTGTTTTCTAAGCTCCAGTTCTGCCCAGTGTCCCACCCCAGGGTCAGAAGTCAGACAGTTGTTCCACTAGAAGTAGCAAACTGCAATGTAGAGGTTACTCTCTGACAAAAGCAGTCGACTGTCTTGGGCGTTTCACAGCTAATGAAAAGAAAACTCCTTCAGAGGAGGGACCGAATTATTCGTACCAGAGATGGTGAATTTAATTGCTGTCTTCTCTCATACCTGACCTGAGGATTTCTTCAGTTCACAAATACCTACGTTTTGTTGGGGTGGTGAAAAAACTAGCCTGAAGGCTCAACACTTCCATCCAGGTACCAAATGTCCCTACCTATGTCCACCAATCTCTAAGGCCTGCATCCTTTCTTTTCAACAAGGTATCCTCGTCCATTTCTGCTAAGACTTTTAAAGCGGACACCTGCTATGCAAACCTGCTTAAAGTTTTAGAAGAAAAAAATATAGGGCCCCGGAATTGAACCAATAATGCATTTGAGGAATTACCCCCGGGCTCAGTAACTGTTTCACTGACCTAGAAAACAAGCATTGGCATAGACAATAGGTCTCGCCTTTGGGACCTTATAAGTGTTCAGTTATCCAGCACAATATCCTTGGTGCAACAACATCAACTTTTGCATGGCTAAACACTTATAAGGTCCCAAAGGCGAGACCTATTGGCTATGCCAATGCTTGTTTTACTAGTTGAAAGCCGAGGGAGGAAAACCTGAGCTTAGTCTGCAACTTTTACCTAGACGTGGGTTTGTGTACATTTGAAACAAACAATTAATCATGCTGTCAGTTTGGTAACGTAATTATTTTGATTGTATACTTATTCTCATGATAACCATATTTAGCGCTTGAAAAATTACCTGTCCTGCAGTGCATTTTCATGTGCGTTTGTGTAATTATGAACGATTAAAAACTCTCACAGTTTTCAGACTCCATATTAACCATACATGCTTCTAACATGGTGGCCTCTGCCACAGTAACGTGACGGGCCTGCCTTTCCTTGGGGCACTACTAAGCATTTGCAACTCAAGCCTGCAATAACTTCAAGACATGCCGTATTCTAAACTGTAACACAATGCAGACTTGAATGAGTCCATTTAAAAGCATGGTCTATCCCCAAACTTCAAATAATAACTTGCAGTGAAGTACAACCTGACTTTGATTGCAAAACCTTGATAAATATGATACCAATCAGGTATTTTGAAGGGTTGTCTACCACATGCTCCTTTCTGACACAGAATCAGTAGCCATTTGGAATTCCATTTTAGGAGTCAAAAAGCATTTCCCACTTCTCAAATGGTAAGCGCAATAAGCATTTACATGGTCGCAGAGGCCTAATTATAGCATTGTTGACCGTGAAAATGATTTGTTCATCTGGCCCTACGATATCTCGAGCGGTCCGGCGGGGAGCAGAGTCCCTAATGCAGGCCTGCACACCATAAACATAAGCTGGGCAGATGTGCTTTGAAAGTTTGTTTACGTATTACGTGTAACTAATGCACAGAAGGGGCGTGCACAAAGCAGATTCAGCAATGGGTTTAACTTTAGAAATGTTAATAAGAGGAATGTGTATACCTAGGGTTAAGTGGTCTTAAATAAGTTACGGTCCCGCCCCCAAAGCTTCAAATAAGGTCCATGTTAGGCAGAGATGGTTAATGCCAAATCGCTGCCTGGCATCCCAAATGCGAAAGGTGGAGATGCAGGGCTGAGTACCATGATACAGGGGTTGAGAAAGGCCCCTGCAGGCAAGGGACCATTCAAGAGGGGCTCCATTCAACCCAAGGCCAATGAATGTGAGATATGGGAGACTCCGGGGTCCGTTACCACATCCTGCATGGAGGCCCCAGCTACGCCACTGAGTGTGGGGTGGGGGTATGACGTAAGCGATGATCTACGTTCGAAGCCAGCCACACTACTTTATTCCCGAGAAGTATGAACGCCAGGGCAGCAGCACTGTTGAGCACTTTCAAGGTGCACTCTGCACACTACCAGGGCAACCCCGGCCACGTACATGCTGCCGGAGAGTCTTGCATCACAAACGGAAGTGGCAAGTGATCACGGTGCTGAGCATGAAAGGAGTACTGTGGGTCTTGGGATGAAAGGCGCGTTAAGAAAGTAGGTTCAATACACACACCCATGCTTCTACCCCGGCCAGCCCTCGTGGTGCCCTTGCTCTCCGAAGCTCCTTTCATGCTGGTGTCTGGATAGCAGTAGCTGCGATTGCATCTGACAGGCCTTGCTCTTGGCGGCACGTGCTCCTCTGCAGTACTTGGATACATTTGCAGGAGAACGGCTGGGCTCGACGTGGGTATTACAACATCCCGGGCTGAGGTGAAAGGTCAGGCCCCGGTATTCGTTTTTGAAGTCGTGTCGGGCCCGAATCGCCAACAGGTAGCGCGCGGCTTTTACACAGTCTGTGCCTCTGCGGTGAGTGTGTAACCTTTTTACCTCTCCTGCCTAGGCCCTCGGTAATTGCTGCGCTCGTCTCTTGCTGACTGTCAGGCCACAAAGCTATCGCCTGAGACGAGCGCAAAAAGGAAGAGGCCCAAGGCATATCGCAGGGGCTGATAGCGCAGACACTTACGGCAGGAGCAGTGGCGCGCACAAGCAGATAACAAGCCCAGGATTGGTGTGCGCACACACCAACCTAAACAGAGGGCCCCTGTGCGCCGCTGCTGGCGTTTCACTGTTTGTAAGGGAAAAACAAGCACGCCACTGCTAATTAAAAACAGATGGCCACTGCATGCGTTTGCTGGCTCCCGAGAGCAAAACGCTCTGAGAGTAAATATTTCCCAAAAAGCTGGGACATCCACATGCCTTTGGTCAATTGCGTACTATAGCCAGATGCAAAGGCCAAAAGTGTGTGCGCACCACATGCACAAGCTTCTACAACAGCTGAAGTGATTCAAAGAGGCCTATTCTAGAAAGCGCATGCGCACTGCGCTAGGCTCGACCTAAAAATCCCTTGTGCTAATTTTCTTTTGCCCCTCCTGACCAGGAGATCAGATGAATAAATGCAGTAGGTGGAAAACATTTTGCCTAACATCTGCAGCCACTTTGAAAGCGGCAACAGCAATGTCCCTTTGGAGTCAATACAAAAAAATGGTGGTAATCTTTGTTGTGGTTTACGTAGTTTCTGACCGTAGACAAGGGTGAAGAGTTTTGGGAGTCACTGGACGGTTACCTTATGACCTCCATCAATATTTTAAGTGCTACAAATCATGTGATTGATTCTGATGAAAATACAGCTTTTTATCCAAACGTTTTCAATGTATGATTTTCAATCTTGACTTGATTAATCTTTAGTATTGGTGCCCTTTTAAGAGCTACTAGTTTGTCTGGAGATATGGTTAACACAGAGCATTTGTGCCCTTTATTTGTCTAATAATATATCTGGTGTAAGTACTCACATTGGTATTCTCCTTGCCTGAAGTGGATTGTGATCAAACCAGGTTAGTAAAAGTGCCCATATCTGGTTGATACATCCAGTTTATTTAATCCAAAATGTTTTAACCTCCTATCAATGTGACAGATTGGAATACTGTTTCCTGCTACTGCTGTGAGGTTCAAAGGCATGACACAGAGCCTAAAACCTTTTTCTACATAGTGGAGTTTTTTATTACAGATTCCGATACCCAAACCACCAGAAGATCCACAGCCCAGTGGTTAAACGCCACAAAACGAGGTATAGGATCCCTTTCAAAGAAATAACCATGTTTCCTGCTGAGCTAGATAGCAATAACATTATCATTTTAAATGTTTGCTCTTATTCTCACTGTGAGTTCTCTGCCACAGAAATGATTTACTCTGTCATCTTGGATTGTTTAATCGATAGGGGTGCTGAGGGACTCCACGTATTTCAAAAGAAAACTAGAACTTAGGAAAAATATGAATAAATCAAGAAGAACTTTAAATCTCATTTTAAGTTTATTGGGTCTATCTTCTTTAAACACACCCATTGTATCTGCTCACTTTGTTCATAAACCAGTGACCTCAGTTATCCCCATTACAGTTCTTCAAATGTACTATCCCCTTCATACACAAATGATCTCAGTTGTTCTTCGTTTACAGGCACCTTTAGCCTTTCTGATTCAGAAGAGAAGAAGCACAATCCTTTCTCACTCAAAAGTTTCTCAATCCTACTATGTACTTCACAAAAGATCAATCGGTACCATCCCCTTCCATAGCTCACTCGCCAGACTCTGGTTTGCTATGCACAGGTTCATTTGGAAACCCTACGGGTTGAAGATGGTGGTCTAAGCTATCACAGCCTTCTTGCAATTTGTTAATTTTAGGGAGAGGGGCACCTTAAGTAAGATCTGCATAGAGAAGGGCTTGACATTTGGATGACCTTGAGATGGCGAAAGATAGCCCTTTGCATATGCAAATAATTACAAAAACAGTCTGAGGACTCTGAACAGCCACTGACCAACACTACACACCACTACACACTTCTGCAGCCCTGGGGTGTTTTTTTGTTTTGTTGCTAATTGGCTCAAGGAAGGCTAGGGTCAGAGTTCTTGAATAGGCAGTGCCACAGGATGTACAACTACACCAATTTACTGTAATCTTACATATTCTAGTTGTTTAGCAGTGCCTCGAGGGCTTGTGCCCGTCTCTCATCAGGGTGTACACCATATGACATACTTATTGGTTGACTTCACTTACCGACATGCTAGGTACCCGGTGATGATCTAAACTTAAGGATACTGTGCAATCCTAATAATAGTAGGTGTGCATGGGTGCTGCTATACTACCACTCCACAGCACCATGTCCTGGACCCAGTCAGCATTGCAGTACGAAAAGGCTCTGATGCAGATTGGTGCAGGCATTTACCATGCCTGCCTTACCAATGCAATCCGAATCACGAATGCGTCTTTACAACGCATTCCTTTTCCACACAAGTTGTTAAAAATATTTGTGTTGGGGAAATCACTGGACTTTGGAATGGTATAATTTACTATTCCAACTCTAGTCTGGTCAACAGTAGGGATAGTGTTTGACTTAAAGTCCTACATCAGTCCAACAACGCTTTCCTTAAGACAAGTTGTTGTAGCGACGTGCGTAGTAAACAAATTCGGACCGCTTTGTTAAGGCACAGGTTGGTTCTAGCTGCCCTGTAAAGGCTGTTTCCCGATGAGGTTCGGAATGAGTAAAAGGAGAGATGAGGTGGGAAGAAACTTTGGAAAGGGATTAGGAAATTGTTGTAGTAAAATGAGTTTTGGGAAGATTCCAAGGAGGGATATATGAGGGAAGAATTTAGAAATTGTTGTTTAGGAGATCATAGTAGTAAAATGAGTTTTGGGGTGAGCCAAGGAGAAATAGAGGATAGAAGAGTCTAGAAAGGGTTAATGTGGAGATCATAGTAGTAGAATGAGGTTTGGGATGAGTCAGAGAGTGGAGGTAGAGGATATATTTTGCGAGAGGTATAGGCTGAGGCTGAGTAAGGCACTCCAGCGAGTCCAAGGTTTTTTTTTCTTCTTCTACAGTAGGAGTAAAGTAATAGATGCATAACTGTATAGAAAATGTATACATGTGTAAGGAAGATAATCTATTTAGATTAAAAGATGCATTGTATAAACTCAGACTTTCAAGTGTTGCTGTACTTGAAGCAAATTTATTTGTGTATTTTTATATCTTTAAAAAAAAATATTGCAGCATGTGTAGATAAACTAGTTATAATAATATTTACATATTGTGATAGAGAAATACAACACTTATCCATAAAGATCTAATCAAATAACTTATATGCAAACTATGCAGTGACCTATAAATATGTTAGGCATAGAAGTAATATGTACATTTGTTAAGCAGATCTAAAGAATATATATTTTAAAAACCAAAGTTATTATACATATTTGTACAAAGAAATACTCATATCTAGATCCATACATATAACCAAATTATAAATGTTTAAAAATACGGGGATATGCTGTACATTAGTGTTTATGTACGAAAGAGCCATCTCTTGAATAGAAGATAAGATAGTTATCTATGGATCATATGTTTGGGGGTAATGAATTCCATTGTTTGCCTGCTTGAACAGAGAAAGATTTTCCACCTCTGCTTTTTCCCCCTGTACGGTGGGGTTTTGAGGTGAGGTGCCAATATTGAGCAGAGGTTCCTTGGTTGAATGTATTTGTTAGTTTTATCTGATGAAAAGTGGTCCTGTTCTGTGCATTGCTTTCTGGCCACCAGTAACCATTGAAAGACCCTCAAGGAAGGCAAGATGTGGGCTTGCGGCTTTTCATGTAGGAGTAGTCTGGCAGCAGAATTCTGAATCTGTTGTATCTTTTCATACTTGATAAAGATGACTCGTACTAGAGGCCATTGATGTAATCAAGTTTAGACAGTACAAGAGAGATAGAGCTAGGAGATTGTTTGGAAATCCCAGGTGGAGGAAGATGCATCACAGAGTTTTCATGGTAAATGTGAGAAGTTGGCCTGGTATATGATGTTCACTATTCTAGTGAGCACCTTGCACCAGTCCAAACAACCCCTATGATGATGGTTGTAAGTCAACCTTATAGACCAGCTATCCTAGTGGTAGCGTGGACAGAACAGTCTTAGGCTAAAAGACCCTTGAGGGCGTGTAAAGCCAGCTGTTTTACCATATGCAACCCCTTGAATACCAAATGAAAGGACACCACACAGAATATATATAAAATATATATGTATTTATTTACTAACACACTCCTCTCAACTCTTTATGAGATCAGAGGCAAAAGCACATAACAAGTTACTCTTAGAAATACTTTAAATAGCACAATTTACGGTTAGGCCCTAGGGGCGCGTAAAACCATATAAGTGGTATAAGAACCACGACTCGGGAAAAGGAAAGGCCTAGGGCCTAGAGAATCGCTGGGGCTACACTATCTGAAACTTTGGTTAGGAGTAGGAGGCCCGTGCAGTGTCAGTACACTCGCGCGAGAGTCAATAGAAAGTCAATAGGAACTTAAAAAGGTAAGTAACGAAGATTTAGGACACTTCCGGTCTAAATAGGAAGATACAACTAACAAAACTAGACACTAGGATAGTCAATCCCTACAGGAGCACCGAAGTACTCGTGTTACCTCACCCACGGGTTGCGGTGCATAGGTGTCAAAGTGTGTCGGGTTTTCTCGTTGATTCCAATGGAGCCTTGGAAGAAGATACTGCAGGCGACCAGGAGGAAGATGTCCGGGTGGATCCAAGGGTGAATCGGAGTTGAAGAAGACCTGAAAGCAGAGGGGACAGAGTCTAGGTCACTAGCCAGTGACCGGGTGGAACCAGGAAGGAACCAGACATCGTCGAGGAGCAATCAGGTGCTGTCGTGAAGCTTGTCTTTGCAGCCACGCGGACCAGGAGGCGTCGAGGACGACCAGGTGCTGGAGAGGATCTGTCCCACGAAGGTTCTCGCAGATGGAGGGGTCGACTTCAAGATCGGAGCCAATAAGCCTAAGCAAAGGCAACCCACGCAGAATACACAAAAGGCTTCTGGTGCAGACCAGGAGGGTCTGAGGTACTTCACCCTTTCGGGGAAGCAAGGGCCAGTCTGGAGCAACCAGACCACCGATGGATTTTCAAAAGGATCGTCGTCACAGGGCTACTAGCCAACTGGCCAGCAACCGGGACAAAGCGTCGAGCAGAACACAAGCAGAAGGGCCCCACGCAGATTTCGTGGAGTGTGGAGGGCTGGTCTTCGATGCAGGTGGAGCTCGGTGTCGGGGTGTCTCAGTCCCCAGGGCACAGCTTCGAGGATGCCTCAGGAGCTGCGCTGTTAGCAAGTTGAAGACTTTCCAAGTTGCCTGGTTCCACGGGTTCCGACGCCTTCCACGGGGCTCAGCTGTGCTGGAGTCGTGCAGTAGGGTCAGAGAGGTCCGGGAGTCGAGGTCTTGTCAGGCTCTGTGCTCAGGTTCCGGCGGGAACGGGGACAAAGCAAGCCGTCGAGTTGCTGGATGGTGCCTGGTTGCCCAGGGTGGTCACTCCTTGGCCACAAGGGAGATTCTTCAGTCTTCCGCTCAGGTGAATGTCGAAGGGTCCAGAGTTTCGTTTCAAGTCGATTCCAGGATCAATCTAAAGTCCTGGGGTTCAGCTCCTACCTTTATACAACTAAAAGGGGCTGGATTACTTTCTAGGTCCCTCCTATGGGTGGGACCAGGAAGGGGGGTGGTTACACCCCCTCTCCTTTGTCCAGTTTCGCGCCAGAGCTGGGGCTGGGGTGCCCCAGTACCGGTTTGAACTGGACTATGCACGGAGCACCTAGTGTGCCCCAGGCAGTGTCTCATTCTATTCAGCCCTCCCTGTCCCAATACACAAAGTCCTCTCTGGGGTGCTCCTCGCACCTCTCCAGGCAGTTAACCTATTGTCCAAACCTCCGTGACTGGAAGGACTCCCAGCAGCAGGAGTCAGACTTGTGTCTGTGGCAGCAGCGTCCATCTTGTGACGCTGGGGGTCTGGTTAACTTTAACCGGGATAGTCAGCAACAACATGTCTTCTCCCTCTAGAAGGGTGGAATGCTACCCCCGTCGCCAGAATTGGCGAGGGGGTAGTATTCCAAAGCGTATGACACCTTACACAACATGTTTAGAAAAAGCCAAACCAAATTTAGCATTAACCGCGAGGATTATAATGCACTTAAAAGTATATGGTATGGCAATATCATAGAACAGCTATGAGGACATGGTTCCGAAAGCTGCAGACAGGCTCAGCTCATGCTAGAGCACCATCTCACACATAACCAAGCACTCTGCCTCCAGGATTGTTAAGGCCTGCCATAGGAGTGACTTATAGGTTACTATGTGTCTATATATAAGGTAGGTAAAGGGATACTATACCTAAGCAAGGGGTGATTACACAACCTTGCCCCAGCTGAGTGATCAGCCAGTTGTGTCAATTTAGGTGGCCAGCCAGGGGTGGCATAATATATGCTGCAGTCCCTGGTAGGCCTTGGGTGCACCTATGCCCTGGGTACCTATGGTACACTTATACAGGGACTCACAAGGGTGACCCAATATCCAATTTGGCATGTACCTACAGTACATGGAGTCCATTTTACAGAGAGAGCAGATAGCCTGGGGTCCTGAATAGCAGGATCCCAGGCCAACTAAGTCGAAAACCAGCTAAACACTAGCAAAATGTTGGGGGTAACCATAGTCAGGTATCCACCTTCCTACTTCAATGCAGCTTGATTTTGCTAATTTGTCCACTTGGGCATGGTATTTCCAAGATTCCTAAGTACCTCAGATACTTAACAAGATGGTCCCGGATCGTCAAGACAGGCACAGAGTGGTTCATGGTATTTCCAATCGCCACATGAGTATATCAGTTTTGGAAGCATTCAGTTTGAGATGGCTCCATGTCATCCACTGATCAATGACTCTGACACAACTGAAGATTTTTGAGTTTCCAATGTCTTTGGGGCTTTCCGTCTTAAGGAGTATTTGTGTGTTATCTTCATAGTTATAGCATGTGACCTGAAATTCATTCATCATTGCCGGTAATGACTTCATGTAGATGTTGAAAAGCATGGGTGAGATGATGGAGCCTTGAGGGACCCCTGCTTTTATGAAGTACGGTTTGGATGGGAAAGGGGAAGTATGAATTACATTTGTTCTGTTTTTAAGGTAGGATGTGATCCAGTCGGGAGCAGTCTTTTCTATGCCGGCTTCGTAAGTCTTTGTATTAGAGTTTCATGGTCAACTGTGTCAAAGGCAGTTGAGAGGTCCAAGAGAGGTAGTACAGCAACCATGTTCCGGTCTACTCTGTTTTTAAGGTAATCCCAGATGGCGAAGAGGGCATAGTCTATGCCTCTTTCTGAGCGCAATCCTATTTCGTAGTCTAAAAGTATGGAGTTATCTTCACTGAATTGTGGCATCTGGGCAGATATTGCTCTTTCTGTCAGTTTGCCCAGGAAAGCTCCATTTGTAATTGGTCTGTAGTTGTTGGGGTCATGCGGGTCCAAGTTAGTTTTCTTTAATAATGGGTGTATGTATGCCTTTTTTTAGATCTTCTGAAAAAGAATCCTGTAGTTAAGGCATTATTGATGATTCTTTTGACTTGTGCAGCTGCAGAGGTAGTTAAAAGAATGTTCTTGAAGATTTGTGGTGGACAATGGTCAGAAGGGCATACAACTCCATAAATCTGGATTCAGATCCATACATTTACTTTGTGATATTTGTTTGAAGGAATGCAGAGGCTGGAAGGGATTTTTGGAAATGGGTTGGTACCGGCGGTTTTCCTTTGTTTTAAATAGGAGTCCAACTTGTCTGCTTTGGTTGTGTAATGATTTGCCTGTTTGTCAGAGAATTCTTGAGTAACGGGATGAGTTCCTTCTGTGCATTTAGAATGACAAAATTCACAAAACTCTTTTGCACATTTAGCATTTTTCATTCTTTCTGAATAGTAGGGCTGAATAGTAGCTTTTTTGATTGTTGACTTGTATATTCTGTTAAGTTTGCATGGGTGAAATTTGTCTTGATTGCTGTTTGTTTTGAGCCAGGTGCATCGCTGCTTTCTAATTTGATGTTTTATCTTTTTTAGTTCTCATTTCTAAAAAGTTCCTTGTTTTGTTTTGTTGTTAGTGGTATTAGGATATCAAAAGCTTTCTGTAGCCACTCACAACGTTTTTGAACTGAATTTATTGTGTCTAGATCTGTGTTGGATGATAGTTTTGTTTCTAAGTATTCAAAATTGAGTTTGTCAAGCAAACCAGACTTGTGTAGTAAGGCTGATAACCCGTGAGGTTATCCAGTGCTGAGAATCCTGTTGTAGGGTTAGGGCTCAATCCAACAGCCTGGTCTTGAGTCCTTTCCTGAATTCCAGCAGAGAAGATGATGTCCAAAGGTCAAGGTGAAGGTCATTCCAGGACCTAGCCGGGAGAAGGAACGTCCTCTGCTGTTGCTTCAACGGATGCGAGGGGTGTGAGCGAGGGAAAGGGTGGCAGAACGGAGGTGTCTGAAGGGTTGGTGGAAGTGCAGGTGGTGGCTGATGTATGCTGGTCTTTGATTGTTCAGGGCTTTGTATGTGTGGATCAACATCTTGAAGTGACATCTCTTCTGAATGGGGAAACAGTGGAGCTTCCTGAGGTGGGGGGTGATGTGTGTCCTAAAATTCAGTCCTGAGCACACGTGTTCGTGTGATTTGGCAATTTTATCCAAAATTACAATAAAAAAAGTATAGTCCTTTTGTTAGAATTCTTTTTCTCTATTCCGGAAAACACCACAAAGCCCCGCCAACACATGTTTTGTCGTTGGGACAATAACCCTCGACCTCTTCAGGACTGGAAAAAACAGAAACAGGACTCCTATCATGTGAGTGTATCTCTATTTGCACAACACAAGTGGTGCACAGAGTGAAACCTCATAAACTAGAGGTATTAAAATCCACCCCTAGAGTGCTCACATAGCAAACATGTTCAATAAGATGGTAATTCTCATCCGAAACACATGGGAATCAACCCAGGAGTAGGCCCAGGGGTGAAAGGAAAGAGAATCGTGCGAGTGCTGCAAAATCAAATAAGTGAGGACACGTGATCTGTTTTCTGTGGGTATATACAAGTGAAAATCTTATGGTGTCAGACACAGAAGAGGTGAAAAAAGACACTCCACGAGTAGGGCATATAGTGTATTACGTGCAGTGATGCATGCACATGCACCATGGATTTTAGATAATAGAGCGTTGCACCCATAGCGTAAAAGTGCCTACCTGTAAGGCTATCCAACTGGTAATACTATGCCTAAAATTTCAAATAAATGACAGTGCAAACTCAAGTAATGGACCAGGACCACTGTAATTGAACTAACACAATTCCAAGTATATGTACTAGATGGCAAAATCTCACCTAGTTCCCGGTTATACTTCCGACCCGGCTAGGTCTTTCCAAATAAGTTTTGTATGTCCAAGAGAGTAGAATTCACCAATCTATCTGGAAAATAGCTCTCATTATTACCATAGATTTCTAGTAAGTGTTCACCATAAAGAAATAAATAGGCCACCATATAATTTCCACCTCAAAAGGTTCATTTCTTACCTTAAAAAGGTTAAAATTCCTTTGATATCCAAATGAAGCAGTGTGTATCGTACAATTAGCCCCTTTGGTGCACATGACGGCCCCCGGTCCTCATGCGTCACGGTGGGCGTGTGCGGAGGATGGCCGGGGGGCGTCCGAATCCCGCCCACTATTTAAATCACCCCCACAGGGCGAAAATGTGCGCAGCACCAAAGGGGTTAAGAAGCGGTTTGTGTCTTGAAAGTCTGTCTAAATAACCGAAAAACCCCAATATTACTGAAAATACTGATGAGAATAGGGTTATACAACATCAGACTATAAGTATCTCAGCTAAGAGACGGAGAAACAATTATATTACCTATAGCGAGTGTGCTATCCCTGTCAAGAGAACGGGGTGAGTATGCCACGAGATCTGTCAAAATGGAAGAATAATCGAATCAGTACTGCTAATGTAATTCGAATACCACATAGCCAAATAGCATCTAAACTGGGAAAGTTGAACCTATCTTAGCAAACTTACCCGAAGTGAGTACGCTGGTCCTGTATCCACTGCCGGCGAAGCGTTCTGAACTGGAGGCATTCAGACACGCGACCCGGAATGAGTATATATGGAGACACGCAGAGCAACTAGAAGCTCACCCTAGCCACTGTCTGAGAAAAGGGGCTAAGTCGTAAGTGACGAACATCTGTAATGTACAATAAAGTTATTATAAAACAAAACTAGCATATGAATCTTAACACACAATCAACACCAGATTGATCCAAATGTCAAAGAGTACGTAATCCAGGAGATGAGACGCCTGCTGTGCGTTCTGAATACCGGTGTTACCAAAGTATGAAATGTCCAGTGGCACCGAAATGTGTGGTAATGTAAAAGAGGTGTGTAAGGTGTCAAAGGGGTTGACATAAATCTGAACCATCGGCGCAGCTCATGCAAAGCATAAAGTGGTAGATCATCTAAAGTGTCATCGATACTGTCGTATAGATCTGAAAGAAACACGTTAGTTAGATTCCTTACCTTAGAATAACCCCCAGGTGTCAGACTGGATTCGGAAATTTTTGCGTATAAGTACCCCTGCGCGTCGGTAGGCGTCGTCTGCGGCTCCACGCCCGTCGTTGGTGCCGGGATGATGTCGTCGGAGTACTTAGACGCTGCCCTCGTGCGCTGACGTCAGTTCTTTTTTTCGCGCCAACAAGTGCAGGTCCGGAGAAAGCAGTACCTTAGTCACTTTTTTACTAAACTTTTTTTGATCATTTTTGATCTCTTCTCGAGTCTTCACGACTCTCGGTGCCGGTAGGGATGCCCGGGTTCAAGCCCTGTACTGACTGCGTCCGACTGATGTCGGTTACCGATCCCCACCGCCGGTGCCTGTATTTGCTTGCGGCCGATCACGACGACCGGTCGTGCCCCGACTGCTGGGCCTTGACGTCGAAGGCTAGACGGGAGCGGTCCCATAAGCACCTCGAGCTCCGGCAGTCGGCCCCGCATCGCTCAAGGTCCCCGTCCAGGAGGGGGTCGAGGGACCGGTCGCGGGGCCACAGTCATCGAAGCTCGGCGAGTCGACACCATTCGTCGGGCTCCAAGTCCTCAGGTAAGAGGCACAAGAAGTCGAAGAGACGACATCGCTCTTCCGACTCCCCCCCCCCTTTGCTCACACAATGCGGCCGGGGGTTCGGGCGACACCGCCTCCGCGGCTCCACGGCCAGCTCCATACCCGCCGGTCCCTGGGCTGAACGAGACGCCGGAGGAGATCGAGGCCTTCCTCATGGCCATGAGGTCCCTCTCTACTCCGTTGGGTCCCGCGGTGCCTCTGGGCCCCGTGGCCCTGACTGGGAGTCCAGGCGGGCCGGGTGCTTCGGCCCCGGCGCCGTCTAGTGCTTCGGCCCCAGCGCCGTCGGCAACTTTGGTCCCGACGCCTCAGGCTCCCGCTGGATTCGGTTCCGGATCCGGGTCGCCGCTGGTCGACCTAACGACCCCACCGTCGTCCACCCCCAGGGTGTCGCTCACGGCGCCGTCCCCGCACGGTGCCACCCCTGATCCCTCCCTTGGTCCGGATCCGGCGTCGACAGCCGGCGTCGAATGCGGCGTCAGAAGAGCATTTCTTCTTTGATCTGGCTCTATCCTTTGACCCTGAATTTCAGGAGATGGAGGACAAGGAGGATTGGGAGGGGTCTGAGGACCCTCTGACACGTGAATGTCAGTCCTTTCCGGACTAAACAGAGGAGCTAGGGGAGGCCAATGGTCTCGACACTTCCCCTGACACTGGCTTTGTCTTCCCTCCTACCGTGGCTACGGAGGAGGGGGCTGCTTATAGTGTGGTGCTGACGCGGGCAGCCAAGGCCTTGGCGCTTACGCTCCCTGTCGCTACTGTGAGGTATAACATCCTCACTGAGGTCCTTAAACCGCAGACAGGCTCTCCGGAGCCTCTGCTGCCGTTTAATGAGGCTCTCATAGATGTCCTGTTGGGCACCTGGTCCAGGCCCGCTACAGGTCCCCCTGTAGATAGGAACGTCGCCAGGCGCCACCACCCAGCTCCGGGCGACCCTAGCTTCCTGTCCACCCAACCCCACCCCTGAGAGCCTGGTTATCCAGGCCTCTACTTCCCAATCCGCATTCCCGACTGCACCCCCAGATCGGGAATCCAAAAGGTATGAACAGTTTGGTAAGAAACTGGTCTCGTCCCTCAGTTGTGGATTGTGGTCAGTCAACACCGCTTGCCTTTTGGCCCGTTATACCCACTCTGTGGGATACGGTTGTGGCCGTGCTGCCAGAGTGCCCGGAGGAGGCCCGGGCGAAGCTCGCTCAAGCCCTCGCGGAGGGACGAGACGCAACTCGGTATTCCATACGATGTGGGCTGGATACCACGGACTCGCTGGGCAGGGCAATGTCAACGACGCTGGCGGTTCGCCGCCACGCCTGGCTGAGGTCGCCAACTTCTCGGCTGATGTCCAGAACACCCTCATGGACATGCCGTTTGATGGCAGCCACCTCTTTGGTGGCAAGGCAGATCATGCGCTTGAACGCTTCAAGGACTCCAGGGCTATGGCCAAGTCCTTGGGCCTCTCGGGCCAGCGTCAGCAGCAGTCTGCCTTTTGCTCCTTTCGTGGCCAAGGAAGGGGCACCCCTTCACGTCCTGCCAGCCACGGGCCGCAGTCTAACATCCAGCGCGGCGGTGGACGTGGTAACCGCCGTGGCGGTGCCAGGGGACAACGGCGCGGCCATTGCTCATCCACCCCGCAGCATCCGCCTCAAAGCCTCCTAGTCTGAGCTTTCAGGCCCATTTGACGACAGTGGGTGGGGCAGGGTCCGCCATCACCTCCTCCACTGGCGCACCATCACTTCGGACAGGTGGGTGCTGCAAATCGTCCGAAGGGGCTACTCCCTCCCCTTCGAGGCGACCCCTCCAGCCATGCCACCACAGTACCACTGTGTGTCGGGGGATCACTTGCAACTTCTGCAAGGGGAAGTGTCGGCCCTCTTGGCCAAGGGGGCCATCGAGCGTGTTCCTGGGCCAGAAGTAGGATGTGGTTGCTATTCCCACTACTTTCTGGTTCCCAAGAAGGGCAAAGGGGGCCTCCGCCCTATCTTGGACTAACGGAACATCAACGGCTACCTCCGGAAGGAGAAGTTCAAGATGCTGACTCAGGCTCAGGTCTTAGCTGCCCTGGACCCCAGAGACTGGAAGGTAGCGTTGGACTTGCAGGACGCCGGCCCACCGGCGTTACCTGCGGTTCATGGTAGGCCACGAGCACTTCCAGTTCACCGTGCTCCCCTTTGGCCTTACCAGCGCCCCACGGGTGTTCACGAAAGTGATGGCGGTGGTTACGGCTCATCTGCGCAGGTTAGGGGTGTCGGTCTTCCCCTACCTCGACGACTGGTTGTTGAAGGCGGGCTTTGCCCAGACAGTCGTCAGCCACCTTCAGACTACGGCCGACCTTCTGCACTTGCTGGGGTTCTCCATCAATGTGCCGAAGTCACACCTGTGTCCCTCTCAAAGGCTCCTCTTCATCGGAGCGGTTCTGGATTCGGCACAGTTTCGGGTTTATCCTCCCGAACAGCGGGTTCGGGATATTCAGGCTCTGATTCGATCTTTCGGGTCTGTCAGGTTGACGCTGCTGCTTCTTGGGCTGATGGCCTCCTGCATCCTTCTGGTGCATCACGCCAGGTGGCGGATGGGGGCTCTCCAGTGGGACCTGAAGTTTCAGTGGGCCCAGCGTCAGGGCAACCTGTCCAACCATGTCCTGATCTCGGAGGGCACTGCGAGACAATTGCAGTGGTGGCTCACGGACCACGATTGGGTCAGCGGAAGATCCCTTTCCCTTCCCCAACCAGAGCACGTAGTTGTGACGGATGCGTCCCTCCTGGGCTGGGGGGGGGGGCCACATGGGAGAGGCGGAGATCAGAGGACTCTGGTCTCCAGCGGAGACCCGGCTCCATATCAACCTTCTGGAGCTGCGGACGATCCGGCTTGCACTGAAGATGATATGATATGATATGATAAAAATTTATAATGCGCATAAACAATAACCCGCAGGTATCAAGGCGCCTAACAATACAATCAAAATTGAAACAGACGTCCTTACATATAGGCTTGTCGAAAGAGACGAGTTTTTAGGGCAATGCGGAAATTCTGTAAAGACGGAAGGGATCTCAGATCAAGAGGAAGATCATTCCACCATTTGGGGGCTAGCGTGGAAAAAGCCCTGCCACCCCATTTAGCTCTTCGTACACGGGGGGTTGTCAAGAGCAATTGTCCGTAGGAACGCAAGTTCCTACCAGGGGTGTAATGGGAAATAATGGACCCAATACCCGTGTCGCTATTTTTAGCATTCCTTCCCTCTGTCCGGGGGAAGTGTAGTGCAGGTGTTCACGGACAACACCACCACCATGTGGTACAGCAACAAACAGGGCGGGGTGGGGTTGTGGACCCTTTGCCAGGAGGCTCTGCGCCTCTGGCAATGGCTGGAACACCAGGGCGTCACCCTGGTGGTTCAACACCTGGCAGGTTCCTTGAACGCCAGTGCGGACGAGCTCAGCCGTCGGTACATGATGGATCACGAATGGCGTCTGAACTCTGACATGGCGCAAGGCCTCTTTCGGCAGTGGGGCGAGCCTTGGTTAGATCGATTCGCCACAGAAGAGAACACGCAATGTCATCAGTTCTGCGCGTTGGTATTTCCAAGGCGGCACTCGCTCGGAGACGCTTTTCGTTGCGAGTGAAGTTGCGGTCTGTTGTACGCCTTTCCACCTATACCACTTCTGCCCAGAGTGCTGAAGAAGATCAAGCGCGACCGGGCCCAAGTCATCCTTGTGGCTCCGGACTGGGCACGAAGGTACTGGTATCCCGAGCTACTCAGCATGTCAGTCGATCCCCCGATTCGTCTGCCTCTTCAGGAGGACCTTCTGTCGCAGCAGCAGGGTTCGGTCCTCCACCCGAACCTGTCCAGCCTCCACCTACATGCATGGAGATTGAGCGGCGGCAGTCGAGGCCATTTGACTTGCCTCCTGAAGTCTGTGATGTCATTCTGCCAGCCAGGCGTCCCTCCACGAAAACGATATACGCCTGCAGGTGGAACAAATTTGTGGCATGGTGCACAGCAAAGGCTGTGGATCCCCTTTCTGTCCCTCTTTCAGAGGTTCTCCTCTTGCTTCTTTCTCTTGCCCAGCAGGGCTCTGCTCTGGGCACTATCAAGGACTACCTCTCTGCCATTTCTGCCTTCTTAAGGCTTCCTGATCAGCCTTCTCTTTTCAAGTCCCCGGTTGTAAATAGATTCTTGAAGGGCATCACTCACATGTTTCCTCCTGTTCCTTTTGTGATGCTTCAGTGGGACTTGAACTTGGTTCTGACTTTTTTGGTGTGCGCTCCTTTTGAGCCACTTCACAATTGCCCTCTTCGTCTTTTGACTCTTAAGACTGCATTCCTGGTTGCCATCACCTCTGCCAGGAGAGTGAGTGAGCTCCAGACTCTTTCTTCTAAACCTCCTTTCCCTTCTGTCCATCCGGATAAGGTAGTTTTAAGAACACGTCCCTCTTTCCTGCCCAAGGTAGTCACAGCCTTCCACATCGGGCAGTCTATCACCTTGCCCACCTTCTTTCCGCCTCCGCATCCCTCGAAAGAGGAAGAGAGGCTCCACCGTCTGGACCCAAAATGTGCGCTCTCTTTCTATCTGGATCACACACGCCAGTTCCGGGTGGATGACCAGCTCTTTGTTGGTTACGTGGGCGAGAAGAAGGGACGGGCGGTGCACAAACGAACCATCTCTCGGTGGGTCGTCTTGTGCATCAAGATTTGCTACTCCTTGGCAAAAAAGGAGCCTCCTGTTGGGCTGAGGCCCCATTGCACTCGGGCCACGGCGGCTTCTGCTGCCCTGGGTCGGGGAGTCCCCTTGCAGGACATCTGTCAGGCAGCTACGTGGGCCTCGCTGCACACGTTTGCTAAATACTACTGCCTGGATAGCCAAGTTCGGAGAGATGGCTTCTTTGGCCGTTCCGTTCTCCAGGACTTTCTGGTGTGATCTTGGTTCGCAGACCCAGCACCGGGGTTGGTATTGCTGGGGTATCTATTCTAAGGTAAGGAATCTAACTAACGTGTTTCTTTCAGATGAACAAGTTACTTACCTTCGGTAACGAAATATCTGTAAGAAACTTTAGTTAGTTAGATTCCTTACTGCCCCACCCATCCTCCCCGTTCTGCGAACCAATATCTAGGGTTAAGGTCATCCCTTTCAGGGCCCTAGTTTCATGGCACCAGTGTCGGTTTTTATCATGGCTCTGCGTTTCTGGCGCGGAAAACTTGTGTATAAGAACTGACGTCAGCGCGCGAGTGCGGCGCCTAAGTACTCCGACGTCATCCCGGCGCCGACGACGGACGCGGAGCCGCAGACGACGCCTACCGACGCGCAGGGGTACTGCTGCACAAAATTTTCCGGATCCAGTCCTGGGGGTTATTCTAAGGTAAGGAATCTAACTAACTAATGTTTCTTACAGATATATCGTTACCGAAGGTAAGTAACTTGTTCTTTACAATCGTATAGTTTAATCAAACAGACCGACTAGGTCCAAGTTTTTTACAATAATAAATATGCAGTAAAGTAATTCATAGAGATGTTAGCATGCAAGGAACAGTTAAGTACGAATGCACGCTGTGAGAAAGCATATGTCCCATTGCAAAGATCCTCGTGCAAAGATTAAATATATGTAACATACAATCATCTGACAGCCTGTATAGTTAATTACATAAAACCATGACATCCTATATAGTCCATTACACTAGTCATTGTGCAAAATGTCTTTGGAATATAAAATCATAAGATATCATGTACAGTCACGCAAGTTTGGGCTTTGCGCTCCCAAGACTCTAATAAGACAGAAACAAAACAGGTGCAGTCTTCTAAATACACCATCCTAATTGCCAGAGAAATGTCATAAAAAAACATAGTAGGTGGTGTAAAAGTAAAATATTCCTAGTACCATATTGGGGTAAATGGTGATCCTAATACATTACGACATTCTGTATCTAGCTCTAGGAATACATAGTAGGTGGTGTAAAAGTCAAAAATCCTAGTACCGTATTGGGGTGAATGGTTATCCTAATACATTATGCCATTCTGTATCTAGCTCAAGGAATAAGACAAAGTGAATAAGGTATAGAACATTCTCTTACTACATTTCATAGTGAATCAGTCTCCTAAGAAGTACTGCATCTCATGATCACTCTTAAGGCCTAGCTCAACTGACCTCAAACGCTTGCATGATCCACGTGGCCTCAGTGCGCCTCAATTGTAGCTCACTGTTGCCGCCCCTGGGGCTGGGTTCTGTTGTGTCAATACCATAAAAGGTGAAACGTTTGAGGGCCCTGGGTGGGACACAACACTGAATGTAATGCCATGGGGTATCTTGGGTCTAACTGTTTCAGAGCTCTTGCATGCTCCCCAATTCTCTCTTTGAGGGCTCTAATGGTACTACCCACATATTGAAGTTTGCATGCACATTCCAGAATATACACAGCCTATTTCGTGGTACAATTGATGATATATCTGATAACATAGTTCTTGTTATTTGGGCCCATGAACTCTTTATTATCCATTAGCCATCTGCACGCCCCACATGAGCCACATTTATGAAAACCTACAGAGTGTTGAGTAAGACATGTTATGTTAGTCTGAGCTTGTGGAAAGCTGGGTTGAGTCTCTTTCTCAAAGTCTTGACTCTCCTATAGGTGATCCGTGTATGTTTGGTAATGTGATTGACTAAGGACTCATCAGCTGATAGCACTTTCCTGTGTCGGTTGAAGAATCCTTCTAAGTACCTCTTTCAAAGTATTGTAATCAGTGACAAACCTAACTGGCTGTTTGACATCTCTAGGGGAGTCCCTATCTCTGAGTGTGTCAACCCGTTGGATTCTTTTGATTATTTTTTCTGCGTTTGCTAGGCCAGTTGGTGTATAGCCCCTGTTCACAAATCTAGATTTCATACTGGACAGGCATGTCTCGAATTCCTCATCGCTACTGCAATTCCTTTTAAGCCCTTGTAAATTCCCCGTATGGTATTGCTAAGATTTGATGTGGAGGGTGTGCGCTGGTAAGATTGCATTGCAGGCGGTGTCTTTGCGAAAAAGGTGACTGTAGTGTGTTGTCTTTGATCTAAAAATGTGATGCTGGAATCACTGACATGTTGTGTGAACTTGATCTAGAAGGTGTTAGTGTTGAGATATGCAAACAACTGATCTAGTTTGTCTCGTGATCCTAACCAGATAAGCAGGCAGTCGTCAATATAGCGACCCCAAAAAATAATGGAGTAATTGAATTGGCTTCCTTTATGGCCCCAGGTCCACTCTCCCTCTAATAAAAGTCCATGGGTCGCACACTACTCCACCCACCAGCGGGTATACCCCAAGAGCATCACGGTCAATGCAGTTCTTCAAGGCGTGTGCGCCTATCGTAGATCTAGAAGTGTAAAAGCAAAGTTGCAGCACCAACTCTGGACACCGGTGTTTCAGGATTATTTTCCTTCTTCAGCAGAGTATAGGTAGAATTCGGGGGTTTGCTGTGCAGGCTGCCAAATATTATCAGGTCTGGTACCACTCACGGCGCGTAGGTGCGTTGTCCGAGCTCGTCAGCTCAATGGCTTCCACTCTCCCTCTAAGCTGCCCATGAAGAGGTCCGCAAATGATGGCGTAAATTTCTAGCCCATCGCGACTCCCCTCTTCTGTCTGGACCAGTGTCTCTCGAAGATGAAAAATTGTTCTCTAGAATCAGTTCCATCATGTTCATGAGCATGTTAGTGTGCTGCCACTGGGGTGCTGATCTCTTGTTAAGATGTTGTTGTACTGCTCTTAATCCCAGATCCGGGTTGATACTCATGTAAAGGGATATCACATCAAGGGTGGCAAGAGTCATGCCATCCTCCCAATTAAGATCTGCTAATACACTTAGAATATACTTTGTACGAGGGGAGATTCTGTACAAGTGGGCCTGGGGAAAAGGTCCACGTACTTACTCAGCTAGTCTTTCAGTAGGTCCCCCTATCCCCGAGACTATAGGTCTACCTGGAGGGAAAGGTAAATGCTTGTGCACCTTTGGTAGAGTATGTGTCCACTTGGAGAGGTTGCGAATGAGTCTGACCGTTGAATTCTGTATGGTCTGTAGTCTCTTCAGGTGACGTGAGGTGATTCCTGCATGGTGTGCGTTGCCATAGTCCAGCCGGCTGTTGACTAGGGCTTGGATGATGCTTCGGTTTTGATGGGGAGCCATTTCAAAATCTTGCTGAGCATACGCAGATTGAGGAAGCAGGCAGCGTAGACTGTATTGATCTGGTTTTTCATGGTGAGATTGCTGTCCAGGAATATTCTGAGGTTACAGGCATGGTCTGTCGGAGTGGGTGAGGGTCCTAGTTCGGAAGGTCACCAGGAATTGTTCCACGTGGAGGTGTTGTTCCCTTGAGGGATGCTGCAGATGATGCTCTTGTGTTAGGATGTGAAGGAAGGAAGGCAGATTCTCTAGGTTCTTCCGGTGATGAAGGAGGCAATCCATGTTAGGGCGTCTTCTTGAATTCCAGTGTGGTGAAGCATCTTAATAAGGGTGTGGCTGCTGTTCATGTCTGTTTTTGTGTGCCCTGAGCACGAACCATTTTTCCGGGAGAACAAGGACTCCATTTCCCGGCAGGCTGACCCAGTGGGGCGCCGCGCATGCGCCTGGAGGCGCATATCAATGGTCCGGTCCTCCCGCAGCACGAGATGCTTAACCTTTCTGTTTTTGTCTGCCCTGAGCACAAAGCACTTCACCGGGGAAACAAGGACTCCATTTCCCGGCAGGCCGCACCAGTGGGACGGCGCGCACGTCCCTGGAGGCGCATATCAGCGGTCTGGTCCTCCCACAGCACGGCAAGCTCGCGGGCGTCAAGGGCAGGCCTGCATGCGCCCATCCAAGACCGGAGGAGGCTGTCCCGGTCCCCCCTTTTGTTGTGCTTGTTGTCCCGTCCGATAAAGTTACCCAACTACGGGTGAGTGCTCTCTGAGGAGAGATATTTGTAACTCTTTTGACCATTTGGTTATTATTATTTACATGCGCCCGGGAGGCCTGCTTTCGTGACTGTTTGCCTGACTTTAAGTTGCCAGGTCTTTCTGGGACTGCAAACCGCCATATAAGAAAGACATTTTTTACTTCCGATTTGATTACCCGATGACCCACTCTGGGGGGCCTCTGTATATAGCACATTTGAACTTTTCCACCTAGCTAAACCTCCCCTGTTTTTGGAAAACCAGAAAACAGAGTTAGCTCTCTCTCTCGGTACCTAAAGGCTAATGCCTTTACTCTGGAAACGCCACTAAAGGCTACCCCACTCTACTAAAAACATTGTAAATGCCCTTGACTTTATTATTCGGAATATGATATAAGTGACTTATCGTTCTTACGGATAGACCTCCACTTAAGTACAACAGTAAGAACTGTCTAGCACTTGGTGAAACTGGCAGTTGGGCAGAGGTACAACTATTGGAAATGGGCAAAATAAAGTTAATGGAAGTACCTCAGGGGAAATCACATCTAATGCAATCACCAATTATCTAACCAATGCTGTGGGTTTGATTGAGAATAAAATAAGCAACGTTGAGGAAAGGTGTGCGGCTACTAAACAGATTGTTAGAAGATCTACCCATAAAGGATTATTACATGCTGAGGCGAAAACATTTTCTGAGGCTCCTGAAAAAGGGAAACCCTGGGAGAAATGTCTACATCGCCAGGTGTGTGGAATTTAATAAAATATCTACTTGTCCATGGGGCAATATGCTTCATAAATCTACTTGTCCTGTAACAAAATGCTCTTGTCCCTTTTGTGCCATGTGATGCAAAGACACATTATGGTAGGAATCTCATTATATAAGAGCTCTGATATAGCCTCTTATTATGCTAGGGCTCATACCATAGTAGGGTTTGAATACTAGCAATTCCCTTATTTTGCCATGTTTTCGCAGATCTACATACTGGGGCTGAAGGTAGGGGTAAGCAATAGTGCCAGGGAAGGAATGCCCTTTTGAGACTACTCTTCTCTAATCTTTTCCCGTACTGAGAAAAGCTGAAAATATACTCCTGACAATGGCAGACATAAAAAGTCTTCCAGAGTTGGGGGGGAAAGTGGTTGGAGGTAAAGTGAACTTGCAAACACTCAACAGATTTTCACATGAGCAAATCTACACATGCATATTTGTTCATACTTATATGGAGTTGACAAATATTTTCTAGGAGTGCTATTTCTAGGCCTACTTCTGTAAATTCTTGTGAATTCATGAAAGACATAAATCTGCACTTAATGCAAGGGCATATACATGGGTGCACTTTTGAGACTTTCTTTTATAATTGGGCCCCTAATTAGGTCTGGTGTTAACAATGACCTTTTGTGTTTATCAAAATTCTGTCTCTCGGCTGCCCTTACTGTGAGTGACAGTATTCTGATCTCACACAAGGAGCATATCGTTACACATAGTAGTTTTGTTTAGTGCAAGGAACTACTGTGGAAATGTGTGCTTTTTTAGGCCAAAAACAATTGTTGCTTTTGCTAATGTTTGTTATAATGGTGAGGGCCCGGCAGCTCCCTCACCAATAAGGTTTTACAAAGTCTATGACAAAAAAAAACATTGACAAAACCAAAACTTTGAAAACGTGCACATAAGTAAATACTGGCTCCACGGGCATTAGTGCGGTCCTAGCTAACAACATTTACTTAGCGAGCTCACCCTAATAATAAAGGCTTTGCATTAATAAGCCCTAAATAAAAGTTTCTATAGCATTAACACATGGAAACAAATATTACCTTAACAGCAGATCTTTCTTGATCCACAATGTGGTACTGTAAACTGGCAGCCAAAGGGTGTGTGCTGTAGGGGTCTATTCATGCTTGTCCCAAGGACAAAATACACATAAAAACGTATTGCCCTTGACCCCAAACAATATGTCCTGGGTATCGGCCTATAGGAATTCCACATCCCTGATTGCATGGAACAACCCTGTGTGTTTAATAAATCCTTAGAGCTAGATGAACTATCTATCTTACAAGATATAAGCGCACCTCCCACTAAGAAAAGTAAACAACCTGGGGACCCGAGTATGGCAACTTCCATAAACCATAAGACTGGTCACAGTACCCGTGGGAGAACGATCTCCAAAAAGAAAAAAGTGGCCAAAGTAAAAAAAAAAAAATAATATTGGTATCCTAGAGGGTCTCTTAAATAAGTTGTATGACAAACTAAAGAATGTTGAGCAGAGAGTCAAAGTTGAGCTCGCTGAAATTAAGGGTAGACTAATAGCGCAAGAAAGTTCCCCCACGAATGCAGGGAGGTAGCTGGCAGAGGTAATTGACAGGGGGCTCCCCCATCTGATTTACAACCCCCAGACATGCAGCACCCTACGGAAATACAACATCTCAGATCAAATTGCCCTCCTGCACCATTAGCGCAAAGTGTAGAGTCGACACAAAACAGGGAGGCATTGTGTGGGTATCAAAGCCAAAAAACACCAAGAGCATGGAAGCACACCCCAGAGACATTACACCTCCCCCCTGAGGCAACACCATATATTGTCATTTTAAAAGGAGCCCCAAAATTATCTCCTCAAGCTAAAGAATCTTGGATAGAATTAAGAAATAAAGTGGTGCACTGGATGACTAGTTTTAACTTAAATATTAGTCTCCTCTGCAACGAAATTATAATGGTGAGACTTGTGAACTGGGTGGACCCTACAGAAAAATGGGTACTGGGGCCTATATAGTTATCAACTTCCGACACCCAGAGGTGGCAAGATTTACACTTAAGAAGATCCAGTCCAGATAACAGTACATGATTAACTGGTAAGAACGAGTGGCCGCCGTCCCTTTAGGATTTTTCTATAAACCTCCTTTCTAACTTGCCAATCCACCCACCCACAGGAGGGCTAACGCTGTACATACATTTAATACGGGCCCCACAGTAGCCTGTTTAAATCGATATGCCCCACTGTCTAGTCTAGCCAACCAGGATTGACAGAATGAATGTGGGGATATAGAAATAAACATCATGGAGGGAAGCCCAAAGGAGTATAATATCGGCAGTCAAACAAAAAAAGCCATTGAAATAATTAGTCAAATAAAGCTCAGATCATGGAATATAGCCGGGATTAAAAATAAGCTTACAGATAAGGAATGGCTAGATAGCACCAAATCAATACACCTACTATGTCTTCAGGAAACCTGGAATACCCAAGAACCATATATTGATGGCTTTGTCACTGTCCAACCCCAGCTACACCATCAGTATCTGGATGAGAGAGCAAAGGAAGGCTTGGCAATTTTTATTTCTACCACTGCGCCAATAGAACTTAAAAAGGTGTATAATGGCTCCCCCTATTTTCAACTGGCTCTTTTCTCAATGGGGAAAAACCAGCCTTTTATCTTGGTTAATTTTTACAATAAACATTTTTAATGTTACTCGATACAAGGCTGTGAACAAGCTAGAAAACGTACTGGCTAACTTTGTAAAGGGGGTGGATCCCGCATACACATGTATCTGGGTTGGGGGTTTTAATATTAGTAAGTGCAGATTTTCAAGAAGGAGTGTTTGTGGATTCACTGATATAACTGGGATTAACCAACATCACTTCCCACATGATAGTTATGGAGAAAAGTTAAATGAACTACTGTGCAAATACAGTCTTGAGATCTCAGTATCAAGAGGGGAAGAGGGAGAATTACCAAATCCAGCCTTCAAAGTCAGAGGAAATCCAACATGCATTGACCACATTATATAGTGTCCATTTCTGGCCTGAAATATTGTGGTCCACTTTAAGTGAATCCACTAGATTCAGTGATCATGCTTCACTGACCTTGCCCATAAGTGTTAAAACAAACTGGCCTAAGGATAAATAACTGTTACCAAATATAGCGGTGGCCAGGAAGAACAGCATTAAAATAAAATGGACAGGGATAAATGAAGATACTATGCTGCAAAAGGTTGTTAAAGATAACAAAGGAAGTTTCTCCATTAGTACTGATATCAACTCCTCCCCTGACATGATTACGATTGCTTTTGGAAGAATCACACGGCAATAGCCACTAACTTCAAGAAAAGACAGCACAATGAATAAGAGACAGACAAAAGGCTGGTTTAATCATGATTGTACATGGGCAAAAAAAGAATTAAATAAGGCCCTACATACAACACCTAGAGATAGGATAGAAATCAAGCGACACAGATTATTATATACACAGGCCCTAAAACTAAGGAAGAGTGAGGCACAAGAGGAGGCCTGGTCGAAATTGAATCAAGCTGCAGACACAAGGGATTCCACTCTTTTCTGGAAGGTGATAAATTTGCCGATGTGGAAAGATGAACAAGACCCCATCATTGAAATAGTCATTGCCCCAAGTGATTGGCTTGCACATTTTAGTGGAATTTTAAATATATCTACCAATAATATAGAAAAGTCACCTCCTATAGCTACAACAAATTAGGTTAGAGGAGGTAACTATATCAATTAATAAGATGAAATAGGGTAAGGCCCGGGACCCGATGGGGTTCCGGCTGATGCATACAAAAAAATACACAGTTATGGGCCCCTTATTTTAACTCGGGTCTGTAAAGGAGCTGCTAAAGGTTGCGTCCCTTATACATGGACAGATAGTATAATTGACCCCATTTTTAACAAGCATTTACAATGCAATAGGTCTCGCAATGACATTGTTTTGAGCTATTGGCATTGAAATGTTATTGTTTTTTCCCCTTCCTGAAGCATTAATTAAGTAATGGCGTTGTAAATGACAATGTCTGTTACCCCCGGTTGTCCCTTGCAAAGCTCACCAGCATGTGCCCGTCATAAAAAGGAATATCTGACAATCGCATCTTAAACATTTTGCAGCAATTCTATAGCTGCGTCGCGTGCCATCAGCAAAGGAGTGTAGATATTACTAGTGCAGCAGGCACAGTGGCAGCGAAACCTAGAGATCTGTGAGGGGCCCTCTGTACCTTAATTATTGGGTATTTTTTTACTATCAAAACAGAGGACAGGGGAACAAATCTCATTTCTTACAATATTCAATTAAAAATTAGCCACTGTCACCAAAAAGCACAGATGATGATAAAACAGCTTTATGAGAGACCTTTTTTATACCCTCTCTGCTTGGCCAAAAGAATCTCTGGCTGACAGAGGGGAGGGTTTTATTAGCATGAATTAAAACTGTGAGAGTTGAGCAGTGAGGGATGACCGCTCCTCTCCTCAGTGATGCGTGTAAACAAACGCCTGCATCACAGTCAGGCTGCCGGTGCTTATTCTTAGAGTTTCGAAACTAGACAGCAGCTGCATCCTTCTGGATTGCTGGTAGCGTCTTCCTACTCCGTCTGGGAACCACGCAGAGGATGCAACATAACGGGGCGGCATTTTAATGAAACATTACAGAAAGGGGATCACTGACTTGAAACCCATATCCATTGCAGGCAGCTGGGCGGAGGCAGGCACAGTTACATGCTGCATTCGGACACCCAACTACTTTCATTAACAGTTTCATTCCTAGAAATGTGTGCAAATACACCGTGCAATAGTTCTTCCCCTACTTTTTCCTGTGCCGCCCTTTCGTAGTAGAAGTGGTCGCTTCCAAACACAGCGTTCAGTATCTCTGCAGTCCCAAATTGATTCAGAAATGGCAGCAAACTGGTGCGGCACCAGGACGCAGTGTTCACTCAGAAGCTGCTGGGAGAGAGTGGGCCTCGGGATTTCTGGGAAGGGAACCGGTTTTTGGACAGGCAGATTAAAACCAGTGGTTAACCCCGTGTTTAGGTGTCACAGTGCTGCTTACTAGTGCCGCTGTCACCTGGTTCATGCCTCCCCTTCGCCTACCTCACGCCCATGCATGACACGCAGCAGATTAACCTGACAGGCAGCAGATTAACCCAACCATATGGCTGCCGGCCAATCTAGCTACCGCTCTACCCGCTGCTCTCTACCCCTCTGTCCTCGGAGCATGTTCTGTGTATCCTGTGCAGTCTACCTCGTCTCACATGTAAAGCTTCTCACGCTCTCCCAGTCTCCTTTCCCTTCTCCAAGCAGACACTTGCTTCGTTTGCCCTTTCACCTCTGGAGCTGTGTGTTGCACAGCTGCCGACTCCCCGTAAAACACTCGTGGGGCCTGTTCACTTTGTTTTCCCTTCCGTTCCTCATGAGGTGCGGAACTCGGGCAGTGTTCGGTCATAATCTAACTACAGCTCATGTAAAAGGCTTTAATACCCTTGGGCCGAGTTGGCGCTATATACAACTGCAAAATAAATATAATAAAAAAGAAAATAGAGTGGATGGAAAATAGAAATAACAGCGAAGGGAAATTGGTTGAGCGAATAAGAAACGGGGCTAGACTAGACAGAGACGGGAAAACCACGAACAAGAACTGTGAAAGAAACAGAGTGCTGAGGGTAAGAATGGAGTTTTAGAAGCGCAACGGGACAGAGTGGGGAAGTAGAGGAACAGTTTCATGAGGAAGTGCAGTGCTGGCCGCAGCACTGAGCACACAGCACGCAGAGGAACTCCTCGAAAGAGGAGATGGGACAGGCGCCACACTCAGCTGTCTGGGTAGGGGTGTACTACGGGAGGTGGGACACATGCCTACCGGAGGTCCCGGGAGGAAAGGCTGCTTTACTTAACTTTGGCACGCAGCGTGAGGGCTGTTCCCCAAGAAGAGCGTGTCAGCAGTGCGGGAATACATCCAGCTGAACCTGGGGTGTGCTGGGGGTTGTACTAGTGCCAGAACGCGAACAAGGCAGAGCTGTAGTGGAGGGCAGGGACATCCTACTTTGTCATGGAGACGAGGTGAAGCCGGGGCAATGGAGCGAGGCTGACGTGCGCTAGAGGGAGAAAGGGAAACCCGCCCGTAGGGCACCACCTCAAGAGACAGTGCTAAAGTGGCTGTGAGTGGGACACGGGGTGTCAGGCGGGGAAGACCTCTCCTCAGGGGAGAGGCAGGGGCCAGGGACTGCTGCTGATGCAGACAGGGAGGGCGGGCCATGATTTATTGCAGCTCTTTTGTTTCGAAAAAGAAAAAAAAAAAAAGAAAAAGAGGATCCCGCCGGAGCTCATAAAGATAAGAATCCTTTTGCGACACCAGTAAGTCAAGTGAGCCAATCGCTGATAAAAACAAGCACACACGTACCTGTTTTTCAGCTTATCGCGCTAAGCCATCATCTGATGCACATGATTAATGTGCTGCCAAAATCCAAGATCTACTGCGTATGTTGTCCTGGAGGCATGCAGCTGGGGGAGGGGGACGACAATGAGGGAAGAAGGGTGACTGTATATTAAATACAAGTCCCGCGGCGACCCGGAAGCTCTTGGCCGGCCGGCCAATCCGGTCGCGGCCGACCGGAAGTCCCGCCTCCCGAGGTCCGCGAGCTGCCGGCGCATGGAGCGCCCTGCCTGTCCGAATCAGCCCGGGTCCCCAGGAGGGGGCCGGGGAGAAGGAGGAGTGTTGCGCCTGTTGCGGGGCTCCTCGGACCTGAGGGAGCCCCGATTGTGAAGAGGAGACGAGATGCTCCGTGAGGCGCGGAGCGCGAGAGGAGCCCGCCGGAAGAGCGCAGTCGGTGAGTGGGGCCCAGGGCTGAAGTGAAGTGCGTGCGTGCCTGTGTGTATGCCTGGGAGGGGTGGGGGAGGGGGAGAGTGTGCGCGCGTGTGGGAATGTGTGTGCGCATGCGTGACTGTGTGATTGAGAGAGAATGCGAGGTAGGGGATAGTGTGCCTGTATGTGTGCCTGTATGTGTGTCGTATGCCTGCGTGTGCATGCGCGCGCCTGTGTGTGTGCGTGCATGCAGAGGGGTGGGGGCTGCCTGTGTGTGTGTGTGAGCAAGGGATTTGATTTGCGCATGCGCAGCTACCAGACGCTCGCTCCCGAGGTGAAATCTGACCTCGTCAAAGCGCGCGTCTGGTAGCTGTCCACTCTCCTGAATACGGGCCACATTAGGTCTGTAGCAGACTCTCAATGCTCACGCATTGAGAGTAGTCTGCTCGACCTAAAAAGGGGTAGAGGGGAGACGCGAGATCCTACCATCCCATATCCCTTCTAGACTCGTCTGTTAAGATCATAAGGCAATTAGTCCGTGGAAGATAGGAGAACTGGGGCAATGATAGTAACATCTTGACTGAATCCTAATATGGCTTTAGGGGGAGATGGGAACGGTAGAGCAGTGCATATATTTGAATCTAATTATTGACAAATACACAATGGCTAAGGAAGAACACATCAACTTATGTTTCGCCAACCCAAGCTGGGTTTTTGACTGTGTAAACCACTCTAAAATGTGGGAAGCAATGATTGATATGGGTGACCCTGATGCTATTGTCTAATTTCTATCACAATTCTATGCGAGATTGACATCGAGAGTAAGGTATGGGAGGGAAGGAGAGTGCACCCCAAATTTCAAGTTGTCCAGGGGAATAAGACAGGGCTGTGTCATTGCACCCCTTCTCTTCTCACTTTACATCAATGGGATTGATAAAACTCTCCAAAATCTGAATACTGATGCCCAAAAAATAGGCTTCCGCACAACCCCGCTACTCCTGTATGCAGACGATGCAGTCTTAATTATCCAGAACTGCAAACGGACTATAAGAATTGGTCGAAGCTTTCGTCTCATACATGGAGCAAAAAGACCTAAAATGAAATCTCACCAAAACGTTTGTGACGGTCTGCGGTCGAGGTAGGGCTAAGAAAAAGTCTCACTATGTGAGGGATTATAAGTTAACAGAAGTCCAAAGTTTTTCCTATCCAGGCAATTTATTTTCCTTTAATGGTAACTGGGGTCCTCATCTAGACCAGTCTAGACTTAAATTTATTAGAACTATGGAGGCGATTTTTAGATTTTGTAACAAGATAGGCAGCAAACCTATTTGTGATATGCTTAAAATATACGGCAGTAAATGCCTACCAGTAGCAACTTATGGCTCGGTAGTGTGTAAACATATTACAATCCTGTGAAAATTATTTCTTCTGTCGTAAGCTGGCCGTACCAAGGTCTACCTCCAAATATCTTTTGCATAAAGAGCTGGATGCACCATAGCAAGAGCCTTATGCTCCTGGCATAACATTTGGTGGAAGGAGGGACCAAAGTTCACAAGGGATATAATTATGGACTGCTTAGCACTGGAACACAAGAACAAAATCCCATGGCTAACATATATGGTCAAGCTGCTGAAGAATATCAATAAAGACCTATCAGTGAAAAATCCTGCAGGTATTCTGCAATATGGCAAAAACGAAGTTACAAAGATGTACAAGGAGAAACAAAGCCAAGAGAGAGCTAGTAGAGAAGAGGAAAAAACAAGTGTATCAAGATATATGGCTAGCATAGAGCTGACTGGTCTACCTGGCTATTTGGTCAAAGTCACAAACACCCAGGACAGATTTTACATGACAAGGTTGCGGTTGGGCATTGTCCATTGTTATTGTTATTGTTAGATGTACTTGTAAAGCGCGACATTCATCCTACAAGGATATCACGGCGCTGCAAAAAAATAACAGTAAAAACCGAGGCATTAACCTGGGAGCCTATTGATTATTCTGAAGTAGGAAATAGTGCGGTTTTAAGTTTTTTCTTAAAGGTGGGATAGGAGTCCGTGAGTCTGAGGCTGATCGGTAGTTCATTCCAACATTTCGCAGCAATGTGTGAAAAAGCACATCCGCCCATTCTGGAAAGCTTAATCCGAATAGTGGCTGCTTTGGCTGAGGCTTGCGAACGTAAGTTCCGCGCTGGAGCATAAAACTTAATTCTATTTCGTAGAATGTAAGGGCCTGGATTGTGAATTGTTTTATAGGCAATACATAGCATTTTGAACATGGCTCTTTGTCTCATGGGCAGCCAGTGTAAAGCTTTTAGACAGCTTGTGGCAGAATCGAACTTTCTCTTGTTACAGACTGCTTTTGCTGCGGCATTCTGGACCAGTTGTAATTTTCTAAATAAGTAGTCCGACATTCCTACAAATAGTGAGTTGCCATAATCCAGCCTGCTAACTAGTAACGACTGGACTAGGATCTGTCTACATTCAAGTGGGATCCAGGGGAAAACCCTTTTCAATCTTTTTAATATGGCAAATCCTTTGCCACATATTGAGGAGACATGGCATTTCATTGATAGAATGTTGTCCATCTGAATTCCTAAATTTCTAGCAGACGATGTGGGAATTGGTGGGGAACCTAAGGAAGTTGGCCACCAGGTGTTATCCCAAAGCTGTTTGGCCCCACCAAAAAGTAGAATTTCTGATTTGTCAGCGTTCAGTTTTAAATAATGACCGTGCATCCAATTGGATAGCTCTGACAGGCAGTTGTGTAATCTACTTTTGGCGTCATTATCTCCATTTAGGGTAACCATCAGCTGAGTATCGTCAGCGTAGGAGCAGATATTAATGCCCCATTTCTTGCCAATCGATGCCAAAGAGGAGACCTATACATTGAACAGTGTTGGGCTCAATGTAGCTCCTTGGGGAACTCCATATTTAATCTTACGGGGGGTAGAGGTAAAGTTGCCTAAACAAATAGACTGGGATCTGTTTGATAAAAAAGACTCCAGCCATGAACTGGTGGCTTTTCCAAAGCACGAAAAATGGCAGAAAATTGTTCACAAATGCCCATTTGACGGGAAAGCCATCCAGTCCACGATGTATTTTATGTTGTTTTGCAAGTTTTATCTAGGTATAAGAAAACATTTTTTACGGCCAATTTTTATTGTACAGAAATTTTTCTTTTACAAGGATGCTATGAAATGTATTTGTACCCTTGACAATGAATTAGCCTGCTGAGCTGTTGCTGGTTTCATAAGCAGGGCTATACAAAGAAGGAAATCTCTTGTATTTTTAGACCATTTAGTCTATGAAGCTGATTGAAGGATGACCTCAGGATGACAATTTATTAACAAGGTGATCTGTACAAATGAAGTCTTAATTGTCATTGAATAAGCTTCAACTCTATGTAAGATGTGTTTTCTATTCCGTGCATTTAATTATATTAATTGATAGTAAGTTTTTAATTGTATGCACTTTTATGGATCGATAAAAAGATTAAAATAAAGTTAATATGATGATGACAAGGAGTGCTCTGATGTCGTCAGTGGCAGAGATGAGGGCGGTTTCAGTGCTGTGGTTGCCGCAGAATCCTGACTGGGAGATGTGAATGAATGAATGAATGTGAGACTTTAAAAGCGCAGACTTAGCCCAAAGGCATCAAGTCATCAAGAGGATTGTTGTTCTCCAGGTGTTCTGTGAGTTGCCGGTTGATGGCTTGTTCGAAGACCTTGGTGTAAAAGGTCAGCAGAGAGATGGGACGATTGTTCGTGAGTATGCTGGGGTCGGCGGACGGTTTCTTGAGAAGGGATTTGACTTCTGCGTGTGCCCATTCATTGAGGAAGGTGGTAACGCCCAGGATTGAAAATAAATCAACTCCTGCCCTTTCAGACCCCTTCTATATCAGGGTTCCTGTCCCCCCCCCAGACTTCCTGGGTGTTTCCAGCACTCAGAAGAGAGCAGCATCCCAGGCAACAGGTGATGCTCCTTCTTCTGGTAAGGAGGGTAAGCGCATCAATGCTGCTGGCAAGCGAGTAGTGGTTGGTGCTGCGTTTAATGGTACATTGTCAATGTATTATACCTCCTGTCTCGCTACAACAGGGCCCAGTCGGAAGAGCTGGAGGCCTTACTGCAAAATCTCCCTGACCAATAACGAAAGAGGGCGGGAGATTGTCAAAAAAATGCATATCCAGCTCCACATTTGTGCGTGTTGGACTCTGCCAATACAGGTGCCAGGGGTGTGAATACCGCTGTGGTTGTTTGCCGCCACTCTTGGCTGTGTGTCTTTAGATTCAAGCCAGAGATCCAACAACATCTCATCAACCTATTCATCAACAGAGAACACCTGTCCGGTTGGCAGAGTGATGAGTTGTATGAAAAGAAAAAGAAAGAGACCGAATATTCTAAGGCCGTAAGTGCACTTCACGTTTCTTTAGCCTGGGGTTCCTTTCGGAGACAGCAGACAAGGGTCCAAAACGAGTTCCCTTGACCCAACACAGTCATACGAACACCAGCAGCTGACTCACCACCAACAGGCAGGTAGGGATGATGCATGTGGCACCTTCAGAGGTAACCACGCCTTGGGTCGAGGCAGATGCTCTCCCTCCAAGGGAGACTCAACCTCCAGCAATAACTTATCCTGTATCTCCTCAATCACACTACACCTGTCAGTGGGGAGACTCCAGGGATTCCTTCCCTGGAGGGAGGAGATCACCACATACCAGTGGGTTCTGCCCATCATCAAGCTAAGCTACTGCTTCAAGCTCATGTCAACCCCACCAAACATTCGACCCTTCAGACACACCCTAGGACCAGAACCCATAGCCCTACTGTAAAATTGTAAATCGTACGTTCTTATATAGCACCTTTTCACCGTAAGGTCTCAAGGCGCTTGCTTTGGGAACCCGTCCTGGCCTTTCCCTGCGATATTACCCCTACTGGGCATCCCCAAGGTGAAGACCAGGCATCCCATCGCGGTGCGGCTGTAGTGGAGATTAAGCAAGCTATTGCCCAGTGTTGCAGAGTGTGAACCCACGATTCGAGTAGGCACCGAGGCGAGAATTATCGAGTCCGTGGACATTTTGAGCTCAAGACCCTGCCGCGTCGGGGATTGAACCCTGGTCCCAGGTCTGACCTCTGCATCAGGGACTGCCTCCTCTAACCGGTGAGCCACACTTCTCCACTGTAAGAGGAGGTCAAGGCACTTCCTTTCAAAGGGACCATTGAGCCAGTGTCCTCTCAACACTGGGGCAAAGGTGTCTATTCCCTGTAATTCCCCATTTCCAAAAAGCACCTCTCCATCAGGCCAATCTTTGATCTCAGGGCTCTCAACAGCTACATTTTCTCTGAACATTTTCACATGGTCATCCTTCTGGATGTCATTTGCCTGCTGCAGCAAGGCAACTTCATGGCCACACCTAGACCTGAAGGCACCTCTTTTCACATCCCAATCCATCTGGCCCCATCAATACTACCTATGCTTCATGGGAAGTGGTCAGCACTACCAGTTCAAAGAGTTGCTCTTCTTAGTCACTATGGCCCCAAGGGCCTTCATCAAGGGTCAGATGTACAAAAATCTAGAATTGTGATTTTTCCAAATTGCTATTCTTACCAAATCACAATTAGGCAATCCGAATTCCTGTTGTAAGAAAACTTGCATCCTTTAAATAGCGATTTCTAGTGGGTCCCAAATCGGTTTACCTCAAGAATATTAATGAGGTAGGTCACAATGTGCGACCCGTTAGGAATCACAGCCATCACAGGAATGGTGACCTGCTGAGGTTAGCAGACCACTATGTTTGTGCTTTCTTTTTAATAAAGCAAACCTTTTGTGTTTTTTTAACACAGTCTGTTTTCCTTAAAGGAAAATAGGATGCGTTTTAAAAGAAAAAATGAAACTTTCAAATTTAATCTTTTAAGATCAAGCAATGGGCCGTGTTTCCACTGCCTGCTCTTAATTATTATCATTTCTTTTTAGATTGTCAAAGCGGAAGTGGTCCCCTGTGTAGCCCTTTCCCATCTACAAATGGTTACCAATACCTTTTAATTGTCAGTAAAATGTGAATGTTTTGCAACCATAATTTCGTCTCAAAGAATTCATCCATAGCACTGAATTTCAGTATTTAGAAGGGATGCCCCAAACACGCCTCTTCCAAATACTGATACACAAACATAAATTTCAATTCACTAGCAAGTTACGAAATCGCAATTTGTGTTTTGTACATATGTAAAAGCACTTTTGCAGTCAGATATGTCCAGATTGTTACACATGGGTGCAAGTGTCTACCAGTGGTAGCCTCCCACCTCAGAAAGGGAAGAACTCATGTCTTCCCCTACTTAAATATTTGGCTGATCAAGAGTGCAAACACACAAGACTGATTAGCCCACACCCAGGCTGCTATATCCCTACTCCAAGATTTGGGTTTTACAATCAATGTCACCAAGGTTTTCTTCCAGCTACTTCAGTTCCAACACTTCTAATGGTTAGTCTTAAATCTCAGACAAAGCCTACCCAAGCGAGCACAGGGTGGTGGCGGTTCAGCAGCTACTGCCTCTGTGTCAGCCACTCTGTCCTCTCACAAATTGAATAGCTGATGGGCCTCTTAGATATGATGCGTTGTGCATAGCCATAGTACTTCATGAAAGCCTCCTTATATGTCTGGTTCAAGAGTGCCTATTGGCATTGTGGTCACAAGTGGGGGATCACTGGGAAGATCGAATGTTGATGAGGGCCAGCATCGTCATTCTCTGCAGTAGTGGAACAGCAACAACCTTCACAGACCCAGTTCACAAGTCATCATCACCACAGACGTATCACTCGCAGGTTAGGGGTGCATTTGAAGGATGTCACATTCCTGAATTTGTGGCCACCACATCAATGGGATATCCATATCCACCATCTGGAACTTTTAGCCATAAGCCTAGCTCTGAAAGCTTTTCTCCAAGACATTTGGAGCAAGGTAGTCCTGGTGCAGTCAACAACTTGACTGCCTTGTATTTGCTACAAAAGCAAGACTGAACTGCTCAATTCTCAGCACTAGCCTAGTCAATTTCGCTCTGGTTGATCCGCCCCCAAGTACATCTCCTGGCGGAGTACCTCCTGGGGGGTGAACAACAACTTCGCAGACCTGCTCAGCCCGACTCGGCAGCAAATTCATGACCGGGAACCCACCCACAAGTTCTGCTCTATTACTTTCGTTGATGGGAAGCCACGGACATTGATGACCTCGTCACTTGCGAAAAAGCAAAATGCCCAAACTTCACCTCCAGATTTCCACTCCTCCAGTCCGTGGGCAATGCTCTGGGATAAACTGGTCAGGGATTTTTGCATCTGCTTTTCTTCCTCTCCCCCTTCTACCGTACGTAGTCAGGAAACTGCGACAAACATCCTTCACTGTCATCCTGGTGGCTTCCATGTGGGCAGTACAACCATGGTTCTCAACCTTCTAGAGATGTACATTGCCTCGCAAGAGAAGCTCCCCCAACAAGTTGGACCTTCTTACACAAAACCACAGCAGAGTCAGACACTCCGACCCCAGCAACTCAACCTAGCAATTTGGTTCCCGAGGACCTAGAGCTTGGGTATCACAACTTCCTTGAAGAGTGTATGGATATTCTAAAGGAAGCCTGCAGGCCTACCACATGCTTTTGCTATGCTGCAAAGTGGAAAGGTTTGTTCAATACTATACCTGGAACCATGTTATCCCTCTTACACCTATGGTACATTACAGCATTTTCTACGTCTTACATTTACAAAGTCAGGGATAGCTTACGCCTCGATTCAGGTACTCCTAGCTGCTGTCGCCATATACATGCAGAACAAGGAGCATTCCTCTCTCTGCAGGATCCCGGTTATTAAAGCTTTTATGGAAGGTCTTAAACATGTCATCCCCTCTAGGGTGTCACATGCTCCAATCTGAAACCCGGACATTGCCCTCACCAACTCGCAGGACCTCTCTGAACCATTGCATTCTTGCCTATTTCAGTTTCTCTCCTGAAAGTTCGCCTTTTTAGTAGCCATAATTTCCCTCAGGCATATTAGTGAACTATGTCCACAATGACTGGTGCTGCCGAATTTTTTTTATTATTTTGTCAACATTCCTCTAGTTCTAGGGTCTAGTCTTTTTGCGACGCTACAATCCCTGCTGATCACCCTGGCATGGGGGGGGAATAAACCGCGAGTGAAATGGGACACGCTAACCAAGCCTTACGAATTAGGTGGCTTCGCTGTGCCGGATATGCGATTGTATTACCTATGCGCACAGGCCCACTTCGCCTCGTATTGGATTATGGCGCCACCCTACACTCCACACGTGGCGATTGAGGCCGGGGCTATCTATCCGTTGCCACTAAAGGCGATGGTGGTGAATCCGCGTTCGGTTTTCGAAAAGGGCGAGGTGGACACGGTTCAGTGCACTGCTAAAGCCTGGCGAGACCTGGGCAAGCGCGCTGATAGGCTGCCATTGTACGCCCCGGCTATGCCATTGTTACACCATGGACAAATCTCTGTGTCGAGGGAAGTGGGGGCCCTACAGCTATTGCAGGGGGCTGGGATACAGACGATGGGCGATGTCTTCCCCGGAGGGCGGTTCATCTCCTTGCAGAGTTTCTGTGGAACTACTGCTAATAAGACGATGGCTACGTTTGTTTATGTTAGATTACGCACGGCAGTGCGTGATTTATACCCGACTTTCCCGTTGGAACCTCTGACGTTGGGCGCACTACAGGTGATGTATGCCACGGACGCTCGGGTCAGGATGTTGTCCAGACTTTATCGAGCTTCGCAAGAGGATGAGGGAGGTGGGATTGAAAGTGCCAGAGCGCGATGGGATGCCTGTCTGCAAACTCCCCTGACAGATGAGGAATGGAAGGAATGCTGCTCTATGACCGGCGCGTTTGTGGCCAATGGCAACTTCAGGCTTTTGCAATATAAGTTTCTGCAACAATGGTATTACACACCGGCGCAGCTTTTGAAGTATGGATTGCGTGATTCGGCTTGTTGTGTACGATGCGGTTCGCCTGAGGCTGACTTTATGCATCTGGCGTGGGGATGTCCTCGAGTGGGTGGATTTTGGGCAGCAGTAATGGATGTTTTGGCAGACATGACGAAAGAATCCATTGCCCTAGATCCGCGAGTATGTTTACTTGGTATGGTGTCTGGAGTGCCTTTAAGAGTGAGAAGATTGGTAGCCTTGGCGTTACAGTTGGCGAAGAGAAGAGTGGCTGTATGCTGGGGGGGTAGGCGTGCTCCGGATGTGAAAACCTGGTTGCAAGACATGGCGTATTGCCGTGACCAGTTGACGTGCTATTATGAGGAACTGCCACAGGCCTCGCGCCCCAAAGACATCTGGGGTCCGTATACAGAATATATGTTGGCCAAGCTCTGTGAGGAAGACTAATTTAGTCACTCAATCGGGGATGTCGTCATGCTCGGGTATCAGCATGGGGACTGGCTATACTGCTGCAATTGCACCGAATATGGAGATGAGTCTGCGTACAGTGTGACATGTCACTGAGACCATAACATTGATGCATCGCAGAGTTCCATTCAATATTATGCGATTGCTCCTACACAAGGTTCAGTAATGGAATGGTAAAGTACTCGAGCACTATGGCTATTACTGCGGTGTGCTTTCACGCCGGCCGGATTGCCCAGTCCAATCTACGTTTAGTTGCTAGTTGACCAGGAACCCGGGTTTAAGTGGGTGGGGGGAAGTTGATTGTTGATGTGTGGTTACGACTATGCAAATTTGACCATAAGGCTGTTATCTAATTATAAGGAGAACGTTGAGTCAGCATTGGTTTTATGATGCGCCGCCGGACCTATGGTTGTCGGCTAAAGGGCCGTGTACTGTGAATTGACTCAAATAAGATACGTGATATGATTTGGCCGGCCCAATGGGTTGTAGGCCAGAAGTTTTGTTGTTACTGAATGCCTTAATAAAAGTCTATAAAAAAAAAAAAAAAAAACTATGTCCACAATGACAGTGTTGTCCTTAGAACCAACCCCAAGTTCCTTCCTAAGTTCATCTCTTCTTTTCACCTTAATTAGACGATTGAGCTTTTAGTCTTTTTCTGCCAGCCTGACTCTGTAGCAGAGAGACTATTTCACAGACTTTACGCAAGGCATGCTCTCATGTATTTCATAGATTGGATCAAGTCCTTCCATAGAACACAACCACTTTTTGTTTCCTTTGCACAGCCTCATAAAGTTCGTCAACCCATATCTAAGGCAGGTATAGCCAAGTGGATTATTGAAGGTAACCAGACCTGTAGCCTTTAAGTTAAAAGAACCCTACCTGTCCTCTCCAGGCCTCACTCCAACCCCAAACAGGGAGACACTGTGGCCTTACCTGGGAACATACCCATAGCTGACATTTGTAAAGCTGCTACATGGTCCACTCCACACACCCATGCAAAGCAGTACGGTTTGGACATTCTGACAAGGCACCAGGCTAGAGTAGGCCAGACTGTCTTAAGTTCTCATGGGCATACCTATTCCACTTTGGGGGAAAAGTGTTACTTAGGGTGAAAAGTGTTATGGAATGGGTGTGCCCAGACGTGGGTCCCTTGCTCACTGTGCCACTGGATTCAAGCTAGCCTGGCTAAAGAAGGGTGACATACCCTGAAACCGGTCCCAGGATGCTTGTTTCCGGTACAGGGAGGACCTGGCCTGGCAGTTCGGCCTGGACTGTTCCCATGGGGCACAGGGTCAAGACTGATTTGCATATGGCTGAGTCCAAACTGGGGTGGCGTAGTGGGCAAAAGAACGATGGAATTAACCCAGACAGATCTTTTAACTGGGGAAGAATGTTTGCATTGTCAGCATTCCGTCCATCATTTTTCTGCTGTAACACTCAACTAAGGAGTAAGGCAAGGGTCTCTAAGAGCTTGGAGGCTGTGATATTTGGGGATAAGAGGTTAATTGGGATCTGTTTATTTCAGAGACACTCTGGTATCAAGTTATTCCAGATTGAGGAGGGCAGGAGGGAGGGTGAGAAAATCGTATATACACACAACAGCTCCCTTTGTGTGACTCACTTTGTGAGACACAATCCCAGTGATATTGCATGTGTTTGATGAACATGGTGCCCATTCAGGATACTCAATAAACTGGAACAAGTCAGGCCTCTATTGTACTGGCCAGATGCCTGATCTTGATACCCTGTCCCGACGGCTTCAGGTCGAGACAGAGGGCTTTAAATACTTAGGAATATTTGTAAAAATAGACAGGAAATTAGATCTGAATCGCAACCTCCCAAGGATTATTCTGGAGTTTCAGGCTGATATAGAGCGATGGAGAAGACTTCTCCTGATATTGCTTGGCCGCGCAACAATTTTCAAGATGATCGCCCTGCCCAATTTTTGTACTTTCTTTTTTGTACGTTCTCCAAAAAACTTACTACCCAATCCCATCCCATCAAGATTAATGGGAGATCCGTAAGCTGCTGTGGGATGGAGGCCACCCTAGGATCTCATTGCCAACCTGACAGAGAAAAGAGTATGATGGTGGTATTTCCCTCCTTGACATCTGAGCGTACTATTGGGCTGCTCACTTAGTAGCTATAAATGATTGGGGACATGTACAGGTTGACCACCCTATTTACTTGCTTGAAAGCGCCCAGTTCCAACCGAAATCATATATACATATCTATATGGGGCAGGAGAATCAGAAAGCTCCTACCAGCGACCCAGTTAACTATTAACTCCTGGATCGGGGCCCAGAGACACATTAGGTGGACAACACACAATACACCGGAGAAATCCCGCTGTGGTTAGGCAAGAAATTTAAGGAAATAGGAAAACAGATGGTTTTCGACCCTAGGATCTTACTGGAAGGGGGGAAACGGATTCCTTTCAGCTCCCTCCAAAGAGATTTCCAACTTGACTCCACGCAATTCTATAAGTACATACAATTAAAATACGAATGGCGAGCAAAAGGGATAGACGTGACTGATATTCCTGAATATGCTTCCTTGGAGGGGAAGGTACTCATGGGTTAACTTATGGAAAAAGTGGTCTCATACATCTATAAAACACTCAATAGCAATGTGCCCGACACTTTGCAGAAACTCACAGAGAAATAGGAAAGGGACTTGGGTGAGGTAGGTAGATGAAAAAAACTGGGAGGAGGCGAAGATGCACCCAAGAATAGTGGCTATCAAATTTCGATTGTAGTTAGTACAGTTCAAAATACTTCATAGAGTCTACTATGACAAGGCTCGTCTCCACAAGTTCGGAGGGGTAGAATCGACTACTTGCCTGAGATGTGGGGTGCAGACTTGCACATTTTTGTATTCACTTTGGAAATGCCCAGTTATTGCCCCTTATTGGTCCGTTATAATAGGTGAACTGGACAAAATCCTATCTGTATACCTCCAAATGGACCCCAAATATATCCTACTAACTAGGCATTTCCACGGTCTCCCGAGTTCCCTACTCCTCTTCTGTATCTTAGGTTTTGTATTGGCAAAGAGAGACTTAGCCAGGAAATGGGAAGCTCCAGAACCGCCCACCGTGGAGGAGTGGAGAGAGGGGGAATGGATACTTATATGACTGAGGTCTAGAGGCTGCCCCAAAAAGTTTGTTAAGATCTGGGGCCTTAGGCGAAAATACTATGATTTGATGTAATGGAGAGTGTCTATATGTCTACATGTGAATGACTTCTCCAATGTTATATTAATACACGATCCCGTGTTAGGTTCACGGGGTCATGTTTACTGTCCCATCAATAGATATCTAACTACGACTATATGTAACAATCTGCCTGCTGATATGCCTGAGATGTACCGAGGTTTAATCATATTGTGTACTGTGCCTTCACTCTATTGCCGACTCACTGTGATGCTTTGTTTCTTGCTAATTGGAAACTGCAATAATATTAAAAACCAAAATAAAAACATTTATGAAAAATGTTTAAAAAATAAATAAATAATGTTCGTAGATGTAAAATACAAATCCGACAGGAATATATGGCAGGAGAATGCAGAGCATGCAAATCTACTGCATAACGTGACGAAAAGATGCTTACAGGGTAAGTACCATAATCCTTTTTCATCAGAAAAGTGCCCGAAGGGGGTGAACATGAGCTTTACAAATATATGTGTTCTTCTTTTTGCACCTGCAATCTATGTTTGGACCAGCACCTTTGCTGCCAGATCAGTCCTCTCCAGCCATTTTTTAGCAAACACTCATTTTCCACTAAGAGCCCACTGGTCTGCTTCACAAAAGAGAACCAGTCATAATGTTTTAGTTAGATGCCATTGCGCCAAGCAGGAATGACTCCCTCAATCACACCCACAACCTGGTTTGTAGAGTGATTGAGGTAAAGACATTTTCCTAGCCAAAAATAAGATTGGAAAAGTTGTTGAGTTTCTAGAAAATTGAATGAGCAAGAAATTCTAGTTTGTGCTATTTGTTATGTCCTGAAATTGAGATTGATAATCCTATTTCTTTTACACGACAAACAAAATCTTCTCGGAGTGGAATGTATGCCCTATGGGAAGTGATGTTGGCATTTTAGAGTACCATAGCTGACTCACCAGTCCACAAGGATTAATTAGGCAGACCTGAAGCACAAGCAATCGGAGCACTAGTAAATGACGTCTACCTTTAGAAAAGCAAAACAGAAACATTACTATCGGCTAGGCAAGGAATGAGCGGGGAATGATGTATAATGGTAATAGCAAGACAGGGAAAATACTGTAAACCTATTAATTATATTATTCCGTCTCTTCCGCTGTAAACCAGCTCAGATGTGCTTAAAATAGTTGTTTGTCCATGAAAAATAGAAATCTGTACATTGCAGCTGGTGATACCTTTTATTCATCACAGTTTACATTGGTTTAACTCAGACTTTTCTTTTCCTTTTTAATTGGAGCATGTTGCTGTATTCAAAGGCAGTAAGCACATACCCATGATAACAGTCTTGAAACCTGTAGCATCAGAAAATGTCCTACCTGGAGAGCAGAGAAACCTATACGATTTGTACCCTCATCACATAAACAACCAAAATATAATAATCAAATCATACAGAATACTGGAAAGTGCTAATACAAGATTAGTATTAAAAGGAAAAATTGGGAGTGATGAACAATATCACACATTGAAATACATCATCTGTAAACAATAGATTAAATGTTATTTTGGAAAAGAAGAGCCCAAATTAGCAATTTGCCTAAAGAGATAAGACGTATTGTTCAGTGTCTACGACATAAAGCGTCCCCGCACATGTGCACTTCATTTATTGTTGGATATGTTAAAAATTGAAATCGATGAAATAAAAGATGAACAAATTTATTTATACAAATTCAAAAGTACAATGGAAAATAACAATCTTTATTATGATGCACAATACATAAATGTACATGAAAAGTATAAAAATAGAAATATATGATGAGTAGTTTTTAGCTAACATTATTAAAATGGAATCACTGAGAAAAATTGAAGAAACTATTGAGAACTCACTGTAAAATTAGAATTTTCTAGATGAGATGAGATTCCATTCAGATCGAACCTGCAGTATGAATTACAGTTGGTGTCTTAGAAAGCGCGGAGCGGCGAGAAAATGAGCCGCATCCATGCATAATTTGAGAAACTTATAACTAAAAAAAGTGCACTGAGATGTCCGACATAGGCTGGATGGGCTAGAATAGATCGTATGACTTTATGATCCTCAATTTTTCAGAGGTTGTAGAACCTTACTGAATAAGGTGAATGTTTATTTGGGAAATAGATTGATTAATGAAGGGTTCCTTACAACTGAATGAAATAAAAAACAATACTTCTGTTCTCAAATAGCTGTTGAAAAAATATGAAAACTACCATTTAAAAACAAAACAAATTTGAAATTCACCAGTTATACTTTATTGAGCTAAGTATAACTTTTTACCCCACCATGCACTGCTTACGTCCTCCCATATTGCATCACTCATAGCATGTTAACGGACATCATTGATGACCTCAGCCAAGCTACTGCTCCGATGATTAAAAAAAAAAAGCAAAGTAGTTCGAAAAGGACCCTTAACTCTATACAGTATAAATTGACTATATGTATATATAGAAGATAGAAACAGTGTGCTACTGAAAGCCAGTCTGATTCAGTATGGTAAAAGTTGAATTGTGTTTACCTCAGTGAAGTTTTAAGTGCAAGCAGATTTACGTCAATGTCCAAACAAGATAGATAGTCGTAAGTCCACTTTTAATCCATGTAGGAGTCCATGAGTATACAATCACAAAAGCTCTTCACAATTCGATACAATCCATGTAAGTTTCCAACATCAATGGTGTTATGGATTCATCACCAAGAGATCAGCCAACATGTGTTTCATCATTGGGTAGTTAATACCATGACTTCATCAGGGCTGAAAACCAACAAATAAAGTTAATCAAATCAAAGTAAAAACATAACTTCGAGAGACACAAAACCGTCACCCACCAAAGTGTCCAACTCCCAAAATTCAATAATGAATCTAAGAATTTAAGTATAACTGTGTGTACAAAGTGCACAGGATAGCAGTGATGAGATGCAAATACACCAGAATGATAAGAGAAAAGGAAGTACGAGAGCCAAAAACAAAGCACCTTCCAATATGTGTTAAATTCACACCCACAGGTTATATATTCGCAAATACCTTAACTGACTCAAAATTTGCAAATTTTGACGAGACAAAGCGGCTAAATGTTGAAAAACCCCAGTGAGAGCATAAAAGGTACATACATTATATATTTTTCCCATTTAGGTTTTACTTTTTGTGCTCTCACTGGGTTTTTTCAACATTGTTTAGCGGCTTTGTCTCGTCGAAATGTGCAAATTTTCAGTCAGTGACCCTTAGATATAGTAAACCTATATCTTAAGTAAGTGGTGCATGCACCAACTTGCACAGCCTGCAATGGCAGGCCTGTAGTTCCATTTTGCATGGCCTCTCATGGGTGGTATAATACATGCTTCTGCCCATGGGAGGCCTCTGGGGTACCTATGCCCTGGTTACAAGGGTACCATATACTAGGGACTGACAAGGGTACCCCAGTATCCAATCTGGAGTGTACCTATGTACATATCATAACAAGTTAAGGAGAAAGCAGATGGACTGGGGTCCTGATTAGCAGGATCCCAGCCAGACTAGTCAAAAACAGTATCACATTTAGCAAAAAGTGGGGGTAACCATAAGAAGCAGATCCTACTTTCCTACAACCTTGTTTAGACATTGACATACATTTACCATTTGAGTGCTCGGACTTTCTTTTGTAGATTAAAGTGCTGACTGTTGAGGAATCCAATTGGGTTGTATGGTAGCCAACCCTTGTCCTTGAGCGCCGTGTATGATATGCATTCTTTTTACTTTCCCCATACTTATTGCAGATCGCCTATTGCTGTAAACCGGTTACCATACCCTTGTAATTTATTATTCACCTGTGGATTTCTGTGCATATACTAATGTTAAAGATTTCTCGTACAGTGTTATCAACAGTTTCTATATAAACTGGAGATTTATTAGGTGCAGGTGTTTACTTCCATATGTTTAGTGAAAATTCTGAGACATCATACAATGCCTTATCATGGCCTAATGTATAGATGTGAAGCTGTTCACTTAACATTCTGTGCAGATGAGGTATTTTTTTCAGTTTGAGATTTCTAGTCACAGATTCTTCCCCTCTTAAATATTCCCCATGTATCAGACTGGATCTGGAACTTTTAAGCAGTACCACTGCACGGCTCAGCACTCATGCAATTCCTCTCCGAAAATGACGTACCGGTATATATATTAGCGCCACTCCTGTGGGGGTTGCCCCCTGATCCAGTTATGGCATGCTGTTTCTTGGAACTCCGATGCCGATGCTGACTGCATCGATGCTGAAGACGAGTACCTATTTTACCCTCTGACTCAGAGTTGGCAACGGTTTGACCGCAGCCGAGGCTGCTCCCAGCCGCTGTCGAGTCACCACTTCGGCCACCCTAGCATTCACAAGAGATAATGCACACTCGGCCTTTCCTGTTTGGCATGGATTCGGACAACAGTTACAGTTCAGGTGATTTGATCAGTCAGCCATACCATGAAGTGAATTCTTATAACTAGTTAGAAGAGACCAGTGACCTCGATACCACTCCTGAGTTGAGGATCTTCTCACCCCCTCGAATTGGTACGACTAGTTAGAAGAGACAAGTGGCCTTGATACCACCCCTGAGTCGAGGATCCTCTCATCCCCTGCCACTTAGTAGAGAACTTCTTATTCCATGGTAAAGTGTAGGGCAGCAGATGTCCTTGACCTCCAGCTCCCAACTAGAGGTCAAGACCAATGTCCTACAGCCAAGACAAACATCCACTGAGCCCTTCTTACCTTTTTAACAAGACCTTTAAGGATACTTTGTCTGGGGAACGGACCAAACCCTGTTCTGGTCCCCTGTTAACCACCATATTGCAGGACTCCACCTGGCCTCCCCCCTGGGTCCATGCATTTGTATCTCAGCACCGCTTCCCTGAAAGCTTGGTAGTGCGGGTGTCTACAAGCAAGACGACCCCAGCACGTTCCCAACTACTCCAGCTTAAAGGGAGTCAAAACGAGTATATACATTTGGAAAGAGAGACTTCTTGTCCACCAGCTTGGTGTTATTCCCGCACCCTTTGGGATTGATTGGCTGAAGTCCTTCCAAGTGTTCCTGAAGATCACCAGCTTGTTCTCGCCCAGGCTATCTAGGACAGTTGTGACGCGGCCAATTTCACAGTTTGTTGTATCTTGGAAACCACCTATTCAATTGGGTGAACCATTGGCACCAGTTTCGCCATATGCCAGCATGCTTGGCTGCTGCCCGTAATTTTTTAAGGCGATGTCCAATCATCCCTCATGGATATACTGTTCGATGGGACTTGCTTGTTTGATTACAAGGCACACTCCACTTAAGTGCGGTCCAAGGAGAGCAGGGCCACTGCACTCTCCCTGGGCTTATCTGCCCTTTCTCGCCAGCCGCATCAGCCCTACCGCGCCTTTCGTGGCTTTGGCAGGGGTGCCGCATAACACCTGCCAATCCAACCTCCACAAGCCGCCCACCAGTTTCAAGGTCGAGCCAATGGTGCTCACTGCCCCTGCGGTCAAGGTCAACGGGCTATCACATCCACTACCCCTTCCTGCAGGCCCACTTGCGACACCCCTTTAGCGTGCCCCTAGCGGAGCATAGCCGCCCAGTGGGAGGTCGGATCCGCTGATTCTTGCTAATTTGGTAGGCCATAACATGTCGGCGCAGGGAGTGGAGTGGTAAATTAGGCCACATTGCACCTTGATGAATGTGTGACTATGGGGCAATGTGCCCACTCCATCCCGGGGTTCGGACTATGATCAATGAAACTCTGGTACACCATTAGAAGTGGGTCTACTAAGGGCAAGTATGACCATTGACACCCTCCCTGATGCATAGTGACTGACTAGGAGGACGTGCTATAGAGAGTTAAGGGATCTGAATCCTGAGGAAGGCCTTTGACCCTGTTGTGCAACAATGATAGGCTGAAACATGTTGGTATAGCAGACAGGGTAATGTAGTCATAGGTTCTCACATATACCCATTTGTAATCCGTTTTTAATCCTGTCAAGAGGGACCCATAATAAACCGATAGGCGGGCACCCACTTAGTCTGTTTTAATCGTTTTTTTCTGCACTTGGGATCCCTAGTTTGAAACCATTTGGTTTCATCAATTTTTGGTGAAAATTATATCGCTCCTCACTGAACGTTGGCTTGTTCCAGGGTGTGTTTAGCGGCCCTATGATGAAGCATGCCACTATTTAGTGGGTGAGGGCAATTTAAAAAAAACATTGGTTTTTTTCAGATGGACTCGAGGACTACTGGACAGCTTGGGTAACTATGGCAAGATGTTTAGTCGGCTAGGTCTTTAATTTTTCCTTTCCTTGCTTTTTTCTTCCCCTATGCTTTGTATGTTTAGTTTAACTTGATTGTGTGTCTGTGTCCTTCTAGTTGTAGGAGTTATACAAGGCCATAACATCAGATAGGTGAGTCCTAAAAGGTTTTGGCAGGAATGTGCCCTACCTTTCATTCTCTTGCCACCCCACCTTCCACTGTCAGTCGTGTAACTGATGGAGGACCATCTCTCCATTTTGAGGCAGGAAGTGCAAGTCATTTTGGCCATAATGACCATAGGGCCTACTGAGAGGGTGCCCATGCCAGAAGCAGGATGTGTTCGTTATTACTGCTACTTTTTGGTGCCCAAGAAGGATGGAGGCCTTCATTCTATTTTAGACCTGCACACTCTCAATTCCATCCTCCGGACGGAGAAATTCAAGATGCTCACACTAGCCCAGCTCTTGTGTTCCCTTGACACTGGAGACTGGATTGTGGTGTTGGACTTGCAGGACACCTATTACCATGCACCCATCCTGCAGACCCATCTGCTCTAACTGCGGTTTGTGGTGGGACAGAACCATTTTCTGTGCTCTCCTTGGGTCTCAATAGGGCCCCTCAAGTGTTTGCGCAAATTATGTTGTGGTGGCAACACACCTTAAGAGGTCAGGGGTGCCAGTTTTCCCCTTCCTCAATGACTGTCTGTTAAAGGCGGGCTTGCTCCAGTCAGTAGTCATCCTCCTCCAGATGACGGCCAACCTTCTGTCATCTTTGGGATTCACTGTCAGTGTGCTGAAGTCACACTTAACTCCTTCTCAGCTGCTCACCTTCATCTGAGCCATTCTGGACATGGTTTGGTTTTGTGCCTTTCACCTTGGGGAGAGTGTGGGACATTTAGACTCTGATCCTGATCTTATAGCCTTGGTCCTGAATTTCAGTGAGGTCGAATCTGAGGCTGCTGACACTGATGGCCTCTTGCATCCTGCTGGTCATGCACGCCAGGTGGCCTATGTAGGCTCTGCAGTGGGATCTTAAGACTCAGTGGGCCCAACATCAAGGGGACTGCTCAGACCATGTTCAGATTTTAAAGGAGACTGCAAAGCATCTGAAGTGGTGGTTACTGTACCATGATTGTGTGAGCGGCAGACCTGTCTCCTTTCCCCACCCATGGCACAGTGGTGACCAATGCATTGCTTCTGGTTTGGGGTGGCAATATGGGAGGGATGTAGATCAGAGGTCTCTTATCTCCGGCATAGTTTGGTTTCATAATAACTTTCTGTAGCTGAGGGCCATCCGTTTGCCGTTGAAATCCTTCCCTCCATCTATGAAGAGGAGGCTGGTACAGGTGCTCATGGACAACACAGCAATGTGGTACTGCAACAAGCAGAGCGGGTTGGGGTCACGGACCCAATGCCACGAGGCCCTGCCTCACTGAAAATTTGTGGACCTCCAAGGAACTTTCCTGGCCGTGAACCACCTGACAAGGTCTTTGAATGCCTGGGCGGACAAGCTCTGCAGGCAATCAATCAAAATTTGTATTCAGATTTATGTTCAAATCCATAAAAGAGATAGAGATCATATACATAAAAGTGGCATATATCATCCACAAATATAAAACAAACCATACAAAATATAGCAGTTTGCTCCTAGTGAATCACGAGTGGCAGTTATGTGGTACAAGGTCTCTTCCGCAAATGGGGAGAACCGTGACTGGATCTGTTCACCACCGCCGAGAATGTGCAATGTCATCACTTCTGCACGTTGGAGTTTTTAAGGCATCTCTCATTTGGAGACGCGTTCTGCCTTGAGTGCGACTCCGTACTCCTGTTCGCTTTCACACTGAGACCACTCCTGGCCTGAGTTTTCAGTTAGATTAGGACCAACTGGGCCCACGTCATCCTAGTGGCCTTGATTAGTCACAGCGAGTATTGTATCCAGAGCTCTTGGGCTTAAACATCTGTCCTCGGATTAGGCCGCGCCTCCGGGAGGATCTGCTGTCTCAGTAGCAGGGCAGGGTTCTGTACCTGGGCCTTTGCAATGTCCACCTTCTTGCTTAGAGATTGATTGGTGACAGCTGACCACCTTCGATCTTCCTCCGGCGATGGTTGTTGTCATCTTGATATCCAGGAGTCCCTGATAGTGACATCTAGTCGCTGACTCCTTGCCTTAAAATTATCCCCAGGTGTCTGACTGGATCCGGGAATTTTTCATTGGCAGTACCACTGCGCGAAGGTAGATAGCGTAGTTCCGCTCCATGTTGCGTCGTCCATGCCGGAAGAGATGTGTCCGGAGATTATATAGGCGCCACCCAGCGCACTGACATCGGCTATTTTCTTTACTCGCCAGTCATCACAGATCCAGAGAGGTTTACCCATAGTCACTTTTTGGCTCATCTTATTTCAACTTTTTTCAAAGTATATTTGAGAAGTTTTTCTCCTCGTGTGGCAGAAACGTCCTCTAGGTAGGCCGGCTGTAAGCCCTGCGGCACCGGTCACCGATTGATGTCGGTGACAGGCCCGCACCTTGTTTGTCTCTGGTGCCTTGAGTGCAAACCACGGTGTGAAGACCTGCGTCGACTGTTGCTCGATGAATCCGAATGCCTTGAGAGAGCAGTCCCTTGAAGATCCTGGTGGCCATACATGCAACGCTGCGACCATCTTGATCCCGGTCGAGAGGAAGGTCCCAGGACAGGTTACAGAGCCTGAAATCTTTGTTGCACTGTAAGTCGTCGTGTCACTTGGGTAGGTCCCATTGCAAGAAGAGTAGTAAGAAGTGGAATAGGTCTTCATCATTACCTAGTTCGTCTGCCGACGAGGCTCTATGCTTCTATGTGGTTCCGGGAGCCTGAACAACCCTTGCTCACTCCACGAGTTCTATGAGGCCATGTGCCTCATATTTGAGTGGCCCATACCCGCCGTCGAACCTTGGGGCCCGCGGATTTGGGAGGGCACCTACTGCTTCCACATGGCAGCTCCGGCGCTAGTCGTGGCCCTTGGATCCACGAATGGATCAGAACCGGCACCATTCGTACCTCCTCCACAGTGCCAGGCCGGTCCCAATGTTGATGCTCCTGGCACCACTGCCCCTATTCTGATCCCTCACTTCAACACGAAGTTGGAGGGGCATCGTTTGTCACTGGCTGAAACCATGCCTTCCAGGCCTGACCCTGACAACGAGGGGTCGCTGAACCCTGAAGAATACCAGCCTTTAGACCTACAAATAGACTGGTGTGAGGACTTGGCAGAGGCCGGTGGACTGGGCACTTCTCCACATACTGGCATGCTTTCTCCCTTGGCTATGGAGGATGGAACGTCTTCGACCTTAACCTGCTCTCTGCAGCAGTCAAGAGAAATGTCTTGTCGGAGATGCTTCTGCTGGGAGTTTTCCCTTCAGAACTGCTTCCCCAGTTTAATGAGGCCTTTATAGATGACCTGCTTGAAACCTGGTCCAAACCCAACACAGATGGTCCTGTGAACGGGACGATTACCCGCAGCCACAGCCCCTCCCCAGAGGACCCCAATTTCCTCACACAACACCCTTCCCCAGAAAGCTTGGTGATCCAAGCCTCCACCTCCCATGTAAATCCTGGTGCATTCCCTACTGCCCCGCCGGATAGGGAATATAAGTGGCTGGACACGTTAGAAAGGAAGATGTTTCATTTCACGATACTGGCACGGCGGTCCGTTAACACCACATGCCTTTTGGGGTATTAGTCCCATGGTCTATGGGATTCGGTTGCACAGGTACTCTCCATGGTTCTGGAGAAGGCCCGGTGTATACTCTCCCAGGCTGTTGCCGACAGGAGAGATGCAGCTAAGTTTACGATCAGATGTGGACTGAATAACACTGACTTGGTGGCTTTACAGCGCCAAGCCTGGCTGAGAACAACTTGCTTTTCAGGGGATGTCCAAGCATCTCTTATGGGCATGCCCTTTCATTTCTCCCATCTCTCTGGAGAAAAGGCGGTTTCAGCGCTGGAGTGCTTTAAGGACAGCAGGGCTAGGGCCAGTTCCTTGGGCTTTTCCATGGTCCCTTGCCACCCCCAGGGAGTCTTTTGCTCCATCCGTGGCCACGGAAGGAGTTTCCAGCTGCACCTATACCCTCCCAGCCACCACAGTGCATACCAAGGGGTCGGGCACCCAGAGATCCAGCCAGTCGACAACACCCCCAGCAGCCACAGCCTGCAAACCCTTATAGTCTGCCCTCTTACCATCATGGATACCTGGTGGGAGGCAGGACATCACCTGCCCCACTGGAGGTCTATAACATCAGACTGATTGTGTCTCCAAATTGTCCGGAGGGGATTTTTCCTCTCCTTTGTGACTACCCCCTATGCCACCCTCTTGCGACAGGTTTATGGAGGACCGTTTTTTCTTGCTCCCCCAGGAAGTGACAGCTCTCTTGGCCAAGGGAGCCATAAAGAAGGTGCCGGCGCCAGAAGTAGGTTGTGGTTGCTGTTCCTGCTACTTGCTGCTGCCCAAGAAGGACACAGGCCTTAGTCCTATCCTAGACCTGCACCCTCTGAATTTCTTCCTGAAGATGGAGAAGTTCAAAATGTTCACACTCGCTCAAGTCCTGTATTCCCTGGACCCTGGTGACTGGATGGTAGCGTTGGATTTGCAGGATGCATATTTCCACATTCTTGTGTTGCCTGTGGTTCTTAGTGGGATATGAACACTTTTAGTTTACCGTGCTCCCCCTTGGGTTTTACCAAGGTGACAGTGGTGGTTGCAGCTCATCTGTGGAGATCAGCGGTGCCAGTCTTACCCTATCTAGACGACTGGCTGTTAAAGGTGGGCTCACCCCTGGCTGTGGTCTCCCACCTCTAACCTACACCGAATCTCCTGTCTTGACTGGGGTATATTCACTATCAACGTGCTGAAGTCACACTTGACTCGCTCTCGGACACTTCCTTTCATCTGAACTCTTCTGGACATGGTGCAGTTTTGGGCCTATGAGACTGATTCGGAGGCTGTTGGGCCTCATGACCACCTGCATCCTGCTTGTGGCGCATGCTGCTGGCATATGCGGGCTCTGCAGTGGGACCTGAAGTTCCAGTGGGCTCAGATTCAGGGGAATCTCTCTTACATTGTCAAGATCTCGGAGGGAACTGCAAAAGATCTGTTGTAGTGGTTAACAAACTGCTGTTGGGCCAGCGGCAGCCCATCTCCCTTCTCTTACCAGATATGACCATGGTGCCAGATGCGTCACTCTTGGGATGGGACAGCCACCTGGGAAAGGTGGAGATCAGAGGCCCCTGGCCTCCAGCTGAATCAGAATTCAACAACAACCTTCTGGAGCTACGGACGATGCGGCTGGCATTGAAAGCCTTTCTACCCTCCATCAAGGTAAGGCTAGTGCAAGTGTTCACAGACAACACAACCTCCATGTGGTACTACAACAAATAGGGCAGGGTGGGGTCGTGGACTCTTTATCAAGAGGCCCTGCGTCTCTGGCTGGAACGTCAGGGCACATCCCTGGTGGTTTAACACCTGGGGGGTTATTTGAAACGCCAGGGTGAACCAATTCAGCCAAAGATGCCTAGCCAATGATGAGTGGCCTCTCCATTTGAAGGTGAGTGCAATGTCCCTTTCAACAGTGGGTAGACCCTTGATTAGTTCTGTTCACCATCGCTGAGAATGCACAATGTCAGCCATCTGTGTGCTGGAGTTTCCACTGCGGCTTTCGCTCGGAGATGCTTTTTATCTCGAATTGAGGTCAGGCCTCCTATCCGCCCGAACCCCCCCATCCTAAGTTCTCTGGAAGATCAGGAAGGACTGGACCCAAGTCATCCTTGTGGCTCCGGACTGGGCTCTGAGAGTTTGGTATCCCAAGCTATTTGGCATGGCCATCGGTCCTCCTATGAGGCTGCATCTATGGGAGGATCTTTTTTCGTAGCAGCAGGGGAGGGTTCTTCACCCGAACCTGTAAATGCTCCACCTTCTTGCATGGAGGTTGAGCAGCAACAGTCTGAAGTCTGCAATGTTATCTTTGCATCCATGTGGCCCTCTACCAAAATGGTATACGCCTGCCGTTGGGACAAGTTTGTGACATGATGTGCAGAAAGACAGGGTGACCCCCTTTTTTCTCCCCTTCCCAAGGTTCTCCTATTTATTCCTTCCCTTGCCCAGCAGGTTCTGCTCTGGGCACCTTAAGGGGCTACCTTCCTGCGGTTGCCTGGCCCGCCAACACTCTTCAAATCCCCTATTGCACATAGGTTCTTAAAAGGTTTGCAACATATGTTTCCCCCTTCATCATGCCTCAGTGAGACCTTAATCTAGTCCTGACGTTCCTGTTGCGCGTTTTCTTTGAGCACTTGCTCAACTGCCCTCTCAGGCTCCTTGCCATCAAGACAGCCTTCCTGGTGGCAATAACATCTGCCCACAGGATAATTTTATTTAGGAGTTTTATATAGTGCTGGCTAGACCTGGAGGTATCAGAGCGCTTTACATAGGGGAGAACGTGAACAATGCACAGGGGATCGGGAATAAGGCAGACAGTCGTAAGAAAAATAGTTCAATACCAACAGCCTGTCACCAACTACGGTACACCCGGGGTCAGTCCATCCCACCGGCACGAACAGAGGCAGCCCAAATTGATTCAGGTGTAGAACCTACAGGAGGGTTTTGTCGAGGCACAGCAGCGCAGCAGGATGGAATTCACTTGCCGCCCCAAAGACCAGCAGACCATGAGAGGTCCATCAGATGGGGGTAAAATGGCCGCCTCACACCCACCTTCTCCAACCAACAGGAAGCAGACGAAAAGTGGTGGGGGAGCAAGAGTGGGTCTTTGTAGTCCAACGGGGGGAACTAACCAAGCCGCCGAAAACAATAACATGGATGAGGTAAGGTGCAAGCGGTGCTCCCGTAGAAAAACAAAACTCCCATCTCCAGGATGGAGGACACCATCAGTGATCGCCAGACCAGTGGAGGAAAGGCTGTCCCAACTCCCGGTGGGTGAGAAGGGCCGAAGACTTGAAACCAGAGCTCTCTCTCCGCTCCAATCTGCGGAAATCACCCGGGGACATCGACAGCCGCAGCAGGGCTGCCGTCTCGAAGGAAATCCAAGTGTTAATTGCCAGTGAGAAGCAGTCGCGGCGGAATGCAGAGTACAAGTAGGCGAGTGCGGAAGGTAGGTGATAGCCAAGGAATTAACACCCAAGCCTGTCTCCTCTCAGTTGCATTGAGCAGCTCAACGGAACGATCATCCATTTAACTAGGATTTAGCTGGATTGAGGTATTTCTTGTTGATGTGGAGGCTGCCTCAATTTAAGCGATTATCTCGTCCTGGAGGATCGCAGAAATAATAGCCAATAAATCCCCAGGGTGGAAGAGGATCAAAGGGGGGCATATTCCGTCGGCCATCTTGTATATATGAACTAATGTTTTGTTAAAATGATGTGTTCGAGGCATGTGGGCTGCTGAATTTATATCTATGCATAGATCGCCGCCTAGTGTTGGGTCCGGATGATTGCACATTGTTGTCCTGGAAGAGTCTTCGAAGAATCACGAGATGGGTGGCTCCTCCCCTGGACTAGAGTGCGCATGGGCATCCTCTCCATGCTCAGATTGTTTTTTTCCGCCATTGGGTTCGGATGTACTTCTTAACTCACGTTCGGAATATCTATTAGTTACTCTTTTTCGAGGCCAAAAGGCCTTCGGGGCGTCGGTATTGTCTTTCGTTCGGTGCCTTGTACCTCTTTGAACAGGACGTCGAAGGGCTATTGCCTTTCGACACCAAAGGCCCATCGACGATCGACGATGGAACGGAGTCCGTTCAATCGCTGCCCCGTTTGCAACTCGAAATATCCCCACATCGACGTGCACCCGGTGTGCAATAAATGTCTGTCACCGGACCACGACGAGGCCAGCTGCATGGCCTGTTCCAAATTCAGATCGAAGAAAACTCTCCGTCTTCGGCGCGCTGCACGACAGTCGGCGCGGGAGTCGGCACCCGGCACCCGACCCAGAAAACATCTTCGGAGGTGACGACGAGGAGGGTGTACAAGAGGAGGATCCGGATCAACATTCGGATCCCGCGTCGGAGCGAGACTCCAACTACAATGAGGACGAGGGAGAACTCTACGTCCATGATGAAGACATCGTCGAGGTAGGAGACGACGTACAACCTATTGGAGCCGTCGACGACGACTCAAGCGAGGAGCTAGGCCCAACCACAGTAGCGGGCCACATAAAGACTCTTCCACGGCTCAGGTCGAGGCATCGCCGGAAGGCCTTAGCCAAGATCTTCGTCCACGTTCTATAGTCCCGCTTCAAGGCCCGACTACGAACATTTCCAAAGAGCCATTGGTCGATCGTCCACAAACAGTGGAAAAATCGAAAACGAAACAGAAGGACGCTAAATCGAAACCGAAAGTGGTCAAAGCAACCATCGGCTCGACGACTTCGGAACCTACCAAGTCGAAACGTGCGCTTGACCCCTCGGGGTCGAAAGGGGGCGTCGAACCGAAGCTCGGATCGACTACGCCAGTGTCGACGGGTAAGCACGTCACGCTCAAGCCGACGTCAACGTCCGGTGCCAAAGATGGCGACTCTTCTAAAGGACTCGAGGCCCAGAAAACCATCGATCCGAAAATTAAGAACCCGCTGCTAGTCAAAGCCTTCCAGCCGACACCCAAACTCGAATCGTAGGAACATACCGCGTCGAAGCACAAGGGCGTGCCTGCTGCACAACAGCTCGAGTCGACGCAAGGCCTCAAGCACACGGAACTGTCGAAGGCGGTCGGGTCGAAGACAACGCCTACATCAAAGCAAGTCGTCCGTCACCGATGCTTCCGGCGCCAATAAAGTACGGACTACCACCGACGGCATGGCCTAAAACGGTTCAACCCACAAAGGCTACCGACTCATCCAAGTCACCGTCAGTAGCCGCACCCACTCAGCCTAGAACGGATGAAGTTATGTTCCAGCCGCCGTCCTACGACGACCAGTCCAAACTATACATCGACTCCGAATCGGGTCGACTCACCATTTACAAACGAAAAATCAGGCCGGAAACTCCTGTGGAGTCTTACAAAATACCACTAAAGAGAAAAAGGGGTTCCACCACCTCTCCTGTCCTTTTTGAACCCATTCAATCACATGGACAAGACTATACCTACTCTCCCACGCCTATTACTGAGGATGTGGAGGAAGGAGACAACGAGGACCAGTTTAACTATCCCATTTATACAGATCAGGATGAGTCCCAGCCATGGGCTGACACTGTGGACCCCGATGAACCACACACCACCCCTGACACTCAGTCATATGTGGTCAAACCTTCGCCTACTGAGGATACTGCTGCATTTAACGCACTGATTGAAAGGGCGGCACATAACCATGATGTCGACATGCACGCCGACCCCGTGGAGGAAGACTTTCTGTTTGATACGTTCTCAACGTCGGAAAGATCTGTCAAAACTCTGCCTATGCTCAAAGGTGTGCTCAAACATGCAAGCGACATTTTTAAAGAGCCCACTAAAGCGAGGGTGGTGAACCCCAGAATTGAGAGGAAGTACCGGCCTGTGCCTGTAGACCCTACCTATATAAAGGGCCAACTCCCCCTGGACTCCTTAGTGGTGGCTAATGCTCGTAAATGAGCGAACTCTCAAACAACTGGTGATGCTCCTCCTTCGGACAAAGAATCCAAGATCTTAGAAGCATCTGGGAAACGTGTCGCTGCTCAAGCTGCTAATATTTGGAGGATCTCCAATACACAAGCCCTGTTAGCAAGATATGATAGGGCCCACTATGACACGTTAGAACAGCTAATGCAACACCTGCCAGACACTTATAAGGAGGGAGCAGAAATGCTTATACAAGAGGGGAAGTTGATCTCAAACGCGTCCATTAAGTGCGCGTTAGATGCAGCTGACACAGCAGCTAGGGCCATAAACACTAGCGTAATGCTCAGAAGGCATGCCTGGCTCCGCATCTCTGGTTTCAAGTCGGAAATCCAAACTACTCTACTTAACCAGCCAGTTAACCCTGACTTCCTGTTTGGTCCAGAGGTGGACACCACTCTGGAAAAGAACAAAAAAGACTCTGAAACTGCAAAATCCATGGGAGCTCTGCAGTCTCAACAGTTCAGGGGCGGTTCCTTTCGTCGCTCCGGTAACAGGGGAGCTTCTAGAGGACAAGCGTCGCAACAAGCCCAATACACCAATGGAGGCACACAAACCACCTATAACAAGAACAATAGGGGTGGATACCGAGGGAACAGCGCCAAGGGCAGAGGACGTGGAAATAATAACGCCAGATCCTCCGCCGCAAACAAACAGTGACGTCTTGTCACTACCCCCTGACCATACAACACCGGTCGGAGGGAGACTTCAGCAGTTCCTGCCAGTCTGGGAAAGCATTACCACGGACAGGTGGGTGAGACAACTTATACGTCACGGTTATTGTCTAGAGTTAACATCCACTCCACCCAACAGACCCCCAAGGCACCGTCCTATGTCCGCAGAGCACACGCACTTATTGCAGCAAGAAGTCATCTCCATGCTGCAAAAAGGGGCCATAGAGCTCGTGCCTTTAGACCAACAGGGTACAGGGGTGTATTCACTGTACTTCTTAATCCTAAAGAAAGACGGGCCTCTCAGGCCCATTCTAGACCTCAGACACTTGAACCAATACATCCTATCAGAACACTTTCACATGCTCACTTTACAGCAAGTTCTACCATTGCTCAGTCAGGGGGATTTCCTAGCAACCCTAGATCTGAAGGATGCCTATTTCCACATTCCTATTCACCCCAGTCACAGGAAATATCTCAGGTTCACCATCAACAACCAGCATTACCAGTTCAAGCTCCTGCCTTTCGGGGTCACTACAGCCCCCAGGGTATTTACAAAGTGCTTGGCGACTGTGGCCGCGCATCTTCGGAGGCAACACATCCATGTCTATCCGTATCTAGACGACTGGCTTGTCCAGGCAAAATCAGCCCAACAGTGTGCCAGCCACATGTCCCGCACAATTCACCTCCTACACAGTCAGGATTTTCACTGAATTACCCAAAGTCTCATCTTCAACCCGCCCCTGTACAACAGTACCTAGGCGCAGTGATAAACACTCTCACTGCCACAGCGCAGCCGAACTCAGCGAGAGTCAACAGCATGCAGGTGCTGATTCAAAATTTCAGGCCACAACACTCACTCCCAGCGCAAGTGTTCATGCAACTGATAGGCATGATGGCCTCCTGCATCTTTATAGTCCCTCACGCAAGGCTACACATGCGTCTGCTTCAGGAATGCTTAGCACGCCAGTGGAACCAGGCTCATGGCCAGCTAAAAGACCTAGTGTTGGTGACCGGTCTTGCTTACAACTCTCTGCATTGGTGGAACACACAAAACCTTTGCAGGGGACGACCGTTCCAAGAGCCTGTACCACAGGTAGTGCTGACAGCGGACGCATCTCTCAAGGGATGGGGAGCTCATGTCCTCCATTATACTGTGCAGGGACTGTGGACCACGCAGCAGAAAAGGTTGCACATCAACCTACTGGAGCTGATGGCGATCTTCATGGCGATGAAGGCATTCAAGTTGCATCTCTGCAACAAAGTCGTGCTGATCCGGACGGACAACATGACGGCAATGTATTACATTCAGAAGCAGGGGGGTACACACTCTCCACAATTGTCAAACCTGGCACAGTGCATGTGGAAGTGGGCCATTCAAAGGAACATGTTCCTCATGGCGGAACACCTCCCAGGCAAAGACAACCAGATGGCGGACCTGCTCAGCAGACACAGCCATCAAATGTACGAGTGGGAGTTACATCCCTCAGTGCTCCAACCATATTTCCAGCAGTGGGGTCATCCAGAGATAGACCTATTTGCCACACAAGAAAACGCAAAATGCCACACCTTCGCCGCCAGGTTCCCACACCCGCAGTCTCAGGGCAATGCGATATGGATGAACTGGTCGAACGGATTTGCGTACGCATTTCCTCCGGCACCACTCATACCGCTGGTGGCACGCAAACTATGGCAGCACTCCATGACACGCATCCTGGTTGCTCCAACGTGGGCGAGGCAAGCATGGTACACTACGTTCCTAGAACTTTCCGTGGTGCCCCACCAGCGCCTACAGCTCACACCCAGTCTCCTCACGCAGAGCCATGGAGACATTCAGCACCCAGATCCGCAACAGCTGAGCCTTGCAATATGGCTCCTGAAGTCATAGTGTTTGGCTACCTCAACCTGACCCCTGACTGTATGGACATCATCAAGGAGGCTAGACGACCTACCACCAGAGCATGCTATGCGGCAAAATGGAAGCGTGTTGTCATCTATTGTTCCACTAATGACATAAATCCACTGGATGCTTCCACGCAAAACATTATATGTTATTTGCTGCACCTATACCGATGCAATCTAGCGTATAGTTCCATCTGGATTCATTTAGCTGCAATGGCATCTTATCTCCAAAATAGACAGCACCTATCCCTTTTCAGAGTGCCAGCCATTAAAGCTTTTATGGAGGGACTCAAAAGAGTCATTCCTCCAAGACACCCGCCTTCGCCTGTCTGGAACCTCAACATAGTCCTCACCAGGCTCATGGGTCCACCATTTGAACGTCTTCACTCTTGTGAGATACAATTTCTCACATGGAAAGTGGCTTTTCTGGTGGCGATCACGTCGCTAAAACGGGTTAGTGAGCTGCAAGCCCTCACTATTCAGAAGACTTTCATCCAAATTCATGCTAATAGGGTAGTGCTACTTCCCAACCCTAAATGTATGCCCAAGGTAGTCTCACAGTTCCACATTAACCAAACTATTGAACTACCAGTATTCTTTCCAAATCCTGATTCAGTAGCAGACAGAGCACTACACACACTGGATGTTAAAAGGGCTCTCCTGTATTACATAGACAGGACTAAAGTTTTCAGAAAAACTAAACAACTGTTTGTTGCCTTCTCTCCACAGCACAAGGGCAACCCAATTTCCAAATCAGGTATAGCCAGATGGATTGTTAAGTGCATCCAAATCTGTTATCAAAAGGCTAAACGCACGTTAACAGTTCCCCCAAGAGCGCATTCCACCCGCAAGTTCGGGGCATTCATGGCTTTCCTAGGTAACATTCCTCTAGAGGATATATGTAGAGCAGCCACATGGGCCACCATACACACATTCACCAAACACTACTGCGTGGATGTACACTCAAAACAGCAAGCTGCTGTAGGTCAAGCTGTTCTCAGAACTCTTTTTCAGACTGCTGCAGCTGGCACGGGCAACCGCCGTTAGGGAGGGTACTACTATTTATTCTATGCATAGATATAAATTCAGCAGCCCACATGCCTCGAACAGAATATGCTACTTACCAGTATGCATCTGTTCTTGGCATGTAGGGCTGCTGATATTTATATCGCCCGCCATCCTCCCCGGTGCCTGTCGCAGCTGTAGCACTCACAATTATTCTCAAGCATGGTCATCACTTACTGTATCATACTCCATCTCTGCCACAATGGCGAAAAACAATCTGAGCATGGAGAGGATGCCCATGTGTACTGTCGTCCAGGGGAGGAGCCACCCATCTCGTGATACTTCGAAGACTCTTCCAGGACAACAATGTGCAATCATCCGGACCCAACACTAGGCGGCGATCTATGCATTGATATAAATATCAGCAGCCCTACATGCCAAGAACAGATGCATACTGGTAAGTAGCGTATTCCTTACAACATTTGTGCAAGTGAGAGTGGGTATTTAGGATTCAATGCATAATATGTAACATGTTTGGTAAAACACAGTAGCAGCAAGCAATAACAAAGAAGTCTAACCTTTGGACAATGGAGTTGTGGTCTAACATACTTCCTTCCCAGTGAAAATATCATAATCTTTTCACTAGTCTTTATTCTGTTCCATGTCTAGTTTGGCATTTTCTCATTATTTCCTTACTACTTTGTTCATTCCTCATATTTCCAACACATGTAACTTAAGTCTAAGCAGCAGTAGGTCTCTGAATGGCCAAGCATGGAAAAATGCTGCTCGCTCAGATCTGGGTCTGTACCTCTGTCAGTGATTGGGAGCTACAGCTGTGTGAGATATTGGGTTGTTGGGTGAATGGGTGTTAGCCCTGGTCAAGCAACAGCCACAATCCCTTGAAGGGTGAGCCCTGTGAAAAGTCACTAAATTAACCTGTGCTTATCCCAGGGTAGATTGGCACAAAAAGCAGTCAGGCTTAACTTAGAGGCAACGTGTAAAGTATTTATGCAGCACACAAACAGTAATAAAGTGAAAACACTACAGAAGAAAAATCCCAAACCAATAAAGGAAAATAGAGTAAATGTCAATAAATTATTTGACACCAAAATGACAAAAATCCAATCAGTAGGGCTGGAGTTATGCATTTTCAAAGTTTTACGTTCAAAATGGCACCTAAAAGTATAGGTATATCGGTAAATGCCACTCAAACCAGGTTTAACCTCATCCGCGCTAAGTGTTTTCCCGCTGTGCGCTGAGTTTTTCGAAAACCCGCAAATCATGACGAGCTCAGCTCGTCATGAGTGTACGAGAGGCGTAACTCATGATGAGCTGAGCTCGTCATGAGCGTCGAAGGGGTTAAAGGAGTGAGCACAAGCACAGAGTCCTAAGGACAACAAAAATTAATTCAGTGAGCTTCATACTTTGTCATCCAAGCCTTTGTACTTGAACATCTACCCAAACAAGCTTGTTATATGAACTAGAGCTTTCTTTCTTCCAAAAGTCATCACTCACTTTCATGTCGTATAGGCATCACCTTGCCTCCTTTTTACGCTCTGCCACATCCCTCTAAAGAAGAGGAGCGACTTCACAGACTGGACCCAAACAGAACATTATTGTTCTACCTTGACTGCATGAGAGATTTCCTGGTGGACAACCAACTCTTTGTGGAGTATGTCGGAGTGAAGAAGGGAAAGGCAGCGCAGAAGCGGGTCATCTCTCGGTGAATCATACTCTGCATTAAATCTGCAATGCATTGCCCAAAAAGCAACCCCTGAGGGCTTGCGTGCTCATTCCACCAGAGCCAAGGCCGTGACCACTGCATTAGCAAGTCCTAGCCCTGTACATCTTCTAGGCAGCAACGTAGGCCTCTCAGCAAACGTTCCGAAAACACTACTGCCAGGACAGCCCGGTCTGTTGGGAAAGGCACTTTGCCCGTTCGGTCCTGTACGACTTTTTGGTATGAAATTGTTTCTCAGACCCACTTCCGGGCAGGTATTGCTTGGGTATCTATTCTAAGATATGGACTCTGCAGCTAGAAGTCTCTGTCAGATGAACAAGTTGTTTACTTTTAGTAATACCTAATCTGGTAGAGGCTCTATCTAGCTGCAAATTCCTTACCAACTCACCATCTTCCCCGCTCTGCAGACTGATTCCTAGTTTCCCTTTTCATGCCCTAGTTTTCCACCCCAGTGTTCAGTATTCTTTGTGGCTCCGCGCTCCTGGCGTGGAAAGTCCCGAAAAGAAACTGACGTCCGCTAACTCAGGTGGTTCCTATATAGGTACAGCTCATGTCACTTCCAGTGCGGACAACTCCGATTATGCCACGTGGAGCCAAACAGCGCCACATTTTTGGATCCAGTCTGACGCCTGGAGATAATTCTAAGGTAAGGAATCTGTGGCTAGATCGAGTCTCTACCATATAAGGCGTTACCGAAGGTAGGTTATCTTGTTCTTTTGAACATTGTTTTTTGTATTATTTCAACACCTAACTATAATGCCATATTAACCTTTGTTTTTTTCAGTGAATTTCTATTTTTTTTTAAATGTAAGCTAAACATCTTTTTAACGTATTAACTGTAATGTCACGTCAACCTTTTTTTTCAGTGGGCTTGTTTGATCATATTCACCCAACTCCCCAACTAGGCTCAGATTTTGGCCAGGCCCTGCATCCAAACCCACATGGGCGGCCAACCACGCCGCGCACTGCCAAAGACTATTTGTGGTGGGGTTGGCCGCACAGGGTCTGTGTGGATTGGCCTGTTGAACCATCCACGGTCAACCAACCTTCCACAGGAGTCCAGCCCCCGCAGACGCCACACCTCATATCTTTCCCATTTATTTATTACCTTTTTCTTTTTTGCATCACTCCCGTGATACTGCGACCAAGCCTCCATGGTACCTCAGGGCTGTGCAAGCGGGAGGTCATGCTGGGTCCCGCTAGAGTACTGTGATACTCGGCACAAAATGTAATTTTTTTCTATTTCTGTCCCCTGGGATGTATCCCTTTTGGTCCCCCTAGAAGTGCCAGGGGGTAAGGTATCCTTACCCTGCCTTTTTATGTATTTTTTCTTCAACTTCAATCAAATCCTGCTGGACTGGTACCTTGACCCACGAGACTAAGGTGACCAGTGGAAAAAAAAGCTCCCTCTGCCAAACAGATCAATAATTTTTTTTAATTTACGGTACAGCTGGAGTCCAGCTGAATTCCTGAGGGACTAACTATCCAGATATACATCTATTATTCTGGTGGATACTCCATCAAACTGTAGATTAATTAGCTTCTAAATGTCCCAGGTGCCATTTTGTATTCGCGATCTCTTCATAAGCCCTCCAACACTGGTAGTGGGTGGTGTCTCCACTTCAGCACTGTATGTGGTGTCTTGTGACTTCATTGGAGCAATAAACTACCCCCATAAACGTGCTGTCATCAGTTTAATTTTTTCCATGTCATCGATGTGGTCTGAAGCTCTCCTAGAGAATTGGCAATATAGTTGACTATGTAGAGTAATTTTTTTCTCTTATGGTGCAGTTTTTCTTCCAAATATCTCTGCCTAAACGGTGCGGTTTCAAACCATGTAGACATTGTTATGGCCAGATCTCCATCACAGACCCCAACGAGATCTGCCTTTTGTGCTTGGGATCTGATCACAACGTGAAGGCCTGCAAGTCATGTTGGAGGATACATCCCAAGACAAAACAAGCATTGGAAATGCAATAGGTCTCGCATTAGAAAAGTTGGAGCTATTGGTCTTTGTGGCGCCTCGGGGTCGGGGTGCTGGTCTAGGGGGTTCGGGGTCGGGTCAACCACCCCCTCAAAGAGACTCACAGAGACCGGTAGGCGGGGTAACGCAGGTTTTATTGATTTGAATGTTCGTTTGCGAGGTGCGGTCTTTCTGTAGTAGGGCAGCGCTGTCTCCGCCTCCTCTGTCAGTCTCTGCAGGCGTTTCTCCGCTGCGGCTCTTCGCACGTCCCGGTGGCTTCTGGGACTGGGAGTCCTGGAGTCGTCCTCCACGATGCCAAGTCGTCCGCCGCCCAAAAGAGAAAGAAGAACAGCGAATCAGCTGACAGCAGGCGTCGCAATCACGGGTAAGGGGGTGAGGGCTCACACGTGCACAACTCCTAATGACTACGGTGGTGAAAGGTGAGGGAGGGGTAGTGCAACAGGGTGTGAGTGAGTAATTACTTTCGTGGTTTAAACCACTTTAAGCCCGCCCAGCCTGGAAGCCGTGCACGTACCTCTGGGAGCCACACTTCCCTGGTTGAAGTGTGGCTGGGCGAAGCGCCTTTCTGGTGGCCTCCTGGCTTGTCGGTTTCTCCCCTCCGACGTCGACCCTCGGTGCTTCCTGCCTTCTCCTCGTCTGAGTCCGTCTCTTCGCTTCTCCTCCGTTCTCCTGCTCTTGCTTCGGCCTCGGGTCTCTGATGTTCTTTGGTTTCCCGGCTCCGCTCTGCTCCGATGTCTCCCTCGCTCCGTTGTTCTCTTCCCTCCTCCGCCTTCGTGCTCCTCTCGCCTTCGTCCTCGCCTCTCCAACCGTCCGCCTCTCCGCCTTCACCTCCGGGTGTGTAACACACCTGTGTGACGTCGGGGCCGGCTTTTACCTGCGCGAAGGGGGCGTGAGTGGTGACGTCGTCTCTGTCCAGCTCCGCCCAATTAAAGAAGCAGGACTCTCCGGCCTCCTCGGGCTCCAGACCGTCCGAGTCTTCTGCGCTCCTCCAGGCGTCGGTATGCTGCACAAAGAGAGGGGAGACAGGTGACTCAGGCCACCCCGGACCCACCCCGTCACAGTCTTGTAAATGACAAATATTTTATTTATTTGTTGGTTTTTAAAATAGCTAAATTGATAGCTTTGTCATTTACAATGCCAATAGTTATAACTTTCGCGAATGTGACACCTATAGCATTTGAAATGCAACATGTTTTGTATTTACGTGACTTAGATGGCAGCTCTGGTCGTTAGGCCACATCTCTAGAGAGCAGGAGAGTGCAGCAGGGGAGAGAAGCACAGCAATGCAATAGGTCTCGCATTAGGAAAGTTTGAGCTATTGGTATTGTAAAGGACACATTTTTTATTTATGTGCTTGTTTTGAAAATAGCGAAATTAATAGCTTTGTTATTTACAATGCCAATAGTTTTATCTTTCGCAACTGTGACACCTATTGTAACACAATATGTGTTGTAGCACTGAGTGGTGTGAGGGTGTGAGGGTGAGGGGTGTGAGGGTGAGGGGGTGTGAGGGTGAGGGTGAGTGGGTGTGTGAGGGTGAGTGAGGGTGAGTGAGGGTGAGTGAGGGGGTGTGAGGGTGAGGGTGTGTGAGGGTGTGTGAGGGAGGGTGAGTGAGGGTGTGTGAGGGAGTGAGGGTGTGAGGGTTAGGGGGTGTGAGGGTGTGAGGGTGACTGAGGGTGTGTGAGGGTGATGGGATGAGGGTAAGGGTGTGTGAGGGTGAGGGGGGTGATGGTGAGGGTGTGTGAGGGTGTGTGAGGGTGAGGCTGAGTGAGGCTGAGTGAGGGTGTGAGGGTGAGTGAGGGTGTGTGAGGGTGAGTGATGGTGTGTGAGGATGAGGGGGTGAGGATGTGTGAGGGTGAGGGTGGGTGAGGGTGGGTGGGTGAGGATGAGAGGGTGTGAGGGTGAGTGGGTGTGTGAGGGTGAGTGAGGGGGTGTGAGGGTGAGGGTGTGTGAGGGTGAGGGGGTGAGGGTGTGTGAGGGTGTGTGAGGGTGAGGGTGGGTGAGGGTGAGAGGATGTGAGGGTGTATGAGGGTGAGTGGGTGTGTGAGGGTGAGTGAGGGGGTGTGAGGGTGAGGGGGGTGAGGGGTTGAGGGTGAGGGGGTGAGGGTGAGGGGGTGAGGGTGAGGGGTCTGACTTGTTTAATGCCACAGATGCAACAATTATTAGTAGGGACTCCATATACATTCTCAGTAGGACTGCTGCATTTTTAAAAGCCCAGGAGCAGCTCATAGCACAGGAACGGATGTACAAGTAAGAGCACAATACCAGTTACACAGAATAGTGCTCAGCTTTCCTTTTAACAGCCGAATGCATTCTGGGAGTTGTCGTCCTGTTTCATTTCAACTATAACAGATGTACTAATGCACCCTAAAAGGTAAAGGCAAGCCCAGGGCAAAGCTCTGGAATCGCTGATGATATGGTGTCATCTGGAGAGCATAGTATGGAAGACAACACTTCTTGCAGGAGAACTGATATACATTTAAATGTACAGCAGCAGATACACGTGGAAGAAGGAACTGTAATTGATCTCAATACGACTGCAACTTTCTGTTGAAGGAGCGAAATAACTCAAACACATGTCCAGGAATGCATCAAGCATTGGCTGTGCAAACACATGTTAAAACACATCTAACAGGAACTGCATCTGCCATAATGATTTGCGGTATGTAATGCTGACCTGCAGTGTGCCCCCGCACCCCCTACCCTTTTGAAAATTGGACCAATTTGCCCGAAAACAATGACGTGCAAAAGAAAGGCCTGAACTGGGACCCGGAGTGGCAGGGACCCGGAATAGCTGCTGACGTAATGCCATCTAAGAAGGAAAGCAGCTCCCAGGGTTGCCAGGTTCACAGATGGGTGGCATTTTTCCCATTTGTGCGAGGAAAAAAAAACAAGGGGGCAGGGAGAGAACAGACGAGTGGAGGGAGGGAAGGGGTGTGCAGAGGTAAGGGACAGAGAGAAGTAGAGAACGGAAAAAATATATAAAGGGGAGAAAGAAAGGAGTGAGACATATAGTGAAGAGAGTGAGGCGGGGGAAAGGAGGAAACACGGGGAATCGAGAGGGAAAGAAGATGGCGAAGTAGAGGGAAGGGGAGAGAAAAAGGTGAAGTAAGAGGGATAGGGAGAGACAAAAGGAAGACAGACTGCAACAAACAAGACGGAGGGCATTAATGTGGGGAGGGGGGAGGAGAATGATAACAGTAGAACCTGTGATTGATAGAACTTAGAAACGGCAAAACTATGATAAGAAGTGTTATAAAGCCTGTGATTGATAGAACTTAGAAACGGCAAAACTATGATAAGAAGTGTTATAAAGCAAAGCAAGCAGATATCGTTATTATCAACATGCAGCGGATTAAAAAAAAGAAAACAAAAAAAAAGAAAAGGAGACACGGCCGGCCAGCCGTGAAACTAAAAGCACGGCCGGCCGGCCGTGAAAAAGCCTTTGATGCAGCAGGGGGTAATTAGGGGAGGAGAATGGCTGGGCTGAGGCAGAGCGCCAAGCCTTTAATGCAGCAGGGGGCGGAGCGGGAAGAGCTGCTGGCGGCACTAAGCTGGCGATTTGATGCTGTGCACGCTCATTTTAACTAATTGCGCTTGCGCATTGAGTTAAAAGTGCACATGCACTTCATCAAATCGCCAGTGAATCGCCAGTGTAGGTAAGCTCTGTTTAAGCCCTCATAGTCTCGCTCTGCTCAATGCGCATGCGCATTGACAGGCGAGACCTAAAAAGAAAGGGAGGCCAAGATTATGGCCAAAGCTCGGATTGAACGCCGCAGACACTGCTGGTCCATATTGAGGTCGAGACCACAGGAGTTACCGCCTTCATCAAAGTAGTTCAAAAAGAAGCACAAGAAGAAGTGGCATGAATCTAGATGGCATTGTCAAAAAGTAAAGTGCCAAGACCTTCTGTCTTACCTCAGCCTCTTTTGCACTAGGAACCAACAGAGACCCCATTGAGTATCCGGCATCGGCCGCTTTAGCTGACCTAGAACTGGACTCACAGACAGTGCCTCGCGTGGCGCCCAAGTCCCCAGCCTGGCCAGCTTTACCCAGAGATTCCAACTCCTGGGACTGAGCCATCAATGATCATGAATGTGATGTTCAACATCTTCAGCAGATCAGTAGTCCCCTCTGCAGTTCCGGCTGGCCCCATTGGTCTGATCACTTTTATATGTGGTGGCTTATCAATGAGGTGCCACTCAATGCAATTCACAATATTTCTGCCTTTGCCTCCGGTCAGATGGGCCACAATTTGACAAGGGTGCCATCCCAGCCATTGGGATCAACAACGCACCCAACACCACCTCAGTTGATCATCCTGTCTTTGTAATGTTCGTCAAAGATTGGCATTACTGTAGACACCATCACCAGCTCCACAGACAACAGCCCCACCGGAACACCTGTTTTCTCATGCTGCTGAACCGACTTCGAAAGCATTGTAACTTACTCAACCGGAGTCTCTGATGGTCTTGCCACATCATTCCAGAAGGGACACTCAAAGGTTGAAGGAGGAAAGTAGGTTTTTATCCATGGTCTCCTGATCCTCAAGAATACCCCGGGCCGATGATGATGGGGATGGCCAGTCTACACTGGCTCAAGACTTTGCAGGCCTCAAAGATGCCAGCGAACCTGATACCTCCACAACGTGGGAACTTTTATTCCCAACTGGGCTTCCTCCAACTGACGTTGGCTCCTATCACTTGGTTATTTAGAGGGCAGCAGAGATGTTGGACCCTCAGCTACCATCTACAGAGACAAAATCCAAAATACTCACTGAGGACCTACATACAACACCCCATACCTCGGAGACCTTGCTACCTTTCTGAATTGCCCCAAAAAAGCTTTATACTCGCAGTTTAGAAGATGACGACAACTTCTTCAGTCTCCAGATCAATAGCAAGGTGCTACAACCCCGCACCAGGGAATCGGTTTTCCTTCCCTCCCATCAATCAGCTGAAAACCTGGTACATTTCCCACATTGGCATCAGATAGGGAATCAAAAAAGATTGTGCAGTTAGTGTAGAAGATGTTTTCTGCTGAGATCATAGATCTCATATCACTGATCGCCACCTGCATCTTCTGCTGATATGTGCATGCTGTCTGAGACACCGAGCTAGCTGTATTCCCCAGTCTTCTGGATGATCTTCAGGGTTTCTGTGTAGAACTGGGGGGGGGGGGGGAGTGGGGAGGGCGTAGCCAAGCTACGGCCATGCAAGTTATACAACTTGGCCTGGACACAGCAGACCTAGTTGCAAGGGCCATGGAGACATTTATCTCCCATGGTTGCATTGCATGGCTGTGTTGGGTATCGCCAAGATGTACAAACAACATTGATGGACCTTCCCTTCAATGGCTCCCACCTTTTCAGTGCAAAGCCAATTAAGCATTTGAGAGGTTTACAGACAGCAAACCCACTGCAAGATCACTTGGTCTCCAGACCCAAACAAGGGATTATTGGCAGTTCTGGATGTTTTAAAGCTTCTCCAGAGGCTTTCCCTTTCAGGGTTGTCGACAATATACCCAGCAACAGGCAACAGCTCCCAGTACAAGCAATATAGAGGTCAAGGAAAAAGATAAAAACAGGTCTCCTCCTTCACCCCCCACCCCCTTCCTCTTCACCAGCCAGTGCAGGAAAGCAGCCTTAGTTCAACCTTGTCTGAATACACAGAGCCTGTTGGAGTGCCAGCATTTCCACAAGTCCAGAGGGTCATCACTTTAGACCTTTGGGTCTTGTAGATTCTATAAAGGGGGTGTGCCCTACCCTTCTATGAGGATCACCAACCATTCTGGCTTTGCCGCTAGACCACCTATGTGTCCTACAGCAGGATGTTCAGATCTTACTCCTAAATGATACAGTAGAGTTGCTTCTAAAGCAGGAGTGGGGTCAGGATTGCTACTCCTGGTGCTCCCTGGTCCCAAGAAATTATGGTGGTCTCCGTCTGATCCTAAACCTCGGGGATCTGAACGGGTTTCTTAAAAAGGAAATGGTAAAAAATCTGTCTCCAGCCACGGTTCTGTCCACACTAGAAGCGGAAGACTGGATGGTGTCTGTTGATCTACAAGATGCTGACTTCATACCCATGTCATGTTGATTCGTAAAGCGTGCTAGCACCAGTGAGTGTATTTCTTGCGCGTTTCAGGAGGGTTACGTAGCTGTCCCCTTGGTGGGATTATTCCATGAGCCAGGTCTTCAGCTTCTTGCAAAATTCTAGAAGCATTGAGAAAGCTCAGATGTGATGCTGCTTGTCATTCCACGCTTTGAAGGAGATGTATGAGAAGGCACAGCCTCCAGCTTTTGTTGAGTGAATGTGGGGTAAGTGTGCAAAGGGGAGTCTGGCTGAGTGGGGGTGCCTGGGGGTGCCTGAGAGGGGAGTGGAAGTGTACTCGGCTGTTAAAGTAGGCAGGGCCAGTGTTACAGAGACCTTTGTATGTGTGCACGGTTTGAACTGGGTGCATTTGTGTAAGGGGCGTGAGTAAAGTTTCCTGAGTTGTGGGGTGCTGTGTGTGCAGTGAGGTAGGTTGAGGATGAGTGGCTTTGGCGTTTTGGATGGCTTGGAGTCTGTTCAGAATCTTCTTGGTGATTACTGCACAGAATGCATTTCAGGAGTGTAGTCAGTTAGTTATCAGGACCTGTGTGACCATTTTCCAAGTGTTCTTTGGTAGCCACTTGGAGATCTTTCGTAGCATCCTCAGGATGTAGTAGCATGAGGAGGTCACTGTTTACCTGGGCTCGCGTATTGAGCTTGTCATCCAGGATGATTCTTAAATTTCTGGCATGGGGAAAGGTTGTGGAGCGAGATCTGCTATACCCCTGGTGGCCTCCCAAGCAGGGGATCTTCCTCCCGAAGATCACCACTTCAATCATGTCTGGGTTGAGTTGCAGGCAGTTGGATTTTGTTTTTTGTTGTGGGACACAGGTCCGACAGGGAGAGTATTAGTTTGGTATTCTCAGCATAGGGATGCATGCTGATGCCGTGTAATAGGATGAAGTCTGCCAGCGGGGGTATGTAGATGTTGTTTAGAGTTGGTCTGAGAGAAGAGCCTCCGCAGATGAGGTTCTTCTGATGTGTAAGTTTGCAGGCTGATTTTTTTGCGCACTACGTGTGAGGAAGGAGCAGATCCATTTGAGTTCAAGTCCTTGGATTCCTGTTTTGTGTAATCTTTTGATCAAGGTGCAATGGGAGAACTTGTCGAAGGCTGCTGAGAGATTGAGCAGTTGGGCAGTTGTTTCTCCATGTTTGAAGATCAAACTGATGACGTCTGTAGGTGCTATGAGTGAGTTATTGCTGCTGTGGTTGAGCCGGTAACCTGATTGAGTGGTGTCTAGGAGTCGGTGCCTGTTGAGGTAGTGAGTTGCTTGTTGATGGCTTTCTCCATGGCTTTGGCTGCGTAAAGTAGAAGGGAGATCAGGCAGTAGTTTGCTAGGTGAGAGTGCTCTGCTGAGGGTTTCATTAGCAGTGCATTGACCATTGCGTGATTCCAGCCTTCCAGGAATTCGGAGTATCCTGCAGTCACACAGGAAGCATCTTCACTTCACGGTCAGATCCGAACACTACCAGTTTATGTTTCTTCTGTTTGGTCTCCTATCCACTCATTGAGTTTGTACAAAGGTGATGGATGTGGGTCATCTCAGACTGGTGGAAAACCCAATATTACGATAACAGGACGACTAGCTTAACAGACGTCTGGATCAGGTGCTTCGTGCACCCCGGCAGTCAAATACCTGAGCATTTGACCCCCTGCACTCTCGACCCCCTGTCTGCGCATTCAGTGCAGATCTTGATTGAAGGTAAGACACGCGCTGTGTACTTCTAGTTCACTGGTTTGGTTCTCAGTGTCTAAATCGCTCAAAATCCTTTGTTCCTATATTCCTAATATCTTTTGGATTCTTTTGGAGAACTCTTTAAAAATTAATTCATACATTCGTCTCGAGTCCCAAGTTTGCATTCTTTGAAATAGAACAAAAGAGGTAGGTTGCGCACTATATTAGTTGCGTGTGATTTTTTTCAAGCAAGCTTTCGCATTGAAGGACTCCTGGTAATTATTTACTCATCAATCCTTTAATTTCAGATTCTAACCGCTTGTTGGATTCCATAACTAAAATCACCTTAAATATTTCACGCTCTCTACTCTACCTATGTGAAGGTAGGCCACATGCCACAGAAGTTGCATGTGTTCCTTATGTGCTTGAATCTAAAATAATGTTAATTCCCTCATGCATTATCCTTTTTCTAGACTCCAACTGGTTAATGGATTTTGTGTACATACTTACAAGTGTCATTATTGATGATTGACTCTACCCTTGTCTTTCACTACTAAGAGACTTGCTCTGTGGTGTTTTGGTGAGTCCATTTACGGCAACCATATATAATAATTCATTTTGAAACACACCAGACTCATGATGAAATAATTTTGCCCCATATAGGCTGTCCATTCCTATGTTTTCAGTCCTGACAATGACCTGCTGCGATGCTTGTTGACTTGCGCATACCTCTGGGTCGAAACATTGACGCTTTTTATTGAGCCTATGTCCATCAGTTTCCTCACCCCAATGCCAGACATAAGAATCTTTTTGGGTTGTTCTGAAAATATGTATTAAATTGTGAAAGGACAAACTATCATTGACTCATATGTTGTATATATGTATGTTACTTAAATGTTTTATATATTTCACTTACAACATCACCTTGTCACTCTATTTCACTTGACTCACGAAAGTCACTCTACGTATGTCCTTTGTTAATAAAGGACATCCATATACTGAAAAAGTAAAAATAACATTTTTCTAAGGAACAGTTTTCTTTGGTGTGTTTCGGTGAATATCTAAAAAAGTGAATTGTTAGACAAAATATCTGCAAATAATGTTTTCCTTTTTCTCCCACATCTTATTAATTATTGAATGCTAAGCAATTGCTATTGACCTTATCAGCACATCAACAATTTTGCTGTGCCTTTGACAAAGTCACCAATCGCTCTGATCAAATCTATATTTTTTTAATTCGCACATTACAATATTTAATAAAAGGGATTGTCATAAAATACTTCCAATTAAGACTTACTATTAAAAAAACACATCAATGTGCCTTTGAGTCTTTTTACAAAAACAGTATCTAAAAGAGACAATTAGTTATAGATTCCTTACCTTAGAATTACCCCCAGGCGTCAGACTGGATCCGGAAAGTTTTTCGTCAGTAGTACCCCTGCACGTCGAAAGGTGGCGTCAGCTGGCTCCACATTCGTCATTGGCGCTGTGGTCACCGGGATGACGTCGCGGTAGCTACTTAGACGCCTCCCTCACGCGCTGACATCAGTTCTTTCTTTTCCCGCGCCAGCCAGTGCAGATCCGGAGAGAGCGGTACCTCCAATCACTTTTTGACTGACTTTTTGGTGACTTTTGTCAACACCGTTTTTGAGTCTTCGACTCCTGGTGCATGTCAGATGTGCCTGGTTTTCAAGGCTTGCGGCTACTGCAACCGGCTGATGTCGGTGACAGATCTGCACCGTGTGTGCCTGTTTTGCCTAGAGCGCAACCATGATCCCAAGTCGTGCTCTGCTCCATTCGGAGTCATAGTCGCGTGGGCGGTCGAGAGACTGGTCGCGGAGCCACCACCACCAGTCCTCTTGAAAGTCTTCGCACTCCTCAGGTAATTTCGAAGCACAAGAAGAAGTCGAAGAAGCATCGTCGCTCTTCGACTTCTCCCCGTTGGTCAGCTGACACGACGAGGGATGTGGGTAGTGCCCCTCCCGCGGCTTTGCATGCGAAGCCCGAAGGGTCGACTTAGAGTTTCCCTCCCTTCCCGGGACCCGGAGTGACCCCTGACCAGCTACGGAGTTTCTATGAAGCGATGCATGCCATCTTGGGTATCCTGACTCTGCCGGCGTGCTTTCAGGCCCAGCGGACTCGGCTTGCGGCCCTGGGCCTTCTATGCCGGCGGCTTCAGCCCCGGCGCCACAGCGTCCCATTGGATCCTGGCCTGGATCCGGATCGGCGCTGGTCGACCTCGTAACACCTCTACCGGCACCGAATGCACCAGCACCACGTCCGCAGCCGACGCCGGTCGTGTCCCCAGCCGGCGTCGACCCCGGCCTCACCTCCATGTAGACATGGAGCTGGGCTGACGTCGACCGACGCTGGATCCAGTGCCGACGGGTACATTTTAGCCCCCGTTCTACCCTGGTTTTTTTCGCCCATAATGGCTACCAGAAGAGGGTGAGGGGGACTGGGAGGGGTCTGGTGACCCTTTGACAAACCAGTTGGAACATGATCCGGACTGGAGAGAGGAGCTGGGGGAATCCAGTGATCTAGATACCTCCCCAGACCTTGGCATGTTGTCTCTTCCTACCGTAGTTATGGAGGAGGGAGCGTCTTGCGTCGTGGTGTTTCATAGGGCGGCCACGGCTCTCAACTGCGAGCTACCTACGGTGGCAGTCAGGACTAACCTCCTGACAGAGATGATTCACCTGGCAGCGAGCTCTTCTGAGCCCCATCTGCCATTCAATGAAGCCCTAAACAACATCCTCTTGGGCACCTGGTCCAGGTCCAACAGAGGGGCTCCTGTGGATAGGATAATTGCCTGACGCCACCCGGGTGACCCCACTTTCCTCTCCCAACACCCCACCCCTGAGAGCTTGGTGGTCCAAGCCTCCACATCCAAAGGCGCATTCCCTAATGCACCACCTGAATCCAAAAAGCTGGACCATCTTGGGAAGAAGATGTTTTCTTCCTGCAGCTTGAGACTGCGGTTGGTAAACACTGCATGTCTGTTGGGCCGTTATACCCACTCTGTGTGGGATACAGTGGCGCAGGTGCTGCCCCGAGGAGGCCCGGACCATGCTTTCCCGTGCAGTTGCTGAGGAGAGAGATGCAGTGAAGTTTAAGAGACGTTGTGGACTGGACACCGCCGACTCGCTAGGTAGGACGATTTCCATGTCGGTAGCACTTCACCGCTACACCTGGCTGAGATCGACTGGCTTTTCTGGGGATGTCCAAGCTACCCTTATGGATATGCCCTTTGATGGCAGTTGCCTCTTCGGCGACAAGGCAGACAGCGCACTAGAGCGCTTCAAGGGCTCACGGGCTACGGCCAAGTTCTTGGGCCTCTCCACCACTCACCCTGCGCAGTCTGCCTTTCGTGGCTACAGAAGGGGTGCCCCACCACGTTCCACCCAGGGCCACAGGCTGGCGCAAGCTGTTCAGCCCCAGCGCAGCCTGGGAAGTGGGACCGACAGTCATCGGTCTGGGTGGCAGTAAGCGGACCAGTCCACCACTGCCCCCTTTGCAGCAGCCTCCAAACCCTCCTAGTCCGACCTTCCAGGGCCGCCAAGCGCCAGTGTGCAGCAGGATTCGCCAAGGCCTCCCCCACTGGCGCACCATCACGTCGGACAGGTGGGTTTTGTAGATGGTCCAAAGGGGCTACTCCCTCCCCTTCAGGACTTCCCCCCCAGTCATGCCACCTTAGTACCATCGCATGTCGGAGGATCATCTGCCCCTTCTCCAACAGGAAGTTATGGCTCCCTTGGCCAAGGGAGCCACCGAGCGAGTTCCTGCCCCAGAAGTAGGTTGTGGTTGCTACTCTCACTATTTTCTGGTGCCCAAGAAGGACAAAGGCCTGCGTCCTATCTTGGATCTCAGGAACGTCAACCGCTTCCTCCGGAAGGAGTAGTTCAAAATGTTGACGTTAGCTCAGTCCCTGTCTACCTTCGACCCTGGAGAGTGGATGGTAGCATTAGACTTGCAGGACGCCTATTTTCACATCCTCGTCCTACCTGCTCACCGGAACTACTTGCGGTTCACGGTAGGCCACGAGCATTTTCAGTTTACCGTGCTCCCCTTTGGCTTTACCAGCACCTTAGACGCCGAACTCGGGTGTTCATGAAGGTGGTGGCGGTGGTCGCAGCTCCTCTGCGCAGATCAGGGGTTCCAGTCTTCCCCTATCTTGCCGACTGGGTGTTAAAGGCGGGCTCACCCCAGGCTGTCGTCTCCAGACTATGGCCGACCTCCTGCATTCGCCGGGGTTCTCCATCAGCGTGCCGAAGTCGCACCGGACTCCCTCTTCATCAGAGTGGTTCTGTACACTACGCAGTTTGGGGTTTATCCTCCCGAACAGCGAGTCCAGGATATTCGGGCTATGAATCTTATCTTTCAGCCTGTATCCCGGGTTTCGGTCAGGATGACCCTCTGGCTACTGGGCCTGATGGCCTCCTGCATCCTGCTAGTGGATCATGCCAGATGGCATATGCAGGCTCTGCAGTGGGACCTGAAGTTCCAGTGGGCACACCATCAGGGGAACCTGCCCGATTGCGTCCAGATCTCGGAGGGCACTGCACTCCATTTGCAGTGGTGGCTAACAAACCAGGATTGGAGGGACGGCAGATCCTCTCCCTTCCACAACCAGAGTTCACAGTGGTGACTGATGCATCACTTCTGGGATGGGGTGGCCACATGGGGGAGGCTGGGATCAGAGGCCTCTAGTCTCCGGCGGATTCCGGGCTCCACATCAACTTTCTGGAGCTTCGAGCGATTCATCTAGCACTCAAAGCATTCCTTCCCTCTGTCTGGGGAAGAGTAGTGCAGGTGTTTACAGACAACACCATCACCATGTGGTACTGCAACAAACAAGGCGGGTTGGGGTCGTGAACCCTATGTCAAGAGGCCTTACACCTCTGGACATGTCTGGAACATCAGAGCATATCCCTAGTGGTTCAATACCTGGCAGGTTCGCTGAACACCAGGGCGGACAAACTCAGCCGCAGGTGCATGATGGATCACGAATGGCATCTTCACTCGGAGGTGGTGCAAGGTCTCTTTCAACAGTGGGGAGAGACTTAGTTAGATCTATTCGCCACCGAAGAGAACGCACAATGTCAGCAATTCTGCTCGTTGGAATTTTCAAGGCGGCACTCGCTCGATGACGCTTTTCGTCACGAGTGGAGTTGCAGTCTTCTATACGCCTTTCCGCCTATTCCACTTCTGCCCTGAGTGCTGAAGAAGATCAGGCGTGACTGGACCCAAGTCAATCATGTGGCTCCGGATTGGGCATGAAGAGTCTGATATCCCAAGCTATTGCACATGGCCAGCGATCCTCCTATCAAAGGCTGTGGATCCTTTTTCCGCCCCTCTTTCTGAGGTTCTCTTGTTCCTCCTTTTTTTGGCGCAGCAGGACTCTGCTCTGGCACTCTAAAGGGCTACCTCTCTGCCTTTACAGCGTTTCTTACGCTTCCTGATCAGCCTTCTCTTTTCAAGTCCCTTGTTGTAAATCGCTTTCTTAAGGGCGTTACTCATCTTTTTCCTCCTCTTCCCTTCGTAATGCCCCATGGGGACTTGAACTTGGTTCGTACGTATCTTATGTGCGCTCCCTTTGAGCCGTTAAATAACTGTCCTCTCAGGCTACTGACTTTAAAAACTGCCTTTCCGGTGGCCAGCACCTTTGTGCACAGGGCGAGTGAGCTCCACGTTCTTTCTTCTAAACCTCCTTTTCTGTCTGTTCATCCGGACAAGGTTGTCCTTCGTACTCGTCCTTCCTTCCTTCCTTCCCGAAGTGGTTACTTCTTTCCACATTGGAAAGACCATCACTTTGCCCACCTTCTTTCTCCATCCTTCTAAAGAAGAAGAGAGGTTCCACTGTCTGGATCCAAAACGTGCGCTTTTATTTTGTTTGGATCGTACAAAGCAATTCCGGGAGGATGATCAGCTCTTTGTTGGCTATTGGACGCCAAAAAAAGGTCAGGCCGTGCACAGACGGACCATTTCTAGATGGGTCGTTTTCTAAATCAAAGCTTGCTATTCCTTGGCAAAATAGGAGCCTCCAGTGGAGTTACGTGCCCATTCCACCAGGACGACGGCAGCTACCACTGCTTTGGGACGTGGAGTCCCCCTTAATGACATCTGTCAATCAGCTATGTGGGCATCGTTGCACGCGTTCACAAAACACTACTGCCTGGATAGCCAAGTCCGGAGAGACGACTTCTTTGGCCGTTCTGATCTTCGGGACTTTCTGGTGTGAACTTTATTCTCAGACCCACCTCCGGGGTTGGTATTGCTGGGGTATCTATTCAAAAGTAAGGAATCTATAACTAATTGTATCTTTCAGATGAACAAGTTATTTACCTCCGGTAACGATATATCTGTAAGAGACAGATTAGTCACTTGTGCTCTTTTGTTCTCAGAGAATTATGCAGAGAATACACACTGGGACGTTTACAATATATTTATTGAACCAACTGTATTCTTGTATAAAATACATGTGCTGCGATATTTAGTAGACAGAAGCAGATGAAAGTGATTACAAGCACCAAAAGAGTAAATAGCAGATGTAGTTCTACCGTGGTGCTAAAACAATGTATATATGCAAGCATATAACACAAGGCAGTAATCAGGCGTACCCCTACTATGCAAACCCTACTCTGCGTGTGCCACCCAATGCTCATCCTGCACTCAGACACTGCTAACCAACCTTTTACTATTCACTCACATACCACAAAAAAAACTCAGACTGATAGCTCACCCTATTTACTCTGGCCACAACTATACCTCTTACCCTACACTCCCAACAGCTCACCCTACACACAGAACTGCTAATGCTACAGACAACCACTGCTCGCTCCCCCTCTACTCTCACATTTAATTCTGCACACTCACAAACCTCATACCCCCCAATTGCATGCCACTAACCTTGCACTCAGACACCTTTCACCCTGCACTCGCAGTGCCCACCCAGCAGTCAGATTGCTCACATATTTCTCAGCTTGTTCTCACATCATTAACACACCTCTCTTTCTGATTGTTCAACAAGCATGCATGCACCACTCAACCTAGACACTCCTCTCACCCAGTATTCTCTCACCACTCACCCACAGTCACACGTCATTTACACACTTCTCCCTCTGCTCACATACCTTTAACCCTGTACTCACAAATCACTAGCATGGACTGCTCACCCAGCACACTCTCACCTCGCACACTCTGAATACTCCCAAACTACTCTCCTTGCACTCAAACGTAAGCATTGTTCACCCAACACTGACACCTATCACCTTGCACAGATAGGGCTTAGGCTGTTCTCAGACGGAAGACATGCCTTAATTCCTTGTCAGATAGTTGTCTTTTCCTGATTTATTTCACGGTAGCGTGAAAACATACGTTTATAAATTATTACAATTTCATCCCCAAACTTAGGCCTCTGTCGGAAACCGTGAAACTCTCCAATTTACCAGAATTGAGTTACAAATAGAACAAGGTGAAAAACCAGGCAAACTTGTGATACTCTGCAGAAATCCATGCTCTACTATGATAAAAGGATCTGATCATTAAATGGTGGTGTACATAAAATAAAAAAGTGCACATCCTTTACCATAACAAATAATATAAGTATATGAGAAACCTATTTTACAACATTAAAATGAGGCCTAGCATAAGCCAAATAAAATAGGTAGATGCATTTGTGGTGATTTATCGATAAACTAATATAGTGCTGCTTGGTTATTCTTTCTTCAGAAAATTAAATACTGGTTCTTTTGTTCTTGAAATATACGTAGGGATCGAATAACAAAAGTCCTCCTGCAAAATTACCTAGAGTAAGTGTATTTGTCAGTTTTAAGGAATTCATTTTAAAACCATAGGGGCTGCTATAAGCGCCAACGCAACCGAAGGTCACACCAGCTGTCAACTGGGGGGAGGAGGGGGACAGGTGAGACTCAAGTAAACAAAAAAAGTGATGGGTGAAATTCTTGAATTAATCTCAGCCACAGGCAGTTGCTCAGGGGTTCATCCCAGTCCATCGTTGTTTTGTCGACCATGCCACCTCAGATTAGTCCCAGCCATATGTAAATTAGCCTTGATCCTGCACCAGTCAGAACAGTCCAGCCCAAACTGCCAGGCACTCTGTAAACTGGAACACAAGCAGCACAAGACTGGTTTCACCCCAGTTGTGGCTCTTCAGTTCTTTGCAGCTTGGTTCCAGTGAAACAGTGAACATGGGACCCACATCAGGATATATCCATTGCACTTAAGGTGTTGCACTGAAGTAAAGACAAGTCATGGGTGGGAGGCTTGAATTAATCTCAGCCACTGGTAATTACTTGGGCTGCCTCCAAGCCCACTATGCCACCCCAGAGTGGACCCAGCCATATGCAAATCAGCCTTGATCAAGCTCTGATGGTTACAGTCCAATGCAAAATGCCAAGCCAGGTCCTCTGAACTGTAACACGAGCAACCCAAAATCAGTTTGCTCTAGTTGGGGCTCTTTATTCAGGGGCAGCTTTAGTACCATTGGCACATGAGCACGGGACCCACGTCCGGACATATCCGTCACACTTAGGATGTTACACTGAAGTAAACAAAAAAAGTGATGGGTGGGATGCTTGAATTAATCTCAGCTACTGGAAAGAACTCAGGACTGGACAACAGTCCATTGATTATTTGCCCCCCATGCCACCTCAGATTACACCCAGTCACAGGCAAATCAGCCTTGGTCCTGCTCCAATAGGAACATCCCAGGCTGAACTGTAAGTCCTAACGTTAGAGATCCCAATTCAGAGCTCTGCATACTATCACATCTGATCAGTTATTCAGCTCCCCATCTGAAGGGAACTGATGTCAGCGCCCAGGTGTGGCGCTTGTGTGGCTTTTGTGTTACTTTCGGGGCAGGAAGGAGTCAAAGCAGAGCTGCATGATGCCACCTGTTGGCGCACAGGAGCAATGCTGAGAGAAATCTCCCTCCAGTTAGGCGCTTGGGAGTATTCATAAGGTAAGGAATCTCAGGTTAGATAGAGTATCCACCTGAAAGAGCATTACCAAAGGTGAGTAACTAGTTCCTTTAGTGAGCTACCTGATCAAACAGTGCTGCATCCTGTGGTATTTCACAGGGAAATTCAGATAAAGAATGTAGTGTAATGTTGATGTTTAACCCAACACATAACTCATTTTAAATCTCTACTGGAAAAATACTGCACTTGTGCTATTCAACGTCCGGAAAGATGGGGCAGAATATGAGTTATTGAACAGCATCCCCAGATGAATAAGGCACATACAATTCTGTTTGATAGGACAATGAGACAAATAGCCGTTAATAATTGTGATGACTCAAAATGGCAGGATGCATTGCGTGTGTATATAGATTCTTTAAGTACTACATTTGACTCCAGCTTTATGACGCTGTGGGAAGAAGCAACATAGGCAGGCGTTAGCCCAGTCTTCCCCTGCAGCTTCTTGTCTCATTTTAATTGGACATGCATCCTTCTCTGATGCTTAAAACTGGTTCATGGTTTTCTAGACATTTAGCTGCATATATAGATTTCCTGAACTAGCCGGAATTGCACTATGTTTATCTGATCATTTCTTCTGCATTTATACCCTATTGAATGCAACAACATTTTGATAGCCGCAAAAGAAATGTAAATTATCAGTGCACTGCACTGTGGAAAAATAAATGCAGGTTACGACCCAAATAAAGAAATACAGAAGCGCCCTAAAAATTAAAACAGCAGTACGCAACAGTGCACACCGTAGCATGCGCACATATAGCACCAGTCAGTATTGGCATCAAATGCCCTTAATAGAGAGCCCATATAAAAGGGTGCCCCTCTGGGACACACTGTGACGCTGCCACTGCACTCACCTTTACAGAAACTGGCTCCAACCCCAACGCCGCACAGATGCTCCAACGTATGTATTTGGGAGTCGCCTCAAGCCATTGCATGCGTCTGGTTAAAAAAGTTATGGTGCGGTGTCACGATCTCTCCCGCAAAACAATAACAAGAGGACCCGGTGTAATGCCTACCACTAATCGTCTCACAGATAATTTTTTTTAAAAACTTGAACAGTCGGTGAAACATGAAAAAGGAGTGAGGAATTAAAGCGGGTGTGACGTTTAGCAACAGAGGCAGCATAAAAATGAAAAAGAAATAAAGTTTGTAAAAATGCATGTAGATTAGAATAACACGTGGCATCCCATGATGCTTTTAAATACACAACCGCACTCTGAAATATAAACTAATGATGGAAAGGAGGGTGTGGTACTGGAAAACAGCAATTCGATCCTCGTGACTGAATTCCTTCCATCTGTGCTACTGTCGGAGCAAAACAAACACATAAATTCTGTCCTTATCTAAGACACTTTAACTGCCTTACAGTGGCATGTCTCTGTGCCGTGAAATATCACGCTTCATTCCATTGCACTCTTGATACTTTATAACTGTTAGTGAGCCTTCCCTAGGCAGCCGTTCTGCTGCCTTCTCAGGCAGCAGGATAAACAAACAAAATCTAACATAAATCGCAGCTTCTTGGAGGACAAGCACTCCTTTGTGGAAGCACAACTTCAGCCCAATCAAAACATGTACTCAAGGTAACCAACATGTGGGCGGCGCCAAAGTCCCTTTCTGTAGTTCGCCTGAAAATTCTTCTTTATGTTGATCTCATTATGTCCGGTGATTAGTTCGCCTGTAAAGCCAGGTTGAAAAAGGTGTGTGTGTGTATATATATATATATATATATATATATGTGTATATATATATATATATATATATATATATATATATATATATATATATATATATATATATATATATATATATATATTTTGCTTAGGCCTTCGCTCTTTGAAGTTCCTTTGTTGTGAAAGAACGAATACAGACTCCTGTTAACTGGTGCTTAACGGTTTATTGATGATTACTCCACCATGACGCGTTCGGCCTCAACAGGCCTTGAACACTTTATATATACGCATAATACTACACAGAGGCGGTCGGTGCTGTGTAGTTATAGTTGGGACCGAGTTTTCATAGGATATTGATTTTTTATTTTGCTTATAACTTTGGCAGCATTTGATGAACCTTAACAAATCTTTATAAGAAAAAGATTGATCCACCTCAGCGTCTTACTCGTAAGCTTTACAGTGATCCCTCAAGCGGGGGCTGAGTAAAAGAGTGGTCCCAAAGTATGTTTTCCCCATGCAATTACCATTGGAACTTTAGACAAGGAAGAAGCTGAAAATGGCTGCATGGAATTACACCAAATTTCCAAGAAAGGTAGATCTTTACGCAGAAAGCATGCATTTGTGATTTGGGGAAAATCCATGCAGTCGTTTGAGAGAAATTAAGCTTTAAGATTTATAGATATCTAGCGATCTGGTACTACAGAGAGAGTACGGGGGGGGACAACAAATGAATCATTCTGATTGGCTGGTCCACGAGTCTGGAACAAGTTGTGAAAGACAGAGTGATGTGAATGGCTGGCCATGACATGAAGCAAAATGTTGCTGGGGTAGTCCTGGAGAAACACCTCCTGGGGTCAAAGTGTCTTTTTTCCATTGCTGTGGCTTTGCAGTACTCCATGCTGAAGGCTATGCTTGGCTGGGGCTGGTCACCCACGGGGTGTTGGGTGCTCAGTCTCATGCTGCGCCCTGCCAAAGGATGTGCAAAGCAGGATTTGAGCCCGGGGTGGGAAGCACTGCACCCAATTCCTTGCTGTGCATTATAAATTCACTAGTTACACGTGACATACATAAGTATTACTTGCACCGCCATAGATTTCAGATGTCATCAGTGATGTAATATGTGTGAACAGCAACAATACAAGGGATGGAGGGTCTAAGGGAAGATTTTTAAGACCACTGCATGGATATCTTCCCCAAACTTAATATAGCAAGCAACAAAATGTCCATGGGTCTAATCGAGCCTAAAAGTCATTTGCAACGCAACTGGCACAAGCAAAGGTATCCTGGTGCAAGAAAGGGCTACAACGCCCTCTCTTACTCCTTAGTTACATATAACTGGTGATTTTTCCCTGATTTTAGTTTTTTTTTTAAATAGTACTTTCTCAGCACATTTCTAAGGTTTTTTTTAATGTAAGTTAAAATCTTACTACCTTCCTCACTCATAACTCCTCTTTAACCTTTTTATTTAATCAGTGAATTGTTATAATTTTCTTAATGTAAATTAATATCTTATTAAAATGCACTTGTGGACAACCACTAGACGCTCTGCATGTGGACTTGAGCAGCAGGTGGCCCCTTGACCTACACCCAACCTGTCCATGCGCGTAGTTTTGTTTTCTTTGTGCACTGAGGAGGGGTCCTCGGGGCACCTCCCATCCCCACCCACACATAAAGGTTAAGGGTCAGAGTATCCGTAGCCTGCCCCCTTCCATGTCTCTTCTGAACGTATTTTCAGCAGGGGCGGTGGGTGACATTTGAAAGTGGTGGGGTGCAAAGTGATTTGCATACAGCACCGTAGCGAGCGAGCGAGCCCGAACCCCAAAAGGGGGGTTTGGGGGCATAACCCCCCCCCCCCCCCAAGAAAACTTTGAAGAAAAATCGTGCATTTTCAAGCAAATTTGAGAAAGCAGGAAGGTTAATAAAGCAATTGTGAAAGTGCAGTTATTACATTAATAGATGGCATAACATAGGTAGCTGCTTATTCAGTATAACCACAGAGCTTCATACATTCCGTCCTATTATGCTCAGACTGAATCCTGTCACCAGGCCAACTGGCTCACTTTCAAGAACAGGACCGTATTCAAACCACTTACATGGACATACAAATCAGCAAATGACATGGCATTCAACCTACTCTCTGACACCCAACCATGCTACACACCAACTCAGAACTTTAGATTCACCAATCACAACTTTCAAATCAGCAAATGACACGGCTCCCAACACCCTCTCTGACACTCTACCATACTACACACCAGATCAGAACCTTAGATCCACCAATCACAACCTTCAAACAACACCAAAGCCACCATGTTTGCCTCCTAGTTCTGGAACTTTTACATCTCTGTCCTTTTACACTGAAACTCCACATCACCCAATATGTGGCCCATCCAATCTCTGCAGGAATTTCAGATGGCATTGAAAAGACATGTGCTTCAAGGAAAAAGCACAGCGGCATGGCGGGTGTCGACAATGGCATTTAAAGAACGTGCAATACAAAATAACGTTATATGGGCAAACATTTTTGTTGTTTTTCCCAAACATTTTTTATTAAGTAAATAGAACACTATGAGCGATCCGTACACGAGAGCTGCATAAATGTGACCAATTGACTACAATCAACAATCAAGGGGAGAGGATGTAGCCTTACGGCTAGAGCGGTCGGCTTCGAAGCTGGGTAACCTGGTTAGAGTCTCAGCAACAACACTCTACATCCTGTGATTCAGGGCAAATCATTTAATCTCTCCGTGCCTACCAATAAAAAAATGAAGGTGTTCATCTATAACGAAACTGGTGCTCATGTAAAGCGCTCTGATACCCGATGTCTCAGGTCTAGTTCGCGCTATATAAAACTCAATAAAGAAAAAATCTGAACTTCAAGGTCTGCTTAGCCATACAATATGACTATTCAATGATCAAATTATACAGGTCCTACACACGGTCACTGCGAGGAACCTATGAAGCAATGACTGATGACTCATATGCCTTCCCCATAGGCCTATACACCCAGGAAGCAGCACGTGACTCTTGCTGTAGCTACTCTGCGAGTCACTCTTGTGGAATGCTCAAGAGGAACTGACCCTTTTCTAAGCGAAACAGCTTTGAAAAACCGGAAAGAGAATGAGCTTTACTCTGTAATGCTAGGAGTGTTGTCTTTATATCTTTGGCACCTCACCTGTTCTAGGGCCCTCCGGTATGCATGCTTGAGCCTGGAACTTCCCATTATCAGAATAAGTGAGTGGATGTGGTTGTCTGCTTGTTGGTCTCTAGTGTTTGTGGCTATGTGCATGTGTGAGTATGGTTGAGTTTACATGTGCTGGTGTTTGTGGCTGTTTGCATGTGTGAGCAGGTTTGCGTTTACACGTGCTGGTGTTTTTGGCTGTTTGCATGTGTGAGTATGTTTGAGTTTACATGTGTTTGGGAAAAGAATTACAATCAATGCAATGAACTCCCCACTGTATTTATGTCCTGAGTAATTTGCCACAGCCTCCTGTGCACTGAGATATCTACACAACAATATTAACCTCCTCCCTGCAGCTAGGCAACATGCAGAAATGCAATTTCATAAAAACTCATACTTACAGGCCTTGGGGATAGCATTTATACCAGATAAAAGCCAGCCACTCTGTTTCTATTAATGTCAGATTTCTGCATCCGTTATCTCTCTAGAGGAACCATGACCAAGGCTGAGAGGTAAAGTGGGCGTAAAATTAGACTTTAAATTTGCTTTTGAAGTGAGATGAATTCCAATTATTGGCAAAGTGAATGTGTTTGACTTTTATAGTAAATACAGATACACACTATCCAAGCACATGTTGACTCGACATAGATGATACATGCATGTAAACATCCATGCACTCTCAGACTAACACACTTACAGTACTACATGCATACATACCATCGGGCAGACCCCCATGCCGACAGAACAACAGACCCCAGGCAAACAGAACAAGAGACCCCCCTCCACACACAGAACAACAGACCCCCCATGCACACAGAACAACAGACCCCCCCCAGGCACACAGAACAACAGACCCCCAGGCACACAGAACAATAGACCGCCCCAGGCACACAGAACAACAGACCCCCAGGCACACTGAACAACAGACCCCCATGCACACAGAACAACAGACCCCCATGCACACAGAACAACAGACCCCCCCCCCCCCCCGGCACACAGAACAACAGACCCCCAGGCACACAGAACAGACCCCCAGGCACACAGAACAGACCCCTAGGCACACAGAACAATAGACCCCCAGGCACACAGAACAATAGACCCCCATGCACACAGAACAATAGACCCCCATGCACACAGAACAACAGACCACCCCAGGGACACAGAACAACCGGCCCCCTGGCACACAGAACAACCGGCCCCCTGGCACACAGAACAACCGGCCCCCAGGCACACAGAACAACAGACCGCCCCAGGCACACAGAACAAGAGACCCCCAGGAACACAGAACAAGAGACCCCCAAGAACACAGAACAGACCCCCCACACACAGAACAACAGACCCCCCCACACACACACACACACACACAGAACAACACACCCCCATACACACAGAACAGCAGACCCCCAGGCCGACAGAACAACAGACCCCCATGCACACAGAACAGACCGACCCCCATGCACACAGACCCCCAGGCACACAGACCAACAAGACAGACCCCCAGGCACCAAGTTCCCTATTCCTATTGAGCAGCAGTTCATGTTAGTAAACGGAACGCGTGTCACGTCGAATCGGACAGCTGGAGAAAAACAGATCGGTGTGCCCTCAGTCCTGGTGACAAGGCCGCACATTAGTGTGTCTGTGTTATTCATCAGGACTGCGACATGTGGCACACATGACATATCACACCAAGTGTCTACATACTGCTAGTACTGGGACGTGTCTATAGATTAAGGTTGTACAATAAAGCTTTTGTTCTAAAAAAAAAAAAAACGGGCAAGACAGATTACTTTTGCAGTTTTGTACAAAGCGAACTCTTCCCGAAGGTATTGGAGAGTTTTACATTACAGACAAACAAATTCATTTTTGATAGGCCCGGAGAGATTTATGAAGTGGTGGTCCCCAAAAACAACTGCCGGTGGGACCCACCTGCAGCCACTGGTTCAAATTAAGCACTGCACATAACCCTAGAAAAGTAAGTAGACCACTCCTTGTGGGATGCGAGGTCTCAGGATCCGTACCCAGAGTAAACACTTGTATTTATTTATAACACACAAAGTGCAGGAGGAAGCCTAGCTTCAAGGCGAATATTAACAAAACAATGCACAAGACAATAACTTATAAGCTAAAATGGATGTAAAGGTTTGAGGGGGAGGAGCACTACATTTTCTGATTCACTGCAGACACCTAATTTCTTTAAGGTACGTGATATCGTTAACAGGGACATTCACCTACTCGCTGAACAGTCATTAACAAACTGTTTTGAATATGGACTAAATGATTCAACCACAACGAAGGAGAAAGTGCTGCTCAATTGTGTGTGTGTGTGTGTATGTATATATATATATATATATATATACATACATACACACACACACATACATACATACAAAGCACATGGAGCAGCTTTGGACAAAACTGATCGCCCACATAGCAATATTTTAACTGGGCACAAATTCCTAATGTGATCAGCAGTACTGCGTAAAGGTCCTGAGCATTCATCTCAGAGGCCAGCAGTGGACTTTGCGACACTCCCTCTACACATCGAACGCATCGTCCCCTCCACAGCCCCCAGCCCAACATACCGGAGCGGGATCTTGATGGCCAGGTAGCGGGCCACGGCCAGGAGGCTGAAGATGGAGCTCTGGGTCAGGACCAGCACGATGCAGGCGAAGAAGAGGCAGGCGTGGAAGTCCGTCTCGAAGCCGATACTGATGGTGATGGCGAAGGGGATGGCCAGCAGCCCCACGGCGATGTCCGCCACCGCCAGCGACACCAGGAATTAGTTGGTGGCATTCTTCAAGGTGCTGTTGATGGCCACGGCCCAGCAGACCAGCATGTTGCCCGCGATGGAGAGGACGGCGATGATGACTTCTATGCTAATGTAGGCTGGGTTCACAGTCATGTCCAGTCCTTGGCGAGGAGGAGCAGGGGGTGCACGCACCGGGCTGGGAACTGGGGGCCCCTTCACTTGGTAGGGTCCATGAAGGGCCCATGCCTGGGAAGCGTCATGGTGCTGCAGACAAGGTCCTTCGTGAAGTCCAATGTTAGCAAAACTCCTCAAAAAGGAGGCACACTCTGAAATGTCCTGAGGCTGCACACCAGCATACCAGTGGCCTTCTGACCACAAGAAGGCAGAGCTTATTAAGAACATATTTTAGACACAGTTTTGTCCGCGCGCCGACCGAACCTGCAGGAGAGAAAGAGGGAAGCTGACGAAGTCTCCGATGCTGAAAACTTTCTGCAAACAAAAGTCCTCCCTGCGCTTTCAGGACCCCCATGCCAGGTCAGTGAAACTCACAGGGCAGGGAGGGGCTGGGAGCGCAGAGGAGGGTAGTGCAAGCAGGGAGAGTCGGGGAAGCAGGCAGCCTTCATCTCGGACTGACGTCCCGGCAAAGCTTTGTCAGAGCCGTCAGGCAGTGCCATCTGCACTAGCAGCCTTCCATGCGCTGGCACGGGGGCCTGCATATGTCTTAGCTAGGCGCTGGCAGTGGCAGTCACACACCGGCCTGACTCAACACCACCTACCAGACTCACAGAGTGCGATGCCAGGTTCGCCCCAGCCAGGCTCGGAGGAGACAGAGGCAGATGTTGGGGTCTAATGCAGGTTTGCAGACAGTGGCAGGCAGCAGCCCCTACCAATCCAGACTCTGGAAGTGGAGTTTCTCCATGTCCCGGGCAAATTTCAGCCTACGCTGCTTGGCACTGTCAAATGCCCCTGTCTCAGCTGTGCAAGGTGACATGTGAGCCACAATTCTCTGCCAGTCTCCGCTATGCCCCAGCTTCAGGCAAGAGTTACTTTGCCATTCCTCGCTCATTGGCAACCAGGCTCTTCCCAGACATGCTTGGGCGGTGCCACCTTCACAGCCAAGCGCTGCTGGTGTCAACTGCACTCGTACACACCCTGGATCAGGCAATAATCGCTGCATGTGTCAAGGTCATGCCGTGTCTTGATTCCAGCACGACCCGAGCAGTGCAGACTTTCACTCCAAGCTCAGGCGGCTTCTGTGGAAGCGAGTAAATGCCCGCCTTTACTCCTGACACCTTCAGAGCGGTGGACTAGCCAATCCTGGCTCTGCATGCAGCGCCAGGATTGGCTAGGGGGGCACATTTAGTACTCGCCCTTTTTCAACCTGTTTTCAGCGGCGGCGCTGCTGTAAGAAGCAGCACCCCTCTCTATGGGGAAAGTCTAGCGCGCATGCTCGGGCAAGGTGGCACCTAAACTTGTCATGCGCAGTACTACTGCAGCTGAGTGTGGACTGTCACTCAAGCTGCAGCAGCCCAGCCAGCCCCACCCCCTGCGCACTCCCGATTAAGTCGGGTGTGTCCCACTCCCGGCGGATTCCCGGCCGGTAGCGCTAAAAATAACACAGAGGTAATTATTATTGCCAAAAATACCACGGTGCGTCCATGTGGCTTAGTGGGGCTACGCCCCTACGCCCCAATGGACGCACCGCGGCTGATTTTCAGGACAAAAGACCTGTAATGGCAGCCACAACATTGTTCTTCATTTCGGACCAATTACTCGATTTGACATTTTTTCCCGCCAGATTCTAGCAGCAACAGATATCTATATATTTTGAAAGTCAGCTTCTTCAAAATGACTGAACAGAATTACACCAAATCACAAAAAGCATACTTCTGTGTAAAAATCTAGGTCTCTGTCAAATTAGTTGTAGTTCTGCTTAGCCGGTTTTCCTATATTGGTGTCTAATTTTAAAGTGATTTGGTACCCCCGCCCCTTTTTCTCGGCCGTCCGCTTGATGGATCACTCTGAAACTTTCCAGGAAGGACCTGAGCTGGATGAACTTTACTTTTGGAAAGTTTGATGAAGATGTGTCAAATGGTGCCATTTATTTGCAAAACAAAATACACTCTTCCTATGGAAACGCTCACTCTCGTATAACTACACAGTAGCGACCGCCACTGTGTAATATATACAATATTCTTATAATGTATTATAAAATTAAGAATTTTAAATAATTTAAAAGAATTTCTGTATATGGTTTTGAAAAAATAACAATATGAAAGTATAATCATTCCCATGCCTACAGAATGTTCAGTTTTATTTTGTGTGTTTAGTGATTGATTTCGAAACCTGCCATTATACATTTTCTTTGTGTAGAACTTATTTATTTATTTTTTTTTAAAAAACTTTATTAGTGACTGTATATTCATCACATTTGTGTACAGTATTTACAGCAGACACGCAATACATCACGCTTTTCAATTTTCTCCCAGTCTACATATAGAGGGCAGAGCTCCGTCCGCTAGATCGTTTCCATCCAAATTTGCATACAATAGTAAATGTCTCTGTTATTATCAGGGCGTGTCCGTATACCCACCTGCATGCTCCCCAACTATCCCTCCCCCACCCAACCAACTCTGGTGCTCAATTCCTCCTATCTGGTCGATCTTCGCTCCCCAGCGCTAATCACTCTTGTTAGACGGGGACCTGGAGGGTCGGCCGAGCACAAGGGAGAGGCCTCCAGTGAGGACCGTCTCTAGCGATCGCACAGACAGGTAACTTCCCCCCCACAGATGGACACCACACGAAGATCAGGGTAACACCTTTTATAGGCAATTCTTGGAGTAGAGTGGTACGATACAAGGCGATCAGGACACGATGATCCTCTCAATTCTAGTCTCTAGTAAGGGAAGGGGGTAGCGGGACAGTCTTGGTACCCACAGGTACTGAGGTGTAACGGTGGTAGCTCACAATCCTCGAGCTCGGTGTTCGGACGGGTCAGACCGCGGCAGCGCCAGCAGGTCCCGAAGAGGTCGTAGGTGGCAACGGGCCGCGGCAGCGCCAGCAGGTCCCAACGAGGATGAAGGTCACGACGGGCCGCGGCAGCGCCAGCAGGTCCCACGAGGATGAGGGTTACAACGGGCCGCGGCAGCGCCAGCAGGTCCCACGAGGATGACGGTTACAACGGGCCGTGGCAGCGCCAGCAGGTCCCACGAGGATGAAGGTTGCAGAGGGCCGCGGCAGCGCCAGCAGGTCCCACGAGGATGAAGGTTGCAGAGGGCCGCGGCAGCGCCAGCAGGCAGGACAATAGTTCACAAGGCAGGGCTGTGGCAGCGCCAGCAGTCCGTCAAGGATGAGTTCGTCGCGGTGTCTCTCGACTCCAGGATACAACTCCTTCCTGTCCTGGGGCTGCCTCAGTTATAGGTCTGGCGCCCTTTGATGTCCGGACCCTCGCTCTTGGAGGTCGGGAGGTCTGGGATGAGGGAGTCCAGACACCCAGCAGGGGGGTGGAGCCAGCGCCCGAGGAGGCTGGGGGTGATCGGCACCTGGCGGGGGAGAGCCATCGACACTTCTTACTCCCATTGACCTGCCAAGTGGTCCGTTCACCTCCTGGGTGGATGGTGGTGCCGGGATGTCGGGGCCAGGCCCAGGGTCGGGGTCGGGCTGAGGCCGCGCGGCCACGTGGTGCCGTGTCCAAGATGGCGGCTGGGCCGGGCAATGGTGCTGACGGTGGCCCGGGCCCGTGACACAGGGACATCCGGGAGCAGGCGTCCCCTGGGGGACGGGTTGCGGGTTGTGTCTGGGACCCGGGCCCTGTCCTGCGGGGAGGGAGCGAGCCCTTCATGGGGCCTGTCCAACATGCGTCCCCCCCAGCTGAAGGCGGGGAGAGTCACCCATCTTCTTGGGGACTTTCCTCGTCGAGGCGAAAAAAGCGGGACAGGCCGTCCGCGTTGGCGTGGTCTTGACCAGGGCGATGCTCCACAGTGAAGTCCATCCCCTGCAGGGAGATGGACCATCGCAATAGTTTGGGGTTCTCCCCCCGCATCTGCATGAGCCATTGCAGGGGCCGATGATCTGTCTGTACCCGGAAATGGGTTCCGAAGAGGTACGGCCGGAGCTTCTTGAGGGCCCATACCACTTCGAAGGCCTCTCGCTCAATGGTGCTCCAGCGCTGTTCTCGGGGCAGTAGGCGTCTGCTGATGAAGGCCACTGGTTGGTCCACTCCTTCGGGGTTCAGTTGGGAGAGGACGGCCCCAATACCATGGTCGGCGGCATCGGTCTGCACGATGAACTCGCGGCTGTAGTCGGGGGCCTGGAGCACAGGAGCGGTGCACATGGCGGCCTTCAGCGTCTCGAAGGCCGCTTGACAGTCGGGAGTCCAGTTGACTCTTTTTGGGTGGTTCTTAGACGTGAGTTCCGTGAGGGGCCCCACAATGCTGCCATAGTCCCTCACAAACCGCCGGTAGTATCCGGTGAGCCCCAGGAAGGCTCGGACCTCGGTTTGTGTTTCGGGGGGTTGCCAGGACTGGATGGCAGCTACCTTGAGTTGGAGGGGGGCCACCAGACCGCTCCCCACTTGGTGTCCGAGGTAGGTCACGGACCCCTGGCCGATTTGGCACTTGCTGGCCTTTATGGTGAGGCCGGCCTGTTGGAGGGCCTGCAGGACCGCTCTGAGGTGGTGGAGGTGGTCTGTCCAGTGGCGGCTGTATACTGCGATGTCGTCCAGGTAGGCGGCGCTGAATTCTTCGAGGCCCGCCAATACCTGGTTCACCAGTCTTTGAAAAGTGGCTGGAGCGTTCTTCATGCCGAAGGGCATCACTCTGAAATGGTAGTGCCCGTCCGGGGTGGAGAAAGCGGAACGTTCTTGGGCCCTGGGGGTGAGGCCGATCTGCCAGTAGCCCGCTGTCAGGTCGAAGATGCTTAGGTAGCGGGCTGCCCCCATGCGGTCGACTAGTTCATCTGCTCGGGGGATAGGGTGAGCGTCGGTTCGGGTGACCGCGTTCAGACCCCGATAGTCGATGCAGAATCGGAGCTCCGGTGTAGTGCCCGGGGCCGCGGCCTTGGGGACCAGGACGACCGGGCTGGCCCAGGGACTGTCCGAAGGTTCGATGACCCCGAGGGCGAGCATCTTGGAGACTTCTTCTTGGATGCATGTACGTACCCGATCCGGTACTCGGTACGCCCGGTGTCAGACAGGGGGACTGTCCCCCGTGTCCACGTCGTGCAGGCACCAGAAGGTGACTCCGGGTGCGAGGGAGAACAGGTTTGCGAACGGCAGCAGGAGGGCCCGGCAATCTTGACGCTGCTCTGGGGTCAGGGCCTCAGAGTCGGACCCCGTCCACCGAACCATCTCTTTCCCGGGTCCTCAGTAGGTCAGGGAGGGGCTCGGAGTCTCCTTCTGTGCCACTGTCGGTAGCCATCAGCAGGCTGAGCTCGGAGCGCACGAAGTGGGGTTTGAGTCTGTTGGCGTGGAGGACCCGGAGGGGGTTCCGGGGGGACTCCAGGTCGATGAGATAGGTGACGGGACTCTTGCGCTCGATCACCTTGAAGGGCCCCGTCCATTTGTCCTGCAAGGCACACGGTTCGATGGGGGACATCACCCATACCTGCTGACCCGGTTCAAACTCGATGGAGGAGGCATGTTGGTCGTACCACTTCTTCATGTCCTCTTGACTGGCCTCCAGATTGGCTTTAGCGATCTCCCTGAATTTCCGGGTCTGATTGCGGAGGGTCAGGAGGTATTTGTAGACGTCTGGAGGGGTCTTTAGGGGGGCCATTTCCCATTCCTCCTTCACTAGGCTGAGAGGCCTGCGAACGGGGTGTCCGTACAGGAGTTTGAAGGGGCTGAAGCCGAGGGACTTCTGGGGGACTTCTCGGTAGGCGAAGAGGAGGCACGGTAGTAGCACGTCCCACTGGCGGCGTAGGGGTTCTTCCAGCCCCATGATCATCCCCTTGAGGGTGCGGTTGAACCGCTCGACCAGTCCGTTCCCCTGGGGGTGATAGGGTGTTGTGAATCGGTAAGTGACTCCGCACTGCTGCCAGAGGGATTTCATATACTTTGAAATAAAGTTCGTACCCCTGTCGCTGACGACTTCCCGGGGGAAGCCCACTCGAGAGAAGATCCCCATTAAGGCTCGACCCACTACTGGGGCTGTTATAGTACGAAGGGGGACCGCCTCAGGATAGCGGGTAGCGTGGTCCACCAGGACCAGGATGAAGCGATGCCCCTGTGCTGTTCGGGGGTCCAGGGGCCCCACAATGTCTATTCCCACCCTTTCTAACGGGGTGGTCACCACGGGGAATGGTTGTAGGGGTGCCTTGAGTTTGCGGCCGCTCTTCCCGCTGGCCTGGCAGGTCGGGCAGGACCGGCAATGGTTGGAGACGTCATTTCTCATTTTGGGCCAAAAAAAGTGAGTCACCAGGCGGTGGTAGGTCTTGTCTTGCCCCAGGTGCCCGGCCAGGGGGACATCATGGGCCAGGTTCAACAGGAAGTCTCTGAAGTGGAGGGGCACCACCAGCACTCGCCCGGCCCCCAGTTCTGCGATTCTCTGCTCGCTGTACAAGAGGTCATTGTCCCAATAAACCCAGTGGGCCCCGGTGGTGTCTCCTTGGCTCTGGGCGAGCGCTTGCTGTCGCAATCCCTCGAGGGAGGGGCAGGTCTTTTGCTCCTGCCGGAATTGTTCTTGGGTGGGCCCCCCTTCTTGACGCCACTGAGCCAGGTCGGGAAGCTCGGGGGGCTGTGTGGACCCCTCTGTGGTGGGGTCCGGGTGGTCGGTCTGGAGGAAGTCTTCTTCTGGAGCGATCGAGGGCGGAGGTGCTGCCCATTCGGGTTCTTCTGGTCTAGGGATGGTGCGGGTGGCCATGGACCGGGTGGTCACGCACGCCCAGTCCGGGAGACCCAACATCCCCAGATGCTCTCTTCTTTCAACAGCTGCCCACGGGGAGCTCTCGAGATCGTTCCCCAGGAGGCAGTCCACGGGGGCATCGTCGCGGACAGTTACTTTCAGCATGCCGGACACTCCTCCCCATTCGAAGGGGACGCAGGCCATCCGACACAGGCTCTCCGAGTTATCTGCCGATCGGACGGGGCAAAGCAAGTTTGGCAGGATTTGTTCTGGGGTCACCAGGTGACAACGGCCGGCCGTCACACTGGCCCCGGTGTCACGCAGGGCTTCGGCCTTGCGCCCATTTATGCTCACCCATTGGCTGTACTTCCGAGTGTTGGCGGGCAGGGGAGTCCGCGGGACCATGTCTCTTCCTCCTAGGCATGCCAGGGTCATGGCGGCGGGTTCCCACTCGAACTGCTCCGCCTCGTAGGCCTCAGCGTCTTCGGAGACTTGTTCTTCTCCTAGGGCGGCGGCCGCCACCTGGCGGGGCCCGGGAACCTGGTTCTTCGGGCAGGTCGGGTCACTGGCATAGTGGCCGACTCGCTGGCATCGATGACACGTCACGTTGGCTCGGAACCCCGGGCGCATCGGGGGGTTTCCCCGGCCTGCTGGGGGCGGGGTGGCGTTAGCGGGAGCAGCCGGGACGGCGTCTCTGCCCCGGCCCGGGCCTCCTCCTCCTCCTCCTCGGGGACGATGATGACCTTGGTGGGTTCTGTTCTGCTCATTCGGCCCACTCCGGGCCACTCGGGTGCTCTCCCACCGGTCAGCCTCGGTGGCGAGCTGCCGTGGTTCAGTCAATTTACTGTCGAGGAGGTGCTGCCTGAGCTCGACGAAGCAGTTGTTGGAGAGGTGCTCCCACACAATGAGATTGAAGAGTTGTTCGTAAGTGGTTACGTTGTTACCCTTGATCCATCCCTCGAAGGCCCGGCTGAAATAGTTCACGTATTCCAACCACGTTGTACCTGGGATCCTGGTGCAGTTGCGGAACCTCTGGCGGTACATTTCGGGTGTAAGCCCATATCGACTGAGGAGGGCGGCCTTCATGTGATCATAGGACGTCATTTGATGGTCCGGAAGCTGCAGCAGGGCATCACGGCCCTCGTTGACGAATCTCCCCCATAGACCGGCTCCCCAGTCACTTCGAGCGACCCGGTGGGCAGTCATGGCGATCTCATAGGCCTTGAACCACTGCTGTATGTCGTCGTTTCGGTGATATTCTCGGACCACATCCTTGGGGATGTGGACCTTCTGCTCGGTAGTACCCGGGGAGTGCGGTGGCTCGGGCACCCCTAGGTTTTTGTTCAGTTTGCGTATTTCTATCTCCGCTAGTTTGCACTCGTGCTCGTATGCCAGTCTTTTTTCTTCGAGATCCCTCTGTCTCTGTTTTTCCTCTCGCTCTTCTCTGAGCCGTAAGTGTTCTAAGTTTATTTTTTGTTCCGCCAGCTTCAATTCTCCGTCTAATTTGAGTCGTGCCAAGTCTAACTCGTGTAATCTATTTTTTTCCCGCTCCTGGATCTCTTCTCGGGAGGGGCCTGTTCTCCGTTCTTCCGTCAGGGTGGTGTTGACTTCCGGGGCTACGGGGTCCCGGGGGGTTGCGGTATTCGTCTCTGTCCAGGCCTCTAGGGCGTTTTTGAAGTCTTCTTTTGTGCTTAGCCCGGTGGTAGCAATGCCTAAGTCCATGCAAAATTGTTTGAGCTCTCGGTGGTTGTATTCTTCCAGCCTTTCCATCTGGAACTTCTCTGCCGATCCGCTCTCTTTGGTCGTCATTGTGGTTTTAGTCGTAGGGTGAGTTACTGTCTGTACGGTACGCGTTGGTTTGGATCCCGCCGCTGCCACCAATGTTAGACGGGGACCTGGAGGGTCGGCCGAGCACAAGGGAGAGGCCTCCAGTGAGGACCGTCTCTAGCGATCGCACAGACAGGTAACTTCCCCCCCACAGATGGACACCACACGAAGATCAGGGTAACACCTTTTATAGGCAATTCTTGGAGTAGAGTGGTACGATACAAGGCGATCAGGACACGATGATCCTCTCAATTCTAGTCTCTAGTAAGGGAAGGGGGTAGCGGGACAGTCTTGGTACCCACAGGTACTGAGGTGTAACGGTGGTAGCTCACAATCCTCGAGCTCGGTGTTCGGACGGGTCAGACCGCGGCAGCGCCAGCAGGTCCCGAAGAGGTCGTAGGTGGCAACGGGCCGCGGCAGCGCCAGCAGGTCCCAACGAGGATGAAGGTCACGACGGGCCGCAGCAGCGCCAGCAGGTCCCACGAGGATGAGGGTTACAACGGGCCGCGGCAGCGCCAGCAGGTCCCACGAGGATGACGGTTACAACGGGCCGCGGCAGCGCCAGCAGGTCCCACGAGGATGAAGGTTGCAGAGGGCCGCGGCAGCGCCAGCAGGTCCCACGAGGATGAAGGTTGCAGAGGGCCGCGGCAGCGCCAGCAGGCAGGACAATAGTTCACAAGGCAGGGCTGTGGCAGCGCCAGCAGTCCGTCAAGGATGAGTTCGTCGCGGTGTCTCTCGACTCCAGGATACAACTCCTTCCTGTCCTGGGGCTGCCTCAGTTATAGGTCTGGCGCCCTTTGATGTCCGGACCCTTGCTCTTGGAGGTCGGGAGGTCTGGGATGAGGGAGTCCAGACACCCAGCAGGGGGGTGGAGCCAGCGCCCGAGGAGGCTGGGGGTGATCGGCACCTGGCGGGGGAGAGCCATCGAAACTTCTTACTCCCATTGACCTGCCAAGTGGTCCGTTCACCTCCTGGGTGGATGGTGGTGCCGGGATGTCGGGGCCTGGCCAGGCCCAGGGTCGGGGTCGGGCTGAGGCCGCGCGGCCGCGTGGTGCCGTGTCCAAGATGGCGGCTGGGCCGGGCAATGGTGCTGACGGTGGTCCGGGCCCGTGACACAGGGACATCCGGGAGCAGGCGTCCCCTGGGGGACGGGTTGCGGGTTGTGTCTGGGACCCGGGCCCTGTCCTGCGGGGAGGGAGCGAGCCCTTCATGGGGCCTGTCCAACAACTCTCTACCAGGATTATGCAATAGAAGTTCTTTCGACCACCTCCGTCCCACCTCAGTGCTCAATACATTCTACAATAGTCCCTCAGGGCCTCAGTGCGCTCAGTTGTCCTGGGACAAGGACCGGTCCATACCGTCTAATTCTAATAGCATGACCTCCCAGTCTAGTGTCATCGGAATTTTCCGCCTCCCACCTTCTTCCTCTTTTCTCAGGGCAACACATTCTGCTCTACCCCATTTCACTACGTCCATTCGCCATGTCTCCACCCTAGGCGCTCTCGGAGACTTCCACTGCATTGTGATTTTCCTAATCACTAGGAGTAGGGCTAAGTCTACAAATCTCAACTTGGGTTTTAATGGCTTGGGGCGAGGCCGGGCTCCTGCCAGGCAATACAGTGCACTCTCCTTCACCTGTATCTGAGATACCTCTCGTAGCATCTGGCACACCTTACTCCAGTACCCGCTCAACCGTGGGCACGACCAAAGCATATGGAGGAAGTCCGCCCCACATCGCGGGCACTGATGGGAGGCATTGGGGATCATCTTGTGGATCCTCACCGGGTGAGGTATGCCCTATGGAGAATCATGGCCTGAATGTATTTAAATTTCACGTTTCTGGAGACCCTCCTTGGATGTTCCAGGCCACCCGCCAAGTTGTATCTGTAAATTCCTCCCCTGTATCCCGTGACCAGGTCTCTCGCAGTGTGTCAAGGGAGAGTGCAGCATGAGTCCTAATCCCGGTGTACAGCCATCGTACCAAGTGACCGCCGGCCCCCATGTAGTGTACCAGGTGCACTAGTTTGTGTTGCTGTGGGTGAATGCGTTGTGGCGCCCAAGTCGTCCTGATGTAATGAGAGACAGTGGCATGTAACAAGTAATGTCTGTCCGATGTCCCGGTCACTTGCACAAAGGTGCGGTGGTCTAACAATAGGTTGTCCCCGAAGAAACTGCCCACCTCCTCGATCCCATTTGCCGTCCAATCCCTGAGGGCGTATTTGGTAAGTCTTCCCTGTGGTGTCGGGATACCTAGCAATGGAATATTATCTGCGTATGGCAGGACCGTGGACGTGTAAGCCAAAGCCTTCTTCCAACATAGAAGGGCAGTTCGGAGCAGTGGGTGGCACTCTCGCGGAATTCTACTCTTGGGTAGCATTAAGGCGTGTAAGTCACCCCGGCCCAACCGGCCCGCTGTCCATCCGATCTCGTGGAGATTTCTCCCCGCCAGCCAGTAAGACAACCATTGGAGTTGACTTGCGTAAAAATAGCCTTGGAAGTCAGGGGCACCCAGTCCCCCCTGAGAGGTGCTGAGTTGTAATTTCCGCAAGCTAATCCGCCATCTGCCCGACCCCCATATAAGGGTAATCAGTAAGGATTTAAGGGACTCGAAGGTGCGGTGCGGGATGCATATAGGCAGGTTCACGAAATAGTAAAGCAGGCGTGGTAACATTACCATCTTTGCTGTCGCAATGCGGCCCATAACTGACAAGGGGAGTGAGGTCCAAAAGCCGATACTACCCCGGAGACCAGTAATGGCCCTAGAAATATTACCATCCAGCCGGTCCTCCGACTTCCTGTATATGCGGATTCCCAGATATTTAAAGCTGGATTGGGCTACCGGGATCACGTAGGTGCCAAACGGCAGAGAGGGCGGACGAGGCCCCTCGGGGAAGTAAAATCCCACAGATTTGTCCGGGTTGATGGCCAGTCCCGATGCTGTTTCAAATCGGCGGAAGATGTCATATAATAGCGTGTGGTCAGCTTCCAGGTCCCGGAGGTATAATAACATATCATCCGCGTATACGGATAGAAGATGGGACGTCCCCGCCACTGGTACTCCCATCGCCTCTGCGTGTTGGCGAAGAGCGATGGCTAGTGGTTCCAATGCCAACACGAACAGCAGTGGGGACAAGGGGCATCCCTGCCTGGTGCCCCGGTGGACTGGGTATTCAGCCGACACATAGCGTCCCATTCTTGCCCTAGCCGTGGGATCGGTATACAGCAACCTGATCCACCGTATCAGCGGGCCGGAAACCCAAATCGGCGCAGGGCTTCAAACATAAAGGGCCAAGATAGCGAATCAAACGCTTGTTTTTGGTCTAACGCGATACAGCCCGCCTGCGCCAGCTCGGCCGATGACGCTGTCATGATAGCGTGCAGGCGTCTCGTGTTGAGGGAGGTACTGCGCCCCGGGAGGAATCCACACTGGTTGCAGTGTATAAGTGTCGTCAGATGGGGCTGGACACGTAGGGCAATAGCTTTGCTCAGGACTTTATATTCTGTGGCCAACATGGATAAAGGCCTATAATTCGCAATCTCCAGAGTGTCCCTATCCGGCTTAGGGATAGAAATCACTATGGGCTACATGGTTGTGTGCGGCAGATGGCCCCTCTCAAAGGCCTCCCTATAAATTCGTTCCAGAACCGGTACTAATGTGTCGGCATAAGTTGAATAGAACTCCACCGGGAGTCCATCCATGCCCGGAGTCTTGTTTCTGTTTAAGTGTTTGATCGCAGCACGTATTTTGTGTTGGGTGATGGGGCCCTCCATTGATTTTTGTACCTCTGCTGTCAGTTGGGGGAAGGGGAGGTCCCGCATGAAATCAGTTATATGTGTAGGATCTTCCGTCCCAGTTCGGGCATACAGAGCCTGTAAGTGGTCGTGGAATGCCCGGTTGATGTCACATTGTGTGTCCACTAGGTCGCCCACTTGGTTACGGATTTGGGTAATGACTGGGGCGTCCGGCTTGTCGCGTGCTAAGCGGGCTAGCAGCGCCCCAGAACGGTCCGCCTCCGTGTGTTGTCGTTGTAAATAGGCCTGGCAATCAATGGTGCGCAGTGTTTCTAACGTCTCAGCATGTAAAATATGTTGTTCCTGTAGAGCCTGTTTTTTCCCCGGGTCCTCCACTGCCTCCCGTTCAAGCTCCGCTAGTCGATCCTCCACCTCACACAATTTCCGGTGGATCTCTTGCCTAGCGCCCACCAACTTCCCAATCGCCACTCCCCGCACAACCACTTTCATCGCATCCCAGACTACCAAGTTGGAAGAGGCAGTATCCCAGTTAACCTCCCAGTACTGTGTCAGGGCCTCTGAAAGAGTTGCTTTGAATGGGCCGTCTTCCAAGTGCTGGGGGTTGAGTCGCCATGTAGGGACTGGAGTCGGGACTCTGCCCCAGGAGATAGTACATTTGAGGGGCCTATGGTCCAAGAAGGTCTTTGGTAAGTATTCTGGGGCGCTCATCAGTGGGACCAGCGTATGGGAGCATAGGAGTCTGTCGATACGTGTGTGCAAGTCGTGTACGGGGGAGTAGAAGGAGTATTCTTTGTGTGTGGGGTGTACCTCCCGCCATACATCGCTGAGTCTCCAGCCATCCACCCATGCCCTGAATGTGTCAGTAAGCTTAGTAGCGCTGGCAGCCTGTAGGGGTGGATGTGATCTGTCCAGGGCCAGATCCAGCACAGCGTTCCAGTCCCCCCCGAGCACCCAGGGAATATCTGCCCACGGGGAGAGTGCTCTCCCGACCCTCTGTAGGAATAGTTCCTGATCGTAATTCGGGGCGTAAATGCAGCCCAGGACAATCAACTTGCCATCTAGGGCACCTTTAACCAGGATATATCTGCCCTGCTCATCCACTTTCCTTTCTATTGCAGTAAATGGTGTCCCGTGTCGCACCCAGATAGTGGCTCCCCTAGAAAATGCTGAGTATGACGTAGAATATATAGTCCCTCTCCATTTCTTCCGTAACTTCTGAGCTTCAGAGACCGTGAGGTGTGTTTCTTGTAAGAAGGCGATTTGTGTCTGCTGTCTAAGGAGGTAGGAGTGGACCCTGTGTCTTTTCTGCACTGCCCCCAGCCCTCGCACATTCCAGGTGGTAACCTTGTACATTCCAGATTGTTCAGCCATGATCAGTGGGTGGTAGAACCATTCCCGGGGGTGGTCGTGTGTCGAGAGCACCGGGGAGCTGAACCCAGGAAAGTGCACCTATAAAGACTAGTAACATTTCTAAAACAAACTTGGCGCAGCCATAGAACATAGCCGAGCCCAACTTTAACAATAGTAACATAGAGAACCAAATATTTGTGCATTCGCCATGGGGGGGTTGGTCCAGCACACATGTAGTCATTTTGTTACCAGTTCCGGTCTCTACCGGCTCAACGGTGGCCCAGCCGGGCACTTAATGCTTAAAGGAAAGTTCAATGTGATTACAGACAGAGCTTGTATGATTGGCAATAGGTGGCCTCGAGCCGCACCCCGAGGCACTCAGTACAGTGTCAATTCCAGAGGATGTGGTGTGCATTGGGGAGTGAGTCATTGTCTGCTCATCATTCATCTCACCCACCTCCCGCATACACCGATACCCAATCGGGGTCCGGCACCCGGGGCCTAGATATAACAGAAAAGGATACCGTGCATTAACTGCTGCAGAGGAGTCGATTCGGGATGTCACCCGACAGGTCAGCTGTCTATGAGGTCGTCCGCGGCTCTAGGTGTGATTGTAGGAAAGAGCAGCACGCTGTTGTCAGAGTCTGAATGTCCCGTGGTATCGTCAGAGTCTGTGGTTATTTTCGCGAGGTCCTCCCTGAAGGTGCCGGCGAGTGAGATGGCCTCCCGTTTTCCGTCCCTCTGATGGTTCCGCGACGGGCCGCGCTCAGCATTTCCCTTTCCGGATCCAGACGAGGAGCAGCGGCTACCTCTCGGGTTCCTTTCCGACGTCCTTGCCTCCGCTTCCTGGGACGCCTCCTGACTGCCGTCCAAGCCCATCACCTCTAGCCAGTCTTCAGCGTCCGCAGTGCTCATTTAATTCTACATGTTTGTCGTTTACCTTTTGCTCTCAGAATTGCATTAAGCAATTAAGTGGAGCTATCGATAGTTCTAGTATAAGTTGTATATACTTAGTTAAGTGCCTGCTGTACTATTCATTCTATTGATACCTTGAATGCTTGCTTCTGTTTTAGTAAATTATTAAAAAGGGGTCATTCTATAGCTGAGATTATAGTCGATGTCTCCGATGCAGATATCTGCCAACCTTCAGTGATTAATTTCAGAGTATCTAAATCAATCCTCTTATTTTGTTTGAATGTCTTTAATTTTCTTTCTTGTAATTATTGGCTTCTATTTTTCTTATTTGTCTTTGTATGTACTCATGACGACAAGAGGACCCTTTTTGGGTCCTGCCATACTGATGACTTGCAACATGCTAACAATCGATAGAGGATGATAAACAGTCCCCTCTGTATCCACTTAAGATAATTTGTTCTCCTGATATATGAAAATGGAGCTGATGCCAGATTGACCAAGAAGTCATAAGATGCACTACTAAATATAGGGCTGCGGTTGGAAATGAACGGGTTCTGCTATCTGGGGATACAAATTGCAAGTACGGCCGAGAATCAATACACCTGTAGCTTGCAGCGGGTGGCAATGGTCCTGTAGAATTCAATGACCTTTTGGAATAAACTGCTCTTGACGATTGTTAGTAGAATCCCAATCTCGAAAATGGTGGCCCTGCCTAGGTTCACTTCAAAACATGCAGTGCAAGATATCAAGGAGCACGTTTAAGCAGCTTGACCTCCGGCTAATCACACATATGGGCTGGTAATAGAAGTAGGGTAGGACTCTTAAGTGAGATATGAAGGGCAGGGGACTGAGACTTCCGTACCTTGAGCTCTACTATCAGCGGCGCAACTAGAACATGCTGGTGCGCAGAGGGTGATAACTGGATGAAGCGCTTGCTGGCAGGCACTCCGGGAATGGAGCATTTCCCGAAATCCCTGATGGCAGGCTCGCAGCTTGACAAGCGTGGCCCACATGTGGTCTGGTTGGCGGCGCATGGGAGAGAGCGATAAAAGTAGTGATGCGCAAACCCTCCTTTTCTTGACAGCTGCCGCTATGGTGGCCCTTTATGGATATTGACAAGAACATGACTACAGCAGCATGGAGAGAGGGAGGGTGTGACACACTCAAAGATTTCTATTCGGGAAATTGCTACATTACATTCAAGAAGCTCGAGTGTTTTGCAATGGGCCTGGAACGTTTTTTGAAGTTTACTAAACTAACAAAGACAGCTAGGGAAATTTAGGCAGATTTCCCGAACACTTCAAACACCTCGCACACACTAGATTTGAATTGATTTATAATTTTATATAGAGCTTGAATGCCATGAGGCGTCTTTGCGCTTCTGCCGTACTAATCAGAGAGGAGAAGATGATGCAGATATGATCTCTCTTTATTGATTGAAAAGCCAGGCCTTTATTGATTTCCAAAATAATAGGAAATCTGGGCATTTCCATAGGTTAGCGGGAAGGACATTAAATAGCTTAGCTATGCACTATTGAATATGGAATATCTCAGGCCCTTGGTATCCTGCCCTTACACCCCCTTAAGCAAGATAGACAAAAGACAGAGCTCCTTGTGTGCCAACGCTGGGAGGGGGAAATAGCGGACCCGTTGACAGATACGCAGTGGAGGGGGGTGACGTGCACTGGTTCAGGGAGGGTCCATTAATGCACACATAATACTAGCACACTTTTATGTATTGCACCATGCAAGCCTATCACCAGTAAGATTAAGGGGCATATGCCAAACAGGTTGGAATACTGTTTCAGATGCAGCTTGAGGGGGGTGGATTTCATACACATTATATGACACTGCTCACATGTGGAATCATGCTTGAAGGGGTAGTGTATTTGTCTCTGGAGAGCCACACATTTGCAACTTTTATCTGGTGAGGTGTGGATGGACCGGCCTCTGTCACTCTCTTGTGTAGACAGCTGCTTTCACAAATCTTATACCCTTGAGTGGTATATGACAAGATCACACTTACGCTCTGTGAGCATATGTATGTTGTTTACTTGTTGTAAATGAAAATGTTAAGAAAATAAATAAAGATGGGGATGATTCCTCTTCAGAGACATCCTAATGTGCTTCGTTTCCTTTTTGTTTCTCTAGTCTCTGGAAAGCACACGGCGGATGGTACAGCTGGTTGAAGAGGTAAGTGGCCACAAATGCTCAGTGATCCCTGCATGTTATTTAGGTATGTGTGTGTGTGTGTGTGTGTGTGCTAGTTTAGAGATGTTCTATCAAAAGTGGTGCACTTTCCTAATGCAAAAGCGACATTGAATGCACAAATTAGTGATAATTCTCCTGGTTCACCACAGATATAAGTATAAAATAATAGGACACTTTACATTGTCTTCAAAACTACCACCGACGTGTAGTTCACATGGGTGTATCCTCAGGAGTACAGGGAGACTCCTCAAGCACCTATGGCTTCCCAGCACTGATTGGCCAGTGATGAGGGTTTCCTTACACTGCCAGATGCCTGTAACGCTTTATCACTTTCAGCATACCCATGGGCAGAAATAAATCTTATGAGGTCCCGTAGCCTGGACAAAGTAATATTTGGTGAAATTCGCACTGCTGGAGTCTGTTGATACTCATGGAACTGAGTTGGTGGCTCCTTTTACTGCCCGTGTGCAATTTTGGTAGACGTATCTACTGCCACAGATGGATAAATACCTAGAGCACTGAAAGTGCCAAACACTTCATACCAGACTCCTCCATGCTGGCAGAGCGTTGTTTGGAGATACTTCCTAAATTGAGGGACTCCCGCCTTGACTACATACAGTACTGTCTAGAGGATGCAGACACACTGACATTGGAACACTAGCTGAGCTCCCTCATACTTGCCGCTGTTAGGGCTTTGATTTCCAGATTGCAGGAGTCACCAAGTGTGATATATGATGCACTCTCTGACTTTTTTTTTTATCTCCTATCTCCAATAACAGAGTAAAGATGCCGGAATCCGGACACTTGTCATGCTGGATGAGCAAGGAGGTAAGGGAAGTGGCCAGGTGACTGAAATCATTTCGACATCAGACCACAGGAGGCCCTTAGAAAGTGCAGAAAGCAGCAAACCTTCCAGGGAAAATATTGAGGAGGCAGGGCACAGGAGGGCTGGTGATTATCGTCTTCAATATTGATTTAGAAGGGCAGACCTGATTTACACGACAAATTGAATAGTCGGGTGAGAAAAATCCAGAGACATTTGCTGCCTACCTTGAACATGCTAGATTTCTTCTTTGTTTACACCAGCAATAAAGTGAGGTATGAGTTAGATACCCCGCCAGGCTTTACAAATATGCACAAATCCTGCTCCAAATGGCAAATGTGCATAATCACATCTTAACACAAGATTGCAAAGAATTTGACTTAATACACTAGCATATCAGTGATACAGCACGTGAAGAAAGCAAGCAGGGGTTCACTATAAATGTGTGTTGCAGGCTGACATGTGAGAAGAGCATAAACGAGTGAGGAAAGCTTGGGGAAATAAAACAGCGGAATAGTAACGGAGTGGTGAAAGCACGAGGACATATATGGGACCACAGACGTAAAACTCTCAGTACAGAAACACTGAATGCAAAAACAGATAAAGACCACTTCATATATACCAGCAGGCATGTGATCTTGGGTGTTCAATAATAAACTGTGCAGCAAAGAAATAACGGCACTTCAGCAACACCAGCAGTCATTAACCCATTGGTGTAAAAATAGAAACACAGAGAATGTATTTAATAGTCTGTGCTACCTTACGCATTCAAATAAGTGTGGTTCATGGGTACGCTGAAACAAAATAGTAAAACACCGTACAGACAAATTTTAAGGGTACTTCATTTACGCTTAAGATACGTGACCATGGGCACGGAGCATCAAAACAGTAACACACAGAATGTATCTTAGGTACTCTGCACATAAGTTAAGTTTGGGCAATGGATATGGCGAAGTAAACCGTAATCTATGTTTGGAAAGTGGACTACTCCTTGTGTTGAATTGAATACTAATCTAAACTTTATCTTCGCTATAACTTAGCGTGCTACAGTGGTGGACATGCTGTCTGATATGTCAACATTACTGTGCGAACATAACTCAAGTCTTTGGACTTGACCATTGTGCACTGTTGCTGTGGGACAATGCCACCAATTAAACATCTAACAACACTTATTTCAACTTAAATGTGCATATTATGAACAAATCTTCATTGGCATAAACATGAACTCTAACAAAAGCAAAAACTCTTATACATAAGAAATTTAAACATGATTTATTCTGTTAACAGAGAAAATACATGTCTTCTAGAAATCTATTGCATTTCTCTGTTGAACATCCAAGTCCAATGCATTTCGGGCCAGGCGGCCCTTCTTCGGGCGCTGAAATCTACAAATGACAAAGAAGCTAACAAACAAAATGCCATAAACACAATGTGCAGGGAGTATTAATCTCCTTTCAATCAACTTTCTGTTTTGTAGTCTAATAAACGCAGTTGGTTTTTTTTGGTTGTTTAGTCATGAGTGTAGTGCGATCACATCTCTTCGCACTGCACTCATCAAGAAAATCCTCAATGACAGATGGGAGATACTACATAACGAAACAGATTTCTAAGATCAGCATCCCATGACAAGAGAAACCATCTTACTAAGACACCCTTCCGACTGCAATTTCAAAAATGTGATCTATGGCATTAAGTGTCCTTGTGGACTGCTCTATGTCGTTAAAACTGGGAGAAAAATTAAAAACGAATCTCAGAATACAGGAGTACCATTATAACCAAGAACAAAACACGCAGTCTCGCAGTACATTGGACAGAGGCTAGACACACAATTGCTTATATCAAATTCCAGGTCATTGAGACTGTGACACCCATTCCTGGCCAAGATCTTACAAGATCGTTACTTCAATAGATTTTTTTGGGATCAGGAAACTGGACACGCAACATCTATTTTGTCTAAACGACAAAATAGACATGGACTGTTTTTTATGTTTTCCTTAATGTTAACATGTATCTGTATCTTGATTTTGTGGTCCAAATGTGTCCCCACACAGAATAGGATGACGTACATTCTGACTACTCATAACTACTAACTTTCACATAGGACATTACTTCTTACTATTCTGATACACTAAGATGATTTTGTGTCTGGATTATGGTTCGAGCATGTCGCAGTACGATGGGGCAGAACACCTCTGTCTATCATTTTGGCACTGCCAGCAGTCTTCTTATGCTGTTTACTTGTCAGAACATCCCTTTTCGTTCCGTAATGAAACAGGGTTCTCCCTATACTTTTATGTGAGGTCACACATCTGCCTTTTTTTCGATTTTAGAAACTTTGTCACCATGAAGTGACCGCCATATTTGTTCCTGAGTTTGTCGCCCAATTCCATGCCTTTCAGGCCGTGTTCAACTATCCTTAGTATGTTTTGAGTGTTTCTTCACTCACAGGTTCTAGGTGAAGAGTTGTGCGATTCATTTCTTAGTAGTATCCCCACCACATTCTCAGTCGATCTTTCCATTATTTTGTCTTTCATTCTCCACTCTAAGATGGCCACCACGTTTACTCGTCACATGAGCTTTTTTGCCCCTGAGTCCGTTGTTTGTTTCACTGGCACAGGTCGCGCACTTCATAAGTCACAAACGTGTTACACACGCTAAACCCAAGCTGCATTGTATTGTAGTGTAGTTCCTATATTCCCAATAGGCTCTGCGCTTTGGAATAATATATTCAGCAGTGTAGACATAGGACTGAGGTTATCTAGGTCTCTACTGACTATATTAGACTTAAGGTTTGCCAGCTAGCTCAGAGGTCACTAGAAACTTTCTCGAATAAACGAGGAGGAGTTTAACCTCCCTGGATAGACAAGAAGGGTTTAGCTTCTGACAACCATAAAACATGACAACTTTGCTCTCCCTGAATAACAGTGTATCTCTAGAGTCGTGTGAAAACAATAGACAGCTATTTCACTCAGTCAAATGTGCGTACTTAGTTTCACCAGAATGCAGAGAAAAGAGAGACGGGCGTTTTCAATAAAAAGGTGTAATTTATTGAGCAGTCTTCTTCCTCATACAAGAGAAATGAATTGCCACGATTGTAATACTCATGGTAAAGTAAAGTGCGAACAGTAAAAGGAGGATTATAAAATAATACTGTAAAAGCATTGATATGGTTTCTTTGCCATATGATACTTTAAAATAGATATATACATATATACATTGACTAACGTACTCAACTGATGCTTCTAAATACGCCTACCCCGGTGTACCTGACCTAAGCCTAATACGTGGGAAGGAGTAAATAAGTAGCAGTTTAAGTTAAGTTTGTTTTGCCAAGAATCTGACTCAAGAATTCTCTTTAAGGGTTTAGTCAGCTCCGTACCTGGGTAATTAGAAAGCAGGAGGTCTTGTATCTCTTTCTCAGGACTCGATATCCCAGTTACCCGCGAAGGTATCTGGAAACACCGGAGCTGGATTTCTCAGCAGGAGAAAAGACAGCGTCTCTCTCAGTGCGTCAAAGAGGAGGGGCAGCGTCCGTGGGCTCTCGCATCAGCTGGGCTCTCGGGCAAGTAGATAGCTGCTCTGCTCCAAAATCACCACCGTGTGTTTGCTTAAGGCAATGTTGGTATATTTATACCTGAAAGGTGCCTGGGTTTGACGTAAGGTTGGACATAAGACGTCAATAAAGATGTCACTAAGAACTGGCCGTTCTTACACTGCTTTACAGGAGTTCTAGGACGAAATCAAAACAAAAGCAAGGGGGATTTCCCAGGTTGCTGGAGGCTTGGTTTTGTTTAGAGAACTCGGTGTGCTTTCTAGGGGGCCGGAGAAGTAGCCTTGCTTAATGTGACAGCATGTGCTACGACTGAATTATGGATATGATTATTATGCCGTTGTATGGATATTATTGATTATAACCGGACAAGGGCATAAAATAGGAATATCGATTCAGGTTCCTAGATAAAAACACTACACCCACTCGACGAATGAATGTCCATCATTACTAAAACTTAAGCAATAGTAAACATTTAAAAGGTGCATGTGTATACCAACCCACCCCAAAATACATTTTTGCATTTGAAATGGTGTATGCGAAATACATGAAAATGATTATAGGTACTGTACGCTTTTCAAGCAGTGTAATCATTCATTAAAAAAGGATTGCGTATATTTATCAGCTGAATGATAATGCGAAAATTACACATGAAATGACTCTTAATACAGAAAAGAAGTGCGAGACCATTCCATCACATATAAGTACAGTTATTTGTAATTATGCTAGAGGCTGAGGTAATATATTGTCTCTAGAGTTCCTAAAAATAGAAGCTCTGTTCTCTAAGAATAGTTCTACTTTAAGCAGAGTACAAGTGCCAAAAAAAGGTATATATTTTGGAAGGGGAGATGAAGAATTGTTTTTTTTGTTTTCAGGGCAAAAATAGTTCCAAATATTTTCAGTAGCTTCCTGTTTAACAAAGCCGAAGGCCGAATTCAGAGTTCATGGAACGCTGTGTGCTTGTTTGCTTAAAAGTTATTCTTTCTGTTCAGGGGAGAACATCATTTCAGACAGACTTTCAAAAAAGTGGTTTACCGCTTCAGGTGAAAGTTCGACCAAGTTGGAAAATGCCGCAACTGTGCAGTCGTGAGAATGATTGCTATCATCGATGTCTTGATCAGCAATGCTCACAGAAGGTCGTACCTGGGTGATGTTGCTCTCATCTCGTACTTCACTACCCTCTAATCGCAGTGGTGAAGTCTCAACGAATGCCGTCAACAGGATTGGTAACCGCTGGGGACAACACGATGCATGAGCCGTTACAGGACTTAGCAAAGTATCTGTATCCAATGGTACTGCTGATTGTAGTGTAAGACAGACGTCCAACACGCATTCTTCTCCGCATAGCATACATCGAAGCACAGGTAAGATACAATTCTGCCAGATGGGTCTGAATGAAAGAAACCAGGTCATATTCAGATCTCTTAGCCGGGCTAATCCAAGGAATTTAGCTATGCGGTCCCGATAGCGTATAGCTAGGATCGTTTCTTCCATCGTTGCAGGAGTCTTGTCTGCGATTTGGCTTGCCATAACAAAGCAGAAATATCAAAAATAAAATGCCTGCTACGAGTCCCAACAGGAGTGGTAGGCCACCAAAGACAGAATGGACAAAATTAGGAAAAATGCCCAGAACTGTTGTGAAGGGTGTTAACAGTCCCGAAAAAATTGTCTTAAATATATGTGGGATACCGCTGGTAACAGACATATTTAGGATTTGGCTTAACATTTCTGCGAAATGCAGGGGGCAATTTGTTGATAAAAGTGTATGTATCTCTGCCGTTGTCCTTGCAACTTGCAGATCATACGTTTCTTTTGATGACGTCAAGGGCACAGTTGTCTGACAGTTGTCTGTAGAAGAACAGACTTCATTCTGCTTAAAGTATCAATTCGAATAGAAGAGATATTCAGAAAGGGCCACATTTTTGCCACCCTGTCTGGAGTGCTGTTTGGATACAATATTTGCATACAGCAAGTGACCATGGAACTAACGCTCACGAGATAAGCTTTTCCTGGCACCATGCCATAACATCTGTGGTCCACTATTAGAATATAGCTCCCGTTAGAAAGCCGTCTAAAGAATTGCTGTATTCGTGCTGCAGGTGTGCCATGCTGGTGACATGAAAGGTTATTTGAAGTCCCCTCACAGGCCCCATGCAGGTTAATACCCTGACACAGAAGTATACCACTTAGTGATCTTTTACAATTGTTACCACTAAGAAATACATTCTGTTCCTTTTCACTATAACATGTGTGTGTGTAAGGTAATTTCCATGATGACTTAATGTACCCTTTACCCAACCTTTCATACTGGCCTGCTGGTATATATTCTTGACAGTATTTAAATTGGAAAGTTGTTATCGGAATTGTTATTATTCCGTGTATTATCCATTCAATGACAGGTCGTTCTGACATTGTCAATGGCAATCTCTCAAGTTTTTCAATGCTCAGAATTGTATATTCCGCTCCTTTCTGTGCCAAGATGATTTGTATATCAGTAAGGTTAAAGATAGAGAATAATGACGTTGTGTTGATTAAACGCCAAGGCACGTAGCCTGAACGCAGATTTTGTAACGTCCAGCCAAGCTGTACAATAGAACGTAATTGGGACTGACCGTGTTGTAACATTAGTAAGTCCTGCTCTATTATATCTATAGCAGATGATACAATACTGTCCAGTGAATATATTCTGGAAGACAGAGTCATTAACCCATTGTCCACAACAGAAAGTGATTTTTCCAAATTAATACGGTCAATTTCCCGTATTTTTTCTGCTGGTTCAATTTGCGTTTCTTTCCAAGCTTCGTTGTAAGCTGCGTATATACCGGCCGCTATGAAACGTTTTTGGCGCTGTTTGCGTGGTCCCATTATGAAATCACGCAAGTCAGCACCGTCTTTAAGTAAAGTTAAGTGTTGCTTAATTTCTGCCAGTGTGGATTTCTGTAGCCATTCGAGGCAGAGTTTTCCTACACTGTATGTTGTAACTATCCCTGGATGTTGTCTCTGGGAGTACCTAGGGTCTGGCCTGGTCAATTTGAACCCCTGTATTTTGTTCAGGAATCTATCTTGACAGTTATTTGTGTCTGTGGGCCAGATCAACCATTTTTTCCAATCAGGATGTGTTCTGTTTTGGTTAAAAATATGTGATACGTCTATCTCAACATCTGTAGTGCTATTACTGTCAGGTGTTGGCTTTGGAATAGACGGTTTGTTTAAGTCTTTAATTTAGGCTAGGCCAAGACAGGTTGTCTGTTGAATGGTGTCATTCAAGAATATAATTTGTTCTGGGATCATGCAGGCTTTAAATAATGATTCTATACCTCAGACCTGCCAATCTTTGGTACCCCAGATGTTTTTTGTTTCAATGTTGTTTTTCCAAAAATCAAACCCAAATGTAGTCATTTTTTCAAAAAATGCTTCTGAATAAATCAATTTAGTGTTTGTCAGCATTGTTTTCATTCCTGTCCTATTTAACAGTTTGAAACAAAATGTTTCTGCATCACTTGTGTTAAACCCTGAGAAGTTTGGGAATTTCTCATAAAATGTTTTTGAACTGCCTTTTGGTGGAGTTGCACAATGTTCCCATTGATTATAATTAAAAACATTTCTAGGCTCAGCAGATTTATGCAACTAGTGATGTGCAAAGTGGTTGTAGCAATACATTTGTTCATAGTTAGATGAACCCTGCAAGTAATCATGTTCTGTAAATTTTGCTGACATTACTAAATCTGACATCATATCATTAATACTTTCAAAGTCCCAATCATCAGAGAATGTGCTCGGTTTTACAAAGTCACTTAATGAAACCTTAAACTGGTGTGGATATTTCAAGAGCTCGACCGGGCCATAGATTTCGTAATCTGTTTTGTCCCAAGCTACCCCACCGGGTATTGGATTGGATGTGACATTCACGGATGATAGTTCTCTTTTCTCGATGTGAGATGACTTGTGTGGCTTTAGGACCAAGTTGATGTTCTGACTTGCTGTGTCCATTGTACTATATTTTCCCTCAATGAATTTTCCCAAACAAAGAACCATGATGAGCCAAAGCAGGAGGAAAAGTACACCTAACACAATCCAAAATTCAATCCATGGATAAATCAGATAGGTTTCTTTGAGTTGATGAAATAGTTCATTTACTTTGTCTTTAAAAGATTTTGTTGTTGGTTGTTCTTCAGGCTCGCTTGGATCCTCAGAAAAGTCATCGAAATTGATGAAGTAGCCTGATGCAGTTCTTTCAATTGTTGGAATCGCTTCTGGATTTTTATTTGCTTTTGGAATTTTCTTTGTTTCATTAGCATAGTCTGTGGCTACATCGTTGTAGACAGGTGTTTCTTGACGAACTGTTGCAATTTGGGTTTTAAGAGGCATAAGTTCCATGGCTTTGTTGCATAGTCCTTTTTGATTCACTGTAGGTTTATCAAATGTGATTAGTCTCTCAGTTTGAACCTCTTGTATTGTAGCAAACTTTGGTGTTCTGCTATTTTTTGGTAATCCACTGGGCCTACTACTTATTATTGGCCACATGATTGTGGTTTTACCAGGTCGATGGATACAACTCGGTTCTCCTTTTTACCAGCATGGGGCGGTAGTACAACTGATCTTGTTCCGTTGACAGCTAAGACAGGTACTGCTTTTCTGTAAGAAGGCCCAAATTCCTTCTTCACCGCGATCTTCTCTCTGACCAGATCCCCAATCTTTGGAATCCAGACAGGCCTTGCTGGGACAGGTGGTTTATCTTCAGTGGCTGTTGGCTGCTGTTTTAGCTTTACGTTGCTCAGGTCTTTTCTTGTTTCATTTAAGTCCTGTAAAATAGCCAAACGATCTTTGATACCAAAGCATTTTTCTTCTACCACTGAAGTCTGACTATCTAAGTCCTGAATATGCATTCTAGTACAGAACAATAGTTCATACGGACTGAAACATTTTAGAGAATTTCTTGGCAGATTGTTAAGACTCCGTTGGACACTTGTTAAATGTTGGACCCACCCATCACCCGAACCTAATACCCTCGCCGTTATAGATTGCTTTATGTCTCGGTTTTTTCTTTCCACAATCCCGTTTCCCTCAGGATGGAAGGGACAAGAGTACCGCAATGCAATGCCCATGCTGGTCATGGCCTCCTTATAAGCTCGAGAGCTAAAAGGAGGACCCTGGTCAGAATGTAGCATGCCAATTGCGTATGTGCCGATATAGACTCGCAAATCTTTCATAACAGTTCTGGCGTCAGCCGAGCGCTGGTGCCACATCCAAATGAATCTCGTGCAGGAATCCACTGCTACCATGATATATTTATAGTTGCCATCCCTTTGTAAGGGACCACAGTGGTCCAGGTAAACACATGCTAAGGGTTTATCTGAGATTAGAAGGGGCGTCTGTGCTGGTCGTTTCACTGTTGATACTTTCATTCTTTGGCATATTTCACATTCTAGAACATACTTCCTAGTTTGTTTTCTCATGCGTGGCCACCAATATCTCTGTTTTAATAACAATACTGTGGCGGAAACACCAGCGTGTGCAGAAGCAAGCCCTTCGTGTGCCGCTGTAATTAGTCCTAACCTGTGTTCCATGTTTGGAATTGCCCTATCCCCCACTCCAGGGATTCGATCAAATGGAACATTATTTGCATCAGTTATGTATGAGTACTTTACTGGAAAGCCTTTCGGGAGTGATATCATATCATCTTTTACCGTAGCACTGACAGCTTGCAATATATCGCTGTCTATTTTTGTTTTTGACCGGGTGATAGCAGCTACGGAAGCGGTTTGCACAGCTGCTTTCGCGGCCTCATCAGCCAATGAATTCCCCGCAACGTGAACGCCATCACGTTGATGACTCAGTGCATGGATCACATGAGTCTTTTGTAGTTCTTTCTGTAAAAGAACTACTTGTTCCCAAAGCGTTTTATGCTTGATTGTGCCACCTTTTGCGTCTTTGAAACCGTTTTGAACCCAGTTCTGCAAGTATTCATTATAAGACTGGACGCAGTAATATGAATCGCACACTATTAGTGTGGGGAATTCGCGATCGGTATTTTCAAGTGCCATCTTAAATGCTAGTAGTTCAGCTCGCTGAGCTGTACAATCTCCTAGAGAATGTGTTTTAGTGACAAGTGGTCTAAATTTTCCTTCGTGCCAACGACCTTTAACAATCGCGCACGCAGCACTGTAAGCCTGCTTACCCCCAACTGCGGGTTGTGCTGATCCGTCTGTATATATTATACAGCCGTAGTGTTCTAGAGGCAGGATTTCGGTCGGCAGAGGACATTCATATTCATATTGTAGAAATTCTTGTGTTTTCAAATTAGGATCAAATTCGTAAACTACGTCTGTTGCAACAAGAGAATTAACCCATTGGATCCATCTCGAATGTAGCGCTTTAGCATTCGGAATGCTTGCCTTTGTTACCGCTTCTAGGGCTGGTACTGGTGTAACGATTATTATTCGTTTACCTTGTGCTAGAGTTCTTTCTTTTGCTACAGCAGTCTGAACCGCAGTTAGAATTTTTTCCGTTGAACTAAATTTCAATTCAGCTTTTGTGTACAAATGTGATTTGTAAGCTATTGGTGCCTTTTCTCCTTCATTAGAGGTCAGGTACGTGAATCCGCATCTTCCTGGGATGACGAGGATTACAAGGTTGCATGTGTTATCGCGAGTTTGCAATTTTGTTTTTGCTAACATGTCTGTTTGCAATGATCTCAAAATTTCTTTGTGTTTTTGAGTCCAATTGATTGGTTTAAAATCAGGTTTTATTAATTCATAGAGAGGTTTAACCCTCTCTGCATAATTTAGAATGTAAGTTCTTCCGAAATTAAGGAAACCTAGTATTGATTGTAAGTTCTTCAGCGTTTTTGGTGCTTGGAGTACAGCTCACTTCTCTAAGAAATTGTCTGCTCGGCTTTTGCCTTCACTTGATAATTCATATCCTAAAAACAGGACAGTTAGATGGGCAATTCGTGACTTTTTAAAGTTGAATTTGTAACCCTCTGCTGCGACCCCAAGTATTATGGTGTTCACTCTTTTCAAGTGAGTATCCAAGTCATCATCTGTTAGATAGATGTCATCGACATAAGATAATGCCTCATCATCATACATTTGTAGTAACTCTGTTACTCTTGGTGAGAATAATCCTGGGCTATTCTTGAACCCCTGTGGGAGTCGACAGAAATTTTCTGCGAACCCATTATTGAGAAAGCGGTCAAATACCTGCTTTCAGGTGCAATGTTTTGACAAAAGAATCCATTAGAGATGTCTAATGTTGTTTTGTATTTTTTGCGCACGATGTTATTCATTAGTGCTGCACTGTGTGAGTTTTATACTGCAAAAGTTTTGCAACATGAGTTAAGGTGTCTGTAGTCCAAAACTAGACGATATGAATCATCTGGCTTGGAAACAGGAAACAAAGGATTGTTCATTTGTGAGGTGCATGTTTCAATCACCCTCTGGTATTCAAGTTGATCTAAGATCTCCCTGACCTGTTTTTTAGTTTCTTGCTTAATTGGGTACTGCCTTTGTGCAGTTGGTTGACATTTTAACTGGATTTTGTGAGGAGGAGAGTCCTCATCCCATCCTACATGATTTTTATATAATGCAGGAGCTTGGGCTACTGCCCACTTTCTTGCAAGTGTGTATTTTTTATGAATTGGAATGTGATTTGAGAAGGCAGGCATAATCATTTCTTCGCCATGAGGGCACTCCCTGACAAACTCTGGTGGCCAGTCATTCTCAGCTAAAAGGATATCATAGCCTTTGGAAAGGTTATCCCAAAATAGACCCCTTAGTTTCCTAGTCTTATCTCCCTCTATACGTAATGTTATCTCGTATATTTTATGAGGTTTGCTAACTCTGCTGTCTGCAGTTTCCACTTGAATGTATTCATTCGTGTCCACTGTCTCCAGATGATTCATCAGGATCTTGCGAGCTATGGTCACTTCTGCTGCGCTGTCTAGCACTGTCTGGGCCCACTCTCCCTTTTTCAGTTGTGTCCTCAGTATCCTCGGCATGTTTAACTATTTTAATACTGGCTACCTTCTTTTTTGGAAATTGTAATTTTTTACTTTGATGAGCAGGTTCTTTTGTCTTTGGACTTGACGTGCTCTTCCCTGTGTTCTGACCGTCCTCTTCTTTCCGATTTCTGCGAGGAAGTCTGAAAAGATCGAGAGGGACGTGTATCAATCTCAGGCTGGTGGCAGCGCCTGGGGTCGGTTTGGAGGGTCCCGGTCACTGTGCTAGAGAGCTGCTACGTGGTGGGAGTGTGTGTTTTTATTCCACTGTACTTTTTTTAAAAATCGGCGAACTTGCAGAAATTGTCATTTTAAAGTGCACTAACCTGCTTTTGTTGTGCAGGGTCCCACTAACACCCCCGCTCCTCCATTGCCCTCCCTCCTGAATTCCAGCCGGTCTCTCGGGGCCGAGAGAAGAGGGCGAGCCGCCATCTTGGGGAGGGGTGTCCCACGAGCCTGACCGGAGTTAGCGGTCCAGTGCTCGCGTGGGAAAGCCTTCAATTGGACCAACTGACCAGGGGCTCCGAGCTGATTCTCAGGCTGGTGGCAGCGCCTGGGGTCGGTTTGGAGGGTCCCGGTCACTGTGCTGGAGAGCTGCTACGTGGTGGGAATGTGTGTTTTTATTCCACTGTACTTTTTTTTAAAATCGGCGAACTTGCCGAAATTGTCATTTTAAAGTGCACTAACCTGCTTTTGTTGTGCAGGGTCCCACTAACACCCCCGCTCCTCCATTGCCCTCCCTCGTGAATTCCAGCCGGTCTCTCGGGGCCGAGAGGAGAGGGCGAGCCGCCATCTTGGGGAGGGGTGTCCCACGAGCCTGACCGGAGTTAGCGGTCCAGTGCTCGCGTGGGAAAGCCTTTAATTGGCAATGTGTTTTCGGAGGCGCAGCGGACGAGCGCAGCGGGCGCGCCGATGGCGCGCCTAAGGCAAGCCCGTCTGCGCCCGTCCGCGGCCAGACGGGGCTAGGGGCACGTCCTTATGCCCGCCGACACATTTATTCTGCCAATGACCTCGTGGCATTACAGGGCCAGTGGCCCCTGGCGGATGCTACTATTGCTGATATCGCATCTATTGGTTTATGCCCCTCTATCCACGAGCCAGTTTCTGTCCACCCGGCTCCTTCTATTAGTTGCCCGATTCAGCTGCTTCCTGGCCTAAACGCCTCGCCATTCCGCCCTTTATCCATTCTCATACTTAACACGAGGTCGGCGGTTAGGCATTGTCCGGACCTCTTTGTCCCGCTTGAGGTACAGAAGCCAGATATATTATTCCTGACCGAGACTTGGTTTAGCGAGTCGTCCCTGCCCTCTCTATTGGCTACCCTTCCCCCATCCTATGTTGCCCTACGCTCAGATCGCCCAGTTGGCAAAGTGGGGGGTGGAGTGGCTATTATTGCCCGGTCTGACCTTAATATGCAACTTCTCCCATCATCCCCGTTTACGCCCACAGACCATCTTGTAGCTTCTTTCCCTACTTTATCTCCCCCTCTTACCTGTTTATTGGTATATCGTCCGCCCCAACATTCACCTTTATTCTTGCCCTCCATTCAGGATCTTTTGGCCACCTTGGTGGTCAATCATACCTCGGTCCTTGTACTTGGGGACTTTAATTACTGGCCTACGGACGCCCAAGAATGTGCCTCTTCCAAACAGTTCTCTGAACTGCTTTTAGCCTTGAACTTGGTTTCCCACGTCCAGGTTCCTACACACAAACATGGCCATGTGTTGGACCAGGTTTGGTCCCTCAATTGCTCTATCTCACCCATCTCTGTTTCCCCTTGTCCGTGGTCGGATCACTTTTTAGTTGCTTTTTCCCTCTTTTATAGGTCAGTGGTGAAAGTCCCACTAGCCAAAAACACCTGGGCACGTAACTGGGGACGTGTTGACCTCTAGTCCTTGTCATCCTCCTTACGGGACTCCTCGCCTAAGTTGACAGGCCTCTCCTCCTCATCCCAAGCCGCTACCCTCAATACCTGGCTCGCCAAGGGATGCGACTTGGTAGCTCCCTTACGTCGGATATCAACCAGACGTCCCAACGAATCTAATCGTTGGTTCAACGAGGAGTTAAAGGAGAAGAAGCTTGCTCTTAGGCGAGCGGAGAGGCTGTGGAGAAGGGACTACTGTCCTACACTGAAAGTCAGCTATACCATCCTCCTGGGAGAGTATAAGAGAGCTATACTCGAGGTAAAGACTGCTTACTTTTCCGCCAAAATTTTGGTGGCAGAAAATAAACCCACAGAGATCTTCTCCATAGTCCATGACCTGGCCTATTCGGACAGGGCATCCCTCAAACCATTGCCCACTCAACAGTTATGTGATTCCCTTAACTCTTATTTTTTGGATAAAATAACCAACATTAAACTAAATATTCCTCCTCCTTCTCCTGCCTTTGTTGATCCTTCCCCCCCTACTGCCCGGTCTTCCCTCATTTCTATTCCACCGCTCACTGAGGATGCGTTTCTGGCCATTCTCCCAAAAGTGAAATCGGGTTCTCCGACGGATGTTTGTCCAGCCCGCATCCTCAAACATATTTATACAGCCTGTCCCTTGCCCCCTCTTATTTTCCTTAACAATTCTTTGACACAAGGGGTGGTGACTCCTTCCCTAAAATCCGCCACTATAGTGCCTATCCTCAAGAAAACGGGGGCTGATCCATCCGCTCCAGCCAATTATCGTCCAATTTCGCTGCTGCCCTATTTGGGCAAGGTGCTGGAGCGGCATGTAACAACGGTTTTCAGCTCCTTCATTGAGGATAATGGCGGCTTAGCGCCCTGACAAGCAGGATTTCGACCTAGACACTCCACTGAGTCCGTTGTGGTGTCGGTCCTTAACAATCTTAGGGAGGGAGCAGACCAAAACCATCACCAGGCCCTGGTGCTCCTCGACCTCTCCGCCGCCTTCGACACGGTGGACCATTCCATCTTGTTGTCCATGTGGGAGCGGCGGGAATCGGGGGCTCGGCCTTGGTCTGGGTCTCCTCCTTTTTAAGGGACCGCACCCAGGCGGTCCGGCTGGGAGACTTTTCGGCTACCTCATTACCCGTCACTTGTGGTGTCCCTCAGGGTTCTTCTCTTTCCCCTCTCTTGTTTAATCTCTATATCTGTCCTTTGATTTTTGCTCTTCAGCAGCTGGAAGTCACCGTTTTTAATTATGCGGATGACCTCCAGCTTATCTTTAATCTCTCTTCCTCTCCTCATTCTATTTCTAATTTTCAGTCAGTTATGGTCTTCATCAGGGACTGGATGAACCACAACAACCTAAAGTTGAACCCGGACAAGACCGAGTTGGTCCTCACGGGTGGTTGCTCCAGTCCCTGGAACTCTCTATTTTGGCCTTCTTCTTTTGGGCACCCTCCTTCTCCTTCTGCCTCAGTTAAGACATTAGGTGTCAAACTCAATAATCAACTCACTCTTCACTCACAAGTTAGTCATGTCGTTTCTTCTTGCTTTCTCACTCTTCGCACAATTCGCACTGTTTCTCGTTTTTTTTCTCCTTTGGCACTCAAGCTGATTATGTCCGCTCTTGTTGTTTCCCGGCTGGACTACGCAAATGCCCTGTACAATGGCATTCCTGCGTATAGCCTACGGAAACTTAAGTTGGTTCAAAACCAGGCAGCCCAACTTATTCATGGCCTTTCTCGTTCGCATCACTGCACTCCTATTCTTAAGGCACTCCATTGGTTGCCTGTTAAAGAGAGGGCCTTGTTTAAGTTGGGGTGCATGGTTTTTCACTCACGGCGGGGCTCGGCTCCCGCCTTCATTTCTTCCATGATCAGGGAGTATACCCCCACCCGAGAGCTTCGCTCTTCTTCCCAGTCCTTGTTGGTGGTCCCCCGATTTAATCGCAAGAAGTGGGGTGGGTCGAACTTTTCTACGTTGGCACCCACCTTTTGGAACTCTCTACCGGACCACCTAAGACTGGCAACACATTATCTTCCTTTTCGGAAAGACCTCAAAACTTTTCTTTTTAAACAGGCCTTTCCTTTGTGATATGCTCTCACTACTCTTTTAGGTCCACCAGTCCTTGGTACGGTGGCCATTCTCCCCCATTGGTACCCTGCCCTCCATAGCGCCAAGAAACCGCTGGTGAATGCTGCGCTTAATAAATATTTTAAATTCAAATTCATCAATATCTTGATATCTATCAGGTTTCTTTAGATTATCCCTATTTCTAAGGTTATATCTTTTCTCAGAGGGCTCCCTCTGGGGAGACTTGTGTCCTTGGTTCGGAGATCTTTCTCTCCGCCGAGGAGACCTTCCTCTGGACTGGAATCTTTTTTGTTTGGCAGTGGATTGTTTATTTCCATCCCAGCTCTTTTTTGGAGTGTTTATATTATTTTTAATAAATATCTTTTCAGGATTTTCAGTTAGTTGGGGTTTTACTGGTTTCCCACCCAAACTATCTCTTCCTAGTTCTTCATAGGATTTTTCTATGATTCTGGCAAGTTCAAATGGTTGTTCTGCTATATCTGTTTCTTTCAATTTCTGGCGGATTGCCACAGATGCTGCTTCTCCTTTTATGTTGGCTAATAATATAGCCGAGACCTGCTTGAAGTCTTTTAGTAATTTCATACCCAGAGTTAAAGCAGGTTCTGGACCGTATTCATTTTGAATCTGTCTTAGCACATCGGGTATTACCGCCATGGACGGAACACCATGTGTTTTTGTGTAAATGGAAGCAAAGACTGTGCCCCAAGTATCACAGTCCTCTACATGTGGTGCAATCCCCATTGGAAGACAGATAGTCAGAATTCTGTGTTTCTCAGTAGGGGTAGTATCCGGAAATACTGCCTCTATTTGAGTGATTTTTTGTGCTAACCAGAATGGAATTTGTTCCCGTTTTATGGGTACTTTACCCAGACATGATTGTATGTTCTGTGGTGTAATTTTGTTTGTATTCCCCTGATGAGGGGTCAGCTGTGGAATGTTAATAGCTGGTTGGACTGTTGAAGTCCGCATTACATATTGAACTAATTGTCTATGTATTTTAATTAGTACTTTTAGCTGGACTAAAAGTTCTGGTACCGACATTTTTTCAATGTCTGGATGTGGTGTGTAGCTGGTTAGAACCGGCCACGTTGCTCCTGGTATACCTAGTGGACCGTGTTGAGAATTCCTGAGAGACCCTTCTGACGTTTCCTCTTTAAGCTGCAAACTCCCAACTCCCTCAAGGATCAACCAACCCAATCAGGAATTTACACGCTGACTGAGTCAACTTTTCCCAAAGGGAAAGGGGAGGTGGACAGAGAAACTAACAACATATAAATAAGAGATCTTCAGTTGTTGTCTCTCTAGAAAGTGCTCCAGGCCGTTGACCTTTTCTTAAAAGATGCGCAGCACAGGTTCCACGCAATTCTGTAGTGCGATATTATAAGGTAATTACCCAAACAGTTAACTTTTAATCACAAAATTTGATTAATACTCCTGTTTACTGACCATAGATTTGATAGGCCTTTGCTCGCACTTAATCAGAAGCTGTAATGCGCTGACTCTGTCTCAAGTCGCCTTCAAATTAATTTCACAAGTTATCAGTTTAATTTAACCACCTTAAACTGAGTTAATTGGTTAATTAAAACTTAACTGAAGTAATGCATGCCAAGAGCGTACCTGTGACTTCTGAAGTTTTTCTATTCAGGAATTTCTGCAGTGGAAAGATAGAAAAAATAGCAACCTATATCTATTTAACAATTGCTATTGGTAAATATTCATTCCCAACTGACTTCCTGACAAATAATCCTTTTTAACAAATAGTTTTTGAATTCCCTATTTACAAGGTTTTTTACACATTGTGCTATTTTCCAGAAAAAGTCTTTTGCCTTTACCAAGGCTTGTTTCTTTCCTCAACCCGACTGGTCTATTAACATAGTCCTCAGCTACGTAGGCTCTTGCCTTAGTTGAAGTTATTTAACTTGAAACGCAATTGTCTGCTAGTTTTATCGTTGCTTAAAAAACCAAAGTCTTACTGTCCTTTTGAAGGTGACACACGACGAGCAGGAGTCTCGAACTGCCTTCCGAGAGAAGCTGAATAAACAACCTCCCGGCAGCCACGGAAGCGAAGGGCTCGGTTCTTCCACTTCGGCGGGTCTCAGATCAGCTGTGCTCAATCCGCTGAAGCTTTGGGGCACCGCGTGGGTCTAAGGATTAATTAGGTTAGGGAAAGGGAATTTCTTTAAATAACTGGGAAACGGGTAATTCAAGGAGATGCGTTACGCACCTACGCAAGGAACAGAACGGAAGCTCTCATCAGGCACAACATGAGACGAAGCATTGAGCCGTTGACAGAGGCTCCTATTTATAGCCTCTGCCTCGAGACCCTGCACGAGCCCTTTCATGAAAAGATAAATGTCACGAGAGCTGGCGCGAGCCTGTCTCTTAAGGAGCTCACATTCTATTCAGTTTAACCAGACGACTCTCTCACTAGAATAGCATCAAACAAGCATTGACTAAAGCAATTCCCAAAACCCACAACAATATTGATTTAACTGAGAATTAAACATTACAATCTCAATTCCAAGATTACTTACAAACCCAAATTGACTTTTAGATTCCCAGGATAAACTCTGAGACTTGTTTAAGTCTGAATTTACATAAGACGACCGGTAGCACCCCTAACAGTTCCTCCCCCCAAAGGTCGTCTTACAGGTCGAGGTTTGTCAGGATGCAAGGCATGAAAAGACCTAACAAGCCTAGGGGCATGAACATTTCTTTCAGGTTCCCAAGATCTCTCAGAAGGATCATAACCCTTCCAATCAACCAAATAGAACAAGGTGCCCCGAACTCTCTTTGAATCTAAAATGGATTTAACCTCATATTCAACATGATTCCCAATAATCACAGGTGGTGGAGGATTATCAGGTCGAGTAGTAGGTTCAAAAGGTTTCAAAAGGGATACATGAAAAACAGGGTGAATGTTATATTCATCAGGCAAAACTAATTTTACTGAAACAGGATTCAAAATTTTCTCCATTTGAAAAGGACCCAAATACCTAGGTTTCAACTTACTAGGACCCTCTAATTGAATATTTCTAGTTGACAACCAAACAAATTGACCTTCCTTGTACAGAGGAGAAGATTTACGATGAGAATCAGCAATTCTCTTCATAGTTATCTTACTTTTAATCCACTGCTTCCTAGCCCGCTCTTGAATATCCATTAATGATGTCAGCCTATCTGTAACAGCAGGCATAAACTGTTGTTCTTCAGGTAAAAGAACAGGAAGTGACCTAGGATGTTGACCAGTGAGGAAGTAAAAAGGAGAACACCCTAAGGCAGAATGTGTGGTGTTATTATAAGAAAACTCAGCCCAGGGTAGAACTTCATCCCAATGACTCAAAGAAGTAGTTAACAAACATCGTAAACCCTGTTCCACATGTTGATTAACCCTTTCTGTTTGCCCATCGGTCTGTGGATGAAAAGAAGAAGACAAGGCTAACTCAATTCCAAGTTGTTTACTGATCTGTGACCAAAATTTAGATATAAATTGAGGGCCTCTATCTGAAATAATCTTTGAGGGAAGCCCATGAAGTTTGACAAGATTTGATAAAAACACAGTACTGAATTCTGCAGCAGTAGGAATTCTGTGTAGAGGAATAAAATGTCCCATCTTAGATAATAAATCAACTACCACAAGAACTGTAGTGTAACCATTAGAATTAGGAAGATCAGTAATGAAATCTAAACTAATTGTGTGCCAAGGTTGAGGAGCAATTGTCATAGGATGAAGCAACCCCATTGGAACCGCATGTAAAGCTTTTTGTCTTGAACAAACTGGACAAGCCTTCACAAACTGCTGAATTGCTGAAATCATCTTTTCCCACCAAAAATGACGTTGACATAAATCCAAAGTTTTATTAATACCAGGATGAGCGGCAATTGCCAAATCATGATTCCATTGCATAACTTTAACTTGCAAACTTTTGGTGGGAATAAACAAATTGTTATTGTGATAGAACAGACCCTCTCTAATAGAATTCCCTTTCTTGGATAACCATTCATGAATATTTCTTGTTTTTAACTCTCCTTTAATAGAATCCAAGAAATTATCAGAATGAATCGCAGCAGCTATCTTCTCTTTAGGCAAAACACTAGGTGGTTCTTTTACAGAAATCAGGTCTTTCTCACAAACCAACCGTGAAAGAGTGTCGGACAATAATTGCTTATTTCCCGGTCGATACGTAATTAAGAAATCAAATTCACTAAAAAACTGTAACCATCTCATCTGTCTGGGAGTAAAGGCCTTTACTGTGGAATAAAATTGTAAGTTCTTATGATCAGAAAATACTGTGATAGTATGTTTAGCCCCCAAAAGATGGTGTCGCCATTCTTGAAACACATCCTTAATAGCTAAAAGTTCCCGTTCAGCAATAGTATAATTCTGCTCCGCTAACAAAAGCTTCCTAGAAAAGAAAGCAATCGTGTGTAAATGACCAGAATTTGAATCCTTTTGAAGCAACACACCACCAATAGCCGTCTGTGAAGCATCTGCTTCGACATAAAATGGCCTAGCTGGATCAGGATGAACTAAAATTGGAGCTGTGGTAAAAGCCTTTTTCAATAAAGAAAAGGCTTGATCTGCCTCGTCTGTCCAAGAGAAAACTCTCCCCTTCTTAAGCAACTGAGTAATGGGAGTAACAATTTCAGAAAATTTGGAAATGAATCGCCTATAAAAATTGGCGAATCCTAAAATTCTTTGAGTGTCCTTAATAGATACTGGAATTGGCCAGGTTAAGATTGCTTCAACCTTTTTAGGATCCATATGAATTCCCTCAGGTGATAAACAATAGCCAAGAAATTCCACCTTAGAGGCATTAAATACACATTTTTCTAATTTTGCAAATAGTGAGTGATCCCTTAATCTTTGCAAAACCGCTTGAACATGCCGTATATGTTCCTCAGAATTTTTAGAATAAATTAAGATGTCATCAATATAAACTATACAACAGACATCTAATAAATCATGCAAGACCTCATTGATAAAATATTGAAAACCTGCCGGAGCATTACAAAGACCAAATGGCAGAACAGTATATTCAAAAAGACCAAATTTCGTACGAAAAGCGGTCTTCCACTCATCTCCTTCCTTAACCCGAATCAAATGATATGCTCCCCTAAGATCCAGTTTGGTATAGATACTGGAGCCTTTAATTTGATTTAGAAGTACAGGAATTAATGGTAACGGATATCTGTTTTTAATTGTTGCTTTGTTAACCACTCTATAATCAATGCAAGCTCTCAAGTCCCCAGACTTCTTCGCAACAAAGAAAAGTGGAGACGAGACTGGAGAAGTGGAGTGACGGATGAAACCAAGTTCTAAAAGTTCATCCAAATATTTCCTCAGATAATCATTTTCAGGTTAAGTTAAGGCATAAATTCTGCTGCAAGGTAAAATAGCTCCAGGAACCAAATCAATTCTACAATCATAAACTCTATGAGGTGGTAGTTTAGTTGCTTCAACCGGATCAAAAACATTTGAAAAACTCTGATACTCCACAGGAAGTTTATTTACTTCTGAATCCAAGGTAGCACAAAAAAGTGGCATCACTGGATCTCTAGTCTCCTGATAACAATGCAATTTACAAAAGGAAGATTCCAAGGTAACAGTTCTCTTAATCCAATCAATTCTTGGATTATGCAATCCCAACCAAGGAATACCCAAGATTACTCCAAAAGTTGGAGCATCAATCAGATCAAAAACTACCTTTTCTGTATGCCCATTGTCAGCCACTAGTGTCAAGGGTTCAGTGTTAAAGCGAATCATTCCAGAAGACAATACCGAACCATCCACTGCTCTCACAGGCTCAGGTTCCTTTTTGGCCACAAATTTAATTTATGAGCAAACTCAATATCGAAAAAATTCCCGGTGGCCCCTGAATCCAAGAGTACAGGAATACTATGCCTTTGTAAAGTTGTTAAAATAAAAACCATCCGTATTGTGAAATATTTTGGAATATGCGTAGTTACATTAGTGACAAACTGAGAGATCTTAGAAGAGGATTTACTCGAAGAAACGATCTCAACTTTCCTCGAGATTCCTAGTTTTCCGACGGAGAGGAAGAAAGAGTCTCCACCATCAAAACTTTCTTTTTAGTAGGTTTTACTGTACAGTCCTTAGCAAAATGCCCTGGTTTACCACAATACAAACACAAGTTACCCTTGCGTCTACGTTCCTTTTCCTCAGGAGTCAAAGGTCCCTTAAAACCTCCCAACTGAACTGGCTCAACCAAAGAATTCCTAACATCAGTTTCCTTTTTCTCAAGTTTAAACTGCTAACTTCTAAGATCACTTCTTGTTTTCTCATTTCTACGCTCGCTTAACCTATGCTCAAGTTTAACCACTAAATCCTGAAATTCCTTAAAATCCTCAGGCAGATTAACAATGTGTGCAAGAGAATCTTTCAAATCATCTTTAAGACCTCTATAAAACAGAGAAATTATTTTCTCTTCTGGCCAATGTGTTTCGGTCAAGAGTCTATTAAAGGTTGTCATGTATGAAATAAGATCTTTAGACCCTTGACGAAGATTCAATAACTCATTATCTGAAGCTTGAACTAAAGTATGTTTTGCAAATAGTTTTGACATTGCTAACTTAAAATTTTGCAGATTATGAAGCAAGGGATCATTATTATCAACTAAAGGCATTGCCCAGTTGGCAGCTACCCCTCCTAGATAAGAAATTATAAAGGCTACTTTAGTAGTGTCAGAAGAAAAAATTTGAGGTTTACACATGAAATGCAACTGACATTGACTAAGAAAAGTGGCATATCTACTACTTTCTCCGATAAATCTTTCAGGATTTGCCAGAGGAACAGGAGCCGGAGTAACTACCGTGACTTGGACTGGTTGAGTTCCAGTCTGTTCTCCAGTAGAATGCGAAAAATGGGCATCGGTACCAAATCTTGCTGGCGCTAAAACTGGTTTCTTTTCCTTCATTGGATCCCTCCAAACCGAAAACCCCGCCCTAGTTTCATCTAACTCTTGGCGTAGCGATTGATTCTCCAAACGCAAATTCTCCATCTCCACATTCATTTTCTGTACTAATTGTGACAACTGAGTAACATCCATGAGGGTGAGTTTACAAGCTTAAGAGGAAACATTTTTTTTTTTTTAATAAATTGGCTTCGTCTACTGTTGAGAATTCCTGTGAGACCCTTCTGACGTTTCCTTTTTAAGCTGCAAACTCCCAACTCCCTCAAGGATCAACCAACCCAATCAGGAATTTACACGCTGACTGAGCCAACTTTTCCCAAAGGGAAAGGGGATGTGGACAGAGAAACTAACAACATATAAACAAGAGATCTTCAGTTGTTGTCTCTCTAGAAAGTGCTCCAGGCCGTTGACCTTTTCTTAAAAGATGCGCAGCACAGGTTCCATGCAATTCTGTAGTGCGATATTATAAGGTAATTACCCAAACAGTTAACTTTTAATCACAAAATTTGATTAATACTCCTGTTTACTGACCATAGATTTGATAGGCCTTTGCTCGCACTTAATCAGAAGCTGTAATGCGCTGACTCTGTCTCAAGTCGCCTTCAAATTAAATTCACAAGTTATCAGTTTAATTTAACCACCTTAAACTGAGTTAATTGGTTAATTAAAACTTAACTGAAGTAATGCATGCCAAGAGCGTACCTGTGACTTCTGAAGTTTTTCTATTCAGGAATTTCTGCAGTGGAAAGATAGAAAAAATAGCAACCTATATCTATTTAACAATTGCTATTGGTAAATATTCATTCCCAACTGACTTCCTGACAAATAATCCTTTTTAACAAATAGTATTTGAATTCCCTATTTACAAGGTTTTTTACACATTGTGCTATTTTCCAGAAAAAGTCTTTTGCCTTTACCAAGGCTTGTTTCTTTCCTCAACCCGACTGGTCTATTAACATAGTCCTCAGCTACGTAGGCTCTTGCCTTAGTTGAAGTTATTTAACTTGAAACGCAATTGTCTGCTAGTTTTATCGTTGCTGAAAAAACCAAAGTCTTACTGTCCTTTTGAAGGTGACACACGACGAGCAGGAGTCTCGAACTGCCTTCCGAGAGAAGCTGAATAAACAACCTCCCGGCAGCCACGGAAGCGAAGGGCTCGGTTCTTCCACTTCGGCGGGTCTCAGATCAGCTGTGCTCAATCCGCTGAAGCTTTGGGGCACCGCGTGGGTCTAAGGATTAATTAGGTTAGGGAAAGGGAATTTCTTTAAATAACTGGGAAACGGGTAATTCAAGGAGATGCGTTACGCACCTACGCAAGGAAAAGAACGGAAGCTCTCATCAGGCACAACATGAGACGAAGCATTGAGCCCTTGACAGAGGCTCCTATTTATAGCCTCTGCCTCGAGACCCTGCACGAGCCCTTTCATAAAAAGAAAAATGTCACGAGAGCTGGCGCGAGCCTGTCTCTTAAGGAGCTCACATTCTATTCAGTTTAACCAGACGACTCTCTCACTAGAATAGCATCAAACAAGCATTGACTAAAGCAATTCCCAAAACCCACAACAATATTGATTTAACTGAGAATTAAACATTACAATCTCCATTCCAAGATTACTTACAAACCCAAATTGACTTTTAGATTCACAGGATAAACTCTGAGAATTGTTTAAGTCTGAATTTACATAAGACGACCGGTAGCACCCCTAACAGACCGAGCCTGGTGATGTGATTATTATGTTTTAGGGCGCCTTTAAACCAGAGCAGGTGCTCTTGGTATTTTAATGGGATTTCCACCTCCTCGAAAGGGGTGTACTCTTCCGGAGGTTCCTCTATTTTGTAATAGTGGAATTCGTGTGTGACAGCGTTTGCTGCTGGAAAGTTTATCCATGAATAGAATACCTCTGTCTGCTGATATTCATGTGCCTCAATTACGAATATGACTGTACCACCTCTCGATGTTAGTCCATTTTCTATAAGTTTAAGAGTTATAGTTTTCCTTATGTTGACCGGAATGAGTATTGCATTCAGGTCATTCTGTAGGAGACTTGTGTCATCCTCTAGGAGTCGAGCTGCTATTCTTGCTGCCTCCCTTTCGTCGTCACTTTCTGGCATTTTTACTAACAGAAAGGTTTTTGTTGCAGATCAAGTTTCAAGGAAACAAAGATTAGGTGCACAATATTTTGGAACACTGTATCCTTCAACGTTGACTAAACCAAAAACTATACATAGAAATCTCTTCCTACTAAGTTCCAGCGGATTTTTAACCTTTTACCCACTCCAGACGTCTTTTGGAGTATTTACGGGAAAAAGGGTCTGTGTGAAAAAGCACGACTGAGTTACTCTAACGTGTTGCGTTAGATTTATCGCCTTACCAAACGTTGGGCGCCATGTAGTGTAGTTCCTATATTCCCAATAGGCTCTGCGCATTGGAATAATATATTCAGCAGTGTAGACATAGGACTGAGGTTATCTAGGTCTCTACTGACTATATTAGACTTAAGGTTTGCCAGCTAGCTCAGAGGTCACTAGAAACTTTCTCGAATAAACGAGGAGGAGTTTAACCTCCCTGGATAGACAAGAAGTTATTAGCTTCTGACAACCATAAAACATGACAACTTTGCTCTCCCTGAATAAGAGTGTATCTCTAGAGTTGTGTGAAAACAATAGACAGCTATTTCACTCAGTCAAATGTGCGTACTTAGTTTCACCAGAATGCAGAGAAAAGAGAGACGGGCGTTTTCAATAAAAGGTGTAATTTATTGAGCAGTCTTCTTCCTCATACAAGAGAAATGAATTGCCACGATTGTAATACTCATGGTAAAGTAAAGTGCGTACAGTAAAAGGAGGATTATAAAATAATACTGTAAAAGCATTGATATGGTTTCTTAGCCATATGATACTTTAAAATAGATATATACATATATACATTGACTAACGTACTCAACTGGTGCTTCTAAATACGCCTACCCCGGTGTACCTGACCTAAGCCTAATACGTGGGAAGGAGTAAATAAGTAGCAGTTTAAGTTAAGTTTGTTTTGCCAAGAATCTGACTCAAGAATTCTCTTTAAGGGTTTAGTCCGCTCCGTACCTGGGTAATTAGAAAGCAGGAGGTCTTGTATCTCTTTCTCAGGACTCGATATCCCAGTAACCCGCGAAGGTATCTGGAAACACCGGAGCTGGATTTCTCGGCAGGAGAAAAGACAGCGTCTCTCTCAGTGCGTCAAAGAGGAGGGGCAGCGTCCGTGGGCTCTCGCATCAGCTGGGCTCTCGGGCAGGTAGATAGCTGCTCTGCTTCAAAATCACCACCGTGTGTTTGCTTAAGGCAACGTTGGTATATTTATACCTGAAAGGTGCCTGGGTTTGACGTAAGGTTGGACATAAGACGTCAATAAAGATGTCACTAAGAACTGGCCGTTCTTACAGTGCTTTACAGGAGTTCTAGGACGAAATCAAAACAAAAGCAAGGGGGATTTCCCAGGTTGCTGGAGGCTTGGTTTTGTTTAAAGAACTCGGTGTGCTTTCTAGGGGGCCGGAGAAGTAGCCTTGCTTAATGTGACAGCATGTGCTACGACTGAATTATGGATATGATTATTATGCCGTTGTATGGATATTATTGATTATAACCGGACAAGGGCATAAAATAGGAATATCGATTCAGGTTCCTAGATAAAAACACTACAATATTGACAGTTTTTTCACCCGTCAAACAAAGGTGAGCAGCCACAGATTGGATAAGTGGCGGTTGAGTTTAGGATTCTTTGGTTTTCATGAGAACACAGAATCACGGCGTTGTTGCACGTTTATGTTTTGCAGACTAAGCCATTTTCCTCTATCTCGTAGAGAGGTCGCGTTCGTCACCATCAAGGTCAGTACTTTCTAGTTGTTCACACGCCTTGTGGCAAGAAAAATTTAAAGCAGCAGACTGTTTGAACAACCTGTTGATTTATTCTTTATAGATTGACTCAGGAGAAACAATCAGTAAGTTGATCATTTGCACATGGAGCAAAGGATGGTTGGTTTTCCCCACTTGCGTGAGGTTTTGCATGCACCAAAGGGCAGACATGTTCTTGCGGGTTTGGCATTTGGGGGTTTCACTACAAAGAACTTTATTATTAACCATGTAACGGCAACACCACTCCCAGACTACACCAGATCACAAGGACTGTTCACCACATAGCACAAATATTGCGCATGCACGGACGTAATGAACGGCACAGTAGGACACGGACACAATTAGATTTTTGTATTTAATAAGATGTCCATAGACTGCCTTTATTAGACTACAAAACAGAATTTTTTTTTTGTTACTTTATTTAGCATTTTGAGCAAAAAACAAAGCAATGCACTGAGCCAGATGGCAGGGGGACGTACGGCCAGATTAATCATTGTCCCGTTTTGCGAGTCCTTAATAGCGATTATTAAGGAATCGCTATAAAGGACTAGCAAAACGGGATTCATGTAGGAATTGGTAAATAAATTGCGATTCCTACACATTCCTTATTTGCGAGTAGCAAATTGCTAATCTCAAATAAGGAATAACTCCCCATTCATTCCTATGGGCCTAAAGGCCTAAAGGCCCATAGGAATGAATGGGGAGTTATTCCTTATTTGCGATTAGCAATTTGCTACTCGCAAATAAGGATGCCATTTCAGGGGTGTCCAAAGGACACCCTGTAGCACCCCTGAAATGTAATCTACATTGGTGTTGCGCACACACATGTCCAAAGGACATGTGTGTGTGTAACATGCAACTTAGAAAAATGCATTTAAATGCATTTTTCTAAGTTTTCGCTATTTACCACGAGGTTTGACCTCGCGGTAAATAGCGGCCCAAAATTGCGATTTCGCAATTTTAAAATGGTTCATGAATTGCATTTAAGGAATCTCAAATAGAGATTCCTTAAATGCAATTCCTCGCAAATATGCGAATTCTTTATTAGCGATTTTTGCATTTGGGATGATGATTCCCAAATGCAAAAATTGCACTCGCAAAGGGCCAGATTCTCAGAATCTGGCCCTTTGCGAGCGCAATTAAGCTTGATGAATCTGGCAGTATGTTGCATAAACATAAGAAGTCACAGTTGTCCTAACCTTTGCACAATAGGTCATGTGTGAACATCACAATCTATATGTTCCACTGTCCTGGCCCATGATAATCACAAATGATACTGCTCAGCTAACACCCCTCCCCCTTATCCCACCCTCCAAAACCCTCGCCACTCCAGCCCATTGCTGCAGGCAAACACACAGTTGGAACAAAGAAATTGCCTACATTCAGAACAGCGCATTAGCCCACCCCTGTTGGTTCTAGCCCTTGCTCATGTTGTGTGGAGTGTTCCTCCCGCTGGATAGCAAGATAGGCCTTGAAGGGGCCCCATATGTCCCTGGGTCTGGAGGCTGGAGGGACTGTATCTCATAATGTTCACTTCTCATGGAGCAGGAAGCCAAACTTGGGAGCCAGGACTGCACTGTAGGGGCCCTTCTCCCACCTCAGTGTATCGCCACCTCTCTCTTCGCCAAAAGCAAGGCGATGGCTGTAAACCGCCTGAACTTTATGGGGAATTGTACCACGTATCCCAGGAGAGCAATATCGGGCAGGGGATTAATTTGTACCTGTATAATCTTGCTGAGCGTGTGGTGAACCCCCATCCAGAATGTATTAATCCGTGGGCAAGTCCAGGACAAGTAAGCGAAGTCAGCCTGGGGGGATTGGCACCGTTGACATTGGTGTGACCTATTGGGGTCAATCCTGTGCGCCCTGAGTGGGGTGACTTACATTCAGCGTAAGAAGTTAAAATGAATCAACCTGTGCCTGCTGTTAATAGATACTTGTTTAGTCTCCAGACAACATGCAGCCCACTGCTCATCAGATATCGGGTTACCGAAGTCTGCCTGCCAGGCCCCCCGCACCCTGGTATCGTCTAATGCAATCAGATCCACACCCGCCCTATACAGTTGTGAAATCAAATGTACTCCTCTGCTGCTGTCGATCACCATTGTCAGAGGAGAAAAGGACGGGGGCTCCAAAGGAAAATCAGGAAGCCGGGCCCGCACTGCAGCCTTAAGCCTAGTAAGCACAAACCTATCCATAAACGAAGCATCCGGAAAAAGGGACGTGTCATCTAAGTCAAATATGTGGCCTGTAGGGAAGAAATCTACCATTTTGGTGATACCGAACTTTGTGCAGGTTTTTTGCACAAGCTTTTCTCCAGTTATGGGCAACAGTTTAGGATTTGGTAGCGGTATGGCTGAAGAATAAACCATTTGTGTGTTTGTGAGGCGTCCCAGTGAGGCCCATGCCCAGCTCGTAGTGGAAACCGGTTGAATATCTGTACGATCTCATGGGATGCCGATGGGTAGGACTGCAGCCAGGGTGTCCGGCAGCCCAAAATCTGACTCTGGCTTCAGCAAGGTTATCCTGGCGTCTGGGTGGTACCATGCCTGAGCAAAGCTACACTGTGCCACCAGATAGTAGAGCTGCATCTCTGGGACACCGTATCCCCCCCTTTCGTAGGGGAGTGTCATTACCAGCCACCACACTCTCGGCGTTCTGTTGGCCCAGACCAATCTAAGCAATTGGGTGCGAAGCGTATTGAAAAACTTCCCAGACAGGGGAATTGGGATATTATGGAACAAATATAAAAAGTTTGGAAGGACTATCCTTTTAATAAGCGCCACACGCCCTGCCATGGATAGGGGCAGCTTTAGCTAATGATCTATTTGTGACTCAAGTTTGAAGATCGCTACCCCGTAATTAAGGCGAATAATTTGATCTCGATCCCTGTGTATCTGCACCCCCAAATACCTAACAGAGTCGGAGCACCATTCCAACAGGAATTCAAGTGCCCACTGTGCGTTGCTCTCCGTGAGTGGAAAGATTACGATTTACGCCAGTTTATCCCTAGGCCGGAATAAGTGCCAAAGCGTATGATTTCTCATAGAAGAGGATCTAAGTTGGTCTCGGGATCATGGATATAAAGGATTGTGTCGTCCGCGTACACCGAGACCAATAATGGGCCCATGCGGAACACCAGGCCCCTGTGGAGATGTTTTTCCTGGAAATGTCTCACTAGCAGGTCCATTGCCAGAATGAATAACAGGGGAGACAGTGGGCATCCCTGCCTCGTACCCAGAGTCAATGCAAAGGGCGAGGACAAAGTGCCATTGAGTCGGAGCCTGGCAGTGGGCGAGGTGTATAACAGGGCTGTGGTGGCTATAAATCCCTGCGGCATGCCCATTCGCTGCATTACAGAGAGGAAAAAGGGCCACTCCAGCGAGTCAAAAGCCTTTTCTGTGTCCAACAGGACAGCAGCCGCGGGGGTGTCAGGATCTATTCTATGCAGAGTATTGAACAGAGTGTGGAGGTTAAATGCTGTTGATCTGTGGGGTACAAAACAGAAAGTTGATTGAAAGGAGATTCAAACTCCCTGCACATTATGTTTGTTATTTTGTTTGTTAGCTTCTTTGTCATTTGTAGATTTCAGCCCCCGAAGAAGGGCACCTGGCCCGAAATGCATTGGAAGTAAACAGTAACACATAGCGCAAGAAGGGCATTTCTCCTATACTAGCAGATATATGCAAATAAGTGTGAAACATCAACAAATACCAAAGAGAATTTGTTAACAAGCCAGTGAACGCCATACTTAGAAAAGTGTTTGGCACTTGACATTGCAAAAACAAAGCTATCACAGCACACAACCATACTAGGGATAATTCACATACACTCATGTTAAGGGTGCTTTCTATAGACCATGTTAGATGAAGAAAATGCAAAACAGTAATTGAATAGAAATTCAGATGCAGAGTGCATCAACAAATCAGGTCCTTACTCTGCATGAGTAGTCCAGAGATCACAAACATGCACACGCATCAGCAGGACCAAGTGTGCACAATGTGTTTACAGTTGGACCCTTCCTTCTCCGCAAGGCTAGGCCAGAGTTTAGATTATACGTGGGTATGGGTCAACCTAGATTAGTTAAGAAGCAGCATACACTATTGTGAGAGAGAAACTCTAATACCTACAACTCTGTCTTTTTCTTTTAGGAGGCCTGACGTTTTACCTGAACAATGTTTATTTGTAGAGTAAGCCTTTCCAACATGTTTTGTTCACCTTTCTAAATATCTAGATCAGGAAGTTGGATGTGACACCAGTTGTTTTTTTTATTATCATGAATGCATGAAACAGTGTCACTATTAAAGGTTTTGAAATTTGATTAGAAATTTGTCATGGGTCGTCCACATTCAAAAGCAAGGGTGATCAGTAATGCTGCATGACTTAATAAGACACTGTGACTTAGCATCCGTGGAAGTGGAGTCACCAGGGAAGTAATTGAAACTTTGGAGAGCACTACAGGAGAAACCAACATCCAGCCTTCTGACAAGTGAGGTCTTCCCCTCCTCCACTGATTTACTGGAACAGCTTTTCTGACTCTTTACCTATTTAGGCCCTAATGACCTGGTACTCACCCACCGTGCTCTTTACCCACCTACCCGCTCTTCACTCTTTTATAGAGATCCACCTCACCTTTTTTCCCTGACCCCCCTCCTGGTTGTCTGCCAAACCTTCCCTTCTTGCCCTACCTCCCTAAGCTACCCTCTCCTATTCTTGCTCCAGAGACTCACCTACCCCTCCTCTCATTCTGCCCCAGAACAGCTGGACCGCATTGATGAGGGACTGGAACAGATTAACCAGGACATGAAGGAGGCTGAAAAAAACTTGACAGACATGGCCAAGTGCTGTGGCCTTTGCGTCTGTCCGTGTGACAAGTAGGTACCTGCCCCCCAATATGGGGCAGGGAGACATAGATGGTGTGTTACCTGTCAGTGTTATATGGTCAGCTGTGCTTCAGCTTTCAGTCTCTGTGGTAGTGTAGTGTATTGTTCCCGCCTTATAGTTTCCTTAACTGTTTCAGGACTCAGAAGCTGTACGCCCAAGGAAGGTGTTGTGTGGGGCCTGTGTGGTGCGGGCTGTGTGGCTCCCCTGTGGGGGAGGTTACGTTAGACTCATGTGGGAGGGTCAGATGGGGCACCAGTACAAGGAATCAATGTAGGAATGTAGGTCTATAACCCTGTGGCTAGGAGAAGAAGAGAAGGCTTATTTGGTGCGGATGCTTTGTGCAACAGACGGAGGCCTAGTGTGATAGGGACTGTGTGTGCCCTCCATTGGGGCGAACGTCGGGGTTCTGGGGTGTAGTGCACAGTTGAGGAATTTTTCTGGCGTTTTAAAACTTGCACACCGGTGGGTTCCATAGAAGCAGTATGTACATAGGAGTGGTGTATCCGTTGCTTCAAGAGGCTTCATGAGAAGTAATGGTAGATCCTAAGTTCAAGGTGGATAGTGGTTTAAAAAAAGGACCTCAATTGCTGCAGTGCTGGATTTGATAAGAAAGAGTGGATTCGGTGTTTCAGGCAATTTGGGAGTACAAATGCTAGCCTCTATGTTGCTGGAGGTACGTAAATAGGTTCAGAATGGTATGTGCCTAGGACTGGTAGATAGATCCCATGCTTAAGGACAGTATGTGGGTACCAATGGAAGAACACATGATTGCTTTGTAGTAGTACATGAGTAGCAGTGATGGACTCCATGCCTTAAATGATAACTTTGTTAAGAACAGTACCATTCATGGTGCAATAAAGTATGTGGCAAGGAATAATGGATCCAGAGCATTCACTTGTGGTGGATGTGCATGGTGCATTTCATATTGTTTAAGAATGCATGAGGAGGAACGATGACTGCCATTCTGCAGGAGAGTGACTGGGGGAAAAAGTGTAAAGCTTATGATGTTGGTGATTGCATGGCTGGTCATATTGGTGCATCATGCGATGGAAGGCTAAAATATGAATGTTGAAACTTCTATTTGTTTAATGTGTTGATTGGAATGACCACTTCCTTTTTATGGTTTGACAATTAATTTGTATTGTCTATCTTGTGGTGTGAGAGAGTATGTAAATGGAAATGCTGTGTCAAAATATGTTTGAGAGTGTCATGGAGCAAGAGGACTAATATTCTGTAGTCCTCTTTCGTATCTTGAAGGTCAGCTGTTCCTAAACCTTACCCACTGGTCAACAGCACTTCAATATTTACCTTACCCAAGGGTGGGATTGGATAGAGAGGATGGGTGATCAGTGTCATGATTGTGTTGCACTTTAAGTCTGGGACATGCGCATATTTGAAAAAAGATATCATCTGCAGGAATGTATAGTATTCATGAAGTGACTGGTTCCTCTCATGCTTTGGACATGTACGTCTGTGGAATTCTCTTTCTTTGCCTTGGGATGGATAAGAATGATGGATGCCATGCAGTGACAGTGTACGTAGCAGGAGAGCTGGACGTTATGCTGTTGGAGTGGAGTTGGACAGAAATGTTGTATCCTATGCTACGGGATTCGACCTGGCCAGAAATGGTGGATCCCACGTGCTTAAATCACATGATTGTGTCATTTCATCTCAGCACACATCAGATAAAACAATTTCTATCAAAGTATTACATTCAAAATACATGTAAGTAAAATACAAAATTGCAATAGTGATTTTAATGAAAAATAGGCTAAAAGCAAAAGAATAGGGTTACAACCATGTTTATGGAGAGGGTAGTTAATATCAAACATAGGTTTACAATTTGGGTTAAAACGGTTGTGTAAGGTTATATATTTATAGAACTTATTGTTCACCCCCCAAAGGAGCCTAGAAATCACAAATCGGAGAAACACAGGGACTGACCAGCTTTGAAAATATGTGGCGATATAGCCAAATTTTTAAAGCCTTTCTTAATTCCAGTTGATACATCTCTTGACGCAGAGTTATTGGCAGAGAGTTCCATTAAACAGGTGCTGCAAAATGCACAGCCCTTAAGGGGTCTGTGACTGAACCTTGGGGATACAAGAAGGAAGTGACCTGAAGAAATTCTTGTCTGAGCTGGAAGATATAGCTAAACGCGTTGTCTAAAAAGGTGTAGGTTCATCCGCAAACGTCATTTAATAAACTAAGCAGAGAAACTAGAATTTAACACACTCTTTAATGGGCAACCAGTGCAGCATGTTTAATGCCTGAGAGATATGGTCACTTAATTTCAGCCCCAAAGCTTGCTTGGTGGCACCGTTCTCAATAAGCTGTAGGTTCTGGTTCAAGAAATGAGACAGGTCCAAGTAAACTTTACAATAATCCACGCAAGCAGGGATGAACACATTCTGAATTTGGACTATATGAGGAAATGACAAAAATTGCAAGATATATTTCGACATTCGTAGCTAAAATAAATCAAGCCCAGAGTACAGCCTTGACTTGTTCATCCATAGTTACAGCAGAGTCAGTCTTAAAGACCATTTTAACACAAGAAATATGGCGAGGTTCTAGGTCCACAGAGAGGAGCCAAAAAAGGTGAGTCCCAGAGCGGGAAGTACTTAGCAGGACAAAGATTCTCACTCGTATCTCCGTTTAACATTGCACTCATCCATCACTAGACCAAGGAAGCAAAATCATATAGCTTGGAGGCTAAACTGTGGATGTCTCCATCTATCCTTACCATGATTTGGGCATTGTCTGCATATAGAAGAGACTGAAGCCGAAAGAATATATAGGACGAGCTAGAGTAATCATGTACAAATTAATAAGTAATTGACATAGCATTTACGCTTGAAATCCTGCAAGATGACATTCTAACAGAGACATAAAGTCATACTTGTTATGTTCTGGATTGGTGTCAGTACAACGCGTTGTATTACAACGCATTCCGTTACAACGCAGATTTTACAACGCGGGATCCATTACAACGGATGTCATTACAATGCATGGCATTACATCGCAGATGCTATTACAACGCATGGCATTACATCGTAAGTATAGGTAAGTTGACTTTTTTTTAAAAATGTTATTTAGTTTATTGTAATTAAATTTTTTTAAATAATTTAATTAAAAGACATTTAAAAATTGTCATTAATTTAATTTAATAAAATAATATCTATTTAATAAATGTAAATATAATAAAAATTGTCATTAATTTAATTTAATTAAAAAAAGTAATTAGTTTAATGTACATATTTTTTATAATGAAATTAAATTAAATTAATAATATTAATTTATTTAATTTATTTAATTTAATTAAAAAATGTAATTAATGTAAAATAATTAATTTAATTTATTAAATATATTTCAATTAATTTTAAAATGGTAAATATAATTTAATTATCCCTAAAGCCAAACCCTGCCCTAAAACCTAAAAACACCCCTGCACCCCAAAACCCAAACCCTGCCCTAAAACCTAAAAACACCCCTGTACCCCAAAACCCAAACCCTACCCAAACCCTACCCTAAAACCTAAAAACACCCCTGTACCCCAAAACCCAAACCCTGCCCTAAAACCTAAAAACACCCCTGTGCCCTAAAACCTAAAAACACCCCTGTACCCCAAAACCCAAACCCTGCCCTAAAACCTAAAAACACCCCTGTATCCCAAAACCCAAACCCTACCCTAAAACCTAAAAACACCCCTGTACCCCAAAACCCAAACCCTACCCTAAAACCTAAAAACACCCCTGTACCCCAAAACCCAAACCTTGCCCTAAAACCTAAAAACACCCCTGTGCCCTAAAACCTAAAAACACCCCTGTACCCCAAAACCCAAACCCTACCCTAAAACCTAAAAACACCCCTGTACCCCAAAACTCAAACCCTGCCCTAAAACCTAAAAGCACCCCTGTACCCCAAAACCCAAACCCTGCCCTAAAACCTAAAAACACCCCTGTACCCCAAAACCCAAACCCTGCCCTAAAACCTAAAAGCACCCCTGTACCCCAAAACATATACTCCTATACTCATACTTATTTAAAAAATCACTATATTTAATTTATAATATTTAAAAACTAAAATAAATATTTTTTTTTATAATTAATAATAATTAAATCAATTAAATAGTATTAAATGAAATTAAAAAAAATTAAATACTTACCAATACTTACGATGTAATAGTATGCGTTGTAATAGCATCTGCGATGTAATGCCATGCATTGTAATGACATCCGATGTAATGGATCCCGCGTTGTAAAATCTGCGTTGTAACGGAATGCTACGTAAAAGTTGCGTTGTAGGTGTAACATACCTTATGTTCTATCCGTTAAAAAGTTGGAAAACCAAGGTAGCCTTAACTTCTATTTCCACAAGCCTACTCATCAATTCGAATAGTTCACCATATCAATTATTAACGCCACTGAGAGGTCTAATCGTATCAAGGCGGCAGGAACATCATTGTCTATATAGCGATGCTTGTCATCTACAGTGGCAACTATGGCAAGTTCTTTGCTGTAGCCAGGACAAAGCACATCTGTGCCCATTGAAGAAGTTGGTTAGCTTCTACAAAATTCGACAGTTGAAATAAAACAGCTCTCTCCAAGAGTTTCGCCAAAGAAGGGAGCCGAAATATGGGACGAAAATTCAACAAATCATTGGAATCCAGAACGGGCCTCTTTAAGATAGGAGTAATGCGTGCAAACTTAGACTTGAGGAATAAGGCCCACATCAGTGATTTGCGGACCGTCAAAGCCAATGCGATTATGATAATTTTGTGTTCAAAATAATCAGCAATTCAGTTGTACTTCTCCTTCCAACAGGAAGGTCAAAACTGTTTAGGTGAATACCTTAAATCTCTAACAGAATAAAATAGCAGTTGCCATATGTGGGTCAGTACAACTTTTCTCTCAAAAGAATGCTGCTTTCGCTTTCCTAATTACCCTTTTGAAAATGTGGTTAAATCATAACAACTGAACTCTGAGCATAGGATCATAATTAGGAAACTACCGCCTTTCTACAGATGTAAAGTTGTTTAAATATCTGCCAATTCCTTGGTAAAACAACTATTCAAGGGACAAAACGGTCCGCAAGATGTAAGGTCATGGGGTCCATCTGATCTAAAACAGAGCCCTGTACCCAAAGATGTTTATCTAAAAGATGATGAGGGTCAGTGGTCAAAAGATCCATAGCAAAATACATGTTGGGAAAACTCCTCCACCTTAAAAAAAATAATTCTGACACGCCACTAAAGACGTTGGGCCCATTGATCCCTTAGGTGTTTTGCAAGACTAGCACGACAAAGGGAAATAGTAGTGATCTGACCAAAGTACTGGAAACAAACAAAAAGGTAGACCAAAGGTGAATTACAAGAAACAATATTAAAAGGGCCTAGCCCTTATGATGTGAGGGAAGGGCGGCAATCGCATTTAAGCTAAACAGGTCTGTGTATTTTACAGAGCTAAGTACTGGTAAGTACTGAAGGACCATCAGAATTAATATTAAGATTGCCCAACAACCCAACATGACAGTATGAGCTAAATCTGAAATATGTTAATAACAGATCTTACGCCTCCTAAACTCTCCCTGGTGGTCTGTAAACCAGAACCTTTGTCCATTGGTAGCTGGATAAATCTCTCGTTCTGATGGTCGAAGAGGAGACAAAAACAAGTTTAGTACAGGTCCAATTGATTTTTACAAGCCTGTGCTTAATTTGTAACAGAATAAATGCAGAGGCCAAAGTTTTCCTCTGAAGCACACTGCTGGCACTTCCAAATGCCAGGGTTACTGAATACCAAAGCTGTTTAGATTTGATTCCACCTCAAGCCTCTTTCATCCACCACTATAAAATACTTGCACTTTTATCTCACATTTGCAAGTTCTTTTCCTGCTTATTGTCTGCCTTTGCCAAAGTTTTCCAATCTTTTTCTTCCCCACCTTCTACGACCTGCTCAAATTAAGCACTGTTACCAGCAAAGTAAGGCCCCAAACTCCCTTACCATGTGGTGAAAGGTTATAACATTAAAGTTCTAGAAGGTCATATCCTTTACAATGTAAGATTAACTATCATTAAACCACGTCTCCGTCACACAAAGTAAATCCAGGTTTTGCTTGGTGTCCATGACTAACTAATTTTTCTTGGCTGTTAATTAAGATCCTTGATAGAACCAGCAAATGCATCTAAACGTGTGGTTGACTATCTACAAAAAGATTAAATGCCCTTAAAGTCTGATTTTCAGAGTGAAAATCGAGAACATGAAACGAAAGTAATAATCTTAACAGCAATTAACAACTTTGTGGCCACTTTTGGGAGTATGGTCAAGAATGTAGCTAGAATTAAATAAGGTGTAGGTGAGTGTTCTGTAGGGTTTGGTGTAAAATCAAAGATAATGGCAATGGATGGCTAGTTTTCATGTCATTCTAAACAGTTTCTAGAAAAAGGCCCAATTACGTTTTATTTCACACAAAAGGGTTACATTGAAATTCATTAGCATTTCAATAATCAGAAAGTTCGTTTTTTAAATGTAATTGTAATACAAGGTGTAGCAAAATGCGCCATTTTATTTAAATGTTTTTCATCAAAAAGGTGTTTCTAAAATGATAGGTTTCTGGTGTATGCTCAGATGAAATTATATAGATCAAGGAGGTACAAGAATAGAGTTACTAGGCCCCATGCTGCCCCTATGCATGTGGGCAAGAATTGCTGTTCCATCGATGATGGAATCAGTATTACACTGAGTATCAGTTTGTCTGCAGGATCTTGGAACACTTTGTAGAAATAGTTCTCATTTCACAGTGAAGCAGCAATTTCTATCTCCATTTCCTTTCCTTTGTTTTCTTTCTCATGAAGGTAAATTTGACCGAATTTGAGCTGCATAGGACAGCTGGGTGGCTCGTGTCAATTTACAAGTGTGTTGTTTTTGAAATATGGAATAAAGAAGTCAAAACTGATAAGGAGATAAAAACGGATTGACAAATTACAGTTATTGCCGTGTCCGCCTTTTAAGACTCAAACACTTAATTTTTAAGCGATTTTCCACTTTACCCACGAGATTTTGATGGTCCTTGGAAGTGTTTTTCTGGTGGTAAGCTCAATTGTCATTGTGATTTTATCCCGAGATAGAATCCAGCTTACAGTCACGCTGGGAGATTTAAAGGGGTACCCTAGGTCTCCTTCTGAGGCATTTATCTCAACAACTTAGTCAACTCAGCTAAAGCACCAGGACCCTACTGGAACCTACTCTTTTACCCCTAGAGGTTACTCCATGCTTAGATAATATCACCTCCAACATGGGCCTTTACGGTTCAGTGTCTGTTGTCTCAGTGTCTGGAAGCTCACTAGTGATGTCTTGAAAGTCAGTTGTATAGCGTGTCATCAAAGCCTTATTATGAGAAGACTTTAGGAATAAAGCATTGAAGGCATAAGCTTTCCTAAATTGCCCTCCTTTATAAATTATTTCCACTTTTTCGTCTTTTTGGGTGCAACCATTGGTGTGACAGACTCGTCACTGGGTCCTGTAAAAACTCAGTGGTCCACTGCCTGCCTGTTCACAGTATATTACAAAGAGGTTAGCCCACGTGCTCAGCAGATCAACTTTGTGAATTGTTTTCATAATGCACAATTTAAGAAAATTCTTTAAGTGCAATATAGCCAGCAGGATAATTTCCTTTGACATTTTTAGAGCATGTTATTTCGCACCCAGAATAGCAACACGAGTTCATAAATAGGAAAACACTTCAATTAGCAGAATTGTTTATTCCTAATCACACGCTACAGCATAGCAACCTTTAGTGTTGATCATGACATGCAATTATATTAAGTGCTTTTTTTATATTGTTTGTAGATGTTTTCATGGTACATCGAAACACGGATTTGAAAACATCGATTGAAATGCTAGTAGATAGTCAGATCATACAGATTAGTATATGTTTTGCATGAAAAGGTCGGACTAGATCCTGTTAGCAAATTTTTTATTACGACTGATACCAGGCACAGAGTGTCAAACATCAGTCTGCATATTACATCCCTTTATTCCCTCAGCTATTCATACTTTTGCCTTTCCATCTGTCTACATATCTTATTCCACTATTACTCCACTCATCAACCCAACCATCCTTTCACCCATCTATCCTTTCATTTTCCAAGTAGCCATCCATCCAGTAATCCATTCATCTTTTCTCCCCAACATCATAAATCCTTTAATCCATCCAAGCTCTATCCATCTATACTTTAATTAATCCATCTTTTTGCCAATCCATTTTACCATACATACATCAATCCATCCATCCCTACTTTCACCCTTAATCCATCCTCTTAGACTTCCATTTATCCTGTTTTAAATCAGTACAAGCACCCTTTCACCAACCTGTTCATATATCTGTTCACTCAACTACACTTTCATTCTTCTTTATAAATTCATTTCTTCTAGTCAGTCCATCCTTTCACCTTTCTATTCATCAAAACATCTAAGGTGTAACCAATCCAGTCACCCGTGCACCTTCTCGCCAATCTATCCACTCACCCGTGCTTTCTATCTTCCATCCACCTTCATCTATCCAACCATTTATCCGCCCTTCTATTAATCCATCGATTGTTTCACCCGTCTTTCAACCACTGTACTTTGACACGTCCATTCCTTCATCATTTCATTCATTTTCATCCAAGTAACCATCCTTTCACCTTTCCATTCAGCTATCAGTTTATTCAGCCATCCACCCTTTCGCCAGTCTTCAGAACTTTCACCCTTCCTTGTAGCAATCCTTCTCCATTCCATCCAGTCTCCCAACCTTTTTTCTTTTTAGCCTTCCTTTCTTTGTACATTTATTCCTTACTTTCACCAGTCACCCTTTATTTTAGTTCCCTTCTTTGCTTCAATCCTTCCTTACGCTTCTTTCTTCTTTCCACTTTCTTTCTCCTCATCTTTCTTACGTTTTCAAGACTACTTATTATTTGCTGCTTACTGCCAATGGGGTGCCTGTTTTTTTTGTAAATCAGCCTATACATCTGCCCATCTTTTGCTCAAATCTTCCCTGTTTACCGCCAAGATCCTTCATATGCTTGATGGTAATAAAGGGCCTGCTTTAGACTTTGGTGGAATGAATACTCTGTCACAAACGTGGTCTGCCATATTACAAATGCCATAAGATTTCATTTGTTTGTTCTACGACAGACGGGTTATCCGTTACATTTGTGACGGAGTATCCTATCCACCAAAGCATAAATCAGGTCCAAAGTTCTTTTTTACTGCCTAGCTAACAAAGATAACCAGAAACTCTAAATAGCAGTACTTCAACTACGGTCTCACACATACAGGTTAAGCAACACCTTACCAGTAACTGGCAAGATTGATCATTTAATGAGTGAGACTCAGTTATTAGAAAGCTAATAAACAACTTCCTTTGAGGGCTTTGGCAGACTATTCCTACGTAAAAAGGCTCTGTGAGAGCTACTTTAAGAAATATGCCTTTTCATGCTGACAAATTGTGTCCATCACTGAAATCTGTAAGGTGGTCAGTTAGAGGTCTATCCTTGCATTCACCAGACACTATTTCCTGGATTAAGGCATCATACGTGATACCCCAGAGAGTCTGGCTTCTTTGCATAACCTGTTGAGTAAATGTTTATCGTTACCCATTCAAATACGTTATTATTTCACTAGTTTTTCCACAAACTTTTTGGGGTCTTATCTTGCTATTCTGTTAACTGTTTATGACTATCCTTTAAAAAGTCTCACTATGAAGGAAAAAAAAAATTACTAGTATGTAGTAGTAGTTCCCGACCATAACAATCTACACTGAAATCACAATAGGCCCTTGCTGCACCCCAGCGGCATCAGTGGGATTGTAAAACCTAAGGAGACCTCAAGTTCAAGCGGGCACTCCAGTGCATTGTATAGCAGTGGAGCTGTTAACTCCCTTGAGGGAGCAGTGGTTCTCTTCAGCTCTTTGAAGCAGCTACCTGTCCGGTTCCATTCCTTTAAATTTGCTGTGTTTTTCATTTAGAAAGAGGGTGTTGAAGATTAGAATGACCCTGTTCAATCGCTTCTTTTGAGTTATTGATTATGATGTGCTTACAATTAAAAGGAAAAATACGTACATTTAGCTAATGGTTCTTGCAGATCAGTGCCTACAAAGAAGACGTTTTTGGAGAGATGTTTACAGTGAAAAAGTTGCCTGTGACCTTGCACATGAGCTGAGAGAATAATTATTCAGTATTTCAATTACTATGCGTCTCAAGGCAAAAAATCTTGGGATTACCTTCGACTGTAGGCTGACCTTTGATAGCCAAATCAATTGCCTTACCTCCAGTTTTTGGGCTATCCTCAAAATGATTAGGAAGATTCGTGCCTTCATTCCCCCAGATGGTTTAAAAAAAGTGGTGACTGCCCTTGCCATTTCCAAGTTGGAATATGGCAATGCACTTTACTTGGGGATCCAAACTCAACTCTTGAAAAAGCTACAACGTCTGCAGAATGCAGCAGCAAGATTGATTCTGGATATCCCTAAACACGTATCAGTCTCCCAGCAGCTAGGAGCACTGCACTGGCTACCAGTTAAGAAAAGAATAATATTTAAATCTTTGTGCATTAAGTTTCTAAGCACTCCAGGGAAAGGGTCCCTCGTTCTTGACTTCGCGCATAAAATACTATGTGCCGTCTAGGAACCTTAGATCTGCACAACAAAAACTGTTGCAAATCCCTAGGTTCAAACAAGCACGTTGGGGAGGTAGGAGCTTCTTGTTGAGATCTGCTAAATCTTGGAACCTTCTTCCATCAACAATTAAAAACAGCCCAGATCTGAAAGCATTCAGGAAAGCTGTAAAAACATGGTTATTTCAATCTGACCTCTGAGGTTGCCTGTATTCTAGCCGCACATGCTCTCTGAATCCTTAGCGCCAAGACGTCTCCGAGCATTCGTTGCGCTCTATAAATTTAAAAATCAAATATTCCCTTAATGAATGCTAGGATCATCATTAAGTAACTTTTCCTTGTGGCCATAACAGCCCAGAAGGGTGAATGAAGTCTAGGCGCTTTGTGCCTAGGTAAACTACAAAAAGTATCACTGGTCTATCATGCGACATGTGCGAAAAAGTGCAGTAAGCTCTATGTGTACCCAAGATGTGTTCACAGAAGAAAAGAAATGAATCCCATCAGCCCACCCAATGGCAGAGGATCATCATCTGGGATTGCTGAAGAAATGGTCCAGTTAAGGAGCCACACACATATTGGTATCGTGTATTGCTCCAAACCAAAAGAACCACCAGTGATGGGTCATACCAAAGAAAATGTATGTTCTATGGTGTGGGGTGAAAAATGCAGTGTTCAAAAATTGTGAAAGAAATCAGGAATGCATTATAAAATTGGCTACCATGATAAAATGGAAGAATTTTATTAGGGAAATATCATGGTGTCAACATTAAAAACAGAGTGTTGAGACAGTTTGAAATAATAACTGTCAATTTAAGAGTTATAAACAGTCAACATGTTTCTGCCCTCGTAGGATATGGTAGCCTACCTGGCATTCATCAGGACCAGAATTACACTACTGCAAAAGCAACACACACGGTGTGAAAAAATTAATTAAAGATATCATACATCCTACCATATGTAGAATCTCCCACAGGGAGGATGTATGTTCAAGATCAGGGATCCTTTCCTGAATGGATACACAAAAACAGAACAAAACAAAGGGTAAATCATAAGCACACAAAAGTTTGCGCTACATGTTCCATCGCTAATAATTTATTCATAATTGCAGTACAGTATTTTTCAAATTTTATTTACTCACCCAAAAACTTTAGGGAGAATACCTCACCTCACCTGGCCACTGCTCAGGGATGGACGCCCCGCTCTAAATTGTGGATAAAGATAATGGATGCCTGGTTAGGTCCAATCCCATCACATTCCCACCAGCATAACAGCTACTAAACCTTGGCTTAAATTCTGAGCACAGAAACAGCGTCACTCAACCGGCCCACCAGGGGACCATGACACAGATTTTCTAATTCCAAAAGTAGCAATTCAGACTGATATTTGTAAAATTCCATGTGCCAAAAGAAGGTAAGGTAGGAAATACCCATAGCGGCCCATAGGATTGTCCCAGTATATCTGTATTACAAATATAAGGTTCTCAAAATAATCTCAAAGCCCTGCGCAGTGGGCAGTGCCTCACCTGTCCGTCGGTACCCCTTGACTAAACCTGAGCCGAGGGGGAGGTACCCGACCGGAACAGGAAGGCAGCTTTTAAGTACAATGGTGGCCAATCGGAGACCAGCATTCGAACGCGGTAAAAAATAAGTAGCGGACCTGGTAGTAAACAGCCGCGTTGTAAGTCTCTACGCTTGAATCATGGCAGTAGCGCTGTGGAGGACCAACTAGGAAGCCACGACTAGACTCATTGTATCATTGCGCATGCGTTCTCGAACAGGAGTGTCGGACCTGTTTGGAAACCGCATCTGAACTCAATATTAAACACGCATGCGCAAATGATTTGTCTGCATAGATCCAGCTCAATGAAAAAGTGGCGGACCTGATTGAATCGTTTATTACATGCTTTGTGCCTAGGACCCGTAAACTACATTCCATAATTGGACGGATTTTCTCTATATCCCTATTTTCCTCCAAAGTTTTTTGATTTGCACATAAATCAATGATTTGTTTTCCATCCTTTTCAATAACCCTTCTTCTCTAGCAGAGAGCTATCTTCACAACCTAGTCACGAGAAGAGACACAAGCTACTATTGTAATAAAATCAAAGACATTAGGAAGATGAAACAACTGTTGTAAATTCTGGAGCTATTCACACTCTTACTGACTTCTAAGTAGTCCCAAGCAAATGGTTTATGGTATGTTATTTTATGTTATGCTGTCTTATGGCGCACTAATACCTACACAGGTGTCCTGGCGCTGGGGATAATGAACCAAGCAAAGTGTGATACCCAAGAATCTATTGCAAGAAAAGCAACGTTTTTAGCGTCTTTAGAATCCGTAGGAGATCCTGAGTTTTGTGCAATATGTCTGGAAGAGAATTACACAGCTTAGTGGCATTGGCAGAGAAAGACGACTCCCAGGAGTTCACGCTTGTACCTGGGAACCACCAGTAAGACCGCCTCCTTGGATCTATCTTGCACATAGGAATCCATATGCTTTCAAAAGAGCAAAAGGCCCATTCTTCGTGGCCTTGGAGCCTATTTCAGAAATGATAAAGCAGATATTCGAACACTTACAAACCAATAAGTCTGGCTGTAAAGGAATGTTGTATGGTAATGTTGCAGTTCGTTTGACACTCCATGTATAGCCTCTTGCGAGACAACAACACTCTTCCCAAATTTCGTTGGGGGGGGTGGGGGGTACACAGTCTAATTATGCAGATATAAAAGCCTGTCTTATTAGTGTTCGATCCCTACCCAAGCATAAAACACACATTTAGAATGTAATCAACTATAATGAATGGGACATTATGTTCTTAATAGAAACCTAGCCTAATGAAGATTCTGGTCCGTATATTTCTTTGGCTATAGAAAAGGACTAATCATGTTGATAGATTAGTAGGCCTTGGGAGTGGGATTGCCGCTTTTTATTGTTCTAAATTTGTATGCATCTTTTCAAAGTTGGAGGATTTGGGACTCGCTGACGGATTGATCTTTTCTCTAAAGATATCTGGTAATTTTAACCTCTCTTGTGCTCCTGTCTATCATCCCCCCAAAGCCTCCTTTCTGTCTGTGGAGGGTCTTGTAAACGGCATCACACCCTGTTACATACAAAAATCTCATTTTGTAGTATTAGAGGATTTTAATATTCACATAGATGACTCTTGTGATAGATTTGCAGAGAAGTACATACATTCTATGTCGGGTTTTAATCTTACACAACTTGTCAAGGGTAGTATCCATGTCAGTGGCCATACACTCAACCTTATTTTCTCCAGTTACTCCTTGTTGCTGTAAGGTCCTCCTCTTCAACTTACCTGGACTGACCGTTTTCTTACATCATTCTATGTTAACCAGGTCATGACCCAGGCAGCTATGTGTAACTCTGAAATGACCTTCAGAGCTTGGAACTCTATTTCTGATCTGAGCCTAAGCAAACTGTTCTCTGAGACAAAAATGAATATGACTATGGGAATTGACGCAGCAGTCGATGCCTTTAATAACACATTATTGTTGGGTTTCGACAACCTGGCACTGTTAAAAATGAGTACAAGGAAAATAACTATTCCTTCTGCTGGTTTGTTTTCATTTTGTTTTCAGGCTGAGAAACTAAAACGTAAACAATTGGAAAGGAAATAGCGGGTACGCTATGACAGTAAGGAAAGCAGTTCTTTTGTGCAGCCCTGAAGCAATTCAGAAAAAACTATTTAAAAAAAAAGTAAAAAAAACTATTTTTTCGCTCAACAAATAGCCGCATCAGAAATTGTTCCTAGAACTATTTTCTAAATTACTGAGTTATTCCCAAAACCTGAGTCTTGTAAGCTGCGCATTATGACCTCTCAACTGTCTGCGGCAGATCTATCTTATTTATCCACTTCCAAGTGGTAAAATCGGTGCAAATTTCTCTCAGTCTGATGAACCTCTCTATAAGAGGTCCTTTCTGTGTCCCTCTCACAAACTGGAATGTCTGCTATTGGAATCCTTTAAAAGGATTTATTTTGCCAAAATCGGAATTAATTTTGCAAAAAGTAAAACCTTGATTGCCTCTTGATCCATGCCCTCCCCACATATTATCTAAGGCAGATGCCAGCATCAATCCGCCGATTAACCATATCTTTAACCTCTCTCTTGAGCAGGGCAAAGTGCCTTCATTTTGGAAAAGGGCACTTATTGTGCCTCTTTAAAAAAACTTTTTTTTATAAAATGCTGATCCACTCACGTTGAGTATTTGACCAATACCCCTTCTTCCTATTTTACGGAAGATGTGGGAATCTTTGATGAATTGTCAAATCAACAGCTACTTTGAATGGAGCAATATTCTCCATCCTTCCCAATCTGGTTTCCGTGCTGGGTTTAGCACGGAATCTTCCCTTCTGGAGATTACTGAATATATCAGAACTAATCTTGTTTTGAGACAGAAGGCTGTGGTCATTCTATTAGATCTTTCCGATGCTTTTGCCACTGTGTCCCATACAATACTCCTTCACAGGTTGGAGTAGAATGGAATAGCTGGTAGGGCCTTAGTTTGGTTATGTTCCTATCTATCTGAAAAGCAGCAAGCAGTATTTTTATCACCTTTTACATCCCAGTTTAAATCTATATGTTGTGGTGTCCCGCAGGGCTCAGCGCTGAGGTCCAGCCTGTTTAATATCCACTTGACCTCTGTGATACAACAGTGGGGCTGGAACATCGTATCATAAGCGGACGACACACAATTTATGCTAGCCTTACAACAGCTTGATGATTCTGGGGCAAGTAATTTTCAGGGCTGACTCACTGCTGTTGTAAGCTGGATGTTTAATAAATGTTTACAGCTTAATGCTGATAAAACTGTTATCTTGACATTCGGTTCACCTCCTAATTATTCTTCAATACTTTGCCCCCCTAAGCTGAGGCAAATAACTGCTCCTTCAACAGTTGCTAGAAGTCTTGGTATTTTGTTGGATTTGATTTTTCCTTCAAAACTCAAAGACATGCCATGGCTTCTATTTGCTTCGGGTTGTTGAAATCTCTGAAAAACTTTTAAAGTATCTCCCTTTAGCCACCTGGAAGGGTATTACACATACCCTGATAACATCAAGATTAGACTTTGCTCTTTTCTTGAGAATCCAGCAAGACCTGCTTACAGTGTGTCCAGAACACTGCTGCCCGTCTTGTACTGAATATTCCGTAAACACATTCCATCAGAACAGTAAATCACTTCACTGATAACCAACCAGATCTAGAATTAAGTTTAAATCCCTTGTGAGCGCACACAGAGCTTTTTTCAGAATGGCCCATCTTACATTCACAACAGGGTAAAAAAATATATTTATTCTACGGTGCTTCGCTCAGCAAATCATAATTTACTTCTTGTCCCAAAAGTGCGCTGAGTTAAATATGGTGGCAGATCATTCTCTTTTCTTGCACTCACCATCTGGAACTCTTTACCTTTGTACCGTCGCAGTATTTCTAGTGAAAGTCTGTTTTAAACCCAACTGAAGACCTTCCTGTTCCTTGAACCTTAGAATTTCTCTTTCATTGCTCGTTTTATTCTAGCGCCAGGACGCTTCTTATGAAGCAGCAGTTGCAATTTATACATTTATTTTCATTTATTCATTCAATGTGAAGCATTACAAGTAAATAGTATGGGAAACGATGTATTTGTGTGGAAACAAAGAACTGTAGAATAATGTTAGTGTTGATTAAAAGAGTAAGTGACAGTTGCACTGTCTAGCCAAAACTAAAAATCCATGTAGGTTAATGATTGCCCTCCTCTGATGTGTGCTGCTGCCAGAGAAAAACAACATACATTATCTGGTTATTAAAGACACTTTAATAGCGTTCCAATATTATATGCCCCTGAAAGTTCAAGCTTAGGCAACTGGATAAAAAAAACGAATGGTCATAGCAGTGTGATGGGCAAGCACATTTTTGTGAAAGCACACAATTTCAGCCCAATCAGAAAATGTACTCCTTGCTCCCAATATGTGAACAGAGCCAAAGCCCTTTCTAGTAACGCGCCCATATTCGTCTAGGCACAGCTGTGTTGACAATCCAGACCTTAAACATGTCCCTTCAGAAGAAATGTACCGAGATGCCACATGGAAAGAGCTACGTGTGACTGCTCCTCATACTTCTATTCATAGATTTTCTAACCTCTACTCTCTTGATTTAGACTCCAGCTCAGACATTTGAGTGGGCCAGGCCTATATGCAATCTTTGTGGTTGGTCTTTAGGGAACTTTTCTTCCATTCTTCCTTTTCCACTGTTTTTTCTTGGTCTTCCTACCACTTTTGTTTTGCAGTTTACTTGCTGTCCAATTCACTCAGATCCTGTGATCGAGGCTATACCTTTACTTTTCAGTTTAATTCAAGTTCTCCATCACAGGTAATCTCCTTAATATCATCAGCCGCCTTTCTCCTTTTCAAGGGAAGCAACAGCCTTAACATTTGATGAAAGCAGGTAAGATGCCCCCTCTAAGCTAGCTGAAAAATAATAATTGAGGCTCACTTGCACTGCATTACATAATAAGACACGTGAGCAGCCCGATTGCCTTACTGTAACATAGTTCAGTTTGCCTGCATTGGGATGCCTGCCGCTCTGTTTTCTTTATTTTATGTTCCCATTTTTAAATACAAATTTCCAAGAACAGCATAGTTGCGCTTTTTAATAATGAATTCAGTCGAAATTGTCCAATTTATTTTTGATCACACTAACAAAAATATGGAAAGTAAAGCTTGTGAAATACTGCTTCCACATTTTTAAAAGATATTTCCTAAAAGAATTCTAAGATCTTGCACTTGGGCCGATATTCAGTGTTTCTCAATTTAAAGCATTTTCTCATGATGGGGACCTGGAGTTAGGAATTATATTTCCATTCTATGCGAGGGGTCATGTAAAAGGGGATGTTGGATTTTATGCTGCCTAAAATTTGATGTCAAGAATGTTAAATTCCATGTTTTGTGAAGATTGAGGGTTGAAATAGTAGATTCTGTGCTGTGAACAAGAGTATAGGTGGACTAGTGGTTCTATTGTGTGTAAGAGTTGCAGGGAAGATCTGTGAATCCGGTGCTGAGAGTCATTAGATCAGTAAATCCCATGCAGTTAAAGTATATAGAAAGTTTAGATAGTTATTGTATATGTGCTGAGTGTGCAATTATATGAACATTAGAGAATGAACATTGAGAGGGATCTGGGATGAGCATTGAGAGTCGGATGTGATGAGCATCAGAAGTCATGAGAGGAGCATTTTGTAATCTAAAGAGGCCATAGAGAGAGTATTCAGAGAGCATGGAATGAGTATTAGAGTCCAGGGGTTGAGAATACTAAATGTGCATATAGAAAGATCATCTGATCAGCTTTCAGAGGGCATGGGATCAAACATTCAGAGGACATAAACTAACCATGGGACTAGATATTGAGGGACCTTACATCTTAAGTTTAGGGGTAAATGTAAAATCCCCCCAGGGGAATGCCGCCTTGCTCTCACACACACTGGTACAATCCTGTGCAGCTCCTGGTCCCGACATCCCCTTCGTGCCTGTCTGTGCGTACCATCCGTGTTGTGAAGCTGGCAGAATGGAAGCCGTGTCTCTGTTCAGAGGAGTGGATGCAGATGGAAGACGGTCTGACTGCAGGCTGGGTGAGGAAAGGACCCGAAGAGGGCGACGAAGAGCAGCTCGTATGGCCAGTAGGTGCCTGCTGCATGCTGCCTGCCCCATCGACATTGTGCATGTGCAAGCACCTGTTCAGCCCCCTATTCCCAATAACTCAAACAGGGAACCCTATCACTCATCTCCCACCCATGCTGTAATCCTGGGCCCCAACAGTGGGTGGGAGGGAGATAAAATATTGTGGCTACTAGCATCTTTCTGCAGTGCTAAACTTCTACACTCCAACTTCTTTAAGTAAACTTCTCGCCGACTCTAACCGTTTCCTACCCACATGGGAACATTGAGTAGGTTCTCTCTACCTTCAATTCCTGTCTTCCGCAAAGAACAACTGGAGAGTATGATTATTTGTGCTCAACCCTGATTCCCTTATCAGTTTTTCATCCTTTACTAAGCATATCAAAGAAGTATTTTTGTGAACATGTGCATGCATCACACAACACAGCCATAAGAGCTGAACAAATCTTCCATTGCCCACAGCTCTTTTAAAAGATAAGCAATGACATTTCAGTGTTTTAAAGAGATAAAAATAAAAGGATAAACTGTTTGGCACAAAATTATATGGAATCGTAAACGAAGACATAAAGTAATCATCAAATACAAACAATGCAAATTAATTGTATATAAAACGTCTCTGCGCCAACAACGTGGCAGTCAGCATAATTACTTGTAACCTCGCGTAATTTTCCTGAAAGTTCATGTAATTACACAAAGTTTCCATTCTGCGTTTTCAGAGAAAACTGGTCACTAGTGTCACTTCCTCTGGTGTTTTTAACATGGATTTTCCTATTTCTTGGATTTCCACGATCTCGGTTTTCTGCTTACAGAGTCCCTTGTGTGGAGCAAGATAAGAGGAATTCTGATGTGAATTTACTACCTTCTAGTTGCCCCTTCCTTTCAGTCTGAACATGTTGCAAGTTGACAAACATTTGAGGAAGCTGGCCGTCGATGCCAGAGGGCAGTAACTGAGTGCTGGGAATCGCTCCCATGAAGGTATAGCGTTAGTGTGACACTCCGAATGTTCTGTCCCTTTACACGTGGATTTCAGAGGAACAATAACTCAATTTTCACTTTTGTAAACTCTTCTCTAGCTGCTACAGCACATGAATTGCACTGAGGCGCTATTCAATATGGGACCATTGAACTTTGAATTTAGAAACCTATTGCCAGATTCACAAGCAAATTCGGGAATCAACACTTGTAGCTCTACACCTACGTTTGGGTCTAGTGGTACACATTTTTACATTTCACAAATGTTTTAAGCAGTATGCCTAGAAAGCCACATCAGTTGTATGTTTGCGGGAGTACTCTTTACTAACTTTTCAGAATTCCCTTTTATTTTACTGTGGAAGGCCTTCCTAAATGCTTGTTTATTTATGGTGTACAGTTTAGCAAAACTAACTTGTATAAGTGCATATGCACTTCATACATTTTTTTCCTTTCTCTTGGAAAATATTTTTCTTGTGAAGAAGGCCCTTTCTCTACTTCCCCGCCATTTACACTCTTAAAAGAGATTTGCTCTTGCATCGACAAAAGTAATTTTTCCAACTGTTTCCAGTGTGCGAATAGGGTAGAAGTTTGTGATTTCTACAGACTCACTACTTTGTTGGTGTTCAGTCTCCCCACGGCATTTCGCCTTGGGCGAGGGAAATATTCCCACTTAATATTGTATTTTACCGGGATAACATTACATGCAAGTAAATATATATTTACAAGCAAATATTAATCTTTTGTGGGTGAAAAAATTGAATTTGTACTTGGATGGTATTATTTGCATGTGTAAGTTGTACTTGCAAGTACAATGGCTTATGAATCTTGCTTACAGTATTCAACAATAGGTAAAGAGCTAGGAGTCAATGAAATCTGTCCAGTTCTTTACTTTCTCTAACATGCTTGGTATATGGGTTAACCAGTTACAAATCACAGCGCCCCCTGTGCCATGTTTGATGCTAGTTTCTTCTGTGTTCCAGAACCCTTGTTGAGATCTTGCAGTGGACATTCTACCAATAAAATAGGTCTTACTATTACTACTAGCTAAATCTGTATTGCATTACTTTCTATCCTGGAACTTTGTTCCCATTCCTACTCATTTTCCCTCTTCACTTTACATCAGATAGGTATGTGAATGTCCCAATAATGATCATGACTTCTCTAAGCTCAACATGTTGGAATCTCCTCTCACGCAGCTTATAGCGCAAGCCCTGTCCCATTTGCGCCGCCTGTTCTAGAAATAACTCATCCTCATTTGTCCCTCTGTAGATTTAGCATCCAGAACTTGAGAGGATACCCAGGTGAGCCACGTTCAGTAATGACTTCAACTCATTGCATCCATTATACTGCCAGTCATATGTCTCCCATTGCACCACAGCACCCCTGCGACACTCCTCACTGCTGCATGACAGTTTATCATGTGCAATAAACTTGTAGCTTTATTGACAAATGTGTGTGCATTTATGTATGGAAGAGTTTTCCCCAAGCAGTGACATTACAGTTGTCTGTTTTTCCACTTTATATCTTGGACTGCTCTCCTTAATTCTTTGCTGAACGTCATCACTCTACAGCTCCTCTTTTTTATCTGATGTTCTAGGTGCCTGTTCACATGATACACGTACTATCTGCGATGCTTATTCTTTCTGTCTGCACGTGGGCCATCAGTGCTGTTGCAGATCTTGGTATTCTCACAAAATGCTACATCTAGCCTTTCTGTTGCATTGCTTTCAAAACCATGAAACAACTATTCAACAGCTACTCTTCCACTAACACGATTTCCACCTGGCAGCCACTCATTTTTGTAAACCAATTTACAACTTCAACTGTCAAAGATTGATTATTTACATTTTTGCAGCCTTGTAGGTTTTATTAATGCTTTTCTGAATTTAGAGTAGACCGCAGTCATTGTTCATCCTATACTGATTGCCTTCTCAGCCTCTGTGACACATCAGTACTGCCTGTCAAGACCTTCTATGGTCAATGGGTACTCCCCGTGATACTGTGCATGACTTTGTAGTCATGCCACTAATGTCAGGTACGTTAGTCTTAGGTTGCCATTTATCTCTTTTTTGGAAGCTGTGATGATGTGTCATCCCCTTCTCCCAGATATGAGCTTAAACGATTGCCCCTTCTATCTTAATTCCTTCATTGGGGAACCTTTTATGTTTCATTGCCTCAGTGGCATCTTGACTCGAGGCTGCATCCATTTTCCATGTCGCTGAGGTCTTGAGATAGGACACAAGATGACCCGGCTGGGCGGACACTGGACCATCTTTACTTACATTAATGATATGTTTTAATAGCTACTTCATTATTGTTTGCCCAGCTGGGAGATTCCTAAAATTCTAGTTTCCATAGAAACCACAGCCCACCACTATTTCCATGCTGCAGTGTCTTATTTATACTGAAAGAAACTTGGACGCCTAAAATGGGAATCCACGCTGAGCAACAGCACTGTCTCTCCCTACAGTGTGACAGATGGGATACACAGCGAAAATCCCTCTCATTAGATCCTCTACAAACACCGGCGCACAGTGATCAAACATGAGAAAATATAGTGTTGTTTCCCTGTGGAGGAGGGATGAAGCCTGGGGGCGGTGTGAATGCCTGTCAGCAAAACACAGTTTAATAATATGGCTGTGTGCGCCTTTCGAATGTGCGCACGAAAGGCAAGAATTCACCCTTCTGTGAAGTCCCTTATAGCTCAGAGCAGACCTGATAGTCATCCTTCTCCACACAATCTTCAATTGCAAGCCAGATGATAAAAACAAAAACTGTAAGCTTTTCTTTCTCCACAACTCTCATTTACTAGGACATGTATGCTACTGGAAACCCGCCTTGCTCCAAAGTCCTGTCCTTATTTGTGAAGATGCATTAAAAGCTTTTCTACAGTGGCCTTGTTGATACAAGAAGAATGTTACAAGAACATTATTCTTCCCTCCAATGTCCCTGTTTGTAACTTGACTCCTCGGTTTCTCTTTAATGCATACCTTCTTTATTATTTATATCTGTTAGGGTTTTCCTGCAGATCCAGCCCAAACCAAGAATATTTTCAAAAAGGCATTCATAATGATTTTTCTTGAATAAAAAAAACAAAGAAAAAATGAAAAATGATCATATTTTTATTTTTAAATCATTGATGTAGAGCTTGCATAAGGATTAGGCAGTATATGTTCCACCCCCTAGAATTCTGTCTTCTTTTTTTTCTTTTGCTATTTTCCATCTGAAATGGCTGCTCTTTTTTTTTTTTAAAGTTCAACGTGTTGTAGGAGGACGGTCAAAAACACCCCAGAGTGTCCTTTTCTATTTTAACACTGAAATGGATAGTTGTCAACAGAGCAGGGGTGAAATGTAAAGTTCTGTAAGAGAGACCTCTTTGGTTTCTTAAAGATCTGTAGTCGTCTTCTGTCAGCAAACTCCAGCTGATTCTGACAGAGGTTTACCCATACCATTGGCTGCAACTGACAAAAGGGAAAGGTCAAAGGCTCAGGCTCCTAAGAATTTAGGGAATGCATCATTCCTACCATCTGTTTCTGACCCCTCTCCAGATGTATAGTCACTATAGTACCGTTGTTGTTGAGCGCTTCACCAGCAGCAGTAGCTCGTTATTGTGGCAACGGCAGATGTTGAAACTGTTGGTGACGCCAACACTGAGCAAGTACTCTCAGTTGAGGTTATCTTTGACAAGGAGCCACTTTTTCCCCATGGTGTCATCTTAAATGTATTGTTGGACATCAAGGATCAGATTGATGTATAAAAGTCTCATGTTGTCGAGGATCTCACTCTAGTGCCAGTGCTCTCACCACCTGCTGTCCTCCCTCTAGAAAACATTCTGGAGGTTCCAGGATAAAGACCAAGACATCATATGAGTCTGTCTCTGGGCAGAGCAGGGCCACAATCCAGGCAGGACTCTCACACCCATTCTTTTCTTTCTAGATGCGTAAAACCTTTTAAATCTCACAGATTCTTTCTAAACGTTTTGATTCAGCGTCTTACTCACAATAAAACAACCTAGAATCAGTGTTTCTTCTAGATGAAGATCTACATGGGCAAAAATGTCATTTCTGAAAAGATTACATCCTTTGCCAAAATCATAAGGAAGACAGCAGACATATTATATTTATCAATATCTTTCACTCCATTTCAGACGTCTGGGATTTTAATTTTAATTGTAGTCTTTGTAGACCACGATAATGTCATTCAAATTAGATCCAGTGGAGAGTACCTCATCTCGTAAAGTTTAGAAGAAATACTTTAAATTCTTGATGCCCACCCTAGAGCAGACAACATGCTTGGTTTAAAATGGTAATTGACAGTGTGCTGAATGCATACTAGATGCTTACTACCACATTTCAATTCGAGCCATCTCAGAGAACATACCCGATAGTTTGGGGCAGGAATAAACCATACCATATCGGGGTACGTCCCATCTCTCTGCGTTCCCTGAGTATGTGTTTTTTAAAGTGCTAGTTTCTCAGCATACAAAGTGTTTCTCATCATTATATCTGGCCCTTTAGATTAGATGGAGTACTTTTGGAGAAGCGCAAGTCTTTCTCCAGCACAAAGCGTGTCTTTTACTTTAGCTGGCACTTTTGGCAAACTGAAAAGTTATCCTTGAATTGAAAAAAAATATGTGAGGTATTTTCATCCAAACCTTCTCCTTCGTGGTCATTTTGTGACAGGTATAACAGTACAGTTAATACTGGACACTGATTTTCTGCACCATAGGCATCATATATGATGCTACATTATGTGTTTGTAGGAATTTCTTGCAATTGGTAGCATCATGGGACAGGAAAGGTAAGAGTGATTGCACAGAAATTCCACGATTCATGACTGGTAGTACAATAGAATTAGCAACAGGCACAGCTCAGAACTGATAAGCCACATACTTTACATAATTCAAAGTACTGCATTTTAGCATAAAATTAGCTCTTCGGAGTGTTTACAAAATATCTGGCAGTTGTGGCATCACATCTGTGTCCTCAAGAGTATTCATGTCTACTCTCACCTGGATAATTGGCAGATCAAAGAGAGGCTAATTTAAAAATGGTAACCTCATGTAGAGGAAACGATCTCTTTGTTACACATTCCTGGCTTCACAATCAGTGTTAAAGTGCGTCTCTAAGTACTTCAGAATGTTTCGGGCTGAGTCCTAAATTCAACAAAAGGCTAAAGCATACATAATGACAAAAGGTATTTGCCAATTCAGAAATTGATTCTTTTTTTGCCAGACATCACAACCTCTGATAATGAGGAATGTTATGTTATGTTATGTTATGTTATGTTATGTTAGTAGTATTTATATGGCGCACAGCTGCCCCAGCCAAGGGGCGTCCTGGCGCCTGATCAAACACCACCACACAACAAGTCGGTACTGAAAAAGGAAGAAAACTCAATCAGCAGTGGGGAACAAAAAGGTTTTTATGGCGCGCCTAAAAGAAGTAAGGCTGTTCAAGGCTCGGATATGGACAGGAAGAGAATTCCACAGTCCAGCCCCCAAAACACGAAAGGAGCGACCTCCCATCCTACTTAGTCTAAACCGTGTACCAGCCGCCAGATGGAGAGATTCTGATCTAAGAGACCGTGTAGGAACATAGGAGGAAACGAGCTTAGCGAGGGCTGGGGGAGAAGAGAGCTTCAAGATTTTAAATGTCAGGCACAGGGCTTTAAATTTAATTCTCTGTCTGACCGGCAGCCAGTGAAGCGCGGTCAGAACTGCAGAGACAGAACAGTGTCTCGGGAGGCCCACGATAGCACGCGCCGCAGCATTCTGCACCCTTTGCAATCTAGTAGCCTCCGCCTGGTTCACTCCAAGCAGCAGCGCACTCCCATAGTCCAGCCGAGAAAGAATACAGGCTTGGACCACCAGTTGCCGAGTAGGGGGATCGAAGAATTTAAGAACCGGTCTCAGCCCACGCAGAATGCCATAGCATGTAGCCGAGACCTTCTTCGTATGGCTGGTACAGGAGAGTGAAAAATCCAGCCAGACCCCCAAGTTCTTAACTTCGGCAGCTGGGATGGGAGTTACCCCCAATTCTGGAGGCCACCACTGGTCTCCCCAAAGCTCCGCCTGCTTTCCTAGAATAAGGACCTCAGTTTTTTTTGCATTTAACTGCAAACAGTTGGTACGCATCCAATTTGCCACGGCTATGAGTCCTGCGCGGAATCTGGGAGCGTTCACCTTGGGGTCACCGCTGAGTGTCACCGCCAGCTGTGTGTCGTCGGCATACGATGTCATGGTAAGGCCACATTGTCTGACGACTGCAGCCAGCGGTTTCACGTATAAGTTGAACAGAGTGGGGCTCAACGCAGAGCCCTGCGGAACCCCAAGCCCCAGTGGATGGAAAGTGGACTGACCAGGTGGAATAGCCACTTTAAAAAACCGGTCCGAGAGGAAAGAGCGAAGCCATTGGAGAGCGGTCCCCTCAATTCCCACTTCCTCCAAGCGCCGGATCAGAATGTCATGGGACACTGTGTCAAACGCGGTGCTCAGGTCTAACAAAAGGAGCGCCGCTGTCTGCCCAGCATCCAGCACCGATCGCAAGTGCTCGGTCATAAAGAGCAGTGCGGTTTCGGTGCTGTGTTGTGAACGAAAACCATTCTGGCTCTCATCCAAAATGTTGTTACGAGAGAGGTGGGCTGACAAGATGGAATTCACGTGTGCCTCAGTAACTTTCGCGGTCCAGGGCAGGAGGGAGATGGGACGATAGTTTTCTGGTAGTAGGGGGTCAAGGTTAGGCTTCTTTAGAACAGGGCTAACCACCGCCAGCTTCCAGGTAGAGGGGACCACACCCGATGTGAGCGACAGATTGATAATATCCAGGATAGGCTCGCGACAAAGGGGAGGGAGAAGTCTGAGTAACTCTGGCTTCAGTGGATCTAAGGGAGAGCCAGATTTAATTTTGAGGCTCAGAGAATCGAAAACCTCCTTAGACATTACTGGCAGGGAGGATAGGGTTTCATACACCGTAGTCGCTACACCAGTTTGTACAGTCCCGGGCACAGATGACGTGAATCCTCGGTAGATTGCCTGCACTTTCTCCACGAAAAAGGATGCCAAACTTTCACAGTGTGAGTCCGTACAGATTTCCGCCGAGGTGGCCCGTTTCCCCATAAGGTCTTTAAGAACCTTAAAGATTAATTTAGATGGGTTGGGGCTATTCTGAAACTCAGAAGCATAGTGAGCGGCCCGGGTTTGACAGATTGTCCTATGGTAGATCTTAAGCTGGGCAAAGTAAACAGATTTCAAAGTGGGGTCAAAGGATTTCCTCCACGCCCTCTCAGCCTGCCGGCACGTTCTCTTAAGCTCGGCAAGGGTATCATTATACCATGGGCTGGGAGCTTTAGCATGGCATTTCGACCAGCGCATCGGTATAAGAGAATGAAGTGCGGCAAGGACCCAGTTACAAAACTGCTCATATCCTTGTTCCACATTCAGCAGTTTGCCCAAAGGCAGAGCCTCCAAGATCTTACCAAACTCCTCCAGCTTGAGCTTATGCCAGTTTCTTTTACGAATCAATCTCTGATTGATGATACTATGCATTTCAGTGGTTCCAAATGCACATTTGCAGTGTCCATTACAAGAGAGTTTGAGACAGTGATCTCAAGCCTTGGTTCATGGGAGGCTCTAATTTTGCTGCTCTGTGTTAAGTTTAGCGTTCAGTAGTGGGACTAACACAATCCATTACTGGCAGAATTTTTGCAAACCCTCTGTTGCACGCGGCCAGTACAATAAATTCATTTGTGTTGGAGTTGGTGGCACGTATGCCAGGTATGACGGTTCAGGGCAAATTAATAGTGTAGCAGACCCTAAAACATATTGGTTCACCAAAGTTGACGCCATTCAATATGATGATCACAGTATTTCAGGAAGTACTGCAAAACAAGATAATGTGGATTTACACAGACTATGTGACAACAAAGTATTACGTTTATATTTATTTGTTACTTGTAAAGTGCTTGGTTACTGAGATGCTTCTTGGTTCAGAGGCCATGGGATAAGAGCCAAAAGACAGGAGACTCAAAGTTCCAAGAACTTTCAACAGAACATGTGTTTTGATGGACCTTTTAAAGGCCATGCCGTCTGTATTTTCCTGACTGCAACTTATTGCTTCATAACTTATGGGTTATATTTAGGAAGGAGCATCTTCCATATTGAACTGTCTTGATCCTAGAAATTTGGAACTAAAAGGAGTGTGCTGAGCACAAAGAGCGCCTAGGAATATATTACTGAAGGAGGTTATCGACCTCAGATTTCACCTGGCAATAAAAAAATGGTATCTAAGAGAAAGACATTTAAGCTGTACCCTTTTCCCGATGGCCAACTAGCAGACTTCCCCAATCATTTATCTGCTGATATGTAATCAAACTTCATCAGGCCCTTTATAACCCTGCAGAGTTCTGAACGGCCTGGAGAGTCATCAACAGATGGGTTAGCAATTCCAAATCGAGGCTGTTGTAGTAGTCAAACATGGAATGAATGCAAGTGGCTGAATAAGAAGTGCAATGGTTTTTCAGCTTGACAGCATTTTGGAACATCTACTAAGTTTCTGTCACAATCGCAGTAAATAAAATCATTAGTTCACCATGGCATTCATCTGCTTATCAATGAGACCACTTTATCAATTACTACCTCTATAAATGTATCACTCAGGCCAGGTTACCGTTGCCAAGCAGCTCAGTCATTCTTGCATGAGGTTCCAGGAAGTTGGTTCCCATCCATTGCTGGGCGGCTGCTAAACAGTCCCTCAACCTCACCAATTACATTGCAACTTGTATGTCTGGCCTTATAAACTGTGCATCATTCACGTAGGTGAGTGGCAGGCACGTTAGCACCTTGTGGCTCTTAGAATCGCAAACGACGGAGTGGTCTAGCAAGATGATTAAGAAATAACCTCTTCTACTATTAAGAGTTCCACTCTTTCTTTCATATTTGTGGATTTGGCGGATTCTTTCTGTAAGTAGGAAACAAATGAATAATTAAAGATTAATTTTGCAACCCTGACTTTGCAAGGTGTAGAATATGGTGTAAAATTCTCTTCTTGACCTCATAGAGATTTGTATCCTGTATGTGTACACCACATGCAAGACATTTTTCGCTTTCATGCATAAATGGACACCTTTTTTAGGACCCGAATGGAAAATTAGCTGTTTATCAGGTGCCAGGGTGCCAATGTTGACAACAGGTTGTTAGTGAAAGATCTTCTCACGCACCCTGGAACGTGGTTCCTCGGTGCCTAACAACGTTACGTTTAGTTTGTCAGATAGTTGTTGTAGGACACATGGGGGCAATCAGAATTCTCTTATTTTCAGATCTTTTGAATTTCTGTTGGACTTTTGGGATACGATGAATAGAGGTAAATTCAAGCAGATTTCCTCAGAGCGACTCAAAAGGGCATTCCATTGAGACCAGTTTCCTAAACCATAACTGAAACTATGAGCATTTTTCATTTTATTCAGTAACAAACAAGTCAGTCTCTGAAAAACCCCAGCCCTCGAGTACTCGGTTGCCTGTGTGTAAGGTCAGAACCCATTTGTGTAAAAACAATTTTGTGCAAGGGCAGTGTGCTTAGTGTCTGCTGGTGTTCTGTTCTTCTAAGGACTGAGCCGTGATGGAGAATCCTGGCTTCAGGACATTGTGGTAGAGTCTGGTCTTTCCTCAGGAGAGGGCATAGTTTTGTTTTTCCCATTACATTAAGTAAAGCTGGAACAGGGAGACAATTAATACTTCTGAAGATGACTTGCAGCAGGGTCATTAGACTCCTGGCATGCAGAATGGCCAGAGCTTCTGCATCTGTCTCTGATCGCAGATAGGTAAGTGTCTTGTCATTTCATAAAGAACCTGCAATTTCCTAAACATCCAAGGCTCCTGATCCGGGCTTGGGGACACTGTCATCACTTCCTTTTTGTTTAGATCTCTGTATTGGTATTAGGGCATAAAATAGGATACAGGTACATAGCATAGTTCAGCCGTAATACCATGGCAAACGATGTACATGATCTAACAGTACAAATAGCATTCCAGGTCAGAATATTATTAGTAGGATAATATGCAATCTACAACAGGGAAGCGAATCATCTCTGGCACTTCGATCACCTTTCTCATCTATTTGCGACTCTCAGGTCATCAGAGGCCTCCATTGAGACTGCAGTACTGCCCAGGCCTAGAGGATATTATACGAGCTACTGTTGAAGCTTAGTACTGGGCGCAAGAAGAAAGACAATGGCAACTGGCCCTGGTGAAGGGTAATGATGAGGAGGAGTTAAACCAGGGTTAAAACATGAACTATTGCCCAACTCAGGCCGCTTCCAATTTCGCCACCGCACAGCGTTCATTGACGTTTCTGACGTTTCACGATTAAACATGCACATATGGAGTATGCGTGGGGGGTGATGATACTATCATGATACTATCATCACTTCATATACAACTCCTTAAATGTTAGGGCAAATAGGTGAGGCTCCAGCTCTGCTGAGGTATCTCTCTTGCACATGCTCCTTATTTCTCCTGGCATGTGGTACTGATGAAACTGTTGTGCTCTCCTTTGTAGCCCAACCACACATCCGATGGCAAGCATATGTACGTTTTTTTATAGTTAGAACGTCATCTTAAAGGGTTTAGGTCAACTTGAAGGGTTCATGCTTTTTTTGTTAATGATCAATATATGGATTTTCCCCCTTACCCATCCATTTTCCTCCCTCAATTAATTTAAGATTTCCATCATTTAAACCAGGCAGTACATATGCATATGTTTGATAATCCTCCTACCTCCCAGTTCCCCTTTTAGGTATCATGAAGACAAAAGTAAAGAGCTGAGGATGTTGTGTGCAGCCTCGGGTGCATGGCCCCCTGTGTCTAAACCAATAGTAGCTAATTAGGTTTTCTCTTGCATACGTCTTTCCAAATGATAGTTGTCCTTGCTGGGAAACGAATCACTGACTCTATAGGCGGTTAAGATTCCAGAATAGCTAGCTTTGTTAGGCATCATTTCAATCTCACACATTTTTTGGGCAGAAGCTGTTTCAAAGCAGTCCTGCGTAGACTGAGATGGCAAAGCTGGTTGTCATTTTGGGAAGACTGCCCTCAGGAACTGTTCCATTTGGTTGTGCCATTTCCCTTCCAGTCCTTGATTTAGGCGGCTGCTGCTTGCTAATTTAACCTGACTGTTGTGAATGGTAACAAAGATCCCATGATAATTCTTGGGCTACCTCTGCAGTAATGTTTATTTTACAAATGGATCATTTATTCTACATTTCGTTTTCATATTTTAATTAGGAATATTATTTTTAAACGCGTTCAGGCATCCAGTTGTACCTGCAGGAATAGCCTAACGGACATGTTATGTGAACGCTGCTTATTTGCAAGTACCTTCTCTTCTAGGATCGAGGTGCTAAAGAAACCCTCAGATTTCCTCAAAGCTAATGGTGACCACATTTTCATTAATGCTATTTGCAGACATATATATTACAGACCGGTCAACCGTTGTTCTCACTTGCTCCAATTCTATTACAGATATGAAAAGCCAAGCACTTACCATGGTTCCTGCATGTCCATCGCAAGCCTCTTACGTGAGCTGTCAAACTTTCTGTCCCTTCTGTTCAAAGGTTGATAGGACAGATCAGCGCAACTGTGCTACTCTGGTGGTCAATCACAAAACACACTTGACCAACAGTACACATGGTTCAGCGCACAGTAAATACAACAATGTGGCTCTAGTGAATTGGTGTCCTCAAAGAATCAGTTCTCGTTCTTTTCTTCCTCACGGGGAGCATCTACTCTGGAGACTGTCCTTGTCGGACAGTGGCCTCTGTTCGTAGTTCTCTGCCTAATCCTTTCTGCTTGTTGTCCATTGTCCTTTCCATATGACTGTCTACCTGGCTGAACTGTGGCCTATGAGTGATTGCTGCAAAATGATGCCTGCATGCCAAGAATTGGCTGTTTGCTGGGAGTGACTGCCATAAGTGAGTAAATGCCAAGAATGACTGCTTGCCTTAAGTAGCTGCCTCCTGCAAGTGCATGCGGGGAGTGACTGCATGCTGAAAGTCACAGCATGCTGGAAATGGCTGCATGCTCTAATGTAACCGCATGTTAGCAGTGACTACATGCTTGGAAGTAAAGTTATTGCTGAACTTGCTCCACGGTGGTTGCCCATTGGGTTCTCTAGGTACCTGCTTAGAGGTCTGGAGAACCTTTGAATGAATGTTGACAACCTTCCATCATGCTGTGTCCATTCCACTCTCTCCAAGGCTTAAGAAAATCAAGTCAAGTGACGCCTACAAAGCAGTGTGGGGAAAGAGCCAGGATGGGGTGGTCTCTGCACAGCCATCAAGAGTCGCGGACGAGAGAGAGCAAATGATCATGAGTGGAGGATACATTCGCAGGTAAACGCACGCAATCTAGTGCTCAATCTCTGGCCTACCTCTATCCAGCAAACTAGTATTTTCTGCTGACCTTCTACATGGCAAACACGTGTTTTCTGCATTGCCTGTCCAACGAGCTGATGCTTTTTGCTCATCTTTCTTTTATTCGGCAAGCTTGTGCTTCCTGCTTTAAATTATCTCTTGCAAACTAGCACTTTCTGCCTTCCTTTTTTGTTCAGCAAGCTAGCTCTTTCAGTTTAATTTTTTAGGTGGCAACCTAGTGTACTCTGCCTGACCTTCTTGTGGCTGGGAAGCTTGCACACTCTGCATGACGTTTTACTTAGCAAGCCTTTGCTCTCTGCATGACATTCTATCAAGCAAGCTAATTCTCTTTATATTTGCCAAAAACTAGAGCCTTCTGTCTAGATTTTCATTGGCTGCTATACAAGTAGTATCTGCCACACAATCTTCTATCAAGCAAACTTGTGCTCTATGTGGTATTCTATCCGTCAGCCAAGTGCTCTTTTTCATTTGCAGCTTACATGCTTGTTTTCGGGTTTTTCATACCACGTTTTCTGTAGGTTGGCAAGGCAGCATGCTCTGCCTTTCATTTTAGTTAGATATCTAAAATACTGCTTGGTAAAAATACTGTTCTTTCTACATATACATTTAGTAGTAAATTCCTCTCTGCTGGATGATACACTGGCTCTCTTTACTACTGCAGCAGAAACTAGTAAGAGAGCCATCTTTGCCTGATCCGTCCAGCAAGCTAATGGTCTCAACTTTTGTAGCTATCAAGATAACCTCCTCAACTATGGCATTTTCTTTCTGGCAAGCTTCTACTCTGACATTCTCTCCATCTCTCTCTCCTTCCCACTTGTTGGAAATCTGTGGGCTGGACTAGAGAGCAGGCTTCTCCAATATTTGCTGTCACTTTAAACATTTTGCAAAGGGACAACACCTGAACCTCCCTTCCTTGTGCACTGTTCATGCCCGCTATCCAATGCGTCGCCAGCCACCTCAGCCCACTGACAGGTGAGAAGTCTCATGCATTCAGCCTCAAAAGTCATTAAACCACCTCAACACTTGATGCTCATTCTTCAATGTTGGCTTTTGTGCCTTTCCATAGGAAAGTACTGTTGCATAAATAAGCAGGCTGCTTCATCGGCTACAACTCATGCCTTGTGTAAGCGTTATTCCTAGGAGGCAACTTCTCGTGAGGAAGTTATCTGCAGCCAGTTTGCTTGATCCTTGGTCTCCTTCATGGTGATTCTCATATTCTTAGTTCTTGATATTTCTTTTTCTTAACAACCACCCAAATAGTTCCTCGTTAATCATATGCCATGACCCAACCAGCCTTTGTGTGTACAGAGTGATCCCTTTAACCACATGAGAATTGGTGGGATATATTACAAAACATAATATTTTCTATCGTAATGGATTTTCATTTTATCATATTTTGGCTGCATAGTTTATTATCAGCTTTAGGCGAGGAAATGCAGAAAAGAGTTTTCTGTCTTTGTTTTATTTAATCTTTCTTTTTTTTAACTTTTAAATAGGTTTAGTGAAAAGAAAAACTGAAGGCAGATAGCATCACAGGTCATTATAGTTAAACTGCCGTATGCATTCTAATGAGAGACGTAGTTGCACCTCAACAAGATCATCATAAAGTGCATAATACCAAATACATTTTTATTGAGCTGTCTCAGGCAGATCTGACCCCATTACCTAAATGTCACTGACTCCAATAAGAAAAGAAGGAAGAAAGAAAGTAAGCTACCAGAGTGATTAAAGATTAATAACAAGAAGAACTGGAGTTTTACATCTGACATTCCCAAAATCCCAGAGAAACAACCCCTCAGTTACATGATCAAGAGACAGGAGAATAGCTCGACTTGGCGGGACCCCGGTTACCACCGAGTCCCAACTTCCGCCCAGCCTCATCATAAACAGACTGTCAAGATAGGCTTGTACTGAGTCCACGTGAGTGTACACATATTTCTTCCACCCATGATTAACTGTCATTCTTATTGGGAATCCTGCAGATGCCTTAATGCCCATAGTTGACTAAGCCTGTTTGATTTCCCTCAGAGCCCACTTCTTGACAATTGTATTGTGGTTGAAATCGGCAAAGAACAACAGTTGTTACCTTTCCCATGTCATCACATTTATTTCCACACTGGCCCACAGAGCCCGCCTCCTCCAGTCCGAGTGCTCTAAACAGAGCTGTTCTCCGCATAAAGATAAAATTATATAATGGGAATATGATATGATAGAAGAATCACACATACCCCAGCGCCTATTTCCTTATCTAAAGGCAGTCTTAAATGTTGTGGCTGAAACAAATGATAATAGTAAGACATTTTAAAAACACTCATAAGAGCAGTGATGTTGGAGTTACTGAACTTCTGGAATTCATCCTATATGAGAATAGCTTCTGTGTTTTTTTTATTTCAACAGATTTTTCTCACGGGGGATAGTTTCTGTGTTTTAATGATTTTGAAAGCTTCATAACGTTTGGTGGAAAACTTCACATCTTTGTGAAGGATGCAGAGTTAGTTGCTCTGACAATTGTACTTAGAAAAACAGCTGAAAGTAAACGTGGAGACATACATTCTCTAAATATCTACCATTCTGCAAATAAAACATTCACAAATATATTCTGGCTTAATTTTCCAACATAGGTGGGTCTTGTTAAGAGTGAAAGTTATCGAACTCTGCAATAAGAATTACCTTGCATCTTTTTACATCCATAGATAGTTTTCTTTTAGCGCAGTAACTCTGAATTTGAAAAATGCTTGTTTTTATTTTGAAAGCGTAGACAAGGATGCTCTTAAAATTCCTTTGTGTCTATCAATGACTTAAAAACTGAAGCTCAATCCAACCAAGATAGAATTCCTGTTATTCTTGTCAGGTTCAGCAAACAAGAATCCGTTCACTCTGGCTTAATGCCATGAACCTTGACAGCTTGTAACTCCAACTTTCACTGAATGCCAAGTCACCTGGATTCATCTTGGAGACCAACCTCACCCTCGAAAACCACATCACCAAAAATTCATAAAGGTGGCCTGTTACCAGCTCTGACTTCTAAATTAAAATGTTTTGTTTCCAGAAAGCAATTTCAGAACTGCTGTTCAAGACCTCATACTCTTGCATCTGGATGGTGGTAATGCCCTGCTCCCTGACCTCAAAGATTCCACACAGGCATTCCTTAAACACAGCATACTCCCCCTACACACTGCAACACATCTAATCTTGGTCTCATACAGGACTTGAAGACATATGATCACTGTTATCTTGATGTAACTCTGTTGGCTCCCTTTCCAACCCACACCATCTTCATAATTTACACAGCCATCATGACACACCCCTGCTTATCTGTCCAGCAAGCTCACCATCTCCGGTGATTCTGACACACCCACAGCCAGGACACCATCAGCCAGCCAAACTATGAAGAGTAAAAAAAGAAAGAAAGAAAGCAGAAGGCCTTTACAGTCTATCCACCTAGGATCTGTAATAACATCCCACATCCTCCAGGAATGCCCCAATGCTGCTCCAATTTACTAGAGAGCTGAATACACGTCTTTAAAGAACGCAACTTCACAATGCATTAGGCCACAAACTAGCTACCTCTCCTGTCACTCATTGACTTTATGCTTGCCTTTGACACTGTAGAGCCCTGACTATCATTTGGCTACTTTCGCACTATGCAATACTACATACATAATAACATGCAATATATCATTACTTTTTAGTAACAGTAGCACATAGTCTTATTCTAAGAAATTTTTTATTGATAATCTTTGCCATTGCTTTGATCTTCAGTTTGCTTTACACAGCAGCACTATTTCTTCTTTTTTATAGTAACATCCTCATTTATTTCATATTTTATTTGTACTCTATGAGGGATTCGGGTAGCTGGGTAGTTTTCCATTCTTAAAAGCCTATTTAAACCATGAGGGCGCTGGTAACAATCCTGGACAAGTTCAACAGAAACAGCTGTTTCCCGACCAAAATCTGGTATGCTAATAGAGGGTAGATAGTATATGCACTTTCGATTCCCAGATACAGAGAATGCGATAGGATGCAGGATCCTGATACGGAGAGTGAGAGTGTATGCACAGTATAAGCGCAGATAGAAATCATGTGGACTGTCTAGGTCCAGATAGTAATTCATGTATGTATGGATCGGGGAAGATGTCCATGTCTACAAATATATGCTCAAGGATGTTACGTAGTACTATATGGGTATGGTGTTTACAATGCCCATAGACAAATATTTTTGATCAATCTAGGTACAGAGTCGCAGTTGAATGCACAGTCTAGGGGAGGATATTCGATCTGTAAATGTAGGTAAAGGTCACACAGTAGTACTGGAGTGTGGTGCATGCACAGCCCACACTACAATAAAGACAATGTGAGTGTATTCACATTCCAGGTTCAGACGTACAGTACTGCATGTAGTAGCAGCCCCTGTTTTATTAAAGACGTTTTCTGCATTGCCAAAATGTTTGGAATTGTATATTTTGAGGTGGTTCTCTTTCAAGTGCCCTTCGCTGTAAAGTGATTCTTCTCACATCAGGTTGTACTGAGGCTGTCTCCAAACTGGCACACCCTCAACATGGGCACGGTGAAGTGTGAAGTTTCTGCACCTGGCTATCATGAGCATCTCTGAAGTAGTACTCCGGGACAAACAAAAGAGCAGGCTAGACTTAGTAATTTCTTCACTTTACACAACAAAATGTGCAGTGCCAACCGAAACCTCTACCAAATGGCTGTACTCAGGAAGATCTAAACAGAAGCCTTGTGCTAACAAAGTCTTCAAAGAATTTCTAAAGATGAATCTTCCCGCCCTAATCCTCCTGACTTAAGTGTCTGGAACTGCACCCTCCGTCCACAAGAATGCAGGCAATACATCTCCACTGTCTATGGAAACTGTCCTCATCATCCATCTTGTGCCATGCCAAATCAGGGGCACCTAACTTGATCCCACTGGCTTCAGCACTAGTCTACATACACACGCGCACAGAGTGCCACTACAACGCATGTGCTACACACATACTACACATGCACTCTGTAATCACACAGGATTTCAGTGCAAGGTTTTGGGTTTTCTTTTCAAGTAACAGCAGAACTTTACACGAGATGGGCCAGTAGTCTACACCCTCACTGACAGATAAAAAAAGATGTAGTCAACCATATGAGATCATAGAAAACAACATGCTGCCACCACCGCCTTATTTACTAAACCTAATAGAAGGACTGTAGTACTCTGCCCACTCTGAGGATACACTTGGTTTGGCCTCCAGGGTCTGAAGACAGGACCTGTGGATACCAGATACATGCATCTGGGCTCTCAAGGCAGGGTTTCTTGCCTGTATACTATGAAGGGGACATTCATGTGACAACAAATCAGTCCTAGAGGCCGACAGACTACTACTACTTACGTCTAGTGCCTAACTATTACACATGCAAATAATGTTTGCTTTCTACAGTTTTACATCCTCCGATTGCATGCTATCCCAAAATCCTCCTCCCCGTTATATTATGAAACCCTGCATGAAAATCGAACCATGATTGAAAACTTTCAATTGTTCCCTCTGCTTTCTTTCCTTTGAATAATCCGCTGTTTTCGTCATCCTCTAAATGCCTCCTATCTCTGAGTATACACAACTCCCAGTAGCATGCCTGTCTGTTAATCTCCTTTATTTCATTTCTGTTAGTTGCCTACTCTTCAATTCATAGAACACAACGTTTCTGTCTTTGAAACCATATCCCTGCAACCTAACAATATCTAATCTCCCCCATAGCCTATATATTCATCCCACTAACTATTTGAAAGAACTCACACAGTCCTTACTAATGATCCCACCTAACTGCTATTAATCTAATCAGCCACAAAGAAACTTGAGCAAATGCATGGCATGGTTTTCTTGGGAATGCAAGACTAATCCCAATAACTAACAAAAATCACCTGATTATCCCTCTATCTGACCTTGGGTTTTGGGGTTGCGTGCCACTTGCCTTAAAAAGCTTCAATGCCTTGTCAAAGCTAGTAAGCACTGTAGAAATCCAAATACAATATAATATAATAAAAGCTTGGTTGGCTGATGGTAAATGGTTCAGTTTGCGAAGGGTAAAAAGAGGGTATTTCGGAAACTGTGCTAGCTAAAAAAACTTCACAGTGCCCTAAAAGAAGTAGAGGGAAATGGTTGGTGATGCAGTTATGGGTGTGGCTGGTGCACAAGTAGGGAGCAAACCTGCTTGGGTATTTACAAAACCGCTAAAGTGACAGCATTTTTTTAGCAATGTGTTTTTATGGTCTTGATTGCCTGTGTATGCATTTATAATCAGTACTGAAGGAGGAAGAGCAAGAACTATGAGTTCTTTTCTATCCTTTCTAATTTCTAGCAGTTACGCATTTTCTTTTTAGATCGAGCCTGGGCAGCACATGCGCTGCTCGGCGAGGCATGCTGTATGCAGGTAGGAACTTGAAGCTCTACCCACTCTCCGCCTATATTTTTAATTGGCTTGTGTCATTGTCCACGGTAAACTGTGGCTGTTCATTGGTCGGTAGACTTAGTAGTCCCTCCTTAGCACAGGCTTGTCTCATTTTGTAACCTCTCATGCCGACACCCCCTATAAACATGTGTTGTTACTCTGTAGGCTTTAATTACAGCCTCCGAGCACTATTTCCTTTAATAGCTTAGTCCTGCCTGCTGTTGCAGGCAGGACATACTCCTAATGTTTTTTAAAAAAAGTTATAAGCACGGGCGCGGAACACTTCTGATAGATACATCTGCCGTGTGGATTCCTCACCTTGTGAATATCCCCTTGCGTCAGCAACATTCGGAAATTCTTTTCGTAGCCTCGCGCCGACGTGGAATTGGACGTCATAGAGACACGACATCGCTCGCGACTCCGCTGACGTCACCAACGCCTATAATAGGCCCACGCCGGCGTGATGACATCAGTTCCCTTTTTTCCGCGTCGTCGACGCTAACGGTTATCGGGAATCTCTGTAGCCAACTGGTACTTTGTTGCCTTTTTTGTTTCTATTTTCTGCTTCTTTGTATCCTGTCTCTTCGAAAATGTCAACAAAGAAGACCGGCTTCAAGCCCTGCAGAGAATGCGGCAAAATTATGTCGATTACCGACCAGCACGATGACTGCATCTGGTGCTTGAGCTCCGACCACGACATCGATAGTTGTTCCTCTTGTCGAAAGATGAACCCGAAAGCTCTGAGGGAAAGAGAGGCCAAACTCCTGGTGGCAAAATTAAAAGCTGGTAAAGGAAGAACATCGAGGTCTCGTTCTCGGAGAGAAAGATCGAGGTCGAAGTCGAGGTCTAGATCTCGAGAGGAGTCGTCTTCGAGGTCGGCTTCGGATCACACTTCGAAGTCGAAGAAGAAACATAAGAAGAGGAGACATGAATCCTGACGTCGTTCTGGTAAGGAGTCGGATTCGAGATCGAAGTCACCGAAGAAGGTACGTTCTAAGGTGGTTACTCTGGATGTCTCTGAACCAGAAGGTGAGGCCTCACCTTCGGAGTCGCGTGTTCAGTCACCGACTCCGGCTCCGTCTCCGGCGCCGTCTTCGGCCCGTGACGAAGAAGAGGTTCAAGTGGATGTGGATTCCGCGCCTACCAAAGAGCCGAATCCGATTCCTCCACAAGACCAGCCTGAGGGTTTCCAACCTCCATTTCCAACCCCAGGACAAGATCCATCTGCATTTCCTAATGCTATGTATGGTGTCTTTTCAAGGGCATGGTACCCCTCTGGTGCACCTTCTGGTCCCATGGGTCCGCTGGCTTTGAATCTAGGAGTCCCTCACTCCTATCCTCCTGCACCTTTTATGCCTTATATGCCAGCCCCGACGCCGCCTTGGCAATTTCCGGCTCCACCGAGACCGTCGACGCCGATTCCGACGTCACCCGCTCCAAAGCGACCTCGAGAACATCCGACTAAACCTTCGGATTCGATACCGACGTCGATCCCGACTCCGTCGGAGCCGTTGGTGGATCCGGCTGCAAGACGTGTGAAGGAGAGGTTCAGAAGGGAAGCACAACGCCTTTTGGAGGAAAGAAGATATATAGAATCTCATCCTGATTTAGAAGAAGGTGAATGGGATGAAGATAGTTTTGATGAGCTAGCTGATGCTAGTAGTCTTGATTTCTCCCCAGAGTGGGAATTACCTTCAAGCTCTGATGCACCTTCTAAGGATGTCCAACCTTACCATATGGTTATGAGGAAGGCGGCAGATCTTCTTAAATTAACTTTACCTACAGTGGAGTTTAAGTCCAATCTTCTGACTGAGGTTTTACATTCTCCTAGTTCTGTAATATAACCGTTACTTCCATTTAATGACGCCTTGACAGAGCCCATTTTGGAAGTGTGGAAGAAGCCACTGTCCAATCCTGCGGTTTCCAAGAGTGTGGCAAGGAGATACAGGGTTGCACCTGAGGACCCTGCTTTATTTGACTTCTCATCCGTCACCAGAGAGTTTAGTCATTCAAGCTGCTTGCTCTAAAAAGAATGTAAGTGCCTTTCCCCAGGTTCCTTATGAAAAGGAGGCAAAGAAACAAGATCAGGTGGCTAAAAAGACCTTCTCCTCTGCAAGCATGGCTTTGAAGTCAACTAATGCCACTTGTCTGATGGGGAGATATGTACATGCCCTTATGGATTCTTTGCGTGTTCTAACTCCTAAAGTTCCTGATGCCAGCAGAAAAGAATTTGAGGAGGTGATCTCATATGCGCAAGCAGCAGCTCGCCAAGTTATACAAAGTGGTCTGGACACTGCAGACTCTGTGGCACGTATCATGTGTACTGCTGTCGCCACTAGAAGAGCTGCTTGGTTGAAATCCTCAGACTTTTCAGTGGATGTTCAGGCGACCTTATTGGATCTTCCTTTTGATGGGTCTGGCCTCTTTGGGAAGAAGGCTGATACAGCTCTTTAGAGATTTAAAGATAGTAGAGCAACTGCTAAATCTTTGGGTCTTCAAATAAGGAGCTCTTCAACCAACAAGAGGTTCAGGGGTTTTGGTCGCTCTTCCTTTCGGAATTACCGACAAGGTCAACAGCAACAACAACAACAGCAGCAGCAGCAAAATTCCATGTACAGGTCGTACAGAGGAAAGCAAAGATCGCGTCCTCGTGGACGTCAGGCCTCTTCCTCTTCCACTTCCTCTAATCCCCCTGCCTCAGAAAAGCAGTCCTAGATCCGCCATTCAGGATCATGTGGGTCCGGTGGGGGGTCGGCTTACCCATTTTCTACAAGATTGGGAATCAGTTACATCAGATCTTTGGGTTCTCAATCTTGTAGAGAATGGGTATGCCCTTCCCTTTCGGGAATTCCCTCCCAATTACCCGCCTTGCCAAGGTTTTTGCACCGAGGAACATCTGTTACTTCTGCAGGAGGAAGTGCAGACTCTTTTAAGAAAGGGTGCGATAGAGGTGGTTCCAGAGCAGGAAAGGGGTCAGGGATGCTACTCCCGGTATTTCCTGATACCCAAGAAGGATGGCAGACTTCATCCAATCCTGGATCTCAGGATCTTGAATCTCTGTCTGAAGCAGGAGAAATTTAAGATGCTCACCCTTGCTCAGGTTCTTCAAGCGCTGCTAGAAGAAGACTGGATGGTGTCACTCGACTTGCAGGATGCGTACTTTCACATCCCAATCCTGAAGTCGCACAGGAGGTATCTCCGTTTTACGGTGGGATCGCAGCACTATCAGTTTGCGGTCCTTCCGTTTGGACTTACTACTGCGCCTCGAGTCTTCACCAAGGTGATGGCAGTGGTGGCGGCACATCTCAGAAGGTCAGGGATTTCTGTATTCCCTTATTTGGACGACTGGCTGATCAAGGCAGAGTCGTAGGGGTAGTGCTCCGCCATCTGCAAGAGACAACCCAGTTGTTGTACAGGTTGGGTTTTTCGATAAATGTGCCCAAATCTCACCTGGTGCCCTCCCAGCGCAACCTGTTCATAGGTGCTGTACTGGACACAACTGTATGTCGTGCATTCCCTCCTCCTCAAAGGATTCGCGACATACAGGAAATGATTCCTTTATTTTACAATGGAGCGGTCGTTCCAGTCCTGAAGGTCCTTCGCCTGCTCAGTCTGATGGCTTCATGCATTCTGTTGGTCAACCATGCACGCTGGCACATGAGGGCGCTCCAGTGGTGCCTCCGCAGGCAGTGGTATCAGCACAACGGAGATCTCAGGGAATCAGTGAGGATCTCCAGAGAAGCTGCGGCGGATCTGTCTTGGTGGAGCGTGGAAGGCAACCTGTCTCAGGGGAAGCCTTTTCAGTTGCCTCCTCCGGTGGCCACAGTGATAACGGATGCATCCACTCTAGGGTGGGGTGCTCATTTGGGTTATCTGGAGATCAAGGGTCTTTGGTCTTCAGAGGAAAGGTTGATTCATATCAACCTTCTAGAATTGCGGGCGATACGTTTGGCGCTCAAGGCCTTCCTCCCTTCCCTTCGCGGTCATTCAGTCCAGGTCCTGGCGGACAACACGACCGCGATGTGGTACATCAACAAACAGTGAGGAGTGGGGTCGCAGTGTCTCTGCAGAGAGGCTCTGCGTCTCTGGTCCTGGGTTCAGGGCCATCAGATTTGTCTGATGGCAAATCATCTGGCCGGAGTTCTGAACGTTCGTGCAGACAGTCTCAGTCGGCAGTTCTCTGCCTACCACGAGTGGAGGCTTCACCCGGAGGTGGTTCACGACATCTTTCAGATGTGGGGGACTCCTCGGGTGGACCTGTTCGCCACTCGCGAGAATGCTCACTGCCTCTCTTTCTGCAGTCTCCAGTATCCGATGCAAGGAGCCTTGGGGGACGCGTTTCAGTTGAGTTGGGGAAATCAACTCCTTTACGTGTTTCCTCCCATACCTTTGATTCCTCGGGTTCTGAGGAAGATTCGCCAAGACCGGGCCCAAGTCATATTGGTCGCCCCGGACTGGCCAAGAAGGGTGTGGTATACAGATCTTCTCCACCTCTCCTCTCACCCGCCGCTCCGTCTCCCTCTCAGGGCAGACCTCCTCTCTCAGATGGAGGAGCAGGTTCTACACCCCACCTCCAGACATTACACCTTCATGCCTGGAGATTGAACGGGGCAACCTGAATTCCTTTTCCCTCCCGCCTGACGTTGTGGATGTCATCTTGTCAGCAGGCGTGACTCCACCAAGTCCATCTATTCTTATAGATGATCAAAATTTGTCACGTGGTGTGGGGATAAATCTATTGACCCTTTGAGAGCCCATTTGTCTGAAGTTCTCCAGTTTACCCTCTCTCTGGCGCAGCAAGGACTTGCTGTTGCCACAGTTAAGGGCTATCTTTCAGCGCTGTCGGCATTTCTCTGCTTGCCTGATCAGCCATCTCTTTTTAAGTCTCCTGTAGTTTTAAGGTTTTTGAAGGGCCTCACATATAAGTTCCCTCCTACTCCTTTTATTGTGCCTCAGTGGGACTTAAATCTTGCCTTGACTTTTTTGATGGGTGCTCCTTTTGAGCCTCTTCACAAATGTCCTTTGAGGCTTTTGACTCTTAAGACAGTCTTCCTCGTTGCAATAACCTCGGCAAGGAGGGTAAGTGAGCTTCAAGCTCTTAGTTCCAAGCCCCCTTTCTTGACCATTCATGCTGATCGAATGTTTCTTAGGACCAGGGCTGCTTTTCTTCCAAAGGTGGTTACTCCTTTCCACCTTGGTCAATCCATTACCCTCCCTACCTTTTATCCTCCCCCACACCCTTCTAAGGATGAGTAGAGGTTGCACCGTCTGGACCCCAAAAGGGCGGTGTCCTTTTACTTGGACAGATCTAAAGACTTTCGTTTGGATGACCAGCTCTTCATTGGGTTTGCTGGCTGCAAGAAAGGAAGAGCGGTCCATAAAAGAACCTTGTCAAGATGGATCGTCCTTTGTATAAAGATCTGCTACTCTTTGGCCGGTAAGAAACCACCAGAGGGTATAAGGGCTCATTCTACAAGGGCTAAGTCGTCAACCTCTGCATTGGCTAGAGGTGTTCCTGTAGAGGATATTTGTAGAGCGGCAACTTGGTCTTCCCTCCACACTTTCGCGAAGCATTACTGCTTGGATTCCGAGGTGAGGAGGGACGGTCATTTTGCACGCTCTGTCCTCCAGGATTTCCTGGTTTAGAAGAGTGGACACCCTCCTCCGGGAGTGGGGACTGCTGTGGGACTCTATTCACAAGGTGAGGAATCCACACGGCAGATGTATCTATCAGAAGAACAAGTTACTTACCTTCGGTAACGCTTTTTCTGGTAGATACAATATCTGCCTGTGGATTCCTCACTGACCCACCCGCCTCTCCGTTGTCCACTCTTCTATGCCAGAGTTTATGTAATGTGTTTATTTTATTGTCAAGGAGTTGTTTATTTCAAATGTTTTATTGCATTTGCTTCACACTGTGTGTGTTACCTTGATATTTGTACTGCGTATACTGTGTATATGTCTACTGTCATTGGTCCGTCCGTGTGCCTCGAAGGCACGGAAAAAAGGGCGGAACTGATGTCATCACGCCGGCGTGGGCCTATTATAGGCGTCGGTGACGTCAGCGGAGTCGCGAGCGATGTCGTGTCTCTATGACGTCCAATTCCACGTCGGCGCGAGGCTACGAAAAGAATTTCCGAATGTTGCTGACGCAAGGGGATATTCACAAGGTGAGGAATCCACAGGCAGATATTGTATCTACCAGAAAAAGCGTTACCGAAGGTAAGTAACTTGTTCATTTGCAATGCAATATGTCTCGCATTTGCAAGAGTTCAAGCTATTGGCATTGTAAATGACGATGCCTTTTAGGTATCTGTTTTAAAAACAACACATAAATAATAAAAAAGCATTTTCATTTACAATGCCAATAGCTCAAACTCTTATAAATGCGAGACCTATTGCTTTACAAATGCTTGTTTTTATTTCTTAACGTTTCTAAAATGTTCTCTTATCTCAATATCATGTGTTTTTATTGGATTCAAATGTCTGCATCTACTGCCACCTGGTGGCGTGACACGGAACAGGCAATATATATTTTCAAATGGGTTGAGGATGGATTTAAAAGCCTTTGAGGTGTGCAGCACATTATTCGATTTTCGCCGTGATCACCATTTTCCTTGCCTTTATGGTCCTTGAATAAGTCCGCGTTCTATATTTACGTTGACATTTTTTGCAAAGCAGTATTTTGCATCCCTGCACGTTGGTGATCTTGCGGATTCTAGGAAAGCATTGCACGTTTGCCATCGGACTATGAATTGTGGACGTTCTTCTTGTAGGCCAAAGACCACCACCATTTCAGAGCGAACTGCCAAAGATGAGGAGCCTGAATGAGGGACCCCCTGGACACCTTAAATTCAGCAGAAGAGACGACGCTAGAATGCTTCATTATATCTCTTCTCATGATTGTCCTCATCTTCTGAGGTTGAGCTTCTCAGCATTTGTGTTCCCAGTTGAAAAAAAAGCGCAGGCCTAGTCCGTGATGAATGTACACCTCAACCTTTGACGTTGATGCTACAGTAACCAGTTTTGATCATAGCCATTTCTTTGGGACCCAGCAAATTGGCATTATCCATCCACGTTTGAAAATTCTGACATAGGTGTTTAACCAGTGGCCATCAGGAAGCAGGACATTGAACTATCACTTGATAACAAGGCATAGTGACAGTCATTCGGTGTTTAAACCTGTTTCGTAGTCCGTCAACACTTAGTGTATTCGCTGACTTCCAAGGTGAGGGCAATTTGTGCTTGTAGGAAAGTGTTGGGATTCTAGTTGGTGTGTTCGTTTAAGAAAATCGAGGGAGATCTGACTGTATTAGTCTTTTGCTGTGAGTGCTAATTTCTGTAATGCCTCGTTCACATGTGATCTGTTTAAATGGCGTGTGTGCTACATTTTTCTTAGTGTAGAAGATGCTACTGATGGCCTCCCAGTTACATTCTATGGCACTTGATTTAGCACTGAAGATGGGAGAATTGTTAATGATTGGGCCTCAAAAAAGCACAATGATAAAGTGCAAAGCCATGCAGAATAACAGCTCTGCTCTGACCTCAACAACACCTGTATAAAAGTAGGAAAATAAGCTTTAAGCGCTAACAAAACTTTTTTGGCAGCTAAGGGGTCAGTCTCGAATTTCTTTGTGAGTTTGGCCTAAAAAGGCCTAATCTAAAAACTAATTTAGTCTCTTTAAAACTTAATTGTATTAAATATGGAATGTTGCTTTCTGAGACCATTTTAAATCGCTTGATCTATTCATAACATAAGGAAGTCTTCTGCCCCAGTATAAAAAACATGTTTGTGAGTTCTTTTTTACAGTTGAGTTGTGACGTTTGTAGTCCTCTGTAATAAAAAATTACATAACTGCTCAGCTGTTATAACTTATTGCAGTTGAGTTATGATATCATATTGGCTGCTGCCGCAGCCAGCAGCAGAGGTAAAAGCAGGTAACAGAACATCAATGCAACTGCAGGGGGGAAAACGAAAGTGAGAACTGGCTTTCTCTTCCTGTGATCTATTTTTCTAAATTGTAGAGCGATCAGCAGAACGGAGTCAAGTCAGACAATCTTTTTTCAGTTTGTGAAAAAAATGCAAGTATTCATAGCATAAACATTAGATTGCAATGCATCAGAACAGTTGGATTATTACAACAGGTAAATAAGATATAATATGTCCTCCGCAGCAAATGGCTTACATTTAATCAACAGCCAGGTGTCCCACTGCAACAGTTTAAACCATAAAGTGACTGTAGCAATTAAAAGATGATCCTTGAATCCGGTTGATAGAAATAGATCTGATTTATTGAAGATTAGTTGATAATACAGAAATATGTAGGTTCAATAGTAATCCAATTAAAAACCCCACCAGGAGCAAATGGCTTCTGCTCAGCCTCAGATGTAACTGACTCTCAATCCAAGCATACACAATCAGAACCCTATGTGACATCATAGATGCATGCTGAGCAAGATATAACAAACACTAAAGTAGGACAGAGAAAGAGGAAAAGCAGGATGTAACAGTGACTTGTGCATACATGGACAGAGGCAAATAGAACATCTCAACAACTCCTCAATAAATAGAACACCATTAAAACATCACTTCCCTACCATGTTCCTGAGTCTTGCTGCAGCAGAGAGAAACTTATGAACCATTGTGCAAATGTATTCGGTTTGTAGCAGCTGTAAATAGAGTAGAGCTGGTCTGCACCTTCTAATATTCAAATACCTAAGTCATGGAATTAAAAATACCTAAGAACACTGCTGTCGAACAAGGGCTGACCAATGTAGATATTACACAGTTTTTAGAATATTTACAGGACTCCTTGAAAGTCATGATGGATACTAAGTTGGGCCCAATAATCCAACGTTTGACCTTGATTGAAAACAGTATCTCTGAACTCAATAGTAGTCTATTGTCAAGGGGTGTAGCAACTAACCCATTGTTGGCTCCTTTAACTTCGGACTGTTCAAACCTAGGAGACCTACATATGAACACTAGGGAACACCTACCTCCCCCTTGAAGGTCATCGAGTGGCAATGTACATTTACGCCCGGTTTCGCCCCCATCTATACTCCATACTGCACCAGAACCAGGCACAATTTCTGACTCAAAGGAAAATTTGGCCGCATGGGGCCAACTTACTCAGGAGACCATCGCACATGGAGAGCAACATCTGGGAGGAGGGACGGGCCCTTTGGAAAACTCTATGTATAACCTGCCTGACATTCATCTACCACCAGAATCAGCTCCGTATGTCGTGGTATTGGGGAATGTGCCAATTCTCCCTCAGCGCACAAAGGAGGACTATACCCAATTGAAGAACAAGGTATTACACTGGTTATCCTGGCACTAGGAATAAGGGCAGAGAAAAACATTATCATGGTGCGAAGGGTCAACTGAGTTGGCAGTTCTCGTAAGCCATTCGACGGTGACAGCGTTATTATCAATTTTAACCAACCTCACATTGCAGAAAGGATTCTGTTTTCTACTGTTAATAATGCCTCTTCTGGCCCTAAGTCGTCAATATCTTCAGTGGCCCAAACAACAGTCACATGTCACTATATCAATCATCAAGGAATTCGATTTCAAACTGGGCACCAGATATAAACCACTGGAACAGGTCTGGACATGCCTGGCGGGAGCTGCCCCCTCCTCCTACTCTAGAGCTAACAAATCATTTTGCACCTCTGATCACTCTGGATGCTTGCGATTGACTTAGTGAGCTTGATTCATCGAACCGAGTGACACCACCTAATTCTCAGGAAATTCCACGAGTAAGTACCAGGACGGCAGGTGTTAGTAATAGAAACTTTATATCCTGGAATATTGCAGGACTTACTAATACGTTTTCTGACCCTTTGTGGATTATGTACATAAAACAATTTAGTGTGATGTGCTTGCAGGAAACGTGGCTAACTGGAAGCAGTCTACCAATGGAGAGTTATAAGTCGTTTTCAGTTCTGGCTATCTCTTCTCATGTAGGAAGACTAAGAGGCAGCCTTGTAATTTATATCTCCGTGGCAGTCGAATGTAGATTGATGGTCCTGCCTACAGAGAGCCCGTGTATACAGTCCCTTGTATTTTGCAGGGGGTCCCATAAGTTGGGCCTCATACATTTTTATAATTCAACATTCTAGATCAAAGATGTATGTAACATAACATTATTAGGCTCCTTTGTAAGGCAGCACCTTAATACCACTTTCCGAGATTTTGTGATTACTGGGGATTTTATTATTCACACCTGTGGCGACCCCAGGGTATCCAGTGTGGCTGATTTGGGTTGCCCACGTGTGCAGGGAATTCACTTTGATCTCTCCCCACAAGGTTAGACATTGAATGGCCTCCTCCATGAATTTAACTTATTGTCCCTCGTGTGTTTATCTGACCCGTGTAGCAAGGATGTTGTTCCATCTTTAAAAGGTAGAGGTGAGGGATCATTTATAGATTTTATTTTGGTATCTTTACCCCTACTTGATTTATGTTCAGGATTTGCTATACAAGCAAGTGTCCATAGTGACCTTAACCCCCTATGCGTTTGTTTTCAAGGGCCCTTAATGCTGCATAGAGGGGGGGGGCTGGTCAGTTTGGGGAGGTGAGATCAACAGACGATGGGAGGTGGTTAAAATGGTCCCAGATATCCCCAGATGCATTCTATGAGTACATGTCGGCTTTGTGCACCAATGAGTTAGGTAGGTGCTGTTCAGGTAACATAAGTGACTTCTTAAGCACCCCGTCCAGGCGATCTGTTACTCAGTCCCCTAGATGGTATGACTCCTTCTGTTCCCAGGCGGCTAGGAAGTTGTAGGAAGCACTAATCAAGAGCCCTAAGGGCCCTATTTTGGTGAGATCCCGTTGTAGAGAGTATAAACTGGAACTGGCAAGAAGGAAATCCGCTATAAAGGAAGAATCATGGAGGGACCTAATCGATGCGAGCACGCTGAGGGACTGTTCCAGATTCTGGAACATAATCCTCAACCCCCTTTTAAACCCTGAGGAAGAGAGAGCGGTAGGTGCCCATATAACAGAGGAGTGGGTTCGCCAATATGAAGCTATGTTTGAGTGCCCCCCGAGTTAACCTTTTCTTTACCAAGGGCGGTTGCTGCATCTGATCTGATCTTTAGTTGCTCTGAGGTTAAGGAAGGTATTATTGGATTGACCAGTAACAAAGCCCCGGGACCTGATGGCATCCCAGCCAACCTTTTCAAACCAAACCCACCTCTTTGAACGTCGGTCCTTGCCGCAGTTTTGAATGCAGCGGCAAATTCCCGCTGTCCTGAGTCTTGGGAAATCTCAACTATAGTGCCAGTTTTCAAAAAAAGGCAACTGTGACAACACTCACTGTTATAGACCAATTTCCTTGCTGGACTCAGTGGTCAAGGTTGTGGTTCATGTGCTCTTGGACAGGTTGACAACTTGGACAGAGGAACACGCTATTCTATCAGATATTCATCATGGGTTCCGCCCTGGAAGTTCAACTATGGCCCAGTGTCTTAACCTGTCCATGTTCCTGAACAAAAACACAATTGCTCGCCCCGGTATGATCTATTTAGCATTCATGGATTTGTCTTCCGCGTTTGATCGCGTGAACAGATGCAAACTTTGGCAGTCCATGTTTGCTATTGGGGCAGATGATAACATTGTCTTTTTCTTAGAAAATCTCCACCAAGTAACCAGGGAGCAGGTTAGATTTTCACAGGACCTAAGAGCCTCCCGCACTGTGGCCATTAAGCGAGGTGTACGATAGGGCTGTATTTTGTCCCAATTTTTGTTTAATTTATATATCAACCACCTAGACAACGTATTACAAGCCACAAGGGTTGATTTTCCACAGGTAGGCCGTAATGGTCTGCCGGTTTTACTATATGCGGTTACGCGCTTCTGACATCTAGGACCGCTAGGGGGCTACAAACCCTGCTTGACTCCTTTTCTGCTTTCATGAGGGATCGGGATCTATCTATAAACAATTCGAAATCCTTTGTGATGAAGATGGGCCTTCGTACAAAAACGACTTTCCAGTTTAGGGTAGGTACTGCAAAGGTTCCCAGTACTGAGGTTTTCTCATACCTGGAAGTCACCTTGGATGAACATCAGAACTGGGGCCCACTTAAACAGAGGAAGAGGGGAGACTTAGTGCAGGTAAATATGGCCATTTTTAATTTTGCTACTAAATTGGGCAAAAGACCTATAGCGGCACTTTTAAAGATATACCAGGCCAAGTGTGTTGCGAAATATGGGAGCATGCAGCTATGGGAGATTTGCAAGTGCCGAGAACATGTTCCTGAAGCGTTTATTGGGTGTGCCAATCGGAACCTCGAACATGGTTGTGAACAAAGAACTAGGGGTCCCATATTTCATTAAATAAACCTGCAGCAAACTGTTTTTCCACCAAACCACATATTGTCCGATTTATTTATTTCCTTGTATGCTAAGTAGCCATTTACCATTGTGTGCTGGGGAGGGTTGCCAATATTGGCACTAAGGAATTCTGTCTTTAATCAGCTTTTAGAAAAGGCAGTGATGTCCCATGTGCCAAAGAAACATTCAGGCCTCCCTAACAAAGAAAATTGTTCTTTGGCCGAGAGCACATTCATGAAGCGTTTATTGGGTGTGCCAATCGGAACCTCGAACATGGTTGTGCACGAAGAACTGGGGGTCCTATATTTGAGCGACACCTTGGCTCTCTGTCCAGCCATTGTATTCTGTGAGCATGGTCAAGCCGTAAACAGTCAGTGATAACCTTCTGATTTAAAAAAAAAAGTGTCTTGTTTGGACCAGATAGAGTACCACAACAACATTGGAGCTAATTTAATACGATCCTCCTACTATGGTTATCCCAACTCCATGTGTCGCAGAAAAGTGGGCATGCTATTGGGGACAGACAAAGGTCTTCTCAAGAACACATTCTCACTGACCTGTAAGCACAACCTATTGCAATAACCCCAAACACTAGCACCATACGTCATAACAGAACAACAGCAAGCTTTATAAATGTTGACCATAACATCCAAGGGTTTGGAACCCAGCTTCCCAGCAAACCTAAAAAGTGCCTCTGTAGTTTGTTCATACTGGGATTTCCTAACCTTCATTAAATGCATTGAGGTACCTTTGCAATCAAAGGGTACCCTCAAATATGCGAAGGTTGAAACACTGAGAACTTTATCACCATTGATAAAACGAGGTCTCAGGTTGGAGGAAGTGGTGTGTGACTTGGCTATATTCGTCATGAGTCCCAGATCACTCATTAAACAGACTAATGTATGCAACAGCTTCTGCAGGCCAACACCTGTTCTTAATATTAGAACACAATCATCTGTGCATAGCAATGCAGGGTGTTTCCTGGGACAAACCCTAAGTGTGTCTACCTCCCTGAGAGTTAAAAAGGTATCAAGATCATTGATATATAGACAGAAAAGAAGAGGGGCCAGCACACACACCTTTGTCTCATGCCACGCTTCATTTTAATCGGGGTGGTGTATTCACCGTTAGCCCAATACCTTATGCACTCAGTCACATCTTGGTGCATCTGAGCTAAAAAAAAGTCACCAATGGGGTCTCCACCCCAATTTCCAACATTTACTCCCAACTCTTCCCTTATTCACCTAATCAAACGCTGAGGTAAGATCCATGAATGTTAAGTACAGACAACCCTTCTCCGCCTGCGTATATTTAGTAAGGATTAAGTGCCGTTCCAAACTTTGATCAACTGTTCCAAGACCCTTCCCAGACCCATACTGATTGATGGAAAAGTTGCCCTTCTCTGCCACCCATGCCTTGAACTGATCTGATAAAATCCTACCCAATACTGTGGCTGTTGAATCAATTAGTGAGATGGGCTGATAACATCGAGGGTCGGTTCTGCCACTCTTCTTATAGATAGGGCAGATGATGACATTTGACCTTGACTTAGGCGAGCCACAGTGACAGCACTCCTTAACCCTTTCACAATCAATAAAAAGATAGATTGGTAACCTGTAAGGGTCTGTGGGCTTATTCTTTGCACTACTTTCTTTCGCAGATCTAACCTCCCTAAAGTAACGGTTGCCAAATCCGAATAATTTCCTAAGGGGTCGATCACTACAATGTCAGAATGTTTATCTGATTAATTACTAAACATCATTAGTCATACATCCTGGAAAAAGTGTTCAGCCCATGTATGTGACGAGATGATTGCATCAAGGATGGTGTTGTATGTATCTCCAAAGAAAGGGGCTATTACTTTTTTCCAAAAAAGACAAGAATCGTTCCTTAAGTTAACCTCACATACTTGTTCCCAGGCTTCATACCTTATCGCTTCCTTTCTGTTTGAGATGGCCTGCTTATAATTCTGTATACATAATTTCACCACATCTCCCTCCCTAGGAACCCCCCTTAAGGGCATAAATAAGATTTTTATGTGCCTGCAAGCATGCTCCGTCAAACCAATTCTGGGGCCTAGACTCCCTACGTATCTTTACAGATATTAGAAGCTCAGTTATGGTATTACAAATTCCAGTAAATGATCTCAACATTCCTGAGGGATCCAGCTGGATATCCAGACACAACGCTATCTGCTCCCCGTTTCTGACTACAAGTCCAGCTAACATATACCCGGAGTCCACCGTTGCGCATTTACAGAGCATACCTTGTTTCAATTGTCTTCTATTGGTAAAATGGAAGGTATAACCTGTTGCTGCCAGTTACCCAGAGCAAGGAAGAGAGCCAAGGGGGTCTTGATCACTCTGGCAGTTCCGTAAGATCGCAAAGTGAAAGACCTTGTGTCTTTATTTCTGAGAGGGCAATAAAATCAATCAGACTGCCTGGACCGTTACCAGTAAAGACAATATGTTTATTGACTGGGGCAGTTTAACGCAAGAAGAAGGGAGTACTTGCTCATGATTTTATTAAGGACATCACCCCACAGATTCTGCTCAAAATGGGAGTAATCCTCAGTACCACGTCCCAATACACCACAAACAGAGCTTTCAGGAATTGGACAGACCACACCATCAAAATCACCCCCTCCTCCACCCAAATACTATAAAATCCCTATTCAGCTCATTCAATACCTTGCTAAGGGTCTGGTCAATGGAAGATACTATGTCTGTATTGCAAGAGTTAAAATTATTATGATAAAAATTAACAATATTAAGCATTTCCCTAGTCTAATGCAGCAGCAGACAAATGATTTGAAAATTTGGTGAATCAAGATAAGTTTTAAAAATCTTTCTGTCTTATACGGTAGAGACCAACGTTAACAGCCCACATGTGGGGTCCCAATTTTAATTAAGTGGCTGGTGTAAAAAAAAACAAGATCTCTTGTAGACACACAATTTGAAAATTCCCAATCAAATCATTCCTATCAACATTATTCACCTTATTCAAAAGGCCTGCCACATTCCAAAACAACCCTTCAAACTTCTGCTTAGGAGTCTGTGGAATAACATTTGAAACCATCCAAGTTTGTGTTGCCAAGTTTGTGGCAATAGTAATATTTGTATCAGTAGTGCTCACCTCCTCAACCTTGAGGGAGAGCTAGATCTTGAGGCCCGGAAGCTAAAGGGGCAGGTGTCTTTCCAGCATAAGCCCACATGCTCTTGGGACCCGAATCCGGACAACCCTTTCCAGGGGATATCTACCCACCAAGATCATGCTTGAGATCCTGGCTCAGGGATTGACTCATCTTCGGAGCTATGCCCAACAACAGCATCGAACCCATAAGTCAATGTACCTGCTCGAGGGGTGTGAAACAGTCGTATGTCTGAAAAACAAATACCATGCACATGGAAGCTAAATGGGTGGTAGGTCTAGGAGGCACTATGTTAGTTGGCCAATAAAAGTATCCCAGAGGCACCACATTGATACAACTGTAAGATGATCGAACATAGGATAACCTGTTCAATAAAGAACCTACCATCTGTGCATCCCTAAACTTAATTACCACACAGTCCCCAGTTTTTTTTTTTTAGGGCTGTTCCCTACCCAGCGTACGCTATGCACATTGATGGTTATTATATAGAGTTTCACAGCTGTAGAGTTCCAGTGATTTAGCCAGCCAGTGTACAACTTTATTTTTTATAGTTGGGCGTCATCCTTAGTCTGAGTTATTGTTTAATGTGGTAACGTTTTAAACACTATCCCGAGAGGAGTGGCATCTGGTGGCAACTGCCAAACGTTATTATGTGGTCTGGGATCCAGGCTCTTCCTCAAATGATCATCTAATCTTGTCCCCCTTGGACCTGTAACTGGTGTACAACAGGCTTTCCCTATATACCCTGATACAGGAATAGAGCTATGCAAAGGGGGAGAATCATTTCAAAGAAAATTAGCGCCTGTGGACTTGACAAAGGTCATGTCTTTCGAGGAAACTCCAAGTTACCATTATTTCCTATATGGATAGATTCTATTCGAGAAAGAGTGTTATAGCATAAAGTACCCAAAGTCCCATACCTTTATCTGCCACCTTGACGCCCCCTGATCTATTAAAATCTTTAATGAGGAATCTATGTTCTTAAGTAAGCCAAGCAGTGGGTTAAATGATTTACCCAAGACTGCCTCAAGAGCCTTGATAAACATGGATTGTATTGAATCATCTCCCTGTGACAGACGTGGCACGTTTGTGGGCAAAAACTCCTTTCCACAGCTCCTACTCAGGGATGGAAGGGGGGGCTGTATTAATCTCTGATGAGGCTGTAGCTTTGGCAGTTTTAGGTGGCTTTCTAAGAGGTGTTGGCCAACCGGCAACTGCCTTTTTTCTTTTTAAGTAGTGGTGAACCCGTATTCTCATTCCTAGTTGCCAATCACTAAGTCACCATTAAAAAGACATGAATTAGAGGCCTCTCTAGCAGACTCTCTTTTTGAAGCATGGTTTGGGGAAAAAGGGGTTCGCCCTAGCACCATTATCCGGACCTCTTAAGAGTGTGTTTTTTTTATTGCCCCTGTTGTCTTTCACGCACTATGCCGCAGTATTGAGAGCACCCAGGGCATTCGTATGAAATCTTGTGATAGTTGTGGTCAGGGGTCGCACCCTAGATGATAACGCTACAGATTTCCTCTTACCTATTACGTTGGGGCCTTCAGATAGCAAACACTCCCAGCAAAGTCACAGAGTAAAATTATTAAGAATCCAGCCCATCCTCGTCCAGATGCAGACCGGCCCCCTCTTGGCCCGGTCTTTGCCCTGGCACGTTGCACATGCAGCCCGCACTGCAGGAGTCCCAAGCACTTTTAAGCGTCACGATCAGCCCCTTCTCCTGGCTGTGAGGCTTCTGGGGGATGAAGTCCCACCCCAGCAAAGGCAAAATGCAGGCAAAATTACATCCCATGACGTGAGTGTCCCAAACGCTTTTAAGCGCGATGATCAGCCCCTCCTCCTGGCTGTGAGGCTGCTGGGGGATCAAGTCCCACCTCATCAATGGCAAAATGTGGGCGAAAGTGCAAAGGAAGTCATTTAAAACAAAATAATTTTCCACTCAGTTCATTACAGACAATGAAGTCTCTCTGTATGTTACTGCTGATTCTACTGCCCTTTTGTATTGTATTTGCCTTAGACTGATTCTAATATTTGCAACAGATTACTAAATGCTGTGTGGTGTGTTTAGTTTCGCACAACAGAATTTGCCTTTATTTATCATGTATGCAGCCTTGGGCATATGAAGAAGCAAGGGTTATGATCGGACCATGTATTTTGAATAATAAAGTACCCTCTGTCGTATTTAAAAGGATGTTGTAAGTTACCTTGGAGTTCCACAACCCTGTAAAGTAACTCTGCCTTCGACCTTGTGCTTCTTGATGGTCACAGAACTCCCCGTTGACTTGAAGTATCCCTATAATGTACAGCAGGAGGTGCTTTATCACATATATGATCATTTTAAGATGGAGGAAACCCAGATGCCTCTCCTGCCTTATGACCCTACCTCCCAGATGTTTAGTTTTGTTAAGTGAAAGGAATAGTAGCAAGATTATGGGGTGGGCACTGAAGTGGCCCACAGGCATTCTGCCACAAATGAATTTGAAGTGGCCTTTATCGCCTTGTCTTCTGCTAAAACTTGTCTTGTATGAGACATCCCTACTCAACAGCTTTTAGGCTGACTCATAGGGAAGGACTCCAGATAGGATAAGGAATGCATTTGAAGTTAGACAAGGCAACTTAAAAGGGGGAGAGGAAAAAGCTCAGAAAGAAGCACTGATTCAACGTCTGAAGGTCTATTATACTAGACTTAGCCTTTGCAGAGAACTGTTGCAAAGAGGGCAGTCCTAACATTTGTATGAAGGAAAGGGGGCAGGATGAACCATGGGAATGTTGTTATACTTGGGTTAGATCTACTGTCTATTGACTTCTAATAGCCTTCACAACTTGCCTCGAAATGTTAGAAGATTACCACAAGAAGTGCACCCTCTTGCTATTGAGTTGACATTTGGAAGAGGGTGTTCTTACCTCAGGCTTACAACTCTGCTCTTAGAACTTGGTCCTATAATTTGGGGAGCAAGTTTCCTAATCTGACCTTCGTTTGCAAAGGGGCCTGAGTCTGCTATGACAGTGCCTTGGTAATGCTGTGACCCAAGCTGCTTTATATTGTGACCATGACATTGAAAACAGCTAGAGTCTAGAAGAGTACCAACACTGAGGTACCTCTTATGGTGAGTGTACAAACTCTAGTCACATGGTAAGATGCTCACAAAAATCATTGGTTGTGGGTAATCCTTCTAAAGAAGACTGTAGTCATACGATTGGTCTGTTTGTTATCATAAACAGTGCTGAAGGACCGTTGACTTGTTCCCTGTTGTGGTGCGTCCTGTCGTCGAGGGATTCAACTTTTAGGAGCATTTCGCGATTGAGCCACTGTTGAGACTAGAGATTGCCAACAAAATGCATACCAGTCGAGAGACGAAATAAAATAATTGGGGCTCGGGGAACCTCTGTATATATCCTTTAAACTGGAGCTTCCTAAATCTCTACAGCCTGTAAGCATCTCCTCTGATAACCTCCTCCGCTCCAAGGCTTATAGAGCACTTTTCACTACTTCAGCCTGTAAAGTAGTGTCCTTCACTACCTAGCAAATACACAAGTGCCTCTTCGGCCCTGTAACCAGTAAACTGGTGCTTCCTTCTTCCTTTTCGTACAAGCTTGACCTACGTTTAGCTCCATAGCCAAGAAGCGTGTCCTCTGTTCACCTTACTTTTTCAGTCCAATTTGCTTCAAGCTAGACGTACCCATCTCCTCTAAGCAAGTGTTTTCTTGTTTATTTTAAAGCAGCAATCCTATTGAGTCGTCTTCATTTCCATGACTATACATTTGGCATCTCTCTTTCTCACCAAACTTTGTCGGAAAAAAGCTCTTACCACTCCATCGATTCGTTGATGCGTTCTGTATTGCCAGCTGCTACACTGTATTTTTGGCTGATCACATATTCGCTGTTATCTCTGACCACCCCAATGATTTTCAGACATCTCATCCATCTTATTATTGCCTTCTGGAACACTTCAAGTACAACTGTCTTATATTCCCTAATGTTGCTACAGAAGAACGTTGGAGCACCTGTGTGAGGGTCGGTGACAGTTCCAGTGTACAAGGGTCATTGTTTGACTGAGAACGTGGAATTTCTACTGGTTGTGGTTTCCATCACCTTGCAGACTTATGTTTCCTTTACTAATGCTTTCTCACCATGTAAGTCTGAAATAGTCCACTGTACCTCTCCTATGCTGAGGAAGTACCATTTTTTATTGCTACTGCTACATGGAACACAAGAGGGTGCTTTGCCACGTACAGCTGTCTTCTATGAAACAGGTGGCCTGCAACAATAGGGAGACGAGTTAATAATTCTGAAGCTCAAGCAGTAGCTCCCTCTTCCACCTGCCAAGGTTTGGAGAAAGCATGTCTTGTACGCTTTTGTAGTGTTTGAGTTGTTTTAACGCACTTTTCCTATCCCCGGACAAGCGGGTGTGCGCTTGCTTTTTTCGTGCAGTGGAGTCGAAAGTGCAATCTGCACTAATGTGACTTGTTTGGTACCCTTGATTGTGACCTACGTACCACCTTACTTCTGAATGTACCCTTTTTTAATACCTCTTGTTTGGTGTACTTTGACCTCTTGCACTTTTTGTGCCTGGATAGCTCGGTGTCCTCTCCATATCCAAATGTATTCTGCAGCGTCTCTTGCAGTGTAACACCCCTTTACTCGTTTTGGTTACTGTATCGAAGATTGTGGACTTGCTCTTACATGTCTTGTGCAGCGTGACATGGTCTTACACGTCCTATGCAGGATTAGAATGAGTGTGATCTTAGAAATACTCTGCCATTCTTTGTGAACGAATGTCCCACCCACTGTTCTTAGACACAGCCTTTTGCTCTTTCACATGCACAGACCTATCTTAAACCTTGTCCTTGTAGACAACGTCTCTTTTTCCTGTGTACACGTCTTTTTTAGCATCCTTTTACATAAAGCTGTTTTTTATCATGCTTTCACACTTACATTTGTAGACAGAGCTGCTCTGTATTCTGGATAGGGTCTACATTTCTTTCCTAACAGTGGCCATCTGCCGTACTTGTAGATTGAGCATCTCTCTAGTGTGTGTACAGAGGAGTCTGCTCTCCTGGCTGCCCAGGACTGCTCCCTGTGGTGTTAATAGTTGGGGTTTCTCACTAGTCCTTGCTCATAGTGTTGCTCTCTTTTCTGTGTACACAATGTCCATTCTCCTGTCCTCCCAAACAAAGCTGTTTCCAATTACATGTACAGATGTGTCTCATATCTTTATGAAACATGGCGGCTCCATATGTTGGGAACCAGTGCCTCATTTTCAGATTTGGCTGCCCCATTCTGGGGACCAGCATTAGCTGGTGGAATACCCGCATGATGGAGCAACACAAATACCCTTCTAACTATGGAGCATATGTGTATTATAACAAGCTAGCCATTCTTTGTTCCATGCAAATCCATATTAGTCACAGAAAACTGTGCAATAAAATCCTGTTTTCTCTCAAACCCAGTGCAGTTTTGGCATTGTATAAATGTCCCTTTAGATTTTTACTTCTAATATTCAAAGATTTGCAATACATTAACCAGAGTATAATCTGACAATTGGTTTTAACTGTTCACTCTAACATTGAGCTGTTAAAAAGTAACTTATTTTGGGCTTTTATGTGAACGCTAATCCAGCCCACACCATCCTACATGGTTTGAGTCGGCTTTCCTAAATCTTTTTTGTATGTAGTTATCCTCAAAATATCAATAAACGTACAAATTAGGTTTCATTTGTTGTAAATGGAGAGTATCTGCATAAATAACATACTCAGCAACATTTTCTATGCTCCCATAAACTGTGGGGCCATCTTTTTAATGGAAGGAAAAACTTCTTAATGGTAAACACCACTTTGTTGAAAGTGTTCCCAGTAGGTTTTTTCTAGTTTCTTGTGAGTCACATGGATAGGTCTGGAACACTAGCAACAAGGGAAAGGCTACCTCAGTGCTCCTCGTTGGAGTGGTCCCTAATGGTTCTGTTTTCTCATTTCCTGGCTTGTGAGGCTAATAGCGGAGTGTGTGACTGGTTTCAGAGTGACCAACGATGCCAGAGAAGATGAGATGGAGGAGAACCTGAATCAAGTGGGAAGCATCCTCGGCAACCTCAAGAACATGGCCCTGGATGTAGGCAATGAGATCGATATCCAGAACAAGCAGATGGACAAGATCATGGAGAAGGTGAGTGAAGTGATCAAACATTTCAGGTGTCAATTCACTAGCATGTGCCGAAGAGAGTTTTGCAGTCTCGTGGTGAAATAAAGTCACTAAAATGCTTTATTGATAATAAAGTAAGCTACCCACTCACATCGAGCTGCTTTCCAATTCAGCTTCACTGTCCAGCTGCCACAACAGGAGTCACCTCGCTGTAGGTGTAGAAGTAAACCTTCAAATCAATTAGTAAAACAGCTGCTTGAATACAAGAAGTACATCACAACACACACCCCACCCACTGTTAGAGAAGAAAATCCTAGTAATTGATCAAAACAGCAACCTGTCGTTTAGCTAACCTCTCGTTTTCACTATCAGGCTTCGCATCTTTGCTCTGGATGTTCTATTCAACCAGTTCCAGTTTTTCCTCCTACCTGTTTTACTAACCTTCCACTGTTTCAATGAAATGTATTATCCAGTTTGAAATAATTCCTGTGTATGACTCTTGCCGCGAAGACCATTGATTTTCACTTTACACCCAGTTGAGAGTGCACACTCTTAAGTGTCTCTTCAGTAAAGCACACCTTCTTCACTCCCATGCACTGGCTTTAGCGCTCGCTGTACCTCTGCTGCTCATGTTGCACTCTTTTATGCAATTCACCCACATCTATTGATAGTTCCTTCTTTGTACCCATCAAAGCAGGGTCTCTATTGGTTCTGGGTTTCATTTCCCTATTCATTGCAAAGGGAGGGGAGTCTCCTCTGACAGGACTGTTCCGCAAACAAAATATCATTTCAGTGACCGCCTTCCACACCAATCCACTAGCCGTGGCTAACCGTAAATTGTCCTTGGTCATTCTGTTCGTAATTTCATTAGGTCTAATTACCCTTGTGTTGTACAAAGTGGTACACCTGTCCTTCAAGTACTCCATCTTGTCTGTCAAACACATCTTCCCACCTTTGACTATTACAGTTTCACTGGGACACTTTGTGAGGAAATACCATATCCAAACATTTGTGACCGTTCTCATGGTTACGTACCCTTCAAGCTTAGCCTCTGCTCAATTTCGTGTTAATCGATGGATACTATTAAATAGCAGCTTCTTGAAGCCTTAATATACCAAGCTACTTTGCTCTAGGGTGTGCCATATAACATGCAGTCTGTAGGGCTGGATGCTTATTGTTTTCATCTTATCACTTCATCCACCACATGGTACACTCCCCTTAACTCTCATGTTGATATCCGGAACAGTTTTGGTCCTCACCCATTTCATTGTAATGATCTCACCAAGGTGTTCCTAATAACCTAAAGCAATTAAATCTGCTCTAAAAAAAGTTGGTACTACCAGCTTTTCAGCACACATCAACCCAGAAGCACGCAAACCTATTTTTTGCTCATCACATAGTAATGTGATCTGTGCCCACAAAGTGGCCAGTCTATCACTAAATATCCCTTATCTGCTCATCGTCTTCCACTTCTTGTTGGCGATGGAAATATCGCTTTCTGATTCCACTCTCGCTACCCATTTCTTATTGCCACCATAATCTGCTTTCATACATAATCGCTAGTTTTATGTCACAAAATGAAGTGACAAAATATTGACCTGCAACAACATCGAGTATTATAACATTTATTATTTCCGTATCATCATATATATAGATGTGGAATTAAGAATAGTAAATCTACTCTTAGCCATATATAATTACCTTAATTATATAGCGGTAGTCGATAGTCTGTTAGAACATTCTCATCACCTGGTACCACCTCTTGAGATGTCCTGTTAGCAAAACAATTATTATTCCCAGTAATGTCCTCTAAAGCGGAGTTATTGGTCTGCTGATTTTCTAACCCACTGACCTTTGATTGGCCTAGCTAGATCTGAAAAACAAGAATTGGCACAACAACCGTGCCCTGTTTGTTGCCATTTGTTTTTGATCTTAAAGGGAAGGGTCTAAGGGCACCAATTCATGCTTTTTCTATATCCAAACCTCCTAGGTTGTTTGTAAAAAAAAAAAAAAAAATAACTGGACTCAAACGCCTTGCCCCCAAAATGAGTGGAATGCTTCTTTCTAAGAGTTTGCGCCTCATCACCATCAAAATGTGCTACGGGTGCTCTCCACAAGCTCTTTTTGTATTTTTTATCTTGTTGAAGAGAAATTGATTGGTGGGCTGTTTCTTTTCCAAGGTGAATGATATTCCACACTCTATATAAAGTAATGCTCAGTAAGACTTAGGTGTCATTTCTCACTTAGAAGAGTTATTTTTAAAACCAATTTTAATTGGGTTGTACAACATCCTCCATTGTAGTCTGATCAAGATATATAAAAAGCAAGCTGCAGCTGATAATACTATTTTTATTGTGAAGTGATTCTGTATCAGTTCTTAATGTAAACATTTATGAATGAAAATGATTATAAAGGAAAGCAAAGCATTTTTGAATGTGCCCATGATGTTGAATGAGTTTAAGAACAGTAGTTCTCCCGTATTGGGGTATCTTTCATAGATTCACACGCTTGAATCATTCCCCGTCGTCGAAGTGGAATTCCCACGGTACATAAAAAGCAGTAAGTAATGACTTTAACATTAAAGTTAAAAGAGAAAAACATTCACTTTAATATCTCATCCTAGTCATTAGGAATGGTCCAAACTCCAGTCAAAAAGGCGACAGCTCCTTCTAAAACCCTCTACACAGAGGCGCCAGGTTCTCAGATTTTCTACCGCATGTTGTGTGAAGGGAGTCTCCCTGAGCTGTGCTCAGTACTTTCTATTTGGCCTTCTGAATTTCTTCACATCTTCAGATCAACATGTCTTCTTCGAAAAGATCTCTCTTCAGGCATTGTGACTCTTGTGGGAAACTTAGGCTTCATTCAGATGATCCCCACAAGAAGTGGATCTACTGCCTTCACCCTGATCATCAGGTGAGAGACTGTAAAATGTGCAGAACTTTCTCTCAAAAGACCTTGATAGAAGTCTTCTTCTGTGGCTACAGAAGTTAAATACTAAGGACAATCCTCTATCTGATGAGGAGAATAATTCCTCACTCAAGACTACAGTTGCAAAGAAGAGGGCAAGTGAGGTGGAGCTGGTGTCTCCTAAGGCTGCTAAGGTGCTGCAGAAGCATCACCACATCTTAAACCTGATGACCAGCCTTCCTCTTCTAAAAAGGAACCAGCTTTTCATAAGGGTCGATCTGTGCCTTCTAAAACTTCTTCACAAATAAAGCAGACGTCCAGGTCTTTTCTAGAGACAGTTTTATCACATAAAAAAGATGCTCCGTCGACGACACCCTAGTCGACAATAACTTCCGTCGCCACAACTATGACGACGACGTAGACTTTCTCTTCACCTCAGTCCAAGTTCATCATTTCGTCTGCATCTTCTCCATCAACTATAGTCTGCGTGAGGGTGAAACCTTCTTCATTGATGACAACATTGTCTTCAACGTCGACGAAGAAACAAGGACTTCTGTCAAAACCATCGTCGACGGATATTCCGTGGCCGCCGCAACTGTTGGCGGCTCTAAAGTACAAGTCTCTCTCGTCTTCGTTACTCTCATCGGCGCTAGCCTTGTCGACGGTAGCCTCGTCAACAGTAGCCTCGTCGATGGAGCCGAAGACTTTGGGTACAGATCGTCGACGTCAAGATAGTCGACGGAAGAACTGTTGACGAAAAATTAATTGACGACATCCTCGTCAGTGGTTTGCTTGACGTAGTCATTGTTGGTCCCGTCGACGAATTTGCCAGCATCTAAAGAAAATACATTACTTCAGCCTAAGGGAAGAGCGTCCCAAGAAGTGATATTGCCTATTCACACTTCGCCTAATAAGGTATCCCCCTCTCCTTCAGAGGAAACCTTTAATTACGGAGAGGATGAAGAGGAATCAGAGGACGATGGTATGTTTGAGGTGGCTCGCAGTCCGTCGGACCTCCTCATAAAGTGTTAGGACGACAAAGAGGAGGACTATGTGTACTATCCTCAGGACCCCAACCAAGATAGGCAAAGGGAACACATAATTCAAATGCCTGTTTCCCTAGTTTCAAACTTACAACATATGGTAGAGGATTACAACCACAAAGTCCCTACTCAGGGCCCGCATCTTCAGTTCCTCAAACTCCTATTACGCAGCCTTCCATGCTAATTAGATCTCCCCCTCCTGTTTTCCCATTACCTGTAGCAACGCAACCATGGGATCAGGAGATTCTTACCACTGACGAAGAGGGAGAACTGGATAAGTTATCGCTACATAATGTATAGGATGACTATCCGATTCAAACACCATCGCCTTCCACCCCCACCTCCGATAGATTCGCCACCTGAGGGCATAGGGGATTCCATACCCTTATGGAGAGAGCGGCAAAGAGGTTTCAGCTTCCCATGGTAACCAAGCAAGCTTATTGTTTCCTTTACGATTTCAAGGAACAGACGAAGAGACCGGTTCGCTCAAATCCCATAGTAGATTGTATATGGCAAGAGGGCTCACAAGTCATGAGACCACCAGCTCCAATTCCGTCAGTCTTTCCTAAGTTGGAGAAGAAGTATAAGGCGCCTGATAATTCGCCTGCATGCCTTATCTGAGAACCTAAGCTGGATTCAGTGATATCACAAGTGACTCAACATGGTGCCAGAAATCCTGCTTCTCCACTGTCTGTCCCACCTGTTAGAGACAGAAGGCATCTCAATTCCATTGGTAAAACTTTTTCCACCTTGCCGGCAACCACCATTAGAGTGGCCAACTCTCTTCCCATTATGGGCAGCTACAACCGCCAAATGTGGTCGGACATTTCGCCTTTTATAGAAAGGTTGCCTGAGGAATCGAAAGCTGAGGTGTTGAAAAATGTTCAGGAGGGAAAGGATCTCGGCTGAGATCATCGATTGAGCTGTAAATGTTTCCTTTACAGGATTCAGTCAATTGGCTGGGGTAGCGGTCCTGAGACGTCAGGGCTGGTTAAAAGCTACTTCTTTCAGGCAAGAAGTTCAGACAAAGGTAATTGATATGCCTTACGATTGTGAATCCCTATTTGGTCACCACATTGACGAAGCGCTTCAAACCATCAATAAGGATACAGATACTGCAAATGCTCTTGGTACACTGCAGTTCAGGAAGCAGCCATTTTGTGCAGCAAGAGGATGTGGATGGTTCTCCTTTCGGGGAGGTTATAGTCAATACAAGCAGTCCCAGCTGTATCAAAGGCAATCCCGATACTCGTCATCGCAACATCTGCAGTCGTTCAAACAACCTCCTGCCGCTTCCTACACACATTATAGAGGAAAGGCTGCCTTCAGAGGCAGAGAAAACACCCAAAAACAGTGACAAGCCCCCAGTGCCGGGCACAGTTCCCACCAATTCTTCCAGAGTTGGTGGAAGAATTTCAGTTTTCTTTCCTGAATGGTCTTCAATAACAACAGACAGGTGGGTTTTAGATATAGTTTCCAACAGTCACACTTGGGAATTTCAAAAGATTCCTCCGAACTGACCTCCCAGAGGTCCCCCTCCTTCTCATCTAAAATAACTTTTGTCTCTGATAAAGATAATGTTGCACAAAGGAGCGATCGAAGTGGTACCAGATGTACAGTGAGGAACATCATTCTATTCAAGATTTTTTAAAGAAATCAGGGGAGTGGCGTCCCATCTTGACCTTCGTTGTCTCAACAAATTTCTGCAAAAAGCAATCCTTCCGGATGTTATCACTTCAGGAGGTCCTTTATTTAGTAAATCAAGAAGATTTCATGACTACCTTAGACCTTCCGGATGCCTATTTTCATATCCCCATTCTCCCTAGACACAAGAAATTCTTACACTTCATAGTGGCTGGCATGGACTTTCAGTTCCAAGTCCTACCATTTGGCCTTCGCTCAGTGCCCCGAGTGTTCACCAAGGTCCTAGCACCTGTGGCGGCTCTCCTATGACAGGCAGGAATTAAAATCTTCCCTTATCTGGGCAATTGCCTCGTAAAGGCGAAATCCTTCGCAGTGGCGAAGTCATGCTCCGAAATGTCTCTCTCTTGCAGTCCTTGGGTCTTTCCATCAGTCTTCCAAAGTCTCAGCTAATTCCCTCAAAAGTAAGAACCCTATTTAGGACCGACCTTGGATACTCACCAGGCGAAGGCCTTCGCCTCACAGGAAAGGCAAGAAAAGATCCGCAAACTGGCGACTCTACTCCTCGTAAAAAAGTCCACTTCAGTTTGCAAGTACAAATCGCTTCTGGGGATGTTGTCCTCCTGCATTCCACTCATTCCCAACTGCCGCTTGTGATTGATGCCCTTGCAAGATGAGTTGGACCCAGAGGCTACAAATCTCAGGGTCCTTCGACGATATGATAAAGATAACACCTTAAATGAAAGAAACATTCCAATGGTGGACTCACATCCCAACGGATGCATCCCCGAGGAGTGGGGAGCACATCTAGAAGGGCTGACAGTCAAGGGAAAATAGGACAGCCAACAACGATCCTTACACATATATCTATTGGAGTTAAAACCTATATTCCTGGGCCTGAAATATTTTCTCTCAAAAATATCAGGAGCATCAGTATTAGTTCCGTCAGACACTTCAACAAGCGTGCACTATTTAAACAAACAAGGAGGAACAAGATCAACTATGCTATCCCTACAGGCCCAGCAAATATGGGATTGGGCAATTAAACACCAAATAACATTAATAGCGGAACATGTTCCAGGAGTGGTCCACATCCGGGTGGATTCCTTGAGCAGGTCAATTACAGCTAACCACGAATGGGAACTCCAACAACCAACGCTGAATTGCATCTTTCGGTTGTGGGGCAGACTAAAGTTAGACCTAATTGCGATCAGTCTGAACGGCAAATGCCAATTCTTCGCCAGCTGGCTACCCCAACAGGGATCGTGCAGGAATGCATTTTCGATAATTTGGTCAAAGATTTATGCTTACACTTTTCCTCTGATTCCTTTAATCCCAAGTGTGCTTTGGAAGATAAGTAAGGAACCTTGCCGAATACTACTCCTAGCACCTATGTGGCCTCGCCAGTTCTAGTTCACAGAGCTTCTACTCCTATTGGAGTGCAAATCCAGGTTGTTACGCCCAATACAGAACTTGCTGACTACGAATTACAGCCAGGTCTACCATCCGGACCCAACATCTCTACGAATATCAGCTTGGCTCCTGAACACTATGAGTTTGCTGACCTAATCATTCCTGCTTACTGTTGGGAAGTCCTGGCTAATGCTAGAGCACCGTCCACTATCAAGACTTACAAACTCAAGTGGAAGAGATTCTGCCATCGTTGCGCAAGCTCAGAGGTGCACCCTATCCAGTCTTCACCACAAAAATGTCTCCCTTTTTTCCTGCAGCTTGCTAAATCTGGTCTCTCTTATTCTTCCATTAAGGTTCATCTCGCCGTAATTTCCAGATTTCTGCAGCATAATAGGTCACTGTCGCTTTGGTCATCAAGAATTATAAAACAATTTCTCTAAGGATTGTTTAGAATGTTCCCTTCAATTAGACGTCCACCTCCACCTTGGCATCTCAACATTGTATAGGCACAACTTATGAAGAGCCCTTTTGAGCCCATTCATAAGGCTGACCTCAAATACATTACATGGAAAACATCTCTTCTGCTGGCTCTTACATCAGCCATACGAGTAAGCGGCATACATGCTTTCACCACTCGTCATACTTTCCTTCTGTTTACTAAAGTCTCTGTTATACTTTAAATAAATCCTGCTTTTATACCTAAAGTCCTGTCGCACTTTCACTTAAACAAGCCAGTCATATTGAAGACTTTTTTCCCTAATCCCCAAACACTAGCGGAACGATCTTTACATTCCCTGGATGTAAAGAGGTGTATAAAATTCTGCTTGCAGAAGACAGCCAGCATCCGCAAGACTGATCAGCTTTTTGTGGCTTATGGTAAAATCAGAAATGTATATCCAGTCACTAAGCTTACTATAGCACGTTGGACATGTTCAGCGATTCAGTTTTGCCATCAGCAAGCAGGCAAACCTCTACCTTCAACAGTGAAAGCTGACTCTACGAGAGCAGTCTCTTCTTCGATGGCTCTCTTTGCCGGTGTGCCTATTCAGCAGATTCGCAGAGCAGCAACCTGGTCCAGCAGGAACCCTTTTACTAAGCATTACTGTCTGGAAGCTACAAGCAATGCTGATACAGCTGTGGGACAATCGGTTCTACGTAATCTTTTTCAATAAGGTGAGGCTTAATACTTCCCACCTTCTTATATGTTTGGATATCGCTATTATTAATGAATGATTTCACTACCTTTTTATTTAGTGTATGCATTGTTATATAGATATCTCAAAGCGCATTTCCGGGGCTTATGAAGAGTCTGAATTGGCAGTTACTAAGCGCTTCCATCAGAGGATTTTAAGTTGGACTTCATATCCCAGTAAGCAACGTGCATGCTCACTTAGAGCCATCCAATCATGACACATGATAACACTTAACAGCCAGGTGAAGCCAACATGCGCTTTTTCATTGTAGTATCCCCGGAAGAAGAGGACAACTCGAAACGCGTTGGGCTGTGGTGAAATGCCTTCATGTACTGGGAAATGCATTGTCTTACCTGCGATATAAAGCTTTTGGGGAAAGCGTAACTGTTGCTGGGTGCTCCTCGTTTGTTGGACACACCCCACAAGCTTTGATATATATATATATGTATATAATATAGTGTGAATTCATGATACACTTTGAGACGTACAGGATTATGTACATTTCATACTGCATACCTTTGTATCAGCATGCATACCTATGATATAACTGCTATCTATTCGGATTCAAGCATGTGAATCTTTGAAAGATACCCCAATACTGGAGAAGAAAATAAGTTACCTGTAAACTGTGGTTCTCCAGTATTGGTATCTTTCATAGATTTTCATAGATAGATAATTGTACGACTCCAAAATTTGGTGTTATCCATAATATCCTGGGATTTAGATGGCGTTTTGGAAAATGTGCTCTTAATTGTACATTGACTTATATTTGGGAATCAAAAACGGAGATAAATTCATTAAATAATAACAAATGTTTTACTCAGTGCTTAATTGGTAAAAAAAAACAAGAAAGAAATAGTGCCAGGGTTCTCATCAGGAGGCCTGTACAGCTTGCACCACACATTGCCCCTGCCATGGTGCAAATCATAGTTAGAGCATAACTACTAACCATCACACTCCTACAAGTGTGACAATTCAGACTATTTCAGGCCCCCAAAACTATAACAATGGCTTGGGCTGCAGGTAATAGTAATTTTGAATGTATATTGAATTAATAATTTACTGTTGTTGTGGTAATATCTACATTAGCCAGAGATCTCCACCTTGTGGCAGGTAGTCTCAAGCACCGGTGTTGACAATTGTTGGTGTACCACAAACCACTGGCTCAAATTAAGCACTGGTGTTACTATTCTGTATTCCCATATGTTTCCAGTTAAAACTGTACCTCACTTCCGTTGGTAGGCCTATCACCCCTGATAAGAATCGGTTAAAACTTGGGCCATATGAAGACAAGTGTAGTCTCAATGTGGTCTTTATACACTTCAGGTTGATTCCTATGATGTGCAATTGGTCCACCCACACATATGGGGCAGTGTCTTAATTGGGAGAAGGGTGGGTTTTGAGGCTTGGACCATTGACAATAAGTGCCTGAGATTTTTGTCACATAAAATGGCAAAATAGTGTTGTAACCCAAAGTGTGACCTACACGGGAATTCTGATTAATGAAGCGTGATAAAATCCTCTTAAGCCACATCACTCTGGATTTCCCTGGGGCCGTACGTTTCAGAAAAGCTTAGAGTTTTCAGTGTTTCCGAGGTTCCATCTGATCCTGGGCCCAAATTTCGCAGTCATCTCCCATGGACATAGAAAGGAAAATTGATGTTAAATGCATATTTGTGATGACTGCAGGGCATTCTGGGTAAGAAAACATACCCATGAATTACCCTGGGTCTCTGGGTTTCATTGATTCCCAGGGGTAATAAGGCTTCCTAGGTGCTGACTGACCCACAGCCCAAGTACTGCAGCTGTTCCCCATAGCAAGTAGGAGGAAATTAGGTCTTTGGGCATAGTTCTGACCTAAGGGCTGGCAGAGAAGGTGTAAACGTCCTAATCTGCCCCCTCCTGAGGGAGAAATACTTTCTGATGCTTGATGACAAAATGGTCCGGCCTCCATTCTCTTTGCTTTTAACATTTTCCCCAAGGTAGTCCCCCCATCAGCCTGCTCGAGGCAGTTTCGTAAAGTTCACAAGAACATCGGGGAAAAAAGTGAAAAACAGAAAGGGCGCACTGGGTTTGCTCTTCCTAGCACTGGATTGCAGCCCCAATAGCCCCAGCACCAGACAGTGATTCTGCCCCTCAAGGGAGAAGATTGGAGGATTCACCTCCTATCTATCTGAACCAAGAGATAGAAAACCCACTAGACACCAGAGATTGGTGTCCAAAATAGGTGTTGCACATGTCCCATCTTGGCATCAGGTCCTATTTATGGGTGCCTGATAGTATTTCAATGACCCTCGCAATGCAGGGAATTGGCTGGCAACCCTGGACCACCAGGATGCCTATTTACATCTTTCCAGTCCTCCCAACCCAGTGGCGTTACTGAGGTTTACCATAGGGTCCCAACCATGTCTGATCACTTTGCTGCTGTGGACCGACATCCATACCACATATCTTCTTGAGAGTGCGGGAGTTGATTTGATTGGTTTGGTTTGTGGTATCCTGGAGCTATCTCAAGAAGTTTAGAAGAGGACAAAAACATTGATTTATATAGCATTAAAAAAAGTACAATTAAATAAGTCTTCTTATGCATAGAAGAACTGGTGTGCTTTGTCCATGATGACTGAAAATTTGCAACCACTTGAATGCACCTTGGAAAAGTCTGGTATGATCACCAAATTAGCTTACTGAGAACAAAGAGTTCTAGTGAGGATTTAAAGTCTAAACTAATCTCACTTGTGGATGATGTGCAGTAAATTGCTTTATGACAAAGGCTCGGAGCTTTAAATAGCCATATTTTCCTTATGGGAAGCCAATTCAGAGATAACATGAATCAAATATGTGTCAATGCAACCTCACTTGAGGTGAAACTCAGAGGATCCCTGCTGAGTTGGAGAGGTGACATAGTCTGTTATTGTTGAGTTCGCCTCTACCGCTCCCCAGCCAATTTAAATGAAGGGAATTTGAGGAGGGCCTTTTGTACCCTAAAATCTGAAGTGCAGTCCTGAAAAAATGTGATATTCTTACCTAGACTGCTTTACTATTTTGAAATATTCCCATTAACTGAAACGCCCCCCCCTCACCCCCGGCTTTTTCTCTGAGATCTTGACACTCTGCTAGGGGAGCTTACATGGGGAGGCACATGCCATTGAATAGTGCTGAAAAAACTGCAACTGCCAGTGGGCAGAGACGACTCAGACCCACATCATTCAAGGCTTACTAATTAGCAGCTCAATTACAGTGGGTTTCCTTGTGGCAGGCGGGCGACTCATGGTGGAAACGAACAGTGGCGGCTGGCACATAGGGGCGAAAGGGGCATTGCCCCACTAGACTCAGACGAGGATTGGGGACTAGAGACAAGAAAGAGACACCACACGCAATGCAGCAGCCAGCATCCTCAAACGAAGTGCCCACTGGCTGTCCTGTGTAGAACACAAATCAAATTCCGTTTTGTGTGACTGTTTTCCTAGGAAGGGACGAGGTCACAGCCAGGTTAGAGCATGTGCTAGCTGGGGCGAGGATTATTGCTCGCCCTCAAAGCACATGTGAGAGGAGTGATGTCATCATGAAGGGAGTGGCCAGAGAAAGCGGAAAATGGCTGTTTTCAAATGGGCCGCCTATGCTGCGCCCCAGGCAACTTCAGCAGCACGCCACTGAAATGAATGGCATGGGGCCGGACCGGCCCCTCTCAAGACAGAGCAGTGGGTGTTGCAACAACCGGAGAAGACCACTCCTTTGCCTTCGCTTTGCGCTCTCCTGGTTGGACAATGGGAGGGAGCGGGCTGAGAAGAGCCCGCCGACCACCGAGGAAGCTCTGAAGCAGTAGTACTACTGATCCCCATTGCGGTGCCCGAACAATCCTGGGACTGAAGAACCACGGGAACACACGTCCTTCGTGAACGCCGTGGTCCAGTGTCTGAGGCCGAGCAGAGCAACACCGACCTGTTGCTGGCCGAGTACCTGGGGCTGGGGGAGACTATCAGTCCCAGCTGGACCGCGCTGGGGACGAGCAGGGAACAACCCCGCCAGAAAAAGGCAGCTGGCCTTTGTCAGGGCCATGTGTGCTCTGGACTACACCCCACAACTTTCAGTCAGTGGAGTTCAAGGTAAGAGGGGGGCGCGGCTGCATTTGAGGGCTATCAGCTGTTTGCAGAGGAAACTAAAGTAGCAGCGCGGGAGCCTGCCCTGCGCACTCTGCCTCATGCATTAAGAACCTGTGGCACCTGTTTTTACTGTACTAATTCTGCGGGGTTAAGGTTAACATGTGCTCGCACCCGTCTCTGAACAGAGATGCAGGCGAAGCGCTTAGTGACCCACGTCAGAGTCGGAGATGGAATGCACTGGGATTCCATAAACCGAAGGTCAAGCCTGAGCTTATCTACTTTGTGTTTCACTCCTTCCTACCTTCAAAACATTTCAGCGGGAGAACCCTCCCGAGCCCCAACCCCTCCCACCGCCGGGCGCTCAACCTTGACCTCCACGCCTCACCACCTTGAAATGTCACCAGCCGCCCCTGGAAACATGTAGCAGACATGGCCCCCTTACACTGTCCATGCTCCAAAACCTACTGCTCTCCAAATTAACGCCCCAGACTATATGGTCACTGCAAGTCACGGTCGCCCGTGAATGACTTGCTAGAGTAAAACACCTCACCGCCACATTCCACCTTATGCCCCAGCACTCCTGCTGCAAGGCCTGCCGCACATTCCTGGATCCTATTCAGCAACTGGCTTGAGGAGCTGGCAGGAACAATCCTCGACCACAGTCTGCGACCTCTTTGCTGTTGGCCACTTCCTCTGTTCGACGAACAGGTCTCAGGCCATGCTATTCCATGGGGCTAGTTTCTCACCTACAGACAGCTGCATAACACATGCCACTTCCTCTGATCCACACATGATGAAGAACCCCTAACACACTCCATTACAGACTTTGCTAAACATGGGGACAAGGCATCACCTGATATCGTGGATATTTAAGGCTATACGGGAACACACTGGGTTCCTGCTGGCCACTTTGCAGGGTAAATGGGAGGACGATATAGGACGGGCGCTACACAACACTGAGTGAGACCAAGCATTGGAATTTCCCCAACTAGTGTCTAGAAATGCCCGGATTAAAAACATACAATTCTCCATTATACATCGGGCCTACCTGATGCCAAAGTAGCTCAATTGTTACTTTCCTAATGCACACCTTAGCTGCCCCCAACTCCATTCGGCTTCTGCTGATTTGCAGCATATGTTGTGGTTCTGCCCAGTTCCAGCCACTTATTGGCTCTTGGTCCATAGCGTACTACATGAGATCACTGAACTTACCAACATTAACACGTGGGAGGCCTGCGCCCTCTGCATATTCCAGCATAGGAAGCATCATAGGGTGAGAACACGCTTTACCTGTGTGGCCCTCTTGTTCGCTAAAAGAGTCCTCACCTTACAGTGGAGAGCAGACCAGGCTCCGTCTGCCACATCATGGCATGGAGTGGTGCGGAAATGGGGAAGGCCAAGGGAGAAGCCCTGCTCTATGAGAAAGTCCGGCAACTTCATAAGCAGCCAATTTCTATGGCCTGGGATACTCTTGTCGACCAATTGTAGCAACTCACTCAAAATGCTGATTTGCCTCTATGAACCCAACTTAAATGGCAACACAAAGCACACTCTATCTATCATTATTCCCATCCCCCCCCAAGGAAAGTCAGGTGAGGGCAACACTGATTACCCCCCTGATATAGAATCGCTCATTATTCTACCCCAGAGTTGCAGACTGCCAGCCCAACCCTCAACCCCACATGTAATGCCAACCACACCACAGTTGGAACTTCACTCTGCTATTACTCCAGTGTCCTTTACAAAGAAGGCCCCCACTTTCACTGAGTTTGAATCACAACTTCCCTTCCCCAGTTCAGGGGGTACCATCCCAGTTAGCCGGTGCAGATATACCAACACATAGTTGCTTAGCATACCAACAGTTACTGCTCAATACAGATATGTTCCAGTGGCTGTCTCACTTAAGTCATAGACTTACACATATGCTACTGATTAGCAATTATTCGAATGTCGTTATGCACTGTTTCAGAATAATACAAGCGACTAGTGATGTTGTATTTATTTGTGTATGAAAACCCCCATCAAAACAGTTTTAAGAAGAAAATCAGATGGCACTAACAGGGCATATAGTTTTGTAGGGAAAAGTGTAAATGTCACAGGTCAACAGAAGTACTCTTGACAGTGTGACGTCTATATTCTAGCAGTGCTTTTTGTACGTTTGTAACCATCAGAAGAACATGATTGTCATTTTGAAGTAATGTTTGTTTGAACTTAAAGTATAGGTAAAAATTACATGTGTCAACAAGCCTCACAGCTTTATGGTTCATATACAAAAACTCAATTTTATCTTCATAGACCATTAACGTTTCAAGTCTGATCTAAGGGTAAAAGAAAGATCTTTAGCCTTCAAGTATTACAACCTACATCACTGAAAGAAGTGTTTGATTTACTGATACCTGATATACTAGCACTAGTAATCAGATGGACTCTTCAGTCTTGTTAGACACCATAACTTAACCTTAACTTTAGAGCAAAATAGGAATTCATACAATATTTGTCCTGTAGGATCTGTTGGGAACAGAGGTAGGCAAAAAATCAAAGAGAAAACATGGCGGCCATTATAGAAACTTATAGACACTCAATCAATGGTATTTCTGTGTGAGGAGGGGTCAGTCACACCGAAAAAAAATGTAATCTGTTTGCTCCACCAATTATGGTGTTCGGTGATCCATCCATCTTCTAGTGCTTTCCTCGTTCACATTGATGTTACTCATTTCTTTTATTGTAAGGTCCTCCCAGCTTAGTCCATAGATTCCAATTTCCAAAATGGTCAATCATACAGTAGAGCAGCATCAATCTCAGAAGGTTTGTATATGACAGAATTCTTAATGTGGTATTGACAAATCATTAATGTACACTATAATTAACATAATTGATTTAAAGGGAGATCATGTATGCATCACTGCTACATTGAAGAATAGGAATGGATAGAAACGTTTTTGACAATGTATATTACCCTCTCACGTCATGAATGCGGTCATTAGTTGGTAATTCTATACTCCACTTATTCATAGGGAGTGTTTATGTATATAAGTAAAAGGATTTTATGAGGAATCTTTCACATTACTTTAAAAGAAATGAACTGAGGGGATCCCTTACTTAAAAGGGAGTTACTAAAGCTCTTTAGGTTAAGAGACATAATAGACCATTCTATAGACTGTATGCAAGAGGGGCTGGATGGGTTGCACCACTCCCTATGATGATCCACAAAGACTGTGTATGTATGCCTGTACTAAGCAACCGTAAATTATACCCGCTGATCAGCTTTAAGCAAGTAGGAATGAGAAATTACTGTGGCAACATTGCCTGTATACCCCAGCTCGTTGTTTGAGTTACACAGATAGGAGGTATTGTGGTAGATGGCCTTGGCTGTCCTGAAGAGACCCACAAAAATTACTGGGTGGGTTGAAACGTCAACACCAATAAAGGGAGTATCTTCAAGAGATTTCTTTCTCAACCCAAGGATACAAGATAATATTGGACTGTGTGATATTAAATTGTGGGACATCTGTTCAATGTTCGTTCTAGATATATATATATATATATATATATATATATATATATATATCTGTCATAACGTCACTGATTTCACTTTGCATCTTTGAGCACTGTGCTGTCTACACCTGTGTACAGCACAATATCATTGAATAGTATATAAATGTTTGTAATAGGCTACAGCTGAAAGGCTGTGTTCATTCTGTGTTCAGGTAGATCATAGCTACTCAAATTGGATGTGGAGTGAACACACACACCTAATAACATTTTAAATAAGACCGACAGAATTGTTGTATTGTTTGCAAAACACCGTACTAGGGCATCCAGAAGAGGGGCATAGATATTAAATAAGCTGGGGCTCAAGGTCAAGCCCTGAGGTATACCACCCAGAATCTCTTTAATTTCGGATAGATATTGGGCCAGAAAGACTGCCTGACAATGGTTTGTAAGAAACATATGAGGGATGTATCAGCAATACCCATTGCCTCAAATTTTTTGAGTAAAATGACATAGGACCAACATATCAGATGCTACCAAGTGGTTAAAAAAACGAGCATTTGCAATGCAATCGGCCTCGCCTTTGGGACCTTATATGTATTTAGCTATGCAGCACATTAGCCTGGGTGCTGAAACATCTACTGTTCTTTAACATGGAGGGAAAGTAAACACCAAACTGCATGACAGGCCTGGTAAGGGAACACAAAGAGAGAAATATTGCCTTTCAGCTGGAAATAGTATAGTCTAAAGCTTTGTTTTTAATATAAAATCAGTGTCTTTGGTGATCATATCACTGAAAATCAAGAATTTAAAAAATATTATTGTCTACGGGTGCTCGTGGAAGACAATTTCCGTGGACTGGACTCTAGAGAATGCCAAAGTGAATCTGGTATTTTACTGACCTATGCTGGTCGTTTTCTATCAAGAAAGTTAAATAGAGGCAGTTGCTAGAAAAATGTAAAAAAAGAGAGTCCCTCAGCAGAAAGCAATTCTGGTATTTTACTGACCTCTACTGGTCGTTTTCTATCAAGACAGTTAAATAGAGGCAGTTGAACAGAAAAAAAGTCCCTAAGTGGAAGCAGACAAATCCTAGGGCTGATATCCAGAGCCACAAAGTACATACACATATAAGTATATACTAAAGTATATGCAAGAGGTCTTGAATGCTTGACCTAATAAGAGCCATGGTGCATTCTTCAGCTACAGTCAAGCGATTGTCATTGGCCACTGGTAGAAGAAAAGTTTAAGTACTGAAAGAGGCGAAAACCTGATGGTGATGGTCAAAGATGTTAATAGATTCAGCAAATTGTGATAATTAAGAGTTCACTATGCTCTTGGTAATCCTGGTAGGAAGCTGTAATATGGATATAAGTTAGTAACTAATGATAATAATTTGCATTTGAATCGGCTTTTTTGAAAAGGTGAGTGAGAATGGCTGTTTTCTGATTAGTCAGTACCTTGCGAGATTCCAGTGTGACGTTGCCCAGTGCAGTGAGCTTTGGCCCAATAGAAGAGGCCAGCAAATCAGCTCCTTTTTGGGACATGGGCCATAAGTGTATCCTGAAGGCATAAATCACATTTTTTCTTCTACAAGTTCTTTAGAGGGCAGAGAAAAAGAGGAGAAGGACGAATAAGTTTCATCCTGAGCAGGAGTACGTTTGGTTATCAGCACTGTCCGATTGCAAGGAAAGGTGGTTAAGGTTTCCCTAATCTCATATTGGATGAAATCGTACAGATAATTACAGTTGATTTTTTGTTTGTATCTCTTTATTAACAATAAGAAGTATATCACATATGCAAGGTCACAGTCACTGAACATCAGCGACCGTAAATAGCAAAACATTTGGCATTACATATGTCATCAAGTTCAACCACGAAAGTAATGATTGCCTAAGCAATTATATTAAGGGTTGAGGACATAGGCCATGCCAGATAGTACCAATTAGTGCTAGATACCTGTAAGTTAACCAATAGCAAAAAATAAAAAAAGGAAAGATGATGAGAAGACAAACTAGAAACAATACAACAAAAAATTTATAAAACAATAACGTTTCCCAAAGGGAAAGTACAGGGTTGTTCAAGTGCCATGTCGGTACTGTGCAGTTTTGTCATGTGGTACAGAGCGTGGATATCCCAGGACTCCAGTGTGGAGCTAATATCACATCATTTGCTCAAGTACCTATTTGGCGTTAAGGGAACAGCTGCAATGCCGTAAGATGAGGGAGGTTAAAATAAGTGAACTTTATGCGGGTAAGATATTGAATGAGAGGGCACCACACAGCTTGATATTTGGTGTCAGTCCTAGTCAGACTATGTGAAACTTGCTCCATGGCTAAACTGTGCCATAATCTGGTAATCCATTGGGCTAGTGTGGGGGGTGGGGGGTAGATCGTTTCCAGTGCAGTGCGATCAGTTGTCGGGCCACATGTGGCATATAGCTAATGATGGTCCACTCTGCCTGAGTCATCGCTTTATGGGTTGTAGAACATATCCCCACGATCACCATCTGGTAAGAGGAGGGGAGGGCGTATCCCACTGTGGTTTTAATATAGTTTAGAATCTCCTTCCAGAAGGTAGTAATTGAGGTGCACAACCACCAAATGTGATGAAAATTGGCACAGTGACTGACTTTTCAGCCTTACTTATCCCAGAAACTGAAAACCTAAAAAGGGGGCACTCAGTGGCCCTGAACCTAGGGGTGCAAAAAGTGCTGCAGCATCCCAAGTAACCTTGAAAATGCTTAGCTGGACAATGAACAATGAGGGATTGTGAAGTGAAAGCGTCTAGTTTTCCCCCTGAAAATGGTATCAACAAAGAATTTGTGGTACTAAAATCACCATCTTCCCAGCTTTCAGGAACAGGCACACTTTTGTCAGAAAACCAAACTTTTAATGCGAAGTGTTGGCATTTTACTGGAGTTATTTGTCCCATTGTCTGTGCTTTTAACCTCTTTCTAGTCAGTGGTAGAAATGGGTGTGAAAACAATAATGGATTCTGGAAAGCTATACATTTCTGAAAACTAGACAAAATTCTGAATTTAGCATGGTGTCATTTGTGTAGATCGTTCAAGGTTTTCCTATCAAAACAGTTGAAATACAAAAAATATTGAAATTGAGTTGAAAAAAACAGCCATTTGTGCCAACGTTTTCACCTGTAACTTTGTCTAACTATGGCTGATTTCTTTAAGCAATATACCGTTGCGTCTCCTGGACCCTTCTGGTTGTGTTGATATATAGGATTTGTATGTTCAACAAGAACCCGAGGTCAGCCTTGTGATCCCACAACTCTCCCATACGGAAATGTGAGGAAAAATGTGTTTTTTTTTTCAGCTAAATTTGAGGTTTGCAGGGGATTTTGGGTAGGAAAACGTTGGGGGATCCACACAAGCCATAACCCCTGGACCTCTGTCTAGTTTTCAGAAATGTCTGGGTTAGGCAGGTTTCCCTAGATGTACGCTGAGCCCGGGACCAAAAATGCAGGTGACCCCTTGCAAAACCAGTTTATTTTGTGATAGATCATTTTGATGTCTCCACAGTACATTTTGGACCCTTCCCTGCCACAGGTACTTGGCCCACCCACAAAAGTGAGATTCTATTTTTATTGGGAGACTTGGGGAAATGTTCGGTGGTAGGAAATGTGTGACTTCTTTCTGAATCTGGAAAAAGATGGCAGAGTAATGCAAGGAAAATGTGACTCGTCACATTTTGAGGTTTGCACGACATTGTGGGTTCGATAACTTGGGATCCACGAGAGAGACACCACTGTGTAGTCCTCTACAAAAATTTCTAGAGTTGGCAGATTTTCCCTAGGGGGAATGTACACCTTGGCAGAAAAAGACCGAAAAGACAATTATTACTGCACAACCATCTATTTTCTCAAGCACACACACATACTGGTTGGATTTGGCACGAGGGTGAGTGATGGTTCAATATATAAAATTTTATTAACACGACATTTCAAAAAAATTAAATGCTCTGTTAATAACTGAAAGGACAAAAAACTGACCAGTGACTTGCAGCTCGTTACCTGAAAAGCCACGACAAGGCACCAACCTCTTTACAGGCCATTCATACACCTTTGATACGCGTGACACACACAAAACCATTCACACCGCCAGCTGCGGGCCCACAACACTCACATCAACAGACAGCGCCATTCAAGAGCCCATCACTTTCATACACCCAAATGCCTGACACAGCAACCACACCGGCTGACAGACTCTGTGGACTGGCATTTTGCTACCAGGGTGTATAGTGATCAGCAGCAAGTCACTACTAACACACTTCCAGCCAGGCGCCAATCCACACTCACTGCCAGCCAAGCACCAGTCCACACACCCCGCCAGTCCACACACACTGCCAGCCAAGTGCCATTCTGCACACATCGCCAGTCTACGCACACTGCCAGCCAAGGGCCAGTCCACGCACACCGCCAGCCAAGCACCATTCCATACTCACCGCCAGCCAAGCGCCAGTCCAGGGACACTGCCATCCAAGCACCAGTCCACACACCACCAGCCCACCCACACTGCCAGCAAAAGGCCAGTCCACACACACTGCCAGCCAATCGCCAGTCTATGCACACCTCCAGCTAAGCACCAGGCCACGCACACCGCCAGCCAAGCACCAGTCCACACACACCGCCAGCCAAGCACCAGTCCACGCACACCGCCATCACATTTTTGTTTTTTTTTATACAAAAAAAGAAGACACAAACAAATTGCAAGCAGATCCAAAACTGCAAACACAAAAGCTGAAACTAAATACATCGCACTAATGCCAACCTTGAAACTAAACAAAAAGTATAAAACAATACAGACCAGGCAGTTCACTTTAACACTCATGGATGCTCCCAAAATTTATTTTGTGTATGATACATTCTAAAACAAGCAGACACACCACACTGGTTTAGAAGGACACTCAGGACAGTACATACAAATCTCCTTCTGCATACCTCTTCACCAACAGACTCTACATCTCCTACTGGGAAATTATTTTGTGGGAGGAATGTGATCAGCAAAGTGGTGATCTTTAAATCTATCCACATCTTCCACCACTCCAATTCTAGGAACAGTTGCCTGTTCCACTATAACAAGGTTGCCTATAACAGACTCCTGAAACTTAACTAAAGTCATTATTGACTCAGGAGAACAATTCTTGAACACAACAAAAACATTAAAAGTTGGTAAGTGGAAACAATGGTTAGCCAACTTCTTATACCAAATGTAAGCCTTATGAAGAGCACTGCAAGGTTCCAACCTCTGATCTACTCTATAAACACCACCCATGTGCCAATTATAGTCTAAAACGCACACAGGTTTGCACATTTCAGCAACCTGACCCCAAACAGTCACAGGTGAAGTACTTTTATCATGGATGGTAGACAGCATGTTGACATCTCTACTGTCTGCAAACTTCACAGCTAAACGTTCTTCACTACCCAACACACTGCACTGTCCCCACTCAAGCTTTTGACAAGCAAGATTTTTGGGGGAAACCTTTACGGTTAGAACGGATTGTGCCGCAAGCAACAGTGTCCACTTTGACCAATACCTTGAACAACTGCACACCAGTGTAGAAGTTATCTACAAATAAATGGTGACCTTTGTTAAAAAGTCCTCTACCAAGTTCCCACACAATTTTCTCACTCACTCCGAAAGTGGATGGACAACCATGGAGGTCAGTTCTGGAATCCCTACCGGTGTACACGCTGAAATTAGAGACATATCCAGTCCTACTGTCACAAGGCATATACATCTTAATTCCATTAGCGTGCCCTCTTGCTAGGAATGTACTGCCTAAAAATCAAGCGGCCCTTGAACAAGACCAAATACTCATTCACAGATATTTGTTTCACTGGATCATAGATCTCAGAAAATCGAGCTACAAAGTGATCAACGGCAGGCCGAATCTCAAAAAGACGGTTACAATCAGGGTGATCTTGTGGCAACACTAAACCATTATTGACAAAATGCAGCATCCAAAGTAGACGCAAATACTGAACATGACTCATGATTGCCGGAAATATAGCTGTTACCATCAAGGGACTAGTAGACCAAAATCAAGACATCAATGGCTTCCTAATCAAGCCCATCAAAAGAGTTAAACCCAAGAACCTCTTCAACTCATCCAGATTTGTGGGAGCCCACCGTGTAGCTCTAGAGTGGGGCCTAAGTCTGGCACTGTTGTCCCTCGAATACTGTTCAGCATACAATTAGCCTGCTGATAAATCTCCTCCAAAAATACATTGTACATAAACAACTGAAAAAAATGTATAGGCAAAAGGTTTTCCTTATCCACTCTACACCCTGGGACACCTGTAAAGTCAGGCACCCTGGGACACCTGTAAAGTCAGGCAACACTGGCTGCACCATGTCTGGGGCAACTCAGAGGTCAATGGAAAGGCTGCAGTCCAGATGCCTCTTGTGGCACATCCATGTCCTCTTGTACAACAGGCACTTCATCTACACTGAGAGTAACTTCATCATCCGATGATTCCTCTCGGGCAGACAACTCACTGCCAGAATCTTCCACTCTCTCCTCTGCCTCAGATGCAGAGTCAGTCTCATAATTATGGTCAGAGGAAGACATGAAACGCATACCCATAACCTGCTAAGCAGTCATCCTGCGGCTAGCCATAATCCTTACCAAGAAAGGAGACTTCACAAACAAGTCAACAGCAACCAACACTGTGCGAAATAAGCAATAATGTGTGGCTTTATCACAAAGATCTATATACTCAAAAACTGTATGATTCACTTGCTAGAGACAGCTAGACTCCCCAGCACCTACTCTGCAGAGACACAGCAAAAACCAACAATACCCCACTAGAAAGAAAAAACAAAACAAATTGCTCACAAGACAACAAAATACACATCGAGCACAAATGCAAAAAGATTTTCACACACAATAAAAGAGAAGCTAAAAATACTGTTATTATTACACTATTTACAAAACAACATTCATGCAAGGAAATGATACTCATTTAGAGTAAAAAGTACCAAAACCGTTTTCTTACCAAACACATGCAACTACACAAACTGCAGAACTACCATTGAAGAATCTGCAACCTGTAACATCAGTCAAAAGAGCAAAAGCCTTGAACTAGAATAAATGGGAGAAATAAAATATTACTATAGCAAATGATAAGAAGTAAAACAAATACATTATAACACGCTATGTCACTACTCAAATGGCCAATCAGCTACCAAGGGGGATAAAAAACAGCTAAAAGCATATAATGACCTATGCCCCATCCCTTTGGGGCAACCTTTACCCAAGGGGCCACCGTCAAACATAAATATATACATATCCCTAGTACTAGTGTGTTTTCTACACCACCCCCACCCCCTGTGGGGCACATGAGCCTTCAAATAGAGTCGATTCAACCGGTGGTGGAGGTGGGGGGGGGGGGGGGGCAGAAAATAATCACAAGTATATACAAAAATTTGGGGGGCGATCCTTGCCCAAAGGATTGTCCGCATTCACAAAGTTTAAAATTCCCTGGTGCTAGTAGTGTTTTCTGCCCCCCACCCCCGGGGCAGATGGGCCTCAAAATCGGCCCAATCTGTCCCCAGGGGGAGCAGAGAATGCCCCTCTTTGGAAGCGACCCTGGCGGCAGAAAACAATGGACAGAAAACGGCCACCATAGGAACGACCCTTGCTCAAAGGGTCGCTTGCACTCCTAAAAAACAATCCCTGGTGCTAGTGGGGGCATTCCTACTGCTGCACAATTACGGCCCCATGCACGATCGTGCAGCAGGAATGCCCTGCAAAGAGACAAGGGAGAGGAAAAATACGTTCTTCTCCCTGATGCCGAACAGGAAAACCCTACCTTCTTCTCAGATGCCTGGAAGCAAATGGCTTCCAGTGCGTCAGCACGCTCCGGAGGCCGTGGGGGGGAGGGGTTCAGGGGGGTATCCCTATTTGGGGGGGGGGTTTAGATAGGTTGGCCCATGGGCGGGTGCGATGATGGAACGATTCCGTCATGAGCACAGACCCACTGGTGCTCATGATGGAACTGTTCCGTCATGAGCACTGAAGGGGTTAAAATTGTGATCCGTATTTTATTTTTCTGTTCTTTAACTGCAAAGTTAGGGAATTTTGTAATTTGAACCTAGTCATGCTCTAAAGATTAGGGCGTGGCAAAGATTTTCTAAAACATGCAAATAAAATCATTAGTTAACATTCCAAACTAAATTTGATAAAGTGTTTCCAAATGCTGCAGAAGCATGTGAACTATCTATGAGGCACATGTGCTGTTAGTGCCTGATTCACTTATGAGATCAAATTCACTTTTGAAATCCACAAATTGTGAATTTCCACTCATGCATAATATTCCACTAGGTTTTTTAGCTACTAAGCACAATTGCATCTTCTCCTCTCAGTTGCAAGTGGCAGTTCCAGCTTTAAGATGTATTGAAAGTTTGGGAAAGCACATAGTGAGTTTGTGGATGTGACATATTCCCACACTGGAAACATTTGGCTCTTTGTCTCCCTGAATTGCTTGACCTTTAAAAGGCTGTCAGCTGCTGGTTGAAAGTTGGCTCTTTATCCTTTAATGATATGCTAAATACACTGAGATCTTTATTGTAGAAAGGGTATTAGAGGGCCAGTGCTTCCCAAACTCTTCATACTGTTAGGTGCTGCTAAAATTAAGTACTGCCCTTTCTTATATTTCATTATGGAAGTCTGGTTGACACAACTGATTTATTGCACACAATGTTTGGACCTGTCACTGGTGGAGGTTGAAATGGAATGTGTTAAGTAGAAGCTTGATGTCTCATTCCACAGTATTCATTCATGCTGAGACACAGGTTTCCCACAGACCATCTCAAGTTTTGGAAGTGATTATGGCCTCGCTCACCCCCAGTCAAAACCTAGATGATTAAAAAATAACGGTTCAGGTGTCTTTTTTGGTCAAAGAAGCCAATTTGAAGAAGCATATACCATCTATAAACACATATTTCCTACCACCATATGTAGCAATATTTCTGTAAACATTAAGTTTAGAATCTACAAAAAGACCTTCCACCGTGTCCCAACTCTGCGATCAAATATATGGCGTTCTTTAACTAGCAAAAAGAGTTTTCACAACCCATCTGCGTTTAGTGTGGGTCAGCAAACCCGCTTTGAAAATTGTTCCAGGATCACTGGAGTTACTTGGAGGTTCTTGCAGTAGTATGGAGTTCCTGGAGTTCCATAGCAATCAGTCAAAACTTGTTCCAGGTATTGTGTTGTTTCACTTGAAAATCTAAGTCCTTAATCACCGTCTACTCACAACCAGTCTCATGGAATCTTCAGTCCAGCGATAAGATTCCAAGCACCTGCTTCCTTCTTGTAAATAGCTAGTATTCGTTTTCATGTTGTAATGACTGACTCGCTGTAACCTCCATCCCCTTTTAATCCTTCTACCCCCTCGCTCCTCAATTCCCACCTTAGTCGCGATTTCGATGCAGCTCTATACCAAAGCCATTCTCTCCATCACGTATATTTATTTTCCACGTTATCTTTTGATGCTGAGCCCTACAGAAATAACAGTGGCCTGCTTTTTCTTCTTCCTCTAGGTTATTGTGAACGAAGACCGAATCCAGGAGGCTAACACGAAGGCCAAGAAGATCCTAAAGCATGCCTGAGAGGTTTAGACGAGCCTTCCCGCTCCTTCTGCTTTGTCTCTCCTCCCTACTGCTTCCCTGCCCATAGCCCCAGTTCTGCCTGCTCCTCTCTCTGTGGTCTCCTACAGTATACCCTACACATGCAATGCTTTGGCATTGTGATGTGATGCTGCAGTTATCCGTCTGTTTCTTACTACTGGCACTGTTACTCCTCCGATACTCCAGATGTTGTTATATAAGGCACTGATGCTGTTACGTCTGAACTAATTTTCACTGTTACTTCTGTTAGAAGTGTGCATGCTTCTTTTTTATCCTCTGCCCTTCCCCCTCCCCGCGCCCCCATTTTGCAGTTTATATTTTTTTGGGTGCAAGAATGTTGTCCGATCAGCAGACACATCTGATGGTGTAGTCTGCAGATTTTTCTGGAAACACAATGAATTTCTCCAGATTCATCACACCTGCCCCCACCCACTAAAAAACAGTGCTTTATTATAAATTATTTTAATTTTAGGAACCCGCATTAAACCATCTGCCGAAACCTGCTGTAGGAGGCCGGAGCCGCTGTTGTACAATCCTGTGTTTGAGAACGTTGACGCTAAAAGTATATGCACTAATGCTCACCCCATGGAAACTTGCAGGCCGCGCACTCATCAGGGGTTGCTATACGCCTGGAGGGACTCTGGGCACATAAGCAAATGAATGGTGGTGTTCACACTGCACAGATGTACACATGCACACACATGTGTGCTATTGTTGCTTGAGCAAGTGTTGATGGTACTGCATGTCATGCTAATGGATGATGTCCATCTACGCATTGCTCGTAGTCACTACAAGATTGAATATGTGTACGGGTGTGCTGCATTTCCCTTTAACAACATGCCTATGAATCAGTAAGGAACATATTAAAACATTTCCTTAACGCAGAATCCCAAATACATGTGGACCTTTTAAATTGCAGTTGTAACATGCTGACTAAAGATTAGTGAATTATACAGTGTTCCCTCAGCAACAGTTCCCTTGTGCACCTTTATAAAGACTCTATTCTATCCCCAAGTTCAATCCCATATTCAAATCACTGATTTCTTGAGCTAAGCGCCAGGACACCTTTGGGTAACGGTTGCGCTCTAAATTTATATAACATAACATAACATTGCAAGTTGTGCTTAAAAGTGTACCACTTCACCTTTTAGATCATGGTGCAGGAATAGTTAGTCTTTTTACCCTTGAGTCTGTAAAGCACTCTGCTTCCTTTCAGCAGAGTTCACACTAATTGATTGCTGCGCCCCAATATTGAATGAACCCTGTGCTCACATTGAGTAAATCTTTTACCAACAGACTCCATCCTGCCTTCAAAACTGCTGCTTACACCACTTGTTTTTTTTTTTTGAAATATATTTTTATTGCAGAATCAGGATTAGAGCCATCCAACAAGTCAACCCCTGCACCAATGGCACCCAGCACACAGTGCGACATCAATACAATACACAGCCGATTAGCCCACATCCCGGAGGCTGGGCGGCGCATCAATGAATCAGTGCACTAAAGGTGCCTCGGTGCATACCCTATTCGGGACACAGTGCTTACACCACTTGTTATTGTACTTTTCATTACATCGAGTCATTCTGCTTCCAGCACTAATGTGCCCACTAAAGTATGTCTTCTTCCTGTCCCCATTATTGACTCTACACTCTCCTGAGGCCTAATCCGATTCTTTGATGCTCCCAACAGTGCCTCTATCCGGCCCATAAAACTCCATTCAGTTTGGTACTGCTCCAAATGTGATTTTGTCCTGCTCTGACACTTACTTCATCTTGCCTGCAGTGTTCATTTTATTCTACTCTCGAACTTGGATTCTAGTCTGCTCCGCCATCTAGTCGATTTTGACTTTAAAACGCACGTCATCCTTAATAAATCCTGCCCTGCCAACTGTTAAGCATTCCTATCCATGTCACCGACCCGAGACTGCCCTCGAACTCTGTGTTACACACTGATTTTTCTGCATGGTTACACCAATGCCCTCTTATCAAAAAATGACTTCCATGAAGCTCAATACTCATTCCCACGCGACTCCCTGCCCCAGCTCCCTCATGTCCCTAATTCTGATACTGTCCACGAGCTACACTGACTCCATCTTGTCTCCCACTAGTGACTCTACCGTGTCTAACTACACTCTCTTCATCAGTCACCCAATACATACTCCATCAAGTTTCTCCACGTAAACTTCATTATGCCCTCCACCCCACCACCCAACCATCCACCAAGCACTGGCTGCATATCTTCCAGCTCTCTGTTCAACCTGTAATCCAAGGCAGACTGAATCATGTTTCCCAGCACTATCACCAATGCCGACTCCATGTCACACACAAAACAGTAAAAGTAAACAATCCCTGATTTTAGTTTGATACAGCACCACGTTTAGAAATCTTTCATGCCCACTGTGCTAACTACTGATCGCAGCACTGCTTCTAGGTCTGTTTTCAATCTTTCTACAACACTTGTTCCATTGCTCCATGCTGTTCCCCGATAATGAACTGCACCTTAATATTTTCAGTCTCCGTCCTCAGATTGGCTTCTTCCTGTCATAAGCACTGACTTTGATCCACCCATAGTGTTAACTTCATACTGCTTCCAGACACTGCTTTTCTTGCTCCCAATACTGACTCTTTCCATCCACCGGCACGGACATATACTCGATGATAGTCTATTTCTCACTAACATGTGCTCCATCTTCCCTGACAACTGTGAATGTATCATTCTCCCAAGGCACACACCATTCTGCCACAGTACAAACACCTTACTAGCCCACATAATTACGTTGATGCCGTTACTATTGCTATTCCATCTACCATGAAAATTGAATCCTTTCCTGCTGCACATACATCATATAGTCTCCTGTTATTAATTTTTTACTGCTCTTCTGACATTGCGTTCATCTAACAACCCCAACAACGCCTTCTTTCCAAGGCGTGCATCACCTTCATCTTGCCCCCGTTGACTTCATCTTTGCTCCAGCACTGGCTACTTCCTGTCTCAAATACTTACCCCAGACTTTTCCAACCAATATCATCAACCCCACCTTCCCCTACATCGAACTTGACTTGTCTTTTAATCCAATATGGATGCCATATTGGCCCCAACACTGACTGTGCCTTGTACCCAGCACAGCTGGTGCCGAGCATGTGTGCCTACGTTTGTGTCACAGCAATGATGAAGTAACTGGTCTCCATGTAAATGAGCTGAGCCTGAGATCCGAGGATCTTCCCTATTTGTGATATTGACAATAAACAATACTTGTTTCTGTAAGCAGGCTTCTGTGTCAGTGTATGAATAAAGCAATGTAAGAATGGAGAGTTTACAAAGCTAAATTCAGAAACCGGAAATACCACGCCCACGGAGAAGTGGTTCAATACAGGACCGTTTCTTTGAATGAATTTGAATTAGGATGTTTTTAAAACTTTCCAGTTAAGAGTGGATCATCCTTCAGATCTTCCCGGCTTTCGACCCAGAGACCTGAGCTTAAAGTCACCACCTGTTCTTTCTCTTTTGCAGGCTGGATTCTTTCCCTGTGATCATACAGCACTAAGCCATTCAGAGGAGTTTGTTATGGGGATTTTGTTGGCTGGCTGGGTCTGTGGTTCGGTGCTGGGTTAACAGCTCTTCATTCTAGAGGTGGATTATTGTAAAGCACCACATTCTTTTCGATAGCTTTTGTGAGGCAAGGTGGTGGGATCACAGCTGTTTTTGACTGCCACCTACACGGCTCACAAACAACCACAAATGTTACGAATGTACAAGCCCGTGGGCAGCTCCAGAAGAGCTGCAGAGGACTATATTTGTATAAAGTGTTATGCGCTTTTGCAACCAAAGATGGGGTTGATGTAGTTGGGTAGTGTTGAAGTATGGACTGTGCTGCTGGGCTTTAAAGTTCATCATTGGTCGCATCACATATTGCCTGTGCTTCAAGGTGAAGGGCAGGGTGGCAGCTGGTCCAACAAGCAAGATCAAGCCAAAATAAAGAAAGTAACATAAGGAGGCGCTAGCACATGACAGGCTTCTCATAAGACCTCTACAAGCGGCACAACCCCTAAAAGGACTTGGAAGTCCAGATTTCTTGGTACATCAGAGGCAACATTCCTTTCCAGGAACAAGATGCGTAAGTGATTTTTATCTGTTATGAATCAGTCCAGGGCTAGGGAGCCTGTCTACGTGGCAAAGTTCAACTGAGAAAATATTTAATGTATAGGCATGCTGTACACGGAGGACATCTCTTTCTAAAAGGTTTACCATCTTTGATTCACCACATATAGACAAATCCAGACAGAGAACACAAAAACAGCATATATCATACAGTAGCTTTGAGAGCCAAGATTGCAGTCTCCCTTGAGGGAAGCTTAGACCCACTGGCACGAAGCCCCTAAAGGAGGACTCTGTCTGAACTCAACCTATTTCCCAGAATAACAAAATATAACAGCCGTAAAAATAGGAGTGGCATCTGAGCTAATATATATACAGGTGCATCTTCAGGGCACTGGGGTTTTCAGAGATTGGCCTATGTGTTGTGGCAGACGAGGCAAAATGCAAAGGTTTCCCTGACAGATCTGTTAGGTCATTTCTCTACTGATTCCATGACAAGAGGATTCTGATTCTCCTTTTATAAGTCGGGGTACCAAGACCCTTTACAGTTGTCAAATCCACCACATTGAGGTTTGCCATTAGCCAGTATATTGGGTAAGATACACGTTGATAATCTTTTGTATGGGTAGATGAGAAGGGATTTCCGTGCTCAGTGTTGTATTTCAGTACTAAGGTGCAGTATTGTCCCAGAGGAGCAACTTTTGTACGTGGCTATTAGTAATGTTTGTGCTGTTCCCTGAGGGATGCTTCCAGTGCTAGATGAGTAAAGGATTTCACAGCCCCGAAAGAAGGCCACTGTTCTCCAGCTTATCGGGGTTTACACTGTGCCCTTCATTTGCCAATCCTGTCACATCTGCCAGGCATCAGGACACGATATTCCACTATAATCGTAAAAGGGTCATCCAGTTTAGAGAAAAACTGTTCTCTTTAGCCAGTCCTGCATTGATAGCAAAACCTTACAGAATGCGTTTCAGAATATTCCTCTATTTGACGAGGTCTGCTCGGGTTTTCAGACCTATTCTTACATTATACACTAGATAGCTTGTTAAGCTTTTCAGCGTGACTCGTGATTTAAAGAACAGATCACAATGCAGATGCATTCAGAAAGGGTTTTTAATTCTGTGCAAGAACATGTAATCAAAGATGTTCTCATGTGAGTTTTTGGTGCGTTCTCCTTGAGCACACATATAAATCTAACTTAAAGTACTTTTTGTGAAAGGTCCTCTTTCTGTGAGCTATAACTTCAGCTGGGACGGTTAGTAAATTCATGCTTTTTTAATGGGTTTTTTAAGTGAATGAATGTGAGATTTATAGAGTGCAAAAAAACTAGCTTCCTCTAGAAAGAGGTGTCTTGGCGCTAGCGAGAAAAAAACACAGTTTAAAGCAGTAGTAGTAGTAGTAGTATGAGCTTTATTCGAGACCTTACTTCACAGCGCTAGCTGGGACGCGCTCACCTCTGGCTGCTCACTGAGAGGAGGACTGAGAGGAGGACTTTGTGAACAGCTCGCCGCACCCGCTCCGCGGGTGCCGCTTCGTTGCCAAGAGAGGAGGAGCGGGAGACCAACATCACCGGAGGGCTGCAGGGCTGCGAGCGTATCAGGGACTCCAACTCCCAGGAGTCCCTGAGAGACCGCTGACCACTTCCGGTCCGCTCTCCCTGCCGGCCCGCCCCCCGCCCACCTGAGGGATTGTTAAAGCCCCACCAGCGGTCCTATCAGTTGGGAGACCTTACTTCACAGCGCTAGCTGGGACGCGCTCACCTCTGGCTGCTCACTGAGAGGAGGACTTTGTGAACAGCTCGCCGCACCCGCTCCGCGGGTGCCGCTTCGTTGCCAAGAGAGGAGGAGCGGGAGACCAACATCACCGGAGGGCTGCAGGGCTGCGAGCGTATCAGGGACTCCAACTCCCAGGAGTCCCTGAGAGACCGCTGACCACTTCCGGTCCGCTCTCCCTGCCGACCCGCCCCCCGCCCACCTGAGGGATTGTTAAAGCCCCACCAGCGGTCCTATCAGTTGGGAGACCTTACTTCACAGCGCTAGCTGGGACGCGCTCACCTCTGGCTGGTCACTGAGAGGAGGACTTTGTGAACAGCTCGCCGCACCCGCTCCGCGGGTGCCGCTTCGTTGCCAAGAGAGGAGGAGCGGGAGACCAACATCACCGGAGAGCTGCAGGGCTGCGAGCGTATCAGGGACTCCAACTCCCAGGAGTCCCTGAGAGACCGCTGACCACTTCCGGTCCGCTCTCCCTGCCGGCCCGCCCCCCGCCCACCTGAGGGATTGTTAAAGCCCCACCAGCGGTCCTATCAGTTGGGAGACCTTACTTCACAGCGCTAGCTGGGACGCGCTCACCTCTGGCTGCTCACTGAGAGGAGGACTTTGTGAACAGCTCGCCGCACCCGCTCCGCGGGTGCCGCTTCGTTGCCAAGAGAGGAGGAGCGGGAGACCAACATCACCGGAGGGCTGCAGGGCTGCGAGCGTATCAGGGACTCCAACTCCCAGGAGTCCCTGAGAGACCGCTGACCACTTCCGGTCCGCTCTCCCTGCCGGCCCGCCCCCCGCCCACCTGAGGGATTGTTAAAGCCCCACCAGCGGTCCTATCAGTTGGGAGACCTTACTTCACAGCGCTAGCTGGGACGCGCTCACCTCTGGCTGCTCACTGAGAGGAGGACTTTGTGAACAGCTCGCCGCACCCGCTCCGCGGGTGCCGCTTCGTTGCCAAGAGAGGAGGAGCGGGAGACCAACATCACCGGAGGGCTGCAGGGCTGCGAGCGTATCAGGGACTCCAACTCCCAGGAGTCCCTGAGAGACCGCTGACCACTTCCGGTCCGCTCTCCCTGCCGGCCCGCCCACTGTCCTCAGACCTTGCTATATCTGGGACCACTCCTCCCGCAGCGCGGGACGCAGCCCGGAGCGAAGACCGGGCTAAGAGCGGGCCGTTTGAGTCCGTTCGAGGACGGCAGCGGACGGCCCTGGGCCACCCCCCTTGCTACTCCCACCCCGCCTGTTGTTCTATCATTGTGTTAGGTTAGGCCAGCTCAATAGAGGCAACCTTTCTAGCAGGGTGTGTGAGGGCCCCACCTCATTATGAGCACTAGGATGACACGTAGCAAGGCCGCCAATGGCGGTTCACAAGTTAGTGGCCCTATGGATGACTTCATCACTCGCACTAATATTGCTATTGATGAAGAAATATCCAAACTCCAAACTCGGGTATCCCTAGAACTGGCAGCCGCACGTAGGTTGTCCGAGGTAATGGCCCATTCGAAAAAATCATCCTTAGGCCATATAGCCCTTGCAGTCACCCCTGCTCGCCCTGTTCGCCCAAATAGCATCATGACTCAGGCTGATTTACACCATCCCCCGATTACTCCCTCTCTCACTCCGCCCTTAGAGCAAACACGCACTTTAGAAGAGTTAAGTTTCTCTGCACTTCCCCATACTCAGTCCCCTAACTCTCCTGCCCAAGTAATTCCAACTACTTCCTGTGCTAGTGGCGCGCAACCCAAAAGAAAACGCCAATCACGCTCAGCCTACTCCCGCAAAAAGGCTAAAGTGGCAGTTTCTCACCATTTCACAATGGCTAATACTCAGGCATGTACTGTCTTACCTGAGGGTCCCCTAAGATCGCAGCCAGTATGCCAAAAAATGGGAGAGGGCCCAGCTTCCATCATCCCAGAGGCTGAGGGGTTGCAGGTGCAGGACCAGGGACAAAATGAGAAGGAATTTATTGACCAAGTCTGGGAAACACTAAAAAAACTTCTCTCACCACTCGACCTAAGATTGTCTAGGATAGAAAACAATCTGCTCGAGATGGAGAAGAGCATTATTGCTCTGGCCACTCTTGGCCTGAGAAATCTCGAAAACCAGGGCGTGTCCCTATCCGACCCACAATTGCCAGCTCCTGCTGTACAAACTGAGCAGCACCCCGCTCCAGTACCCGCTGTTGCAAGGCCTGTTCCCAAGCCGAGGACGGTGGCTGTGGACCAAATTTCCACGACCGCTAAACCTCAGGCTTCCAAACCGCAGGCTCCTGCACGGTATCCTAAGCTGCAAAAAACCAATCCAAATTTGGTACCCCCCGCTAGACCCCACCTCACTGAAACCCAGGGCCCTTGCCCAAAAGAAAATTTTAGAGGAGGCTATATAGATCTTCCTCCAGAGGCCAATGAATATGTAGTTGTGTTGACAGGTGTCCCTGTCCTCGGCATTGACCAATATGAAAACCATTGGTCATTGACAAACAAAATAATGCACTGGCTTAGTGTTAATAGACCAGCTCCTAATGGCAAGAGAAGCCGGGTAATGATGGTCCGTAGAATACCCTGGGTGGGCCCAACAAAGAAATCTAAGCAAGGGGACTGCGTAGTTGTAACTTTTGATGACCCGCATACGGCACGCCATATTTGTTCTTGGCCAACTAGCGAAGAATCCCTTGTCATCCCGAGGCCATTATCCTACTTTTACCCTCCACGTCAAGTACATACCCAAGTGGATAACTGGTCCTTGGTGCAGCACCATCCATGGAAGATCCATCCCACGAGGCCAATGGACACCCTCTTACATTGGAATGGCCTTTCAACCCACAACAGATTTGGAGGCCTGGAGGAGGTCGATTGACTTTTTGCGCCCCCTGCTTCCTCACAACTAGAAAAAGCTTCGTCTCCCATGGATACAGAAATATCTGGAAACCAAACTTACAGCCCACAAAATAACGACAATGGGCCCCTGACTCGCACGCCACGTGCCTTGGATCTAGCTAAAATGGCTACTCCAGATTGTATAAGGATGGAATCATGGCCTGACAGCCATTGCCTGACCCCACCTCCTTCCGCTCAACTCAATCTAATGGAGATCAAACTGCCAGATAGTGCTGCCCCCACTGAACTTTATCAGACTAAGATCCCCCCAACACCAACTATCCCGGATGAAGGAAACTTTTCCTTACCCACTCATGTTCCTAAAATCTCTTCACCCGGTGAATCCTCACTAAAGTTCTTAAGCTGGAATGTGGCTGGCCTTGAACGTAACCTTGACAACCCGGAATGGAACACCTTCTTGGCACCTTACGACATTTGTTTGTTACAGGAAACATGGTGCCAGGAACCTAGACACAGAGTGGGGTTCTCGACCTTCTGCGTCCCGGCTGTTCACCATCAAGGTTCCAAAGGACGCCCGTCCGGCGGTCTTCTTATTTGGATTAATATAGCTCTAGACCTCAGTGTTCTCCAAAGACCTACTGAATCTCCCGACCTCCAATGGCTAACTCTCCATCACAAAGGGGGAAGGAAGCTAGAACTATTTAATATCTATTTAAGGGACAGCAGGAATGGAGGATCTTTAAACTCACTAGGTTTAAGCAATAACCTGGCTGCCTGCAACGCTGACTCTCTCGTTCTGCTGGCAGGCGATTTTAACTGCTGTTTTGAGCCTTTAGCTAAAGAAGATATTCTGGACACTAATGAGGAGGATAATAGGAGGGGAATCCCCATCTTGAACCTTGACCCGATCCCGAAATGGACACAAAGGGCGATCGACATAAACGCTCTCTGTATGGAGTACAATTTGAGAGCAACAAATGGGCGTTCTAGGTCAGATCCCATGGGTGCCCACACATATAATAGGACGGGCCACTCCTCCAGAATTGACTTTGTCATGCTCAACTATACCCTCTGGTCATACCACCAAGACATGGAGGTTATAGAAACCTGTGATAGCGACCACAACCCTCTTGCTGTAACCATTTCTGTTCCCTGGTTCCAGGGCTCTCAAGAAACCACCAACCAGATATGGAAATCCTCATGTGAGATCCTCCCCTCGAACTGTGGGAGACGTCTCAAGTGGGCAAGAGTCGCAGCAGACGAAGCTAGGATGACACAAGCTGAAACCATCCTACTACAGGCTGAATCCAAGTTTGGTGCTTCAAACGGTGATAGTAAGAAGTTCCTATCACTATTTTTAGAGACAGTAACAGCACTAAGTGGGCTATTCACCATTTCGAAACCCAGCGCCAACAGCGCTGTAAAAGGCGTCCAGAGAACAAACGGAAAGTGGTTCACAGCGAATTGCCGAAATGCTAAGAGTGATCTCGTGGCCGCAGTAAAAGGAAAAGACCAAGCTGCCATCAGGTCTGCAAGGAAACTCTACAGGAAATCTGTGACTGAGGCCAAGCGGTCATATGACTTCAACTTTTGGAGTGATCTAACGGAGGCAAGCACAAGGAAAGATGCCAAGGGGTTTTGGGACTTGCTAAGGTCAAGAGACAAGCCCATAGATCACCAACTGACTTGTAACATCCCGGGTGCTGCCTGGTTTGCCCATTTTTCGAACTTGTATACAGCGCAAACAGGGTCCCCCCAGCCAGATTTGCTATTACGGTTCAGTTCCACAGACCTCCCACCAAACGAAGTTGCATTCACCGCTGTAGAAGTAGCGAAGGCAATTAGTTGTATTGTTCCCAACAAAGCGGCAGGCCCGGACGGGATCCCGGGCGACCTGATAAAAAATAACCCCCCATTTTGGAGCAGATTAATTGCTGCACTTCTTAATGAGGTTACGTTGGGGGGATCTTTCCCTGACTCTTGGAGGGGCGCTGAAGTCGTCCCCATTTTCAAGAAAGGCAACAGGGAAGATCCAGCTAATTACCGCCCCATCAGTTTGTTGGACACAACGCAAAAGGTGGCGGGGAAAGTGGTATTGGGCAGGATTCTGGAGTGGGTGGACGACAACCAGATACTATCTGATTTCCAAGCGGGTTTTAGATCAGGGACAGGCACCGTCGAGCAGACTTTCCGCCTTTTAATGCTCTATTGGAAGGTAGTGGTCCTAGGAGGAGGCAGTTTATACTTAGTCTTTATAGACTTAAAGACGGCCTTCGACCTGGTCCCACGAGCATTATTGTGGAAAGTCCTTGACGGTCTAGGTCTACCTCCCTACCTTCTGGCCTTATTGGTAAAATTCCATGCAAACAACTTTGCTCAAATCAGATGGGGTGCCCTGGGAGAAAAAACACCGTGTATCCCAGTAGACAGGGGCGTCCGCCAGGGGTGTGTGCTTGCCCCCACTCTGTTTTCGCTGTACGTAAATGGAGTGGTGGAGCATCTTTTACAACATCCTGCAGATGCACCATCCCTGGCCGGAAGGAAAATCCCGACGCTCCTGTTTGCGGATGACACCCTCCTGATTTCGAAGTCACCCACAGGCATACAGGCGCTACTTACCAGCTTTAAGGCGTTTTGTGATACCAAGGGCTTAGCAATAAATATTGGCAAGACCAAATTTCTTGTCCTCAACCCCCCGAAGAAAACTGTTAAACCCCCCACTCTAGACTCCGTTCCATTAGAACGGGTCAAAGAATTTGACTATTTAGGCATACGCCTCTGTGATAGCATGAACTGGAAGGCCCACCACCAGAAAGTGTTTCTAACCCACAAGAGGGTTGTTGGCGCTCTACTTAAAGAACAACGCGCCTCCTCAACAAAACCGATTGGGCCACTTCTTGACATTTATAGGGCCAGGGTTGTGAGTGCAGCATTGTATGGCGCAGAACTTTGGGGAACCCAGAGAGTGGACACTTTGGCCCACCTAGAAAATAAATTTCATAAAGACTTGATGAGGCTACCCCAGAGCACTCCCACAATCCCACTCTTGCTCGACGCAGGTACCCGCTCTATCTGCGAGCAAGCTAAATTACGTCCCTTATTGCTGTGGTCCAGAATTTGGAACGTTCCTGAACTCCACAGCTATGCGGATGCCCTAAAAGACGTTTTGTCCCTCCCTGGCTGGCACAAGATCACCTGGCTTAGAGAGGTTAAGAAGGCACTTATCTTGCTTGGTCTAGGATCTGCGTGGGAAAACAAAACCGCACCTCCCAAACAGGAATTGAAGAGGGCCTATTGGTCTTGGGTCGATAGTGAGAGACTGGGCAAATCTAACCATCCAAAAACTGTTGCCAACTTCCTGATGGTAAAATGTAAACCCTCCAGAGAAGCTTATATGGACCTGATCCACAGTCCTTATGATAGGGCTTTATATTTTAAATTTAGGGTTGGGGTTTTACCTTTATGCCAGTTCACTTCTACCTGGAAACCACCCTTGCAAACTGTTCCCGACTGTCCATTTTGTGAGCTGAAAACAGAATCTGTTGCACACTTTTTATTTGAGTGTCGAGCCTATTTGGCTCCCAGACGGAGGTGGTTGAAGCCTCTTTTCAGGAGCCTAGGAACCCGTTCACACCTGGAAGCTTTGAGAATACTGCTCTCAGACACAAGTCCCTTCTTTGCCATCTGTTTGGCAAAATTCCTAGGATGGGCTTGGCGTATAAGAACCACTAAAAAACTGATGATCCAATAATGTCTCCCCCTTTTTAACATGTTTTTCTTGTCCAAATGGACAGATCTTTTTTAAATGTACAATGAATTGTAAGTTGTTTGTTCGATTATTGTTTTATACTGTGATGTTTCGCTTTTATGATATGTTTTTTTATATCGAAATAAAGCTTACTACTACTACTATTATTCGATATAAAAATATCATAAAAGCATTTACAAATCAAAAGTTTAAAAACTCCGTAGAAAAAGACATACATAATAGTCGTAACATGCATCATTGTAAACATTTTAGTGTTAAAAAGTCCAGAATTCCAGAACTAAATCCTTGTGCCACAAAAAGAATAAAACATGTTTTTATCTACAGTAATTAATTTTAAAACCATAAAAAATTTCAGTGAAGGTCATACTACACATTCATGGAGAAATTTAAAATCCTCTTTGAGTAAAAAGGAATAACAAGAAGGGGGTGGCCAATATTATATATAACGATACTATTTCAGAACCATGTGGCTAGTACACTATACAATTTTCTCTTTAAGGCATAAGCTTAATTTCTTTAGCGGCCTAAAATTTATGGATAGTTCTGGCTTAACACTTCTTTCCCATAATCCTTTTACGAGTCAGCCAAACGCTTCCTCAAAACTTGGCTACTCCGCAGATCATTAATGAGGATGATGTATCAATTCTCAGAATGCGGAGTGCAGTGCGAATATTCGTTGGGCCTAACATTTTGCACACCGGTTTGAGCCATTTGGCTCTGGCCAAACTATAGGACGGGCACGCAAAGAAAAGATGGGCGATAGACTCATTGTGGTGGCCGCAACCTGGGCAAGCCTCGGGAGGCAAGTTTGGCCCCTTCCAGACCGCTGTCACACTATTAGTAGGGAGGGTTCCCAGTCTCAGTCAGTTTAAAGCAGCAGCACAGTAATAAAGGTAAACACAGTCCTTTATAGAGGTAATCTTGTCCTTCATTTGTGTTCTTTTACTCCTAAAGTACTTTCTGGTTGGAGTCTTGCAGTACCAGCTTGGTAATTGTTGGATCTGTTAAATATTTAGCTAAAGCTTTGAGAAATTAAAATACCTATTTAATGTATGAAACTCAAATGCCAAACGTTTCTATATCTAAACGGGGAGCATTCTCAACTTGAGGCAGGTGTCTTAATAAGACTGTTACACAATAATCCAAACTTATAATTCTCCAGCTTGGATCGTTCATAGATTCACATGCTTGAATCATTCCCCGTAGTCAGGCTGGAAATCACCTGGCATAAAACATTGTTAAAAGGCACGTTGAGGACAAGAGCAATGCCAGGGTTGTCACTGAAGGGGCTGTCAAATAAACATCTGCCAATGATGTCCAGCAGTCTCTATGAGACAGTCTCAGGTCTGGCCAGCTGCCATCCCTATTCATCTGCGGCCTAACGACTTGCTAACCTCAGTTCAATCAGGAGTACATATTGAGAATGCTTTAAGAGACACAGTACCAACAAGGGCTGTAGCGGATCATGGATAGAGCTGGACCGTGCTGCACTTTTATGAATCTAAGATAGCGTCTGTGACAATCCCTTTGGTGTCATAAGGGCCATTGGTTGAGTATGGCGAAGCGAGGCTCTGACTGGAGGCTGTGGGCCTCCCGAGTTGGCACCCCTCTTGCTTGAACACGAGTGGGGAGCAGACAACGATGGCATTCTGCAGTCTGGATGGGGGACGGGCTCAAAGGCCTTCATCAGCCTCCCCTAGGGTTTGCCAATACCGTGACCCCTGGGCCTGGACTGGATCGTGATGACTATGGCGATGTGAGCTGCTGCCTAAAATTGTTTGAACAGAGTGTCAGTAGCTATTAGAGATAAAACAGTGGGTGCAAGCGGCCTGGAGGGAGAAGGCCCCAGCACTCCCCAGGCTAGTTGCCGTCAAAAGTCCCTCATGGTGGTCCATCCAGGCACTGCCGACCAAGCAATAAAAGGTACCTTTGATATTGGGGTGCCACATGCCCTTATAACCTTGTTGGCCCCAGGGGATAACCTTCTAAGATGAGATTGCCCTTAAACTTGAGCAGTAAGATATGTGTGGACATGGGTGACCCTGAGCTAGCCATTATATTAAAAATTATGATCCTTGGAATACTCCCCTTTTTCTCACCTGCTGGGGGTGTATACAAAACATTTGGTATAGAGTGCGTCCCATGACTTTGAGAGTCCCAGTGGCCTGTTTTAGTTGAACTGTGTTGATGTGACAGAAGCGGTATACCAGCTGTTTTCGCTGCTTAAATAGAGGGACATTATGGTAAGCTAATTCTATTTGTAAAGCACTTGTCTCACCCAGGAGGTTATCCTTTTGCTGATAAGAAGGGGCATTGCTGGCAGCCCAGTGTGGAACTTATGAAAATAAGCCAACTTTTCAGTTTCCTCCTGAATTCTGGGACTGATCTGGTAGCCCTAATGTGAAGAGGGTGTACGTCCACGCATTAGGAGCCAGGTATGAGAAGGCGCGGCTGCCAGCTCTGGCCCTTTGGGTACAGTAAACAGTGACAAGCAGGAGGTTAGTCAAGGTGTCTGATGGGGTGTGGAAGCTGCTGTTGTTGTTCAGGTATATGGCGCCTAAATTGTGTATTGCTTTGTATGTGTATGGGAGTAATTTAACTGCATTTGTGTATGGGGAGCCAGTGGAGGGCTCTGAGGTGGGAGGAGATGTTGCTGCATGATTATAGGTTGAGTGTGATTCTAGCTGCTCTATGTTGAATGGTCTGGAGCAACTTGGTGAGTTGGATGAAAATTCCATCATAGAGTGCTAATCCGCAGTCTAGTTTGATGTTGATGAGTGCTTGGGTGACTGTTCAGCAGGTGTAGAGAGGAAGCCACCTGAGGGTTTTCCTGAGAATCTTCAGGGTGTGGAAGCAGGAAGAGGCTATTGTCAGCCATGATTCCCCAGGTTCCTGACTTTGCTGGAAGGGGCTGAAGTGGGACCAATTTCTGGAAAGTTGAGGACCATAGAGCCGGGTCCTTGCCGAAGACTACTACCTTCATCTTGAGTGAGTTGAGTTTGAGGCAGTTGACCTTCATCCGGAGGTTGACATCTGATATACACTGAATTAAGTTTGGTTTGGAGTTGTTAGTGTCCTTGGAGATGGAAAGGATGGGTTGTGTCGTTGGCTTATGAGATGATATTGATTCTGAAATTTTGCACAATGTTGGCCACTGGCACCATGTTGATTTTGAAGAGCGTGGGACTAAGTGAGGATCTTTGGGGGACTCTGCAAACTTGCTTGGTGGGTTCAGAGGTGTAGGAAGGTAGGTAAACAACAAACAGGTGAAATGGACCTAGGGGAATTTTAAAGACCAAGCTCCAATATGCTCCCTATAGACTTACAACAACAAATATATTGGAGGGTCTGAAACACAGACTACGCTCAGTATACCCCAGAAAAGAAACCTAGGACAACCTCAAACTCAATGTATCTATCAAGGGTCACCCCTACATTGGTCATGGAAGGATACCCATCAGTCACCACACGGAACCGCCCTTCATCATTTGGGATTCCATCAAGACCGTGCCAGAGATGGCCATACAACTGTCAGGGTCGGGGGTCCAGATGTTTAAAAGGAGCTCCTCCGCCGGTCAGTAAGGTCCAACTACGGTCTTGCCACTCATGTTCTGAGGAATTTAATATCAAAACAAGGGGGGACTGATGTTACAGTGCTCAAAAAATTGTTGAAAAACTAAGAAAGTAATACTATGAAAAGTGATGTTAAAACAAGATGGAGGGGTTACTTATAACTTTATTCTGGTGTTACCCAACCTCCTGATGTTAAAAAGTAGTCAATGACAGTCGCCAATTATAGACTGTCTGAATGTTCAAGGTGGTCGACATGTTTCAGCAATATAGCGACAGATTCGTCATTGCTTTCTTCAGGACCAAACAAATTATGGCTACTGCGATTTGTGATGTGAGAAAACAAATAAGTGCTCAAATCAAAATTAGATACAGAAATCACCTGATGACACTAGGTGTTCATCTCCCTCTTTACAAGTTCTGCTGAAAGAAGGAAACAAAGAAGTATAAGGCTTGTACCAGGGTGTATCATGAGATAAACCAGCGCGTTACATTATGATCATAATTATGAATAATAACTGGTATCCTGAATGTCTACATATATCACTATATATTAAGTGCTCTTATGTTTATCATCGGGCCTATACCTGTGACTCACAATGGAAAAAAAAGGAAATAGCCCATCTTACCATGCTAGTAAGAGGTATGGACCTCACCCCACCTGGCCACGGCTCAGGAAAAGGGGAAGCACCGCTCTATGATGGAGAGACAAAAACATATACCAACAGGTTATTATTGTCAAATCCATCATCCACTTGTATAACTCGCCATAGCCCGCCGAACCGAGGCAACTCTCACCACAGACCACACGGCAACACCAGACCATGTTCTTAAGTAGTCATACGAAATCTACCATGTAATAAACTCTGGCTTCACGAAATGACACTGACTCGTGCCGCATAAGTTATCAAAAAGGACCATCATTTGAAAGCGCTAGTGAAATGCGCGCAGGATACCAAGCGATCAGCATTTCTCCGGCCTATGGTTCGAGAAATGCCGACTTATCTGAAGGATACTACTGACGTGTTACGCCTTTTGCCCGAAATTGAATTTGATATGAGTACTGATCTCTTGGTATCCTTCGATGTAGAGGCATTATATACATCAATTCCTCAGGATGAAACAATTGAAGTGATTCAGTTCCTACTACAGTCGAGAGACCTAGACAGTATTACTCCTGTGAGCTTTATCATGGCCTGTGCCACTTTGGCCATGAAAAATAATTTTTTCCAATTTGAGGACTCGGTGTACCTTCAGGTGTCTGGCACCAGTATGGGGAGCGTTTACGCTCCCAGCTTGGCAAATCTATATGTTCATTCCTTTGAACAAGAGCACATACTGGTGACCACTAACCCCTTCATTGAATGTATAAAAACATGGAGAAGGTACATCGATGATGTCCTAGTGGTATGGCGGGGCACTGAGGAGAGATGTCATGAATTTTTATCCTGGTTAAATACCAGAAATGACTTCCTTCGTTTCACAATTGAGGTAGGCAGGGATCGATTAGCATTCTTAGACCTGCTAATCTCCGCAACTCCAGAAGGTCTACAGTCCGAATTATATAGGAAACCCCTAGCGAAGAATTCCCTCCTTTGCTTTGACAGCCATCATCCCAAATCCTTACGGGATAACCTGCCCTACGGGCAGTTTTTAAGAGTTCAGAGAAATTGCTTGAATGCAGAGGCCTTTAGAACACATTCTTTGGCTCTTAAAGAGCAATTGGTTCTAAGGAAATACCCTCCCAGATTGGTACAACGTTCTCTCAAACGTGCCCGTAACAACAATCGGACAGCTCTTTTAGAACCCACTGTGCAGAAATCTCCACTAGAAAGGATTACTTTTGTGACCACCTTTGGGACTCTGTCGAATAACATACAGAAATTGGTCAAAAGGCATTGGTCTATTCTTAATTCAGACAGTGTTTCCATCCAGAGCCCTCTATTTTCGTTCAAGAGAGGGCCTAATCTGAGAGACCGTTTGGTACATACACGACCACGTGAAGATAGACCTAGGGCTCTAGGTTCACTGTGGGACCTTCATCCTGTGTTAGGTCATCATCCCTGCGGGATGTGCCAATCCTGTCCACAAACAAGAAAGTCAACCGAAATAGACATTGGCACTGCCAGACCGTGGGTTCAGTCCAAGTTCACAAACTGCAATAGTGAGAATCTAGTGTATCTGATCACTTGTCCCTGTGGACTGAAGTACGTAGGGATGACCACCCGGAAAATCAGAGTGAGGATCTCTGAGCATAAGAGCACAATCAGATGTAGGAGGCAAGCTACCAAACTCACTAATCACTTTTTAGACGCACGACATCCTTCAACTGCATTTCAATGGACTGTGATTGAGAAACCCTACATTCCGTCACATGTCACTGATATATCCAAATACCTTTTGCTGAAAGAACAAAAATGGGTGTTCAAACTGGGTACGAATCGAGTGGGTTTGAATGATGATATATCCTGGTCGACCCTATGATTAATGGTGATTGATCATATGAATGTGTCCTTGCTATGTTTGAGTAATGGGCTAGATATTAACATACTACATGTGAGTACCATTATGGGCATTTTTCATTTCATCATGGAATTTGGTCCCTTTATACTGATGAGCCATCATACGGACTATGGTAAAAGAGTTTTTATATTTTCATACACCCTAATGTACATTTTCATACACCCTATTCCTTTAGCATTGTGGCTGCGATAATTCATGGTGAACCCTGAGCACTCGAATATGGTGCCTAATGTCAAGTAGTCTGAACATCTGGTACTTGACGATTTGTAAAATATTGTTGTTCTGTATGTGTTGGTCATATTCCGTTTTGTCAGTTGTGTTCGAACATGTGAAATCCATAAAGTTGCCAGCCTGTATTGACCGGGTTTGTAAACTCGACGAAGGACACAGTATCGTTCTACAAATGATGCACTTTGAGTGGCTGAAGTCTGTCTTGCTGCAGCCTATCAGAGACCATGAAACATCAGGGAGAGTTCACAGCGTCACGTGAGTTGTTTTGGCCACTCAGGCGGCGCTTTATATTTGACAGTCTCACCATCCGTCGGTACCTCCCCGATCGGCTCGGACGCCGATTTTGAAGTACCGACGGATAGGTAAGGGGGCTTGTGTCTCGCGGACTCACCGATCTGGTATGAGTCCTTTTTGCTTGCATTCTGTGTGGATGTGAGAACTTTGATATGCTGCCGACTAAGATAGTGCAAGCGAATTACTTAACAGCTGAGTCTACCTTAAACCGTCGTCAATACACCTCATTTTGCGACACTCTAACAGACAATAGGTCTGCGCGCATTTTACTAGCGCTTTCAAATGATGGTCCTTTTTGATAACTTATGCGGCACGAGTCAGTGTCATTTCGTGAAGCCAGAGTTTATTACATGGTAGATTTCGTATGACTACTTAAGAACATGGTCTGGTGTTGCTGTGTGGTCTGTGGTGAGAGTTGCCTCGGTTCGGCGGGCTGTGGCGAGTTATACAAGTGGATGATGGATTTGACAATAATAACCTGTTGGTATATGTTTTTGTCTCTCCATCATAGAGCGGTGCTTCCCCTTTTCCTGGGCCGTGGCCAGGTGGGGTGAGGTCCAAACCTCTTACTAGCATGGTAAGATGGGCTATTTCCTTTTTTTTTCATTGTGAGTCACCGGTATGGGCCCGATGATAAACATAAGAGCACTTAATATATAGTGATATATGTAGACATTCAGGATACCAGTTATTATTCATAATTATGATCATAATGTAATGCGCTGGTTTATCTCATGATACACCCTGGTACAAGCCTTATACTTCTTTGTTTCCTTCTTTCAGCAGAACTTGTAAAGAGGGAGATGAACACCTAGTGTCATCAGGTGATTTCGGTATCTAATTTTGATTTGAGCACTTATTTGTTTTCTCACATCACAAATTGCAGTAGCCATAAGTTGCTTGGTCCTGAAGAAAGCAATGACGAATCTGTCGCTATATTGCTGAAACATGTCGACCACCTTGAACATTCAGACAGTCTATAATTGGTGACTGTCATTGACTACTTTTTAACATCAGGAGGTTGGGTAACACCAGAATAAAGTTATAAGTAACCCCTCCATCTTGTTTTAACATCACTTTTCATAGTATTACTTTCTTAGTTTTTCAACACTTTTTTGAGCACTGCAACATCAGTCCCCCCTTGTTTTGATATTAAATTCCTCAGAACATGAGTGGCAAGACCGTAGTTGGACCTTACTGACCGGCGGAGGAGCTCCTTTTAAACATCTGGACCCCCGACCGTGACAGTTGTATGGCCATCTCTGGCACGGTCTTGATGGAATCCTAAATGATGAAGGGCGGTTCCGTGTGGTGACTGATGGGTATCCTTCCATGACCAATGTAGGGGTGACCCTTGATAGATACATTGAGTTTGAGGTTGTCCTAGGTTTCTTTTCTGGGGTATACTGAGCGTAGTTCGTGTTTCAGACCCTCCAATATATTTGTTGTTGTAGGAAGGTAGGTAACATTTCTGTATTGTTTCTGTGAGGATGGAGCTGATCCATTGAAGGGTTGGTCCATGTATTCCTGAATATGGAGGCTTTGGTTGATGATCGGGTTGAAGACTGTATAGAAGGCTGCTCAGAGCTCAAGAAGGATGAGGATGCAGTATCGACTTAGTCTGTATGTGGTCAGTTGTGGCATTGAGAGCGATGTTGGAGCTGTGACTAGGTCTGAAGACTGATTAGGATGGGTTCAGGAAGTGGTTTTTGGCTAGCTGGTTAGCTAGTCTCCCATTGATCAGTTTCTCCAAGACATTTGTTGGGTATGGAAGCAGTGAGATGGCTCTTCAGTAGTGGTAAGGTAGCCTTGGTTATGGAGTTGCTGTGGATCGGAGTGAGGGCGGTGCAAATGGACTCGAGTACTCTTGCGGAGTGCGGGTAAGGGTCCAATGCGCTTCCGGGTGGATAAATTGCATAACAGTGATGGTTTTCTGTGGATGATGGTTTGCTAACAGGTTAGAGTGGTTCCTGGAAAGCTGTCTTCATCTTCAGGCAGGTATGTCGGGTGGAAGGATTAGGTTGGTGAGTGAAGTTGTCGTAGTGATTGCTTATCTTGTTGCAGAAGAAAAGTGTAAGCTGGGGCGAAGGAAGTGGAGCTGGTAGCGGGCATGGTAAATTCCTTTATGATGGAGATGCGTTCCATTGCGCTGTTATCTAGCCTTTCTGTTATGGCTGTGCTCTTGGTGGTCAACTGTGTTGCTATTTAAGGACGGAAGATTTGTAGGTTTGTTTGTCACTGTCGTTTTGAGTAGCTCCATCAGCACTCGAATTGCTTTCAGTGGTGCTTGTTGCATCAAAGGTGGCTGTTGTACCAGCTATCTTGCGGTCTGGTCCTAGCCGTAGCCTTGGTCTTGAGAAGTGCCAAAGCATCTGTGATGGCAGTGATGCAGAGACTGAAGTTGTCAATAGAGCGGGCGAGGTAGTCCTGGTGCGGAAGGTGTTATTCTGTGGACCAGGCTTCTTCAGAGATAGTGTTCCAGTTTTGGTGGATGGTCTTTGAGTAAGGTAAGGTTCTTTAAAGGTGGTTGAAGTGAAGATCAAAGCGAATGAGCAAATGGTTGCTGCAGGTGAGAGGGGTTTGCTTGCCAAATTCAAGTTAGTCAAGATGGGACCTAGCAGGTGGGTGGAGTCAGGTGAGAGGAGTCTTTTACCCCCTGTAAGCGTTGGAATGTGTTCAGACTGTCCGGAAAGTTGTTAGTGTTTGGGTCAGTGAGTTACCCAAGGGGGAATTTGAGGTTGCTAAGCAGGATGAAGGAGCTGGAGATGAGTGGGAGGGAGGATATGATGTCTGGGATGTAGTTTCCAAAGCCAGCTCTTGGTCCTTGTGTACAGTTTAGCTTGGCTCCCATTCAGGGCAGTGTTTTTTGGAGATGCTGAGTTTGAACACTAGGTATTTCAGTTAGCTTCAGCTACGGTGAGAGCACAGCAGATGTGTTCCTTATAGATGATCGCAGTTCCTCCTCAGGGTTTGCTGGGCCTGTCCTGTAGTGAACTTGTATTCCAGAGGATGGCAGTCCTGATGTCAGGGGCTGAGGAAACATTGAGCCAAATCTCTGTAAGGAAGAGTAGATCTGGGTAAAGTTAAGAAGGTCCCAGAGTGTTTGGTGAGAGAACAAGTGTTCATTAAGGCTCAGACCAGTGGGAGGTGGTTGCGGTGCATGTCTGGGTTGCTGGGTGCAGGAGTGCAAGCGTAGTAAATGTGGTGGATGGTGTTGGTGGGATCACAGGAGAAGCAGCAGCTATCACAGAAGAACACACCTTTGGTGGTGGTCAGAGTGGTTCGACCGCACAGTGTGGAGATGCGCCCATGCGGTGCTTGAAGGATTGAGGTGAGGTAACGCCTTGGGCTGTGCTGGGGTGACATTGGGCCAATGGTCCTGGCACTGGGCATAGGTCAGGCGCAGACAGGTTTACCTCTGAAACCAGCTGCACGCATCTGCTGGGCTGCCACCATTAAGAACATGTGGGAGGAGGTGGTGGGTGGTGCCGGGGCATGTGGCATGAGAGACGCAGGAACAGGGGAGAACACAGCATGGGGAGCAACAAGGCGAGAAATGCTGAACATAGGGAGGCAAAAGTGGGTAAGTAATGCAAAGGAAACCGTGGCAAAAGTGGGTCGAGAAAATGGTTAAAAGAGAGGCAAAAGAGGTCAAGAATGCGATAGAGAGGAAAAGCAGACAGCACAAGTAGAATGGGACAATAAAGAGCGAAAAAGTGCTAAAAGTCACAATGAAAAAGTTGAAAAAGAGAGGCAAAGGGTGTAAGAGAAGGCGAGCGAATGAAAGGGACAGAGTGAGGAGAGCTGACCAAAAAGTTAAAAAAGCACTAAAACGCAGAAAATAAAAGGAAAAAGAGCAAAAGAGAGGCAAAAAGGCATGAGAGAAAGAATGAGTGAAAGAGGGCAGTGTGAGGCTGGGCCTCAGTCCGAGTAGCAGCATCAGAGATGAGGGTCCGAAAGATCCATGCCAGACTCAGGGCCAAGTCAATCGGGAAAGACAGTCAGGAAGGGCCAGCAACGCCTTCTCAAATAGGGCAGTGGGACCCCTATGACATTTCTGAGTAGAAGATGGGATGCACAAAGGAGTCCAGGGAGGCACCAAATCTGTGGCTGGCTCACTCATACAGCATGGAGACACTCTTCGACCGGACTAAAGCCCAGAGCCAAGTTATTGCATTGAACCGCCCAAACACCCCTAGGGGTAAGCTAGACAAAATACTGGCCATGATTGATGCCACCAGAGAGGTGCTGGAAAATAAGATCGACCCAGTTGTTGTAGACATGGTCCTAGTCAGGAATAACATTGAAAATTGGCCGAAAGCATCAATCTTGGAGAGGACTGCATTGGAGAATTCTGCCCAACTTCAGACACTGTGAAGAAACAGATAGCTGAACTCATGAATAGAGGACGGTCCCTTGAATACTGAGTTGAAGACTTGGAAGTCCGCAATCACAGGAATACCATCATATTGGTGCAGCGACTTGAGGTGATCGACTGGACATGCTATCATTCCTGGAGAAATTCATTTTGGTGGAATTGCGACCTGCTATGTAAATACTTTCCCATGGGTAGAGCTCACAGATTGCTAGCTACAAGAACGCCTCCAAGGCCGGTGGTGGCCGGACTCTTGCATTACAGTGACAACTACACAATCCTTCAGAAAGCCAGGTTGGTAGGTCCCTGCATGCGAAAACCAAACAGTTGTCTCTTTCTGGACTACACTACTGCTGTTCAATATAATAGGGCCTCTTTCACAGACGTTAAAAAAACCTTGAGGGAAGCAAGACTTTGATACATGCTGCTATTTCCAGCCATATTGAAAGTTATGATTGAAGGTACCTCACTGTTCTTCAGCCTAATGAGGCTTGGGACTGGCTGGAGAAGCACAGAGCTGGCAAGAATGAGGGGGAATGGCAGCTTCTAAAGCTACAATATAGCAAGCAATGCAGACAGGAGCTCGAATAAAGGACTATTAAATGCACAAAGCAACAGATCGAGGCTGAGAGAGCGGTGCTGGCTAAGATGATTAATGGCAAAGAGGCCCCTGCAGTTGCGAAGTGAACTTCTGCCTTGTCAAAGGATGAATCAAACTACGACTCCTCAGGATGTGAAAAGACTGAACTGTCCACTGTGATGCAGAGAACTGCCGATGTCCTGTAAAGGTGGATCTGTCATCCTTCTTGAGCAGAACATAATGGCTGAGAATGCAGATTTTCCACAGTTTTAATTGGTAGAAAATCATGATTTTATTAAAGGCATGCAGGCTAATATTATGCTTGTTGTTCAAAAGCTTTATTCGAAATGTTAAAAACAAATCATAAAAGCATACATACAATCAGGAAAACAGAAAAATTAATTCTTGTTACAAAAACAGTATAAAAAATCCATGTATATGCTAAAATTGAAACGACATGTGGGAATTATAAGTTCAGTAATAAATAGAGCATAACCTCGAGCGGAACCGTTGTATCATCATTATCCAGGGATCGCAATTTATTATATGATTCTCTCGATTTTCTTATGCCCCACTTTAATAAAAGGGGCCGTAATATTTGTCGCCTTGGAAGTGCATATAAAGTGCAATATAAAGTGCAGTGAATAATGGATTGGACTAGATAAGACCCAACTAAAAATAGTTTGGCATGTAAGCAGTTAAAGAAATAAAAACCCCAATACACAGAATCCCCCCTTTTCACCCGCTGTTATTGTGATTCGGTGCTCGAGGGCCAGGATAAAAGTCATGGAGGTCCCAGATACGAATGGAGCCATCACCAAGTTTTGGCTGGATAGAACGCAAATAGGGGGCAGTATTCCTGTCCTTAAACCTAACCAGAATCAGGTCCCCCGGAACATTTTTGGGCAGATGACCAAGCCACCCCACCCTTCTGACGCTCTGTATCCCACCGTCTAGCAGTGAAGGTAGTGGTCTATTGTTTTGGAGCCAGTATATGGCTTTGTTCAAAAGGTCCCGATGCAGTTCACGTTTTCCTGGTCGGAGAGCAGGGACCCCAGAGAGAATGGTGACATATGGGGCAGCTACGGGGGGTAAATCGATGCAGTGTCTTCTATCTAGTGCGATCACAGGTGCTCTTTGAGGGACATGCTCGTGAATACGGGTGATATTGTGATCACTTTGAGTCGGTGGTGTAACAGGGGAATCACATGTTTGTAAAATCCTGGGAGCATTGTCTGTAGGCCTTTTGTGGGTATTAGTGGGGGGAGAGCGTATGGGAGTAACAGTGATTCTAGTCGGTGGGTATGACTGAGATACCGTTTGTTCAATCCTACACAGTCTATCTCCCAAATCATGTATTTTAGCAACCAGTGGAGAAAGAGCAGTAACAAGCAGTCGCTCGATTTGGGCCAGAAGAGACGATTGTAGGGGGGATCGAGACTCAGTCTTGTCCACAGGTGATGAGGCTGTACTGGGTCCGGGTACTGTGAGGCTGCAATTGGTAAGTGGAGGGAGGGTGGTAGCGGGGGAAGCCTGGGGGGAGCAGGTAGTTTGAGCAGTGTCTCGAGACACTATGGGGGGGGATAGAGCATCCGGGATGTAATGTGTGCCACAGAGGGCATTCAGTTCTTCCCAGATGGACATTGAAGTTGAGTGACTGTGTACAGTTATCCTGATGATAGCTATCGGCAGTTCAAGGCAATAGGGATGGAAGTAGAGGAGCTTGACTGTACCTTATCCAAAGCAGGAGCCAGAGGGGGTGGCCCGTCCCGTCCTCCTCGTGCCTCTGAGGGCCACAGAGGGCCCGCCCTTTGCCCGGGCTTAGCCCGGCGCAGACCCGCGCGCGTCCCGCGACGCGGAGGGAGTGTCCAGTACAAGTAGCGCCTCCGGGCGCGCTGTGGCCGGAAACCGGAAGTCGGAAGTGGGCGAAAAGCACCCTGGGAGCTGTAGTCTCCAGCCGCAAGGTGGAAAGCGGCGGCGGCGAGACTACAGCATCAGGAGCCCAGGAGCCCAGGAGCAAGAGAACCAGCGTCTGCCCACTGGTAGGTGTCCCTCCAAATGCTGATACAGCCCCCGCTCCACCGAGGGAGCGTCCAGTACAAGTAGCGCCTCCGGGCGCGCTGTGGCCGGAAACCGGAAGTCGGAAGTGGGCGAAAAGCACCCTGGGAGCTGTAGTCTCCAGCCGCAAGGTGGAAAGCGGCGGCGGCGAGACTACAGCATCAGGAGCCCAGGAGCCCAGGAGCAAGAGAACCAGCGTCTGCCCACTGGTAGGTGTCCCTCCAAATGCTGATACAGCCCCCGCTCCACCGAGGGAGCGTCCAGTACAAGTAGCGCCTCCGGGCGCGCTGTGGCCGGAAACCGGAAGTCGGAAGTGGGCGAAAAGCACCCTGGGAGCTGTAGTCTCCAGCCGCAAGGTGGAAAGCGGCGGCGGCGAGACTACAGCATCAGGAGCCCAGGAGCCCAGGAGCAAGAGAACCAGCGTCTGCCCACTGGTAGGTGTCCCTCCAAATGCTGATACAGCCCCCGCTCCACCGAGGGAGCGTCCAGTACAAGTAGCGCCTCCGGGCGCGCTGTGGCCGGAAACCGGAAGTCGGAAGTGGGCGAAAAGCACCCTGGGAGCTGTAGTCTCCAGCCGCAAGGTGGAAAGCGGCGGCGGCGAGACTACAGCATCAGGAGCCCAGGAGCCCAGGAGCAAGAGAACCAGCGTCTGCCCACTGGTAGGTGTCCCTCCAAATGCTGATACAGCCCCCGCTCCACCGAGGGAGCGTCCAGTACAAGTAGCGCCTCCGGGCGCGCTGTGGCCGGAAACCGGAAGTCGGAAGTGGGCGAAAAGCACCCTGGGAGCTGTAGTCTCCAGCCGCAAGGTGGAAAGCGGCGGCGGCGAGACTACAGCATCAGGAGCCCAGGAGCCCAGGAGCAAGAGAACCAGCGTCTGCCCACTGGTAGGTGTCCCTCCAAATGCTGATACAGCCCCCGCTCCACCGAGGGAGCGTCCAGTACAAGTAGCGCCTCCGGGCGCGCTGTGGCCGGAAACCGGAAGTCGGAAGTGGGCGAAAAGCACCCTGGGAGCTGTAGTCTCCAGCCGCAAGGTGGAAAGCGGCGGCGGCGAGACTACAGCATCAGGAGCCCAGGAGCCCAGGAGCAAGAGAACCAGCGTCTGCCCACTGGTAGGTGTCCCTCCAAATGCTGATACAGCCCCCCATAATATTATGCAAATCACCTTCATTGCTCCCCAAACACAGCAGCAGCAAACATTAGAACTTAGAACACACAATGCTCTAGAACGCTAAACATGCATATATTGTCAGAACAAGCAGTCATTTTTAGGTTTCGGCTGGAGAACGGAGCTTTTAGCTCCGCCTCCAGAGAAATCTGTAGTCTTCACAGTAAGGGACACTTGAATCCGCCCTCTTCCGCCCTCTGTTCCATTGGCTAGCTCCATAAATGGAGGCTAGCCATTGGAACAGAGATCTGTCCGTCATGGCCGGACCAGATTCGTGGGCGTTCCTGCAATTTTTTCCCTCTCCACCCACTTCTGACGTCATGTGGCTGTGGGCGTGTACTTTTTTTTTTTTTTTTGTCCCGTGATGTTTTCCTCATTTTGGAAAAGCCTTTGGCCGAAGTGGAGCGCTGCGCCCTTGCAGTTCTTCTGTGGCTGTCCGTTCCCGCCCCCCCCCTCCCGCTGTCCGTACCCGCCCCCCCCTCCCCGTGTGCCCGTAGGTGCTTATTTTGCTTCCTTTTGCGGGCCCTGCGTGGCTTGTTTATAACGCTTCCCCTCCCTCCCTTTTTTTCATAAAAATGTTGCCAAAGAAGTTTTTAATATGCAATTGTGGGCCACCTTTTGTACGTGCCCGGCACGATTTTTAATCCCAATTCAACCCAGCGCATAGCCCCTGAGTGGATTTAGTTTCCGGCGCTGCGGGGGCAGGGAATGTCCCTCCACGTAATGAACGTAATGCTCCTTATCACCGATTTACATCTTAGTATGAGTTTTCTCCGCTGCGCCTAGAGGCAAACCTTTTATGAAGCTTCTCAGTTGGTAGACTCACATACACATCCTGACAGCCGTAGTCCTGCAAACCAAAGCCAACATACCTACAGAGGCACTAACACCACAGACACCCACCCCTCTCAAAATACAAAGATTGTTTTATGTTATCAGCATCCGTATAGCGCCTAAATTCAACCTTTTATCTGTATTCGCAGTGCTCTGGCCAGTCTGTCACGCCTTCCCACACGGGTCGTAGTTATGTTGACCTGGTGGCATTGTGTCTGCTCTGTGACAAACAGTGTGTTCAGCAGCGATTAGTGATGGGTCATGTCGGTGAATGGGAGCGCTGCATGTCGTCACAGCGTCCCGGCGGCTCCCCTCGCCTCAAAAACAACAACAAAGCACCGGCGAGAAGCTGCGTGGAGCCGCTAAAAAAACCCCACAGAGAAAGCGGTAGGAGCAGCAGAGCCCGCCTGAGTGCAGCGGCAGCAGTGGGCGTCCCGGGCAAGCTCTTGTAAGTTCCTTGCAATTAACCCCCATCTCCGATTGGTAATTGTGTATTTAAATAAATAAATGCAGCCCACGCGCTCTGGGAGAGCGAGCGCGGCGGGAGGAGGGCTTTTTATGTCCAAACGGGAGATGGTTCATCTGGCTGGGGGGGTTTCTCGCTGCTGGTGTTTCATGAGGTGGTTTGTGGGAGGAATTGGTTAACAGAGACTCATGAGCGGGTATAGCGAAAATCCCGTGTGCAGTAGAGCTGCGGGCAGGGGTGGTTTGGTGTGTGCAGTGTGTGTTGTCTCTGTGTGGACTTGGATCTCAAAACACAGTAAGGGACACGGTATAGGAGAGAAATTTGGGCACCGTATTTAATTTTTACAAATTAAACACTGCCTAGGGCTTGGACAGCCAGTTTAAGATCTTGTTTTGGGAGACAAAGCTTGAGGCTGGGGATACGTTTTAGATTAAATCTTCCGTTCCCGGCCATCTCTTTGATCTGTAAACCAATATGGCTTAGTTTATGGAGTTTGATGCCAAGAGTTTTAATTTGCTGGTGCTATTGAGTTCACCAGACTTTTCGACGGGAAGTTCCTGCCCCTCAATGAGAGGAGGAGAAATTCAGGTTTCTGAGGATGTAACTTTAGTTTCATGTTGAATATTCAGTTGTGCATGCCATTGCCTAAGAGGGAGTGCACGTAGCAGTGTCGGGTGCTTCCTTGTCCCGGCCGTTCGCACCCCAGCCCCTTCCCACGGCCTCTTGGACAGACACCGGCTCCAGCAGCGCCACAAACGCTTGGGCCTTAATGACGATTAGTGCCCTGGCCACGTGCTGCCTCGCGCACGCCGGAAAGGGTCTGAGTACATTCACAGGACAGCACCTTCTGACCTCATTGGACTTTTCCCAGCGATAACATTTCATCTGGGCGCTCAGCTCTGGGAAAATGTAATAACAGCGAGTGGTTCATCACGGGGCTTCAGAATTTGGGCCGGGGCTGGCGATTGTCCTCTTTCAGAATATGTGGGTGTGCCTCGCAATCAGCACTATAGGTAACATGCGGCAATCAAAGTCTTTAAGAGCTGATGTCTCAGAGGTGGCCTCTTCATGACCTTGTCTGTGGTAATAAGCGCCTTTTGCCGTAGGTATAGGGCGTTAATGGTCGCTAATGGACCTCTACCAGGGCTGAAGACCTGTGTCCGCTGCAGTCATGATCTCCCCAATCACAGGTCATCACTCCTACAGAGAAGGGTGAGGGGTGCATAGACTAAGGTCACCAGGTCACACATTTCCAGTTCCGTTTTTCCTTCTACAAAACGTTTTTACGTGGAACTTTAGCCCAATGGGTTCTATTAAGGTGAGAAGGGCCACTCGGAATGCACGGGGCTCCTTCCACTTACGCAAAAGCCCAGAACTGGAATAGTATGTCCCCGATAACGTGTAATATTTAGCAGGTGTGTGTGTGTGTGTGTGTGTGTGTGTGTGTGTGTGTGTGTGTGTGAAGGGGGGGTTAGGTGGACTCATCTTCTTACTCCAATCAAAGTCACCGCTTCACCCATCTCCCTCACCAGTCACCTTCATCTCGGTGTCTTTTATTCCCCTCCCCCCGCACCCTCCCCCCCCCCCACACACACACCCGTCCCTGCCAGAGTGCTCCCCGGACTCCTCGGAAACATAGAAGGCGACGTCACCTCTAGCATTGTCAATCATGGTTCTGTGTACCTATTCTCGCAGCGCTGGAGGCTGGATACTAAGGCTGCAGCAGTTTGACAAGGACCCCATACCTCCCTTGACTCACACGTGTGCTTGACGTATGTATGTTAAATTCATCAGTTATGTCAGCATTATGGAATAAGTGTGGATTGAGCATTTGGGAACACAAGTGGCAGAAATATGTTGACCTTAAGAGGAAGTAGGGGTTGCTAGAGCCATGGGACTTCCTAATTTTTCCTGTTTTTAATCATACTGGCTGCTAGCCAGATTAAAGTGTTAGGTGTACCAGGCAGGTATTTTTAAAGCTTAACCCTACCCCCACTCAATACCCTACTCCTTTTCAGCGGCCAACATGGCGAGCACTGTCACCCGCAGAGTAGTGAGTGAAGAGTGAAGAGTGACTGCAGAGTGCTAGGGAGTGCAGAGTGACTAGGGAGTGCTAGGGAGTGCAGAGTGACTAGGCAGTGCTAGGGAGTGCAGAGTGACTAGGCAGTGCTAGGGAGTGCAGAGTGACTGCAGAGTGCTAGGGAGTGCAGAGTGACTGCAGAGTGCTAGAGAGTGCAGAGTGACTGCAGAGTGCTAGGGAGTGCAGAGTGACTGCAGAGTGCTAGGGAGTGCAGAGTGACTACAGAGTGCTAGGGAGTGCAGAGTGCTAGGGAGTGCAGAGTGACTGCAGAGTGCTAGGGAGTGCAGAGTGACTGCAGAGTGACTGCAGAGTGACTGCAGAGTGCTAGGGAGTGCAGGGTGACTGCAGAGTGACTGCAGAGTGCTAGGGAGTGCAGAGTGACTGCAGAGTGCTAGGGAGTGCAGAGTGACTGCAGAGTGCTAGGGAGTGCAGAGTGACTGCAGAGTGCTAGGGAGTGCAGGGTGACTGCAGAGTGCTAGGGAGTGCAGAGTGACTGCAGAGTGCTAGGGAGTGCAGAGTGAATGCAGAGTGCTAGGGAGTGCAGGGTGACTGCAGAGTGCTAGGGAGTGCAGAGTGACTGCAGAGTGCTAGGGAGTGCAGAGTGACTGCAGAGTGCTAGGGAGTGCAGAGTGACTGCAGAGTGCTAGGGAGTGCAGAGTGACTGCAGAGTGCTAGGGAGTGCAGAGTGACTGCAGAGTGCTAGGGAGTGCAGAGTGACTGCAGAGTGCTAGGGAGTGCAGAGTGACTGCAGAGTGCTAGGGAGTGCAGAGTGACTGCAGAGTGCTAGGGAGTGCAGAGTGACTGCAGAGTGCTAGGGAGTGCAGGGTGACTGCAGAGTGCTAGGGGGTGCAGAGGGACTGCAGAGTGCTAGGGAGTGCAGATTGACTAGGGAGTGCTAGGGAGTGCAGAGTGACTGCAGAGTGCTAGGGAGTGCAGAGTGACTGCAGAGTGCAGAGTGACTGCAGAGTGCTAGGGAGTGCAGAGTGCTAGGGAGTGGTAGGGAGTGCAGAGTGACTAGGGAGTGCTAGAGATTGCAGAGTGACTGCAGAGTGCTAGGGAGTGCAGAGTGACTAGGGAGTGCAGAGTTACTAGGGAGTGCTAGGGAGTGCAGAGGGCTAGGGAGTGCAGAGGGCTAGGGAGTGCAGAGTGACTAGGGAGTGCAGAGTGACTAGGGAATGCTATGGAGTGCTAGGGACTGCAGAGTGACTGCAGAGGCTAATGGCAATGTAAATGACAATGCCATTTATTTATCTGTTTTCAAAACCAACACATAAATACAAATTTTGTCATTTACAATGCCAATAGCTCTAACTTTTCCAAAGGCGAAACCATTGCATTGTAAATGCTTGTTCTCTTTAGGTGCCACGAAAGAAACAACAAAGTCCAGAAACAACAGTTGTCCATCTTCTGAATCCCAAACCTTAGGAACGCCTCCAATTCCGATCCAGACGTAACAAAGAAATAATTAATAACTTGGGAGGGAACAGAGGAGGGATCATATTAGCCTACGTGCCTTTAATAAAATCATGATTTTCTACCCATTAAAACCGTGGGAAATCTGCTTTTTATGGCAAGGCTCAGAGGCCAATATTATGCATGTTCAAAGTTCATCAATTACCTTATCCAACATATTTTCCACAGGTTTAAAATATAATTCTTTTAAGTTGAATCATTAGACCAATCGGCCGCTTTCATGATCCCACTCAAGCTAAAACCCCTCATTAAAGCCTTTCTAGGCATTGCTCCTCTAACAGAATGTGCCTCAAAAACACTCGCATCCGCACCTGCCTTAGACATAACCTCTTTAACCCACCTTGCGTAGGTGAAGAAACTGCCTTAAAAGGTTTCTTATAAGGAATTAAAAGTTGAGAACAAGAACCCTGTCTTAAAGGAACGGTCCTCCTCTCCTACTCTCTCAGACAATGCACTACACACAAACTATCATGCCCCTCCAAAAGAGGATACAAAATTGTCCTCGACATAGCCTTTGTCTTCTTCCTCAACTGAAAAAACACACCTTCCGGCTGATAAAACCTAGAATCAACTTCTAATGCCCTAATATCCGAAACCCTCCTAAACGAAACCAAACAGAGAAGCATTGCCAACTTCCAAGACAATAACTTAAGATCTAAAGTGGAGTTTGCTCCCCAACTGTTCACTTCCTTCAGAACTACTGTAATGTCCCAAAGAACACCATACTTAGCACAAGGAGGCAAACCCACTCGCACACTTTTAACCACTCTTCTAACCAAGGCATGTTGCTCCACTGGTAAACCATCCACTAAAACATGCCCAGCTGAAATAGCTGACCTGCTTAAATTAACTGTATTCTAAGCCAAGCCACTTCTGTACAGACACGATAAATAATTCCCCACTTCTACTACAGGAGCTAATAGGGGATCCAAATTCCTCTCAAAATACCAACCAGACCATCATCTCCATGCTGACCTATATACCTTTGTGGTCCCCTTTGACCATGACTCAGCAATAAGATCCTCAGCCTCCTTTAATAATTCATGCACTTGCCATACTCTCCTAAAATCAACCATGCTATCAACCTTAACTGCCCTGACTCCACCAACTTGTGAACCTTCCCCTGCACATCCATAATTATCTCTCTCAAATTTGGCAACAAAATTGGATCCTCCCACAACAGACATCACATCTGGGAACCACACCTGTGTCCTCCAAAAAGGCGTTATCAATACTAACTCCGCCTTCTCCCTTCTGACTTTCGTCAATACCCTTTGGATCATGGAGAACGGAGGAATAAGCATTATTCCTCCCTATCCTCCAATCCTGAAGAAAGGCATCTATTCCCTTTGATTCCGGATCCTGTCACCAGCTGTAAAAATCCTTTAGCTGACACTTCAACCTGTTTGCAAACAAATCTACCTGCAGAGTACCCCACCTCTGTTGTAATCTCTCGAATACTTCCCTGTTCAACCTCCAATTGCTCACATCCTTGAGGTATCTCGAATACCAATCTGCTTCTACGTTGCTCAACCCTGGAATATACTGAGCCTGAACTATAATCTCCTTCGCTAAACAAAACATCCAAAAATCCTTCGCCAAATCTGCTAAGCCCTTGAATCTCAGACCACACAACTTGTTCACATACCTCACTGCTGACAAATTGTCCCTTTTCAAAAGGACACAGCATTTCACCTGATCCTTCCTAAAGCTCTTTATTGCATAAGATCCCGCCAGGAGCTCCAAACAATGTATGTGCATGGCTCTCTACTCTTCTACTATTGTCCCCCTGTCGACACCATGCCACACCGTGTTCCCCATCTGTGCAAACTCACATCCAATTCTATTTCTATTTCCGGAACCTCTCCAAAAATTGTGTTCCCATTCCAAGCCTCCAGACTCATCAACCACCAATTCAGTTCCTCTACTGTCTCCTGATTCAGCGTCAACTTCTGTGAGTATTTTGCTCCCTTCCTCAAATAATAGGCTTTCAACCTCTGCAACGCCTTGTAATGAAGGGGAGCTGGAAAGATCGCTTGAATTGATGTAGACAACAGACCCAGTAACCGAGCTAACTGTCTCAATGTAATCCAATCAGAATTCTTCACTCTTTTCACCTCCTTCCTGATTTTTCTCACCTTTTCCATGGGTAACCTCAACACACATTCCAACGTCTGTATCTGAAAACCTAAAATTTGCATCACCTGCATCGGTTCCACACACGATTTCTCCTTGTTCACCACAAATCCTAGATCTTCCCGAACCCTCACAGCTAACTCTGTTTGCTCCATCGCTAAACTCCTTTCCTCTGCCATTATCAATATATCCTCCAGATAAATAATCAAACGAATTCCTCTGGACCTCAACCAAGCCGCAACTGGTCTCATTACTTTCGTAAAGCACCACAGGGCTGATGTTAACCCAAATGGGAGACTCTTGAATCTCCAAAGTTTTCCTTTCCACCTGAACTGCAGAAAATCCCTTTGTTCTTTGAACATTGGAATTGTCAATTAAGCATCTTTCAAATCCAACCTGGTCAACCAATCCCCTTTCCTTAACAAATCCATCAACATGTGAATACCTTCCATCTTGAAGTGATTGTAATAACCCCAATCGTTTAACTCTCTCAGATTTATAACTGGCCTCATTCCCTTTTATTTCTTCTCCACTAAAAACAAATTGCTTATGAAACAGTCCTGCACCATATATGCTGCCTCTATTGCGCCTTTTGCCTACAAAGCCTTTACCTCCTTTGTCACAAGATCTTCCATCTCCTTTGAAAATCTCAAAACATTGGGAGGCCTCACCTGCACCGGAGTTTGTAAAAAATCTATTCTGTAACCTGATACAGTTTCCAAAACCCATGGATCTTGTATTTTTCTCCATCTCGCAACAAACTGGGCTAGTCTGCCGCCCAATTTTAACTGGATAGAAGTAGGGTCTAGAGAACATCTTACCTGAGGACCCCTTGTTCGCCTCTCAGATTGCATGCCTCTCGATCTGCCACTCTTCCTTTGTGGGAAAGAACTTTCCTGCTCCTGCCTTGAATAGTTGTAGCTTGATCCATAACTGCTTCCATAGAGTCTAAAACCTCTTCTTAAGCTTCCTCTGGACACACCTTGTCCTCAGCCGGGGAACCGACCCCGCATTCGCCCGGCCACGCCAAAAACTCTGTGTATATTTTTTTGCACCTACTGAAGTGAGTTGAACGTACCCACGTATTTGGCAATATCCTTTACAATATCATCACCAAATAATAACCCTTCACTATCCTCTCCAAGCTCTTTACTTGCTAGATCCGCCAACTTTGGATCTATCTTGAATAAAATACTTTTTCTTCTTTCAATACAAAGCGCAGCATTTCAATTACCCAGAAGGCAATTTGCCCTCTGAATCCACTGCCACATCTATGCCTGTATTATTAGAATGTGCCTCCTCGCACATATCAAATATTTTAGTCAGAGGCACCAGCATATCTAAAAGTCTGTCCTGGCAACCTTTTAAACCTTTGTCAATACCCCTTCTAGGATCCTTGCCAGTCTTGTTTATGAATGTCAACATCTTCTGATCCAACCCAGGAGTAAAGGCTACTTTACTATCCAGAGTCGGTCGTGGACATTCAGACCTCAGTCTGGTTTTTACATCCTTCTGGATTTCTCTCTGAATCCAGTACCTTACGTACTTCGCCACGTGTTCCACAGGGGTCCACTGTGGTGAAAGGGGATGCTGTATTAGTAGAAGATCGAACATCTGCTCTCCTTGTGGAGCAACGAAATCCCCAATCTCTAATTTAATCTCTTTATCTTGCCCCTTTTTCTTTTTTAGAGGAAGCTCCTCTACATCTGAATCATCAATACTAGAACTACAAGTCATCTCTACGACCCCACTCGTAGAGCTTGAGTCACAATCCACAACCTTGTGCTTTCCCTTATGTGCCTTTATAGCACAGCCTTTCGCCTTTATAGCGCTGTCTTTCTGAACCTTACGTACATTCACTTTCCTCAACATCTCCACAAGTTTCCTTTATTGGGCTCTTTTCCTGCCCTGACTAGACCCCACTGCAACCACCTCAACTTCTTCTGTTGTCCAGACGTTTTCCTCTTCTCCTGACTTTTGCCTTGAATCCCTTTTTAACATTGATTTTTCTACTGTACTCTCTATCTTCTTTTCGAGAGAAGCATGCATCTCTCCAAACATCTTTTCCATGTAATTCTTCATCCTTTCCTCGACACCTGCCTCTGAACCTTCCATTTCTAATATCCTAAATTTAATACTCCACAAAAAGCCTCCTAATATCACATCACTAGATAATATTTTAGTAACACCAAACGATGTTCTATACTACAATTACAATCCTTTAAACAAATTTCCAAAACCTCCTAAATAAATTGTATCCTATCGCCTCTCAACTCGCTTTCACCTCAAGAAGTACTGACTGAAGTCTGTCAGGTTTCAATTTGTGTTCTGACAGACTTCCGAACTACTCCAAAAATATGTCCGTCCTAATTATATTAAACCAAATGTGTTTTCTCCCAAACGCCTAAAATGGCCGCCACACTTTGCGTGCGTACGGCATCCCTTCCTGGTCAAATCTAGTTTCCAAATGCGTCTCAAACCTCCGACGACGGAGACGCGTGTGAAACCATTGCGCACGAGCCCACAACCTGCTCGTCATTAAGCGCGTCATCATGGAGAATTAAAAATTTGCAAACATTCGTGACAAGAATTTTCAATTCTATTAAGGACTAGGAGGCGAGGATTATGCTTATACTCAATTTCTTTACTGACATACAGCAGCCAATCACAGAACAGTAAAGAAACAAAAAACTACATTACCCATAAACCCAGGGTAACCATAGAGTACACCAATAGTATATAAACAGTCCTAGAGGTAACCACTTCCTCTTTCTTTGTCCAAAATCCATTAGGAAGAACAACTTGAACATCATAAATCCAGGAAGGATATCATCCAGAAGAACCAAAATCCGAACGAGGAGGCGAAGGAACTTCCCAAAGCCACAGGAACAATAGCAGGCCAACGAGGAGAAGAAACTCGCAGCACACCTCCCACAAGGATGGAGCCGGAGGAACATCATTTGGGATCAGAGCCTGAAAAAAGACACAAAGCCGTAATACACATTCCGTGTAAGCATGAGCAAATAAAGGGTGGGTAGAGAAAAACAAAGTAATCATCACAGTACAGTAGGAATAAGATCCACGAATCATTGCACAATAACACTATATGATATAGCAAATGCATATACAATGGGTGGGATAATCCTCGCCTCCTAGTCCTTAATAGAATTGAAAATTCTTGTCACGAATGTTTGCAAATTTTTAATTCTATGTCAGGACAGGAGGCTCCGATTATGCTTGTTTAAAGCTCCTCCACCACAACAGAAGCAACAGTAGGAACAGGCTTGAAGTAAAAAGTTTTAAATACTGAATCTGATGACCAGTCAGCAGCTTTCATAATATCGCATAAAGTGACACCCAAAGAGAAAGCTTTAGAGGCCATGGCCCCCCGAGCCGAATGAGCCCCAAACACAGAAACATCAATGCCCGCTTCACCCATGAGCCACCTTACCCACCGGGCCAACGTGGCCGGAGTAACCGGGCGAAAGGGCTTCTGCAAAGCAATCAACAATTGACCTTGCAAATCAGAGCGATAAAGAGAAGTACTCACCTCATAATCTTTAAGGCATTGGACAACACAAAGGTTAGGCCGAGCAGGAAAAGAAGGGTAAGAAATGACCTCCGTATTAGTCTTAGTGCGCCTGGAAAGGCGAAAGGAAACTCCTTCGGGCGTGAAGCTACGTCCCGCAAGATCCAAAGCGCGGACATCAGAAATTCGTTTGCAGGAAAGCAAACACAACAACATAGTAAGCTTGGCTGAGAGTTGTTTACGAGATAATAAAGAATTAACCGGCCAAGCTTCCAGAAAACGTAAGACAACCGAAACATCCCATAAAGAGACATATTTAGGACGAGGGGGAGTAGCCATACGAATCCCCTTAAGAATTTTAGACACAAGAGGATGTTCACCAACAGGTTTCCCATCCACAGGAAGATGGCCCGCCGAAATAGCGGAACGGAAATTGTTGACTGTGCGGTAGGCCAAACCAGAAGAAGACAGAGAAGCCAAAAAATTGACTATCAGAGAGACATCAGCCGATGTGGGATCAACTTGTCGTTGAGAACACCAATCACTCCAACGTTTCCAGGAGCTTCTGTAACGTTTGTGAGTATTAGGGGCCCAGGCGTTGCTGAGAAATCTGGTAGCGTCTGCAGAAAGGCCTGACACCGCCCAACGTTCCCCGAAATCCGCCATGCCAGGAGAAGGAGGGATCCGGACTGAACCAGGGGATGCGGATTCTGCAGTGGATCCAGCAGGAGATTCCTCTTCTGAGGAAGAAGAAATGGAAAGTCGCACGCCATTTCCAGGAGAACTGGGAACCATGGCTGGGCCCTCCACAGAGGGGCAATCAGAATCAATTCCGCCCGAAATCGTGACACATACGCCAGAACTCTGGGGATCATCAAGAACGGGGGAAACGCATAACAAAGGGACGACGTCCACGGCTGGAGGAAAGCATCGGTGGCTAGAGCTTCCGGATCCGGTCTCCAACTGTAAAACCGGGGAAGTTGTGTGTTGAGACGTGACGCGAAAAGGTCGATCAGACACGGGCCCCAATTGCGAAGAAGTTGGCGAAACACCCGAGGATGGAGTCTCCAGTCGCTGAAGTCCTTCAGGTACCTGGAGTTCCAGTCCGCCACAAGATTCCGAGAACCGGGAAGGTACTCCGCAATAACTGTGATCTTGTGCTGAAGGCAATAGTGCCAAAACTCCTTGGCAATCTCTGCCAGCAACCTCGAACGAGTCCCTCCCAGCTTGTTGATGTAACGTACTGCTGAGACATTGTCCATCCGGAGAAGGATACAGCAGTGGGACCGAAGAGGCGAAAGGCATTTGATCGCAAACGATCCTGCCAGCAACTCCAAACAATTTATGTGGAGTGAAATTTCCTGCGGAGACCACCGTCCCCCCGTCGAGATCGGACCGCAACGAGCTCCCCAGCCCCAACAACTGGCATCCGATTCGATCACAATCTCCGGAGAGGAGCCGAAAAGAGCCCGGCCGTTCCAGGCCTCCATATGGTCCAACCATCATTGCATTTCCGACTTGGCCTCCTTCGAGAGAGGAATCAGGTCGGAATAACGGAGGCCCCGTTGAAGATGTTGAATCTTCAAACGCTGAAGGGCACGATAATGCAGCGGAGCTGGAAATATCGCCTGTAGGGAAGACGCTAAGAGACCGACAACTCGAGCTAACAACCTCAATGATACAGTCGGACTCGAGATAACGGAATTCAATTCCCGTTTGATGTATCGAATCTTCTGTTGGGGAAGCAGAAGTTGACAAGTGAGGGAGTTGACTTGGAACCCCAGGAAATCGATCACTTGAGTAGGTCGTAGCACGGACTTGGGAACATTTACCAGAAAACCGAGGGGCTGAAGAAGGTCGATGGTCCAGTCCAGATGAGTCATCAGTTTGATAGGACAATCCGCCAGTAGGAGGATGTCGTCCAAATATATGATCAAGCGAACACCGCGGCTGCGGAGAGATTCCACCACAGGACGTAACAGTTTCGTGAAGCACCAAGGTGCTGACGAAAGGCCGAAGGGCAGAACTTGAAACTGATACCAAGTCCCCAGCCACTGAAACTGCAGAAAGCGGCGATGGGGACGGAAGATCGGAACGGAGAGGTAAGCATCTTTGAGGTCCAGATGAACCATCCAATCCCGTTCCCGCAGGAGATCCCGCAACAGATGGATGCCCTCCATCTTGAAGTGTCGATAAACTACTCCCGCATTGAATTCCTTCAGATTGAGGACCAACCTCCATCCCCCTCCCTTCTTCTCCACCAGGAAGATCGAACTGACAAACCCTTGGGGATGGCGTACTGTCGGCACAATGGCTTCCTTCAACACCAGAGACTTGAGTTCCTCTGTGATGAACTCTTGACTTTGCTTGGAGAAATGAAGGGGAAAAGGAGGACGAGACTGATGTAAGGGTTGATAGAATTCTATTTTGAATCCCTGAACCGTTTCCAGTACCCAAGCATCGCCGGAGATTGCGCGCCAATTGGCTAGAAAATGGCGGATCCTGCCCCCCAGAACAACACTGCATGCAGGAAGAAGTCTCACCTGAAGTGGCGGAATCCTGATATCCACCGGAGTTGCCGCTTGAACGTCCTTTGTGGTATTGTCCACGACCTTTTCTGGAAGGGTAGAAGTTGGAACGCTGGGCATAGCCTGAATTCTGTTGGCCACCCCTATGGGACTGGTACCCACGTTGAGTGGGTTGGAATTGACCACGGCCGGACGAGCGTCCCCTGTTTCGTCCGGCCCTGTTGAAAACCGGACGCATGGCCCGTTTCAATGTAGACTGTGCCTTGTCAATACTGCTGAAAGTAGTGACAAAATGCGTGAGTTCCTTTAAGAAAGGCTAGCCGAAAAGAAGACCCTGAGCCGCAGCTCCTGCCTCAGAAGAAGAAAGTTCAGATAATTTCGGGTCCAACTTAAGTAGAATGGAACGCCGACGTTCACTCGAGAGTGCACAGTTGGCGTTTCCCAACAGGCAAATGGCGCGCTGCGCCCATTCAATAAGTTCATCAGGATCAACAGTGGAGGAAACCTCTTTGGCTCGGAAACCCAGGTCCAACATTTTTGTGAGGGGGCCAAGAAGGTCCAAGACCTTGTCCTGGCAGGCTCGCCAGGATCGATCCAGACCCTTTTTGGGATCTTTAGAAAATTTCTTCATGTATGTTAACATGGTAGGGTCGACTTCAGGCGTGTCCGCCAGGTTATCTGCCAAATCGGGGCGCGGACACTCTGAGCGAAGACGCGCACGCACGTCTTTATCAAATGGATGGCGGATATGTTGCTGAACATACTCCGCTACAGCCGGGGAGGGGAGCCAGGCAGAGGAGTGAGGATGCATAATATCCTCAGGTTCAAAAGTCAAGACAGAAGGTTGAGAAGGAGCGTCAACAAAATGTTCTTTACATTTACGCTTTTTAGGCGGAGGAGGCAGCGTCTCCGAGGAGGATGAGGAAGCATCTTGGTCGTCACTCTCAACAACTACGGGAACAGTCTTCAATTTAGAGGAGGACAATGACCGTGCCAGTTTACGAAAGTCAGAAGAATGGGGATTACCAGGAGCTGACTTTTTGGAAGGCACCCAACCTTGCTTTTGCGCATAATGCGTTAAATGGCGCTTCAGGGGCGTAATGGCGCGAACCATCGCCTTGTTCATGGAATGCTGAACCCCTTTGTCCAGCGCCTCAACCAGGTCTTGTTCAAAAAATTCAGACCCGTCCTCCTCATAGTCACCTTCATCCTCATAGTAGTAGGAATCACTCATGATACACAGGGAAGTGTAAATATATATATATATATATAGCCCACTAGGTGACTAGAAATCTGGTATGTCAGTGACACAGTCTGAGGGAGTGAAAAAACCTCACAGCAAGCCAGTACAAGCAGAAAAACTGCGTGGAAACAATAATTAGAGCGTGGAGGGAGGCTTGCTGATAAAAAAGAGAGTCACTCTTGGCAAAGCCTATGCAATTATTCAACCGGAACCTTATGACCAAGCTCCGGTGTCTGAAGGGGCCAGCTGAAAGGCAGTGGGCGTATTCGTCCTTCTGACGAGTTCAGGAGCCGGCGCTGCAATGTTTACAACACAGCGTGAGGGGAAAGGCAGCGTGACAAAGGTCGCGCATGCGCAGAGAAGCCGGCTGGCCAGACAGCAACGGAAACCGCTCGCGCTAGACGCGCGCGAGGCAGCACCACCCCAAAACTCCCTCCAGAATGAAATGCGGGATACGGGCAGCAAGCGCCCGACCCAGGGAGGTGACTCACGCTCCCCAACAGCGAGCGCCGCTCGAGCGAGGACACCAAACAAACGGCAGCAAGAGCGCGAGAGAAGCGCGTATCAAAGCGGCAAACAATGCAAATAAAGTGAAAACAGCATGAAAATGCACAATTTAACCAAGTAAGTACAGAAGAATAACAATAATGCACTTAACTGGCTGCGGAGCAGCAAAGAAAGAGGAAGTGGTTACCTCTAGGACTGTTTATATACTATTGGTGTACTCTAAGGTTACCCTGGGTTTATGGGTAATGTAGTTTTTTGTTTCTTTACTGTTCTGTGATTGGCTGCTGTATGTCAGTAAAGAAATTGAGTATAAGCATAATCGGAGCCTCCTGTCCTGACATAGAATTCCATCCTCGCGCACTCGCGAGCCCCGCTTTCAAAACTCCACCAACTGTAAGCTTTTAAACACAACCCTTAACTTACTTTTCGACCCCCAAATTCTGCCTAAACTTTATCCTTACATTCCATATAGTCCGCTTCTGCTCTATACAAAATACATAAACATTTCCACCTCGCCGATCTTGATTAAAATCAATAAACCTACCGTTTTAAAATTACCCTATAACAAAAAAATTTAATTAATGCCTCATTACCTATTCAAGTTTGAATACAATCTCCCATAATCATATCCTTTAATTAAAGTCTTTTAAAAGCCATTCAACTACATTCAAATTGAATCAAAACATTCATAGACCTATCTGTGTCTGAGCAGCAACAAAAGAGGAAAATGGCTGCGTGTTCTGACAATATATGCATGCTCAGCGTTCTAGAGCGTTGTGTCAGCTGAACAATTGATTAAATACTTGGATTGGAAGGAAAAGGGAACAGGGCTAAAACAACATTTTTAAAACTGAGCCTTATAGTGTGTTTGGGCTCCTGGATGGTCGGCCCGGATTGAGCAGCTATGAACCAATGTGCTGCAGTAGTCCATTTCTTCTCTCACAGCATGACTGAGGGACGTCCACACGCTCAAGCCTTTTCTACTTGCTTGGTTTGGGCAGGGCACCATTGTACTTCCATTGAGGGGAATGGAAGTTGGAGTATGTTCTGTTCTTGTGTTTGATGGCTCTGACACTGAATTATATAAGAGGGTGGGCCAACAATGGGAATGTTAATGTGACCAGGGGGGGTCTATAATGGCTAGTGAGGGGTGACAACATTAAGAAACATGACAACACTAGACTTGAAATATAATCCCTCTGCTGAACAACTACACATTCTTTACGTGGAAAGTAAGAGATATGGTTTCTCTCACTAAGACATACAGGATTCAAGCCTACCTGAAACAGAGAGGGGTACAAATGCTTTTGCTTCAGGAAGCTCATCTGACTAAAACCGAAATGGGTCAGTTACAGTGCTGATGGGTGGGGCAAGTGTACCCTATAAGTTGCTTGACTTACTTTAAGGACACATTGATTTGGTTTACACCTGGGATACCGTTCCCAGCCATACAGGTAGATATCAACAAAGAAAAGTGATATGTACTTGCCAGGGTAAGCTGAAGTTCTAGACCTAGAACTTGGGTACCTCTACACCCAGATTTCTGATCAGCTGTATTTCCTTGATACACTTTCCTCTAGATTGGCAAGCTGGCCCCAAATTCCTATCATAGAGATACAAATTGCATGCAGGATGTGTACAGGTCCCTACCACTAGGGAATTATAGACCCAATGGGAGTGCGGGCCGGACAAACAGACGCGGAGGCTGTATGTAGTGAGCCAGTCGGCTTGTTTTATTCAATAGTGTAGGATAAATGTCCTTAGGTACTGCCTTTGAGGTTCCGTGGTTGGTCTTCCGGGTCTCCTACTGTTCCTGTGGGTCCTTGCTGTGTTCGGGTGATGTTGGATCTTCTATGGGCTGAATGGTTCTCCCAGGGAGGCTCATGAGAGAGAAGAAAAACAAGGAACCGTCAGTCACTCCGAGATACCACGCCCGTAGGCAATACTTGCTCTGTCACCACACCCCTTTAGTACTTTGAAGTATCAGGTGATTTGTCACTGGTCAGTGCAAGTGGTTTTCGTGAGGGAAGGAAGGTTTGTGCAGGGACTGTTCGGGCACTATCGTGCACAGTAAAAACATACACGGGATTGAAACGTCAATCTTTCCTCTAGGCATGAGGGTACAATCACTCAGGATGGGTGTGATGTGAGAAAGGGAAATACACACAATGCCAAACTTCGTTGTGCTCCTGCAGACCTCCCGCCACCCCGCTATACACCCTCAGACCTCCTGCTACCCTGTGCCCTTTTTACCCCTGTTTTCGGTCACTCACCGGCTCTGCCGCAACTCTCCAGAGCTGCGGGCGCTCTCCAGCCTCCTCCTGTGGGGACCACCAATCCTCGCACCACGGCTCGTCTTCGTCATGGGATTCGTCCTCTCCACTCCACTTTTCCACGTCCTCTCTGCTCGCATCTTCACTCTCTCTTGACTCCTCTCCGGCTTGAACGCGCCTGCTATCCGTCTCCTTGGCCCTTTTCACTTCATGTGTGGAACCATATCCGGGGTTAGTCCCTCCTACTTCAGCATCTGATATGGGTGTTAAGACCTTCCCCGGGCAGAGAGCAAGGGGGAGGGGCCATCGTCGTGAGAACTACTGACACACATCAGGATTTGGCGAAGCGGCTTACCACAGGTAAGCTATTTTGGCTAGTTTGCCTTGTCGACCCCAGTAACTGACATGTCATGTATCCATTGATGCCCACCGGTATATTGAGCATATGTTATGCTTAGTTAATGTGCACCCTAAATGCCCTTCATGAACACATTGGATCAATCTACCGCTCAGACTTTCTGAAGGAACCAAATGATCATTGCAAACCAACATTCCACTTTCCACTGACCACTCATCATGGCCCTTAACTTAGTTATACACTAAAATGCACATTCTTTTCTTATTGCAACCTTCCTTGATAAAGCCCCAAACAATTTTTAGAACCTCATCTCCTTCCAATGCATCCATTCATTCTGATTTAGTCAGGCATATGTGCTCTCCAAATCCACTGGTGCAATTAAAAATACTTCACTGTCCGCCTCTTGATATTCACAAACCTCTTCCTCCACAGGAATTCGAACCATAAAGTCAGCTCCACCATTCTTCCCACCTAATAAATAATTGACATTGAACTTGTGGCAAATCTATCTAATTTTGGCCTGGAAGTCTTGACACTGACCCTGTTTTAATATAGGCCACAGGTATGTGGTTAGCTCAAATTGTAAATCTTTTTCCCCAAATAGAATTACATAATTATTGACCACTCACACACACTCCAGTAACTTTCTCTTGATAACTGAGTAACAGTGTTAGGCTTGTTTGAGCATGCTTTATGCAAATCTTATTGCACATACATTATTACGATTAATTTGTGTCAGGCAGCCCTCAAATCAAACCCACGTGTATCTTTTGTGAGGAAGCTTGGTAACTCTCTGTTCGAGGCATATGAGCTGTAGATCGTATACTTGTGCATATATCGCCATCTGGTGTTGGGCACGGATGTTTGCACTTTGTTTTTATCTTGGAAGAAGTCTCTGTAGTCACGAGGTAGGTGACTCCTCCTTAGGACGATAGTGCGCATGGGCATCAACTCCATCTCCAGATTGGTTTTTTTCCGCCATCGGGTTCAGATGTGATTTGCTGTGGTCTGGGTCAGTGTGGTTTTCGAACCCCCTTCGACATGCAATCCCTCTCCACTCGACGGTATTGTCTCGATCGCGCTTCCTTTTCGACTCGTATCTTTAACACATATAAAATTCTCGACCTCGATCTGCAACGAGAGCCGTTGAGCCTATCCGCGCCAACTACGCCAGCAGTCAATGGAAAGGACTCCTTTCAAAAAATGCCCTGGGTGTGGTGCTAAGTTCCCACACACAAACTTATACAAGGTTTTAACCTCTGCCGCTCCCGGGAGCACGAAGACCAGAACTGGGAGGCCTGTTCATCTTTCAGGTCGAAGAAAACCATCCATGACCGTCGGGCTCGCCTTCACGAAATGTCTTGCAGAAGCAGCTCGATTCCGGACATCTTCGGAGCAGATCCCAATCTCCAGCCAGAACAACAAGCTGATGAAGGAGAGATCTCTGTCGCCGAAGCCGACATCTCAGACATCGAAGACCAAGCAGTCACCCCGGCTCAGCAGTCCGTGAGTACTGAAACCCTCTCCCAACCAAAACCAAACCTAAGGCTCCAGTAACACCTTCGCCCTTGGACTCAGGTCAACACCGGCCACACATTTCAGATGCCACGCCCAAAGAAAAACCTATCGGCTCACAAGCGAGCCAACCCCATTCCTGTGCCGAAAAATCACCTTCGGCACCGAAGTCTAAAACCAAGGAAGTGCCACACCCTTCTTCGTCGGCACCGAAAACGACCACAACGCCGAAACCATCGGCACTGAAAAAAACCAAAAGACAAGCACCCTGAACCAAAAAAATCTTTGGAGCCGAAAAAACTCTGAGCCACAAACTCCTATACCAAAAGCTAAGGAGTCAAATACCCCACAGAAAGCTTCAGAGACACGGGCTAAACAACATTCTGACCCAAAGTCTTCGGCACCGACAAAAGACTTTGTACCCGTACAACAGCTTCCAACAGATTTTTCGGATCCAAAACAAGACTCTCTACATTGACCCAGAGACTGGCAAAGTTGTCGCCAAGCCTCCTAAAAAGAGAAAATTGGACACTTTAGAAGAGCCTGAAATTCCCATGAAGCGATAAGAAATGGGCACTAATACAACTCCACCTCTCTCTCCTTCTCCAGCTGTTCCAAATCGGCTAATTTCTCCAGCACACTCCCCACAACATACATTTTCACCTCAACCACATGATGATGAAGATGATTATAGGTATGGGGTTGGGGATGGAGATCCTGATAAAGATGATGACGCACATACCATTCCATTCAATCCAGATCTTTGGGATGATTACAACACAGATCACAACCCACACAATGACACTGTGGAAATTTAGTTCATGTACTAAACATTATCTACGCCATCTTGCAGACTCACGTATGAGAATACACGACAGCCATTTTAGGTACCATGGTCTCCCTGTTCACAATCGCCCGTCAGCACATTTCCCTGACCATGCAAGCTTTCCCCGCGCACCCTGGCTGCCCCCGCGCTCACATGCACAAGCTATGAAACCCCCCATGACTCTGTCTCAGGGAATCACACCCCGCGCCTGACCAACACCTCCTTCCCGTCCATGAATACCCCTCTGTGGATAAACCCTTCCACCACGCTCGATTGTCCACACCAGTCCTTTCCGTCCATGAATACCCCTCCTTTGATGACCCTTCCTCTGAGCCTAACGTCAGCACTGACCACTGGTCATCCTTTAGCCCGAGGATACAGTTTATTGCCCACTACTGTATGCACTCGCCTCTCCTGAAAGAGACTACTATTGATCATGACATCCCCACCCCCGGAGATTCGATCAGGCGCACACATTCCAAAGAGATCGGCTGAACACTCAACTGCGTGATAGCCCTTCCCAATCATATGAGGGGAAAGGGTCTCTACTGTTGTCATGTGTTGGAATGGGCCGGAACTGGGGGGGGGGGGTGTTACCAGTGATGTCGTTCTCATGCTCTACAATGTCCCTGTTGTAATAAAGGACGCTCACATGTCTTAAACCAGTGTATAAAAGACCAGGTCTCAGAGAGGTTGAGAAAGCACCTCGAGACGATACCTTGTTGTCCGATCTGACGTGTTCCACTCCGTCGGAATAAAAACTTGTTTCCTGTCTTCCAGTCTCCAGCGCCTGCCTCTTTATTGAATAACTTCGCATGGTATTAGAGGCGTTTTACGCCGGGCAAATTTAACTTAGGAAACAACTACTGAAATCGCCTGACCATTTGAAATTGATCTTTATCAATTGGCGTCCCAAACGCGGGGCCCATCAGCGACACGTGGATCCAGTGGGAGAGGTCCCGACGACAGAGTGAACGACTGCAACGATCGGAAGAGCTCCTGTCCGATAGACCCTCGTCTGACAGCCGATCATCTGAACTTCACTGATTCCGAGCAGACCTCTCCCGAGTGATCTACGGTCCTGACTGGGAACCACCAGGAGTGCCGCGATAGCAACAGAGAGTAGAGGACGATCGGGCGCTGGAAGCGGAAGACGAGAAACTGTCCATGCGGTCCGGGTAAGGTCGTGACACACGACAAATTGCGAAATTGATTGATTGATTGTTTGATAATACTAGTATTACTTATTTGTCTCTGAGAAATTCTCTATTGTGCAAACAAACACAGAATCGCCATACTCTGTTTAGTCTTTGCAGATAGGGGAGAGTAGGCAACGCAAAACTTTAACACGTCGTGCCTATTCTGTTTTTCTCCCCATTGATTGATTGATTGAATCGAGCATTGAATTGTTCGAAGTTGGTTCTCTTAGGAATCTTCTCTGCCTACAAACGGGGAAGAATAGGAATATTCCCTCTCCCTTTGCAGAAAGTGAAGGGTAGGTAACGCAAACCTTTAACACGTCGTACCTATTACGTTCCTCATTGATTGATTGTTTGACCAAACATTGACTGTTTGGAATTTGGTCTTTCGGGAGGTATTCTCTGTTTGCAAATAGTGTAGAATAGAATATTCTGTCCAGCCTTTGCAAATAGTGAAAAGATAGGTAGTGCAGGCTCTTGCCCCCTATGGTAATTCGTCATGCCTATCTTCTCCCCATTGGTTCATAGTTGGGTCAACCCGGACCGCTTATTAGAGATGAACCATCCAGCTCCACTGGAGGGCACCCCTAATAAGGACATGTTTACTAAGCAAGGACTAGTCGCTATAGCTTATAGTAAGTTATGGCATAAATATACAAAAAAGGATCCTGAAAGCCAGTGGCCACTGATAGGTTCTTTTGATGAAAATAAAATAAAAACACTAGAAGCAGCTGTAAAAATAAATAAGGTAACGCCCACTATGCTTATTAGTATCGGCATGTGGCGCAAAGAAGCAGAGCATCGCAGGAAAAGAGAGGAAGCAAAAACAGTGAAAGAATTACGGAAAGCAGCCCATCTGGCCGCAAAAGAATTAGATGAAGAAATAAGAAGAAGAGAGGAAGTTAAACAAACGCAAGAATCAGGACTGACAGGTCAATGCCCTGTCAGGACCACCCCTACGCTCTACCCGGAGGTTCCCTCCAAACAACGGGCAAATGACGAGTTACTGCTCGGTCCTCCAATGATCTACATGCCTCCTCCTTATGCTCCCTGCCAACCTCTAGCACAACACTCACCAGTCCAGAGTGCAGTCGAGGGTAACCCTAGCGCTAGTGCCCCGACTCTTACAGTCTTCGCACCAGCCGCATCGGTAACAACACCAGATGAACTTGAGACTGGCAAACAATTAACAGCCAGACCAAATAGGTTGAGCAAAGATGAGCGGGATGGAATCGACCAAATAGCAAAAACTCTGGTAGAACGGAGGGAGAGTGAAGAATATACGATGAATATGCACAACTCGCATGCCGGTAGTCACAGACGGCATTTTCTTTTGTGGTTCAGCTACCACACTCTGAACGCGTATGAGGATAGGTACCAGACTAAGGGTCCTGCTAAATTGACGGCTCTATATAGAAGGGTTGATGTCGGAGATGGGGCTGAAAGCGATATGACGGACCTCTTCATGCAAATGCTTGAAGTCTCCCGCCACCTCGCGGAGCAGAAACCAGAGGTCAAGCTCACAGTCCCGGAGACGATTGAACCCTCACTAGGAGCAGCCAACACTATGATGCCTATCAGAGAAGCCGCCCCCTATTGGGTTCCCCCGAGAGGTCAGGGAACGAACGATGATATCAACCATGCAGACGCCAAAGGGAGGGTTGTGTACAACTGGGTTTACCAACCATGGGATCGGCAAGATATTTTAACTTTTAGACAAACCCTGCCCGATTTAAGGAAAAATCCTACAGCATTCTATACCGAATTAGGCACAGCCTTGGGCTCAACTATAATGACTCTAGCGGACATGGATTTATTTTTCGGGTTGTGTCTGCCGGCTGATGTGTGGAAGCAAATCCGGAGAACTGACCACACTGAGCTGTTCGGACACACCTGGACAAAACTCGATGAACTAGATAGGCAGCGAGAGCCCGGAAAGAAACCTTTAAAAGACATACTGGAACTCCCCGACAAAATAGTGCAGAAACTAAAAACGTTGGTTCCGGAAAAGAAGGTAGACTGGTCGATAGTCACGGCCTGCCGCCAGAAACCTCAGGAGGACGTATCAGAATACTTCTCACGATTTGAAACAGTGTTCTCCGACTACAGTGGCCAAGACATGACCACCGCAACCGGACAACACCTATTCGTGCAGAACTACGTAAAAGGGCTATCGCAAGAGGTCTCCCAAAAGTTACAGACTAGCGAAAGTAGTTGGGGAGCCTCTAAACCTGCAGCTATCCTTCAGATGGCTCAGTATTACGAACACCAAAAGAATGAGAACGAAAGGGCAACTGAGAAAAAGAAAAAGGACTTAAAGGAACGAGTAATGATTGCACAACTACAGGGAGTGACCACAGGGAGGGAACGGTATTGGGGGAACTACCAGTCGAATGCCCCTAGGAATTCGGCCCCTAGAGACCGCAACCCCACCCCTGGCGCTCCACGAACCGACCTTGATGAAAACCAGTGTGCATTTTGTAAAGAATTTGGACATTGGAAGTCTCAATGTCTAGCCCTTCGGGAACTGATTAAAAATAAAGAGACAAAGAACATGACAAATGGCCCCAAAACTGGAGGGCAGGGACAAGGACAGACCCACCACACCACCAATGACCGATCTGGTAGATCTAACACATTTGACCGCCCCCGACAGAATCAGTGCCAACAGTCCGATGGCTACAATGATCACGACTCTGCATAGGACTGCCAGGGGCAAGGGAGGGATCCAGTCGAGCTCTGTGTTGACCAGCAAGGTCCTTATGTCACTGCTAAGGTCCTGGGTACAAAGTCTCCATTTTTGGTAGACACTGGAGCGACACGTAGTGTATTATCAAAACGACTGATTCCAAGGGCACCCTTGTCTGGCTCACACATTACCTCGATAGGTTTCGATGGGACGCCCTCCACTAACCCCCTGTCTGTACCTATCTCCTTTGACCTAGGAAACAATCCCACTGACACGACGTTTCTGCTCTCCTCCAACTCCCCTGACGCTATTATGGGTATTGACTTACTGAAACATTTCCGAGCTACTATTAGGTGTTCCCCGGAAGGAGTCCGAGTCATCCTGTACGACAATCCGAACATGTTCGGACCCTACCCCGCACGACACATGTACATTTTGACAGATGCTGACCTATCCTTGCTCGATTCGCTACCCCCGCACCTATGGGCCAGAAACGACTCAGATGTGGGACGAATGATGATCGATCCTGTACACATAACTGTTCGACCAGATGCAATACTCCCGAAACTCCCACAGTACCGGATATTGCCCGAAGGCGAGAAGGCATTGGTGGCAATTATTCAGTCCTTGGTAGATGCAGGAGTGGTAGAGGAAGTGGTTAGTAATGTCTGCAATAGTCCTATCCTACCCATTGTTAAGAAGCAAGGTGAGGGGGATGAGAAAGCGTACCGCTTCATCATCGACCTACGAGAAGTCAACAAAGTGGTGGTGCCACAGTACCCGGTAGTCTCAGACATTGCCACCATCCTGACTCTCATCCCGTCCACTGCCACCACCTTCACCGTCATTGATCTCAAGAATGCATTTTTCTCTATCCCCATCCATCCAGGCAGCCGGTATCTCTTCGGCTTCACTTTAAAAAACCGTTCATACCGATTTTGCAGAGCCCCCCAGGGCTACACTGAAAGTCCCAGCATTTACAGCCAGGCCCTCAAAAGGCAGCTGGACGCCATCCAGCTACCAGATGGAGTGGTGTTGATCCAATATGTCGATGATATCCTTTTGGCGGCCGACACCACTCCACTTGCAATCACAGCCACTATCCAACTCTTGCACTTTCTCGCGGAGAATGGCCACAAAGTCTCCAAAAAGAAACTGCAGTTCTGTCAGTCCCAAGTAACATACCTAGGTCATCTCCTGTCCAAAGAAGGGAGAAAACTTACACCCGACCGAATCCAAACCATCCTAGACACCCCTATTCCAAAAACACAGAAGCAAGTCCGGTCATTAGTAGGCCTTACTTCTTTCTGCCGACAATGGCTACCAAATTTCAGTCTCATTATAAAACCCCTACTTTCCCTGTTGGCCAAAGATGTTCCGTTCCCACTCCCATGGACCCCCGAATGCCAAACATCCTTTAAGGAGTTGCGAGATGCCCTTTGCTCGGCACCCGTTCTAGGAACACCAGATTACTCCAAGCCCTTCTCCCTCTACACTCACGAAAGGGAGGGATGCGCATTGTCCGTTCTGACTCAGTCCATCGGCGCCAAGCAGCGCCCTTGTGCCTACTTCTCTGCCACTCTTGATCCAGTCGCCAGAGCTCTACCAGCCTGTCTTCGAGCAGTAGCCGCTGCTGCTGTCTCTATCCGACAGAGTGAGGGAATTGTACTTTCGAACCCTCTCACAGTATTAGTACCCCATGCAGTTGACACACTCTTGAACCAGACAAAGACTCAACATCTGACTAGTGCACGACTGACAGGATACGAATTGACTTTGCTTGCGCCCCACATAACTCTGAAGAGATGCACGACATTGAATCCTGCTACACTGTTACCCTTGCCCGAAAATGACCCCGATGTGCCCCCTATACACGACTGCATGACTCTCACAGACGAGCAGACTAGGAGTAGAATTGACCTCCGAGATGTTGCTTTCACAGATCCTGACGGAGAACTATGGGTAGATGGCTCTTGCATCAGACTCCCAGACGGCACCACTTCTGCTGCCTATGCGGTAACGACTGCTCGAACAGTAGTTGAAACAGCTTGCATCATACAACGATCAGCACAGGCAGCAGAACTAATTGCCCTCACACGAGCATGTATCATAGCAGAAGGAACCACGACGAACATTTACACGGACAGCCAGTACGCCTTCGGAGTGGTTCATCATTTTGGGATCCTGTGGAGGGAAAGGGGATTCCTGACGTCCCATGGTACACCCATCCTTCACGGAGATCTAGTCTCCGCCCTGATTGAAGCAGTTCTCCTCCCCAAACGATTAGCAGTAATTAAATGCCAGGCACACAAAAAGGTGACAGACTTAGTGGGACAGGGCAACGCACTGGCCGACATCACCGCCCGAACCACAGCTGAGAATAGGGCCACGACACGCATGTATGTGACCAGGTCACAGGCAGAAAAATGGACCGACGCTAGGGAAACGATCAGGGATATCCAATCGACCAGCACACCACACGAATTGACTGAGTGGGCACGGGGGGGGTCTAAGGGACGATGAAGGCTGCTGGCGGACAAGGGACACAAACAAATGGTTGCTGCCTGATGCATACTTGATCCCCATACTGACAATGGCACACTCCCCTGCACACATAGGTTCTGCCCCCATGATCGAACTCATTTCCAAAGTCTGGCACAACGGCAAGATCCCCGACTCAGCCAAACGCCTAGTCCAACAGTGCCTTATCTGCTTACAACACAACCCCGGGAAAGGAACTGTGGTACCCCGGGGAGGGTTTGGGATCCCCGACCACCCCTTTGAGGTCCTCCAGATGGATTACATCCAGCTAGAGAGGTGCCAAGGCTTGAAGTACGTATTAGTCATTGTATGTCCCTTCAGCAAATGGGTGGAAGCCTATCCGACCCGTGATAACACTGCCATGACTACTGCCAAAGTACTACTGAAGGAGTTTTTCCCTCGCTACGGCCTTTGTCGAATTTTATGGAGCGACAATGGCCCCCACTTCATAGCTGAAGTTATCCAACTTATCCTGAAGGGGTTGGGGGTCAAACAAAGGTTCCATGCGGTCTTCCACCCCCAATCCGCTGGCCTGGTTGAGCGACACAACGCTACACTGAAACTGAAACTGTCAAAAATAGTGGCCACCACAGGACTTAAGTGGCCAGATGCCCTTCCACTGGCATTACTATCGATGCGCTCCACCCCCACTAAGCACCACTTGACCCCCTACGAAGTTGTGTTTGGGCGGCCTATGAACCTCTGGACTGCCCCCAAACCAACTTCCATTCATGACGTCCCCGACGTCCTGCTGTCAGATTATTTGTACAAGTTAACTAAGACATTGTCTGTCATTCATCAACAGGTGCAGCAGGCCATCCCCGATACTTCCAGGGGTCCCGGTCACGATATCCAACCGGGTGACTATATCTTGATACGGAACTTTCAACGAGCAAAGAGTCTGGAACCCCGGTGGACGGGCCCCTGGCAAGTACTGATCACCACTCGGACGGCTCTTCGAGTGGAGGGGAAGAAGCACTGGCTGCACGCCCATCACTGCAAAAAGATTTCCTCGACCCTGGCCACGACAGACAACGTCAGCACCCAAGAAGAGCTCCTGAACAAAGACCGACCATCACTGAACTGTTATCCTGATACCGAGGCACTTGAACTTTCAAAACACTCTGACCCCACTGTGCCATCTCGAGAAGGGTATTTCCTACGTTGAAAGGAGGGAGCTTCGGCTAAGTAGGCCACTGACTAAGTTAAAAGTCTCAGAACGGTGACCCAAAGCAACCAAGGGTTACCTGGAGAGAAGCTAAACGAAGTCTGTGGTTCTGCCCACTACCGAGCACCTTGAAGATGAAGATGATGGAAGCGCCAGATAAGAAGATGATGGAAGCGCCAGATAAGAAGACGTCGAAAGCAATAGGAAATACCCACTACAGGAATCCAAAGACTGACAATTTGCACAAATCAAAGACAATCGCTTTCTTCATTGTCTTCCTGTTCTGCCTCCTCCTCATGACTTCCTTCTGGATTCTGGAGGAAAGCACGCCCGCTCACCAAATGTTGCCGACCACTGTCCAGCCAACCACTGTGAAAGAGCACCACCTGATCACCCTTTCACCTCAGCTTCGAGAAAGGCGTAGGGAATTCTGGAACAATTCCTTTGTACAACTGTTGCACCAGCACAACCTTGCTGCAAATGCCACAAACTGCTGGATCTGTGGGTTGCTCCCACATGCTACCGGACACTCCATCCCCTTTATTCCTTCACCTTTCTCAGTTCACGGCTCTTGCCTCGCCTGGTTGATCCTCATGCAAGAAAGCCACAAGGACAACGCCGCTTCTGGTCAGACAGTGTCGCACTTCTACTATGGGTTCTGGCCGAACAACACCGGAAAACCCTTTTGTCCCGCAATTTCAGGTTCAACCTTCCTTACGAACATCCCTGCCAAAGAAAGGGTCGAAATGCAAGTGCTCCACAATCCAGCCAGATCCACCTTCTCTCACCTGCGGAAACAGACGGCTGCCACCCTGACTGCGGCCCTGTCCGTCATCAATGTCACAGGGCTCGTATGCCTCAAAGGACAAGGAACACAGCTGGTGGGTCACAGTTCTTGCCGCATCACCAAACCATTGGCCTCAGCTGACCCCCCTTCCTTTGTTGCTTCCCCGAATATGTACTTTGTTTGTGGCACCAAAGCTTACACGTGGCTTCCAAAAGGCTGGAAGGGTACGTGCTACATCGCCTTCGTACTTCCTCCCACGTATGTGGCCCCAGCCAACCACCACCGGCAAAAGCGCGCTGGAGATGTTGAACAGGCCGACTCCACCGGAGCACAGTTCCTGGATGCAGCAAAGGGACTTGTTCCACTGTGGGGACCAATGGCCAATAGCCGCGCAATCCGACATCTAACTCAGGCATTAGAAACAACCATTAACATCACCGCTGGCGTCCTCGCCAACAACACGGCTGAGCTTCAGGCAGTCCGCCTGGTGGCTCTTCAAAACCGTCTTGTTTTAGATGTGATTCTGGCCGACCGTGGAGGTGCATGCCGTGTCATCGGCTCCAGCTGTTGCACCTCCGTGCCAGATAACTCACCTTCAGTCTATAAAGCAATCGAACACCTCCACAGACTGTCCTCGGAGGTTCACCAGGAACAGGAAGGATGGTCGCTTGGAGGCTGGTTCTGGGACACTTTAAAGAACTGGGGATGGAGAGTGTTAACGTTTTTATTGATACCAATCATGATACTATGTGGGTGTTTAGGTATTCAATGTTTACCACCTTTATGTGCACTCGTTTCCAACTGTATGTGCCCGAAGACTTTGAACTTTAAACCTGAGCACATGAGTCCCCTATACGGAATAGAAGTGCGTGATCTCATGGGGATTGATCCGAACTGACAAGCTGGCGAGACATGTTAAAGGGAGGACTGTGGAAATTTAGTTCATGTACTAAACATTATCTACGCCATCTTGCAGACTCACGTATGAGAATACACGACAGCCATTTTAGGTACCATGGTCTCCCTGTTCACGATCGCCCGTCAGCACATTTCCCTGACCATGCAAGCTTTCCCCGCGCACCCTGGCTGCCCCCGCGCTCACATGCACAAGCTATGAAACCCCCCATGACTCTGTCTCAGGGAATCACACCCCGCGCCTGACCAACACCTCCTTCCCGTCCATGAATACCCCTCTGTGGATAAACCCTTCCACCACGCTCGATTGTCCACACCAGTCCTTTCCGTCCATGAATACCCCTCCTTTGATGACCCTTCCTCTGAGCCTAACGTCAGCACTGACCACTGGTCATCCTTTAGCCCGAGGATACAGTTTATTGCCCACTACTGTATGCACTCGCCTCTCCTGAAAGAGACTACTATTGATCATGACATCCCCACCCCCGGAGATTCGATCAGGCGCACACATTCCAAAGAGATCGGCAGAACACTCAACTGCGTGATAGCCCCTCCCAATCATATGAGGGGAAAGGGTCTCTACTGTTGTCATGTGTTGGAATGGGCCGGAACTGGGGGGGGGGGTGTTACCAGTGATGTCGTTCTCATGGTCTACAATGTCCCTGTCGTAATAAAGGACGCTCACATGTCTTAAACCAGTGTATAAAAGACCAGGTCTCAGAGAGGTTGAGAGAGCACCTCGAGACGATACCTTGTTGTCCGATCTGACGTGTTCCACTCCGTCGGAATAAAAACTTGTTTCCTGTCTTCCAGTCTCCAGCGCCTGCCTCTTTATTGAATAACTTCGCATGGTATTAGAGGCGTTTTACGCCGGGCAAATTTAACTTAGGAAACAACTACTGAAATCGCCTGACCATTTGAAATTGATCTTTATCAACCCGGACCTCTATCCCTCTAGATCATCACAACCAGATGACAATATTGGGTTTGCGCAACTCATTAGCAGAGCTGCTCAGTACCACGGGGTACAGTTACAATCTGACCCTTTAGAGGAAGACTTTTTACTGGAAACTTTTACACCCACCCAGAAGTCCACACACCCTGCAAATGTTAAAAGGCATGTTAAAACATGCGCCAAAATTTTTTAAGGACCCTGTCAGAGCCAGGATTCTTAACACAAGGATAGACAAAAAATATAAAGCAGCTCCCAGTGACCCACTGTACATTAAAGGTCAGGTCCCTTTAGATTCTCTTGTAGTGTCTAATGCACACAGGAGAGCAAATTCACAAAGCACACGCGACACCCCTCCTCCTGATAAGGAATCCAAACTCATAGATGCATTTGGAAAACGCATCGCGTGACAGGCTGCAAATCATTGGCGGATTGCCAATGCTCAAGCTTTGTTGGCCAGATATGACAGAGCTCACTATGATGAGCTTGAAAAGCTAATACAACATCTTCCTGATCAATTAAAAGACAAAGTTGATGACCTTATGCAGGAGGGAAGATTAATAACAAATACGTCCATCAAATGTGTGCTTAATGCAGCTGATACTGCCTCTCGTGCTATTAATACCAGCGTTTTGCTTCGCTGACACACTTGGCTCCAAATCTCCGGATTCAAACAGAAAGTTCAGTCTGCTATTCTTAACCACTTCCATGCTGATGACGGCCCCTGGCCGTCATGCATCACGGTGGGCGTGTGCTGATCATGGCTGGGGGCCGTCATGAACCCACCCACTCTTCAAAACGGCCGCACAGACGCAGAATTGCGGTCGCGCCCACAGGGTTAATCAGCCCTTTGACCAAGAGCATCTTTTTGGGCCCACAGTTGATACATCTTTAGAAAAGATGAAAAAGGATATGGACACTGCCAAGTCCTTGGGGGCCTTGCAATCACCTAGAGGTTAATTTTGTCGCTCCTTTTACAGGGCTGGCTCCAAAACCATTGGCTCGGAGCATCCCTCTTCTTCCTATAAGAACCCCAATCAAACAATTCCTCTAAAGGATACTTTCGGGGGGGCGTGGCCAAGATGGCGGAGTAGGAGGACGTGTTCTCCCGAGCTCCCGTGACCATCCAGGCCCCAAGCCTTAATCCGAGCTTATTCTCCCCCCGGAATCGCTTGGTGGAGCGGGGAGAGCGGAGGGAGCTGCCGAGTTACTGTCGGCTCGTGAAAGGACCTCGTGGTGTGCGGAACCGCCGAAGACAGAGTCTGCAGTTTCTGCGCAATGGCGCCCATGGCCTGACCGGAGGCGTTGACCCGGCATCGCGCTGCACAGAGGGGCGGTGTGGAGGCGGACGCTCTGCAGGACCGGTGCGGAGCTGGTGGGGGCTGTAACCGAGAGCCGCGGCGCTGTTCGCCGGGGTCCGGAAGAGGGCTGCGCCGCATCCGAGGAGCGCTCGTCCCCTCCCCCCCCCCCTGGAGGCCGGCCTGACGGAGACCTGAGGACGCGGCTGTGGCCTGGGCTGGAGAGGGCCGCGAGCCTTGAGCTGCAGGCGGGGGACCCGGCGGAGACACTCCGGACGGAGGCGCGCACCCAGAACACCCGGCGGTGGAGCAGGGACCTCACCGGTGAGCGGCTGGGGGAGAGGAGGGGCCGGACGAGCGAGGTGAGGCGCCGGAGCTCCGGAAGCAATGGAGAGGACCCCCCGGGGCTGCTGGCTGGGGGCACATCTCGTCCACCGACACTGCGGAGGCCCTTGGCGGCTGTGCCGGCACCGGTCGGAGGAGACAGTCCGCAAGGAGTGGAGGTGGCGGCAGGGGTCGGAGCATAGGGAAGTGACCCTCTTTGGCATTGGCAGTCCCCGTCCCTCCTGCCTCTGGATTCGCCTTAGAGGTGGGGGGGGCTTCCAGCGCCCTTGCACACGTAGGGCCTGTCTGGCATTCCCCAGAGTGGAAGGGAGAGCGGTGTGCTGGGCCACGGTGGGGTGCGCGGCCCCCCACAGTACTGCTGCGCGGTGAGGAGACCGGCTGCCTGGTTTGCACGCCGGGGGCCGTGTGGCCCTGGAGGCTGGAGGGTCTGCCTGGAGTACCTGATCTTCGGGTTCAGTGGGCCCCGGGGCTGGGCCGGCCCGGGGATAAGACAGAGCGGCGAGCGAGGCCCCGAACGCCCAGGTGGCTATTGAGCGGACAAGGTGACTGTGTGGTGCCCCTCGCCTGCACCGGCAGGTCACTGGATTAGCCCCAGGATTGTGGCCTAAACGGCGTTGCCCGGACTGGGCAACGAGGTGGACGGAGCGTGGGGCCTGTGGCTGAGGGACGGTACGCCTTGAGTGCAGGCAAAGGACTGCTTGTGAGCCCCGTGGGAAGAGAGGAGCGGCTGGGCTGGATTGGCGACGCCTTACGTGGCACGGGATTGCGCCAGAGCAGACGGGATGGCCGGCAACAGAGGACCGAAGAAAGGGGAGCGGACCCTACCGGATATGCTGAACAGGAACGCTGCAAGACAGGATCGAGGGCTGCAATCTCCGAGCCCCCAGAGTGGCTCCCAGGGAGTGCAAGGTGGGGAACCCCCGGTCACCAGATCTTTCCTGGAGTCCCTCTTTAGTTCCCTGCGGGAAGACTTTCAGACACTCAAACAGGAAGTGGCTGGTGAGGTGCGGGAGGTGCGACGAGAAGTTGACGGACTAGGCGAGAGGGTGGCCACGATGGAGGAAGCCGGTCATGACCGGGATGAGGAGATCTCACAGCTGCAGCAAGAAGTGGTGAGGCTGCGAGACCAGCAAATTGACCTCCAAGCACATGCCGAGGACCTTGAAAACCGGTCCCGGAGGAACAACATTCGTGTCCGGGGAGTTCCTTCCGGAGCGGAGGAGGAGGACGTGTTCGGCTTCTTGAGAGACTTATTTCGGGAGGTCCTGGTGGAGTCGGCCGACTTTCCAGTTCAAATAGATAGGGCGCATAGAGTTGGCCTTCGGCGCCGATCTTCGCCCCCCCCCCCCCCGGATATTCTAGCCTTCTTGCCGGACTACCCTCTAAAAGAAAGAATCCTCCGAGAGGCGAGACTGAAGCCCTCTTTGGATTTTCGTGGTCATCGGGTGGCCCTCTTCCAGGACTTGTCAACGGTCACCCTTCAGAAACGCCGGGCCTTTAAGATTGCCACTGACTTTCTGAGGGAACAAGGCGTTCGCTACTCGTGGGGACACCCTTTCCGCATCATCTTCCGCTGGAACGGGACCTTGCATCAGCTGCGCTCTCTCCAAGACACTTGTGGTGTCCTGGGCATCACTGCAACGGACGAGGAGGCCCCGACTCCGAATCGCTGGCGCGTCACCAGAGACGGTTGGCAGTCGGTCCCTGGGCGCCGGCACTCTGCCTCTTCTGGCCGGCCGGACTCGCCTACCATTCGAGCTGAGATGGACGACGCGGTGAGAGGAGTGGCCAGGGACACGGCGTCTGGAGATGTGGCGCTGACTGCGTAAGATGTTCTCCGGGGGGAGATTGCCGACGCTTCTGGTGTGATGCAGGTTTGGGGGTCCTGGAGGGGGGGGAGGCGGGTTGATGCGTAGTGGCTGGACGTCCACTTTTGTGCTTCTCCACAGACTTGTCCGCTGAGGACCGGACTGGGACAATGGGTCCTTTGGGGCCGTTTGGGGATGGGGGAGGGGGAGGGGGGAGGGGAACCGGGGAGTTGGACAGTTTAGGGGTTGTTCCGGGGGAAGGGGGGGGGATCCGGGAGTTGGGATGGGGGTCGTCCAGTGCACGGTGCGTATGTTGGGAGTTTTGAAGGTGGTCCTACACTTTGGTTTGCCTGCGTCCGGAGGCTACTTACACATTTGCGATTCTCTTTCTGCTTTGTTGCTTGTGTTCACACTGTGGGCTCCTGCGCTCCGCCCCCGCGGGAGGGGTCCCTATTGCTTGCTGCCTCTCCTCTTTCTATGCCTCCTTCTTTTAAAGTAGTTACCCTGAACGTTAGGGGGCTGAACAACCCTGTCAAACGGCGGGCGGTGCTCTCCCTCCTAGAGAATACACACGCTGACATTTGCCTCCTGCAGGAGACACACCTGCTGCAGCAGGACACACATAGACTACGCTCCCGTAAGTTTCCGTCACAGTTCTTCTCATCTAGCTCCTCTAAGACTGCGGGGGTGGCAATTCTGGTGTCCAGTCACTTTAAAGGGGAGGTCCTCCACAAGCTTACGGAACAAAAGGGTAGACTGTTAGCCTATAGATTCAGAATAGGGGGTCTTACGTTTACGATTGGATCCCTGTATAGCCCCAATGAACGACAGGAGCGCTTCCTGCGAGCGGCGGTCGAGGATATCACGGCCTCACAAGATAGACATGTCATTATAGGGGGGGACCTTAATTTGGTCTTTGATTCGGCTATGGACAGGTCGGCACAGCGCTACCCGCAGGTCGGGGAGCTCTCGGCCGACGGCAAGGACTGGCTGGCGGAGGTGGGGCTTCTGGACATCTGGCGCCACATGCACCCAGCGGACAGGGATTACTCGTATTACTCCCAATGCGCATAAGACGTATGCACGGCTGGACCACTTGCTGGTCACTGCCCCGGTTCAGGCACTGGTCTCGGGCTCGGACATAGGAGTGCTGTCCCTTTCGGATCACGCTCCGGTCGATGCCACGATGAGTTTGCCGCCCGTGGCCCTCCCCCCTCGCACATGGCGCCTGCGAGATACTTTGCTGCACAGGAAGGTGGTAGTGGACCGCATAGAGGGTGCTATCCGGGAATTCCTGTTGCACAATGACAATCGAGACACCGGCCGGGCTACACAGTGGGCAGCTTTGAAAGCGGTCCTCCGGGGGGAATTCTTAGCGATCTCCTCCGCCGACAACAAAGAGAGACAGGCTAAGAGGGAGGAACTCACTGATAAGGTTCGCGAGCTTGAACAGATCCATCGCAGGACAGGGGACCCTAGAATATGGCGACAGCTCAAGGGGGCTAGGAAGGCCCTGGCGGCTCTGGATCTGGACCGAGCAGAATACGCCGCACTCCTGCTGCGCCATACCTTTTATACGGGAGGTGACCGTTGTGGCAAGCTCCTGGCCAACAGACTCCGCGCGGCACGTCGGAGTCAGCTGGTAAAGGCGATCACTGGCCCTACGGGGACCACGGAGATGGAGGACGCCCACATCGCGGCCGTTTTCCGTGGGTTTTTCGAGGAACTCTACACTGGAGACCCTCCGGATGAACCGGCTGTGGCCGCTTACTTAGATTCGGTCGCATTGCCCTCCCTGGACCCCCTGCAGGCTGAACACCTGGACAGGGACATTAGAATTGAGGAAGTGATCTCTGCCATCGCTCGGCTTAAGCATGGCAAAGCGCCGGGCCCGGACGGGTATACCGCGCTTTTCTACAAAACATTTTGCACGTCGCTGGCCCCTATCCTGACCCGACTTTTCAACTCGTTTGCCGAGGAGGGAGCTATTCCACCTGATCTCTTGCGAGCCTCAATCTCGGTGATCCCCAAGCCCGGGAAGGATCCGGCGCACTGTGGATCGTATAGGCCGATATCTCTTCTGAATGTCGACCTGAAATTGTATACTGGGATACTGGCTGCTCGTTTGGCCCCGCACTTATCAGGTCTCATTGACCCTGACCAAGCAGGTTTCGTTCCAGGGAGACAGACGGTTGACAACACAAAGCGGATTGTCCATCTGCTCGAAAAGGCCTCCCGGATTCCGGGGGAACGGATGATGTTAACGGTGGACGCGGAGAAAGCGTTCGACCGAGTACACTGGCCCTACCTGGAGCAGGTGTTAGTGAAGGCAGGCATAGGGGACAAGTTCCGCGCCATGGTTTTCAACTGCTACAGGCACCCGACTGCTGTGGTTCGGGTGAATGGGTTCGCCTCCCGGGCCTTTAACATCGAGAGGGGCACCAGGCAGGGGTGTCCACTCTCACCCCTGCTCTTTGCTCTTTATATGGAGCCGTTCGCCCAACGTATACGTAATAACCGGGCCGTGACCGGCATACGGATGGGTGGTTTTACACACGCTATTAGCCTCTACGCTGATGATGTCATCCTATCGCTGGACGAGCCACGGACAGCCCTTCCGGCCTGCGTCGAGGAGCTCGCCTCCTTTGGCGCGGTCGCGGGGTTTAAGCTGAATATGGGGAAATCGGTGGCCCTGGATGTTTCTTTAGACCCGTCCACCAGAGCGGATTTGCAGACCCGATTCCCAATGATCTGGTCGTCGGAGGCGGTACCCTATCTAGGGATCCAGATAGCGCCCACCCTACCGGCCATGGTTACGGCCAATTACACAGCCCTGGGTGTTAAAATTAAGGAGGAGCTGCACCGCTGGAGCCGTGGTATCCTTTCCTGGCTGGGCAGGATTGCTGCGGTTAAAATGACAATTCTCCCGCAGGTGCTGTATTTGTTTCGGGCCCTGCCGCTCCAGCCTCCGGTTGGGTGGATTCAGCAGTTACAAGCGGACGTTTCACGTTTTGTTTGGCAGGGGAAAAACCCCAGAATGCGTAGAACCCTCTCCTTATTGACCCCTGAGGGGGGAGGGTTGGGGATCCCGGACTTTCGTAGATATTTCCGAGCGGTGCAGTTACGTTGTCTTGTAGAATGGAGTAGGTGGGAGTCCGATCAGCACTGGCTCTTTCAGGACCAGGCGGTGGCGGGGCGACCCTTGCAGGAGGTCCCGTTCTTGCGCCGGATTCATCGTCCTAAAAATCTGTACGCCTCCTTTGTTACACGAGTGCCTTTACGGGTTTGGGATGCTACCGCCACTACGTGTGGTCTCACCTCCTTCCCGTCGCCGCTTACACCGTTGGTGGATAACCCTGACTTTACCCCGGGCATGGAGCAGGGAGCGTTTGCACACTGGAGAAGGGCGGGGTGTGTGCCATATATACGATCAAGGCGGGGTGATCCCCTTCACAGAGTTCCGACAGGAGTTTTCACTCCCTGAGACTGAGAGACACCGCTATATGCAGGCACGCCACTGGGCCCTCCAGCCTCAGGTGAGGGAGACTGCTGACAGGCGCTTTCTACCTTATGAACAATGGCTGCTTACACGCACTTCAGACTCTAAACTGATTACAGACTTGTATAAGTTATTGCAACCTCCATCCACACACTTCTATAATCCGGGAAGAGAGAGGTGGGAAAGGGAATTGGGGAGGACACTGAGCCCTAAGGAATGGGAGAACGTCTCTTATAGAGCAAGGCATTCAGCGTACCATATGGGCCTTACTGACACTCTAACTAAAGTCTCCACCTATTGGTACTACACACCGGAGCGGGTACACGAATTCGACCGCAGCAAGGAGGCCGTGTGTTGGAGAGGGTGCGGACACCAAGGTACACTTACGCACATTCTATGGGACTGCCCTCTCCTGGCTGCATATTGGAAGGAGGTACTGGACAACATTGATACACATTTTGGCATTGAACTACCGCGCTTCCCTGCTTACACCCTACTGGGGCTCCCAAACAGCCTAATGTACCCACTTAGATCTCGCAGGGGTAGGCAGATTGCCATCGCGCTGGGCTCAGCAGTACAAAATATCTTGATCCATTGGCGCACGGCCACGGTACCCTCAGTTTCGGGCTGGTTCCATAGATTGTGGCATGTGTTAGGCATTGAGAAACTGTCGCTGATGGTGGCAGGGGATATATTACAATTCTCAGAGCTTTGGCAGCCGTTTCACTCCCTGTTGTTGGCAGAATTCACAGAAATTACCTGTCCCAAATACCTCCGCCGCCTGCGGCTTCAGAGCCCTGAGGCGCTAGCTCTGTAACTTAGTGGGAGACGCACTTCCCCGATGAGTGGGGACCTTGTGATTGGACTGAATTGAGGTTGGTGCACTGGACGCAGAGGGTGGGGGGTGGGGGGGGGGAGGTTGGGATCCGGGAGTTGGGTTGTTGGGGTTTAGGGGAGGAGTTCGAAATGGAATGTTATCTCATACTGTGGCCTGGCGCTCCAGGTGTAGCTGCAAGGGGCTGATAAACTTCACTGCATGTAACTAGTCCAGCTTGAATTGGGGTTCTCCCCACCCTAACAGAACGCCCAGTGTTGATGTTTATTGGTCTTTGTGTGAGATGCTGAATAAAATACTTTAAACCTAAAGGATACTTTCGAGGAGGGTACAGAGGCAACAATGATAAGGGAAGAGGTCACGGTAACAATACCCGCAACTCCCCTACCACCAAGCAGTGACTTCCCTTCACTTCCCCCGATCATTCCACTCCTGTCGGGGGACGCCCCTCACAGTTCCTACCTGTCTGAAATTCTATCACAACAGACAAGTGGGTAAGACAAATTATCCAGTATGGTTATTGCCTGGAACTCAACTCTACTCCCCCAAATATCCCTCCCAGACACCGTACAATGTCCCCGGAACACCTGACTTTCCTGAAACAAGAGGTTCTCTACCTATTACAAAAACATGCAATAGAACCAGTTCCCTTACATCATCAAGGCACAGACGTTTACTCCCTCTGGTTTCTAATTCCAAAAAAGGACGGCTCACCCAGGCCAATACTGTACCTCAGACCGTTAAACCTCTAAATTCAGTCAGACCACTTCCACATGGTCACTCTCCAACAGGTGCTCCCACTGCTTCAACAAGGCGACTTTCTCTCCACTCTAGATCTAAAGGACACCTACTTTCATATTCCCATTCACCCGCTCACAAAAAATATCTCAGGTTTGTGGCATACGGTCAACACTATCAATTCAAAGTCCTTCCGTTTGGAGTGACTACAGCACCCAGAGTCTTCACCAAGTGCCTTGTAGTAGTGGCAGCTCACTTACAAAGACAACACATTCATGTGTTCCCTTATCTGGACGACTGTCTCATTAAACCCAAATCACACAGCAGCTGGTGCAACACACACACAAAACAATCCCACTCCTTCACAACTTGGGCTTCACAGTGAATCTCACCAAATCCCACCTCCAACCGTCCAACACACAACAATAACTAGGAGCTATAATAGACACTTCAAAAACCTTAGCATGCCCCAACCCTCTCAGGATAAGCAGTATGCATGTTCTAAGATCCAAATTTCTGCCTCAAAACTCATTACCAGCTTGAAAGTTCATGCAGTTGATCCGGATGATGGCCTCTTGCATTCTCATCGTCCCTAATGCAAGACTCCAGAGTGTTTGGCACGTCAGCGGAACTAGGCTCAAGGTCAGCTAACAGATCTGGTGTTGTTGGATAGCCGCACACATCACTCTTAGCAGTGGTGGAATACACAAAACCTTACCAAGGGGTGGCCCTTCCTCGACCCGTTTCCACAGATAGTGCTAACAGCAGACGCATCGCCCACCGGCTTGGGAGATCATCTTCAAATCCATACCATTCAGGGTATATGGACCCCTCAACAAAAACAATACCACATAAATTACCTTGAACTACTGGCAATTTTTCTGGCAATAAAATCCTTTCAACTCCATCTGACTGGCAAAGCTGTCCTGGTCCGTACATACAACATGACAGCAATGTACTACATACAGAAACAAGGGGGTACACCCCCTGTACAGCTTTCACACCTAGCTCAAAGCATATGGAGATGGGCCATTCCGCAAAACATATATTTCCTTGCAGAACTCCTCCCAGGAGTACACAATCAGATTGCAGATCTGCTCAGTCGTCAGACATAGCCGATCCACGAATGGGAACTTCATCTTCAAGTTCTTCCATTTTTTTTACATGTGGGGCCAGCCACAAAATGATCTGTTCACCATACATCAAAACACAAAATGCCCAAGCTTCGCGTCCAGGTATCCACACCCACTGTCCAAAGGCAATGCGCTATGGATGAACTGGTCAGGCAAATTTGCTTACGCTTTTCCGCCTCTCCCACGCAAGCTCAAACAGCATTCCCTCAATGATCCTGGTTGCTCCAACATGGGCCCGACAACCATGGTTCACAACCATCTTGGAACTATCAGAAGTTCCTCATCAAAATCTGCGCCTCTAACCCAAGCTTCTCACCCAGAACCATGGAGAGATAAGGCATCCAGATCCCAATCAACTCAACCTTGCGATCTTGCTCCTGAAGTCTTAGAGTTTGGTTACCTGAATCTCCCACCAGACTGCATAAACATCATTAAGGAGGCTAGATGTCCTACCACAAGAGCATGGTATGCCGCAAAGTGGAAGCAATTTGTAATTTACTGTACAAATAACAAAATCAATCCACTAGATGTTTCTATTAAAAACATTATATGTTATCTCTTACACCTACAACAATGTAACCTAGCATATCTATCCATAAGACTACATCTCGCGGCAATAGCAGCTTATCACCAAAACAGACAACACTTGTCTTTGTTTAGAGTACCCGCTAATAAAGCATTTATGGAAGGACTTAAAAGAATAATTCCACTTAGAGCTCCACCCGGTCCAGTGTGGAATTAAAATATTATTCTTACCAGACTCATGGGTCCCCCTTTTGCACCTCTGCACAAATGCGAACTACCATTCCCCACTTGGAAAGTAGCCTTCCTAGTCACTATCACATCTCTCAGAAGAGTTAGTGAACTCCAGGCATTAACCATACAAGAACCATTTTTACAAATCCATCATAACAAAGTGGTTCTTAGGCCTAACCCAAGATTTCTACCTAAAGTCGTTTCTGCCTTCCATCTTAACCAGTCTGTTGAACTCCCAGTCTTTTTCCCACAACCAGACTCCGTGGCAGTACGGGCTCTTCACACGTTAGACGTTAAAAGAGTAATTCTTTACTACATTGAAAGGACAAAATCCTTTAGGAAAACTAGACAACTCTTTGTGGCTTTCTTCCCACCTTATAAAGGCAATCCCATTTCCAAAGCGGGGATCGGAAGGTGGATTGTTAAATGCATTCAAATATGCTATCTTAAAGCCAAAGGCACACTAACGTTTCCCCCTAGAGCTCATTCCACACTCAAACTAGGGGCTTCTATGGCATTCTTAGGAAACATTCCCCTAGATGATATCTGCAAAGCAGCAACTTGGTCTACACCACACACTTTCACAAAACACTATTATGTAGATGTGCAAGCAAAACAATAAGCTAGTGTGGGCCAGGCTGTATTAACCCCTTAAGTGCTTACGTCAGCCTACGGCCGTCGCGACCACTACCTCCGTAGTGCTGCGCACATCTGTTGGCCGCGCTGCCCGCCCACTCATTAAAACCGCGGCACCGCGACTGAATTCGTGCCGTGGTTAAGCGGTTAAAAACACTTTTTAAAACCACTGCAACAGATACAGGTAGCTACCGCTAAGGAGGTGACTGCTGTATAGTCTGTATTTATTTATTTATTTATTATGCAACTTATACCGCGCAGACTAAACCCGAAGGTATCAAGGCGCCTGTGCACAAGTATACGATCTACAGCTCATATGCCTCGAACGGCAAATACTATTTACCAGTATGCATCTGTTCTTGGCATGTAGAGCTGTAGATTCGTATATACGCCCACCCGCCTCCCCGGATACCTCTATCTGTTCTTGTACTATCTTTCATAGATACATTACACATGGACATCCTTTTCTATTTCTTACTAACTCCATCATAACCCTCCATGGCATTGAGGGTTATGAAGGGCAAACCACTTCATCTGGAGATGGAGTTGATGCCCATGCTCACTAACGTCCTAAGGAGGAGTCTCCTACCTTGTGACTACAAAGACTTCTTCCAAGATAAAAACAAAGTGCAAACATCCTAGCTCAACACCAGATGGCGCTATATGCACAAGCATACGAATCTACAGCACTGCATGCAAAGAACAGATGCATACTGGTAAGTAGCATTTTCAATTGTAGGGTTTGAGAACCTAGACAGAAACCATTTTACTTTTCACTGATTCACCCGTTTCTCGACCCAACTGAAATGTAATTTTTCTTCAACATATTATTTCAGGGGCGTAACAAACACCCCCGCAGGCTTCAGTGAGTTAAGGGGGCCCCTCAGCTCTTGGGTGAGAGCTGTGAGAGAGAGGCTTGCTGGAAAGCAAGCCCCTCTGTCTCTGAAGCAGCAGCTGCGTGTGGATCCTGCTCTGAGCCCCTCGCTCTGACCCAGGACTGAAGAGAAACAATGTAACAAGTTACATTGTTTCTCTTCAGTCAGAGCCACGAGCCAGGCCTGGAAAGAGGATGGGGGTGGGGCCTGGGATGTGCATTTAGAGGGATCTCTGTAATTAGGCCTGTTAACCCAGCTATCAGGGACATCATAAGGAATTTGGGGGCACTGGGGCAAACAGATTTTGGCCCCCCCTGTTCAGAACAGTTTTTAATTTCTGCTCCTGTTTCAGCTCTATTATGCCATCTTTGGCCAGGTCACTGAAAATGCACAGAATCACTAATCCAAATTCTAAATGTGTTTATTTCTTAAATTCAGGGACATTGCTGTGTGTTTTCAATATTGTAATACTGCAGCAGCTCACTAATGTTACTGCAAATGATCTCTTGAGACCCCCTCCCATTTCTCATACATGGGATTTGGTTTTGATCTAAAAGAAAAATATTTATGGATGTTTGATGAAACGTAAACACAACATTTGTTTGCAAAATCCCTGTAATAGACTCTCACACATCACCCACATTAAAATAAATTAAAGGTAAACTGTATTTAAAAAAAAATGTATAACAAGGAGTCAAAATCATCAGGGCAAGACTCCGCAGAGCAGTACTGGCTCTGTAAGGGGACCCCTTCCTGGCATCGAGAGCACTGCACATGTAAGTATTTTCTGCTTCCTGCAGACTGCATATGTCAAAGATTTCCCCGTTGCCATGCTTCCCTGCAACCCCTGAGCCCACCCACCCCCTGGTGCCAGCACAGGCTGGCAAGCCTCGGACCCTGCACATCAGAGCCCTCTCCTGGTGCAAGCACAACCTGTCAGGCCTCGGACCCAGCCCACACCAAATCCAGGAGGCCCTCCTGCAGGACCCAGCTTCGAGCCATGGCGGGGCCATCGCTGCTGCTGCCCCGGGCCCTGTGTGGCCCCCGCCTGCTCCTCCGCCTGAGCACCCCCTCTGCCGTCCTGCAGCACACCCAGTTAACCCCTGCTTCTTTGCAAGCGAGGGTGTTGTGCTTCGCACCAGCTGAGCTGCTTCAGAGCACTGGAGGAGGAGGGGGAGTTGGCAGTAGATGAGAGGATAAGCGGATGGCAGAAGAGAGAAAAGTTTGAGTGTAAAGTAGACACGGCCCCTTCCTTCTCCAATATCTAGCAAGCCCTCCCGACCTTGGCTTTCCGGTACGCTCTGCAAAACCAGAGCCACAACTAATTCAAATCATGCACACACATGCCCCAGCCTTGTTCAAACCTGCATGCATACACGTGATCCCACCCATGAACCCCTATCTTCATATACCCACGTGTCCAACCCATGAAACCCTACCTACCCATGTGTCCCAGCCGTGCACCTACTTGCATACATCTACGTATCCCACCCGTGCACCTACCTTCATGCACCCGTGTGTAGCATCCGTGCACCTACCTGCATGTACCCACATGTCCCACCCATGAACCCCTACCTGTGACCTCACCCCAGGCCACCGCCTGTGGTTCAAAGTTATGGCGTGTCCCCTGCCTACAGGGAGCAGGAGACACACTGTGCGCCCCAGGCTTAGCTCCACCCTCACTCCCGGGAGGGAGAGGTACTACCCATGCACTCTATGCAGGACCTTATCAGTAACTAGGAAGTGCCTTTGAGGAAAAACTGAAGATTGCCAATCAACAAAAGCAGCCCAGGCACCAGTTGCAGGGCCACCCAGCCTCTCACTCCTCCTCATCATCCACACGGTTTAATAATCCTTTGACCTTCCTGTTACTGGGTCGAAAAAGTTATTCAGAAGACAGCCATCCAATCGTTGGCCACTCTGTAGAGCGCACAGAGCAATTGTTCACTATTCCAGTTGCCATTTTGTGTAATGTTTCCGCTGGAGATACACAGCTGTCTAAAGGGGGGCGTGGCTTCGGCGCGAAGCGGAATGGCTGCCTGGTGAGGGAGCTCCGCTAGCCGGCAATCTCATCCTGTACTAACATCCTGTTGCAAAGCCCCCACCCGCAGAAAAATCCCGGAATAAATGAGGCTTGCAGGAAAAGGAACATATCGGAGGGGTTAAAGCGGCCGAAACTGAGCACTTGCCGAAGTATTGTGCTACGGAGGTCGGAACAGCTTCGGGGAGAAAATGGCAGCGGCGGGACGGTGACAGCCCAGATCGAGGGCCGGAGGGACCTGGAGGTGCGCAGGCTGCGCTACATATCCAAGAGACATGGGAACACATGCCGGGAGAGACTGATGCACAGTACGGTGTGAGCTGAGGAGGACACTGCGGGAAGTGTCGGGCCTCCGATACTTCGTGGGCATGGGCGTATTGTGCGCTGTGCGCATCGGTGGGCGCCCACGGCTGGAGGCAGCGTGAGTGATCGAGCACAGCTCCCCTGAGACACAGCGGCGGCCCGAGGAGACATCGCGGCGTGGAGGAGTAGAGACGAGGCAATCCTGGGGGGGGGGCGAGGCTGGTGGAGCCTGGACAGGGTAAGTGAAGCGGCAGATCGGGTCGGGCCTGGGCTGCTGGGTGGCGCGGCTGGTGCCGGGTGCCATTTTACTGGTGTGCGGTACGGTGCGGGCCGCTGGGCAGTGAGAAGTGCGGGCCTAAGGTCGCGTGCACGAGGACCCAGGGCTGGCTTTGGGTCATCTCCTGGAGGCTGGGAGGCTCTGTCTGTGGGCATCGGTATCATCCCCGATCTGGATTGCAGGTCAGGGGGTCTGGGTGGTCGCGGGGGGTTGCCTGGTTGACGGGGGCACAACGGCTCTGCCTGGGGACACTGAGTGCGTGGCGGTATTAGGTGCTATGTCCGGGCTCCGAGGCTAGCTCACTGGAATGTTCAAGACTCGTGGCACTCCAGTGTTGGGCGACCGAAGAGGCATATATCAGGAGCCGTGAAAGTGCGCACTTGGGCAGCTTGGAACTAGCATCTTGATAACTTGCTGCACGGTGGTGAAGTGGAGAGTGAAGCTCGGAGTCAAGCGCTGTGACGGGTGAACTGCTAGCCGTGGTTGCGGATAGCTGGTTGGGGCACACGCATAGCGACACATCGGTGCACACCGCAGCAACGGAACTTATCATGGGGAAGTCGGAGCCTAAACAGGCCAAACTGCAGTTTGAGAACAAGCGCAGTACACGGGCTGCAGATGGCATGAGTGACCATGGAGAGCAAGGAGGAGCTCTGGGGTAGGAGGAGAGTGCAGCTGATGACAACAGATCTATATTGTTGGAACTCCGAGCTGGCATAAAAACGATTGACAGTAAGATAGACGCGTTGGCTACTGGGTTGGATATGGTCAAAAAGAAGGTCGAAAAGCATGAGCAAAGGTTAGATGTCCTAAAAAACCGAGTCTCGGACACTCATGATGCGCAGGCTGAATCCAGGCCACAGATCCTGCAGATGGAGAAAATCCTGGCGGTTATTAGCGCAAAAAATGAGGATTTGGAAGCGCGCTCTCGGCGCAACAATCTGCGAATCATAGGCCTATCGGAAACTACACCCATATCCAAAATGGAGACATTTGTTGAGGAGCTGCTGCGTGAACTGTTTGGCCCAGCACTTTCCACGGTGAGGATAGTGGAACGAGCGCACCGCTCCTTGGGGCCCAGGCTCAAGCCGGGCGCACCCCCTCGCCCGATCATAGCGCGCCTTCTGAACTATGCTGACAGAGATGTGGTATTGCGTGAGGCAAGGGCCAAAGATCCGGTGATGTATAAAGGCGACAAGCTATCCTTTTTCCCATACTACATGCCGGGAGTTCAAGCGGCTAGGAAAGAGTTTGTGCCGGTTAAAAAACTGTTGCGAGAGGCCTCCGTCCCATACGCCATGTTTTATCCGGCTAAACTGAAAATTACACACGAAGAGCAGGCACATTTCTTTACTGATGCGAAGTCAGCGTTAAAATTTACCAGACATATCTGCAAGGGTAGACCAGCAAAACGTATGCGGGAAATGACACCCGAGGATTCTGGACTAACGACGCAGACTAGGTAGAAGGAGATACCTCATCGACAAGTTGGAGTAGTATGATGGCAGCGGGGCTCTGTGTGGCAGACCGGATATCCTGCGAACGCTGTCTACATGGTCGAAATGATGGACATGACGAATGGAACCTAGTTGACACTGAACGCTGTTTGTTTAATATGTGGCATTCGTAACTATAAGATATGTCCTTTTGGAAACCGGTGGGTGGGGGGGCAGGCTGTTGAAGGTCGGCAGCCGCTCTAAGGTGCGGATAATCGCTGATGACCCGCTTTCCCTAGTGGGTGCTCCCCGATTAGTGGGTCTGTATGGAGTTCGATACAAACCGATGGGAGGGTAGTGGGATTTTTTCTCGACCTGATTGGGAGGTTGGAGTGGGTGGAGGGAGGGAAGGAGTGAAGTGGGGTTTGATGTCATTTATGAGTTATATGTTTCACAATTTATTTTTTCACGTGACTACAATGGTACGTACAGCGAGTGGAGGGATGTTAAGAAGGCTGAACCGTCAGGCGAGATGCTCCTCTGGGAATGGGCGATGTAGAATTGATTATCGATGCTTAGAACATTATGGCTGATACATGTAGAATGCTGACCTGGAATGTCAGGGGCCTGAATTCGCCGAAAAAAGTTAGACAGGTGATGGCGTATTTGGATCGTCACGCAATACATATAGCTCTCCTGCAGGAGACACATCTAACTAAATATACAGATAGAGGAGTGGCCAGTAGGTGGGCGGGTTATAGGCTGTCTGCGTCGTACTCTTCCTATGCCAGGGGGGTTATGATACTGATGAAGAGGGAAGTGGACTTTCAACCTCTGCACACGTATAAGGATGAAGAAGGTAGATGCACCATGGTTTGTGGTAGATTGAATGGACGAGTGGTTACTATAGTGAATATGTATGGTCCCATTGCGGATGATGTGACCTGTGTAAAGCGAGTATGTGGGGTGTTGCAAGAATGGCCGGAGACCCCTATATTGTTGGGAGGCGACCTAAATACATATTTAGATGCAGAACTGGACAAATCTAACCCTTTAACCCACCGCACCCCTAAAGTGGCCAAGATGTTGAACTGTGCAATGGAAGAGTTTGGTTTTAGAGATGTGTGGCGTGTTAGAAATCCGCAGGTGAGGGCAGGAACACATGCGACACCTGCGCACGGCAGCTGGTCAAGGTTGGATTATTGGTTAGTGGGAGAGGAGGTGATGGGCTGGGTGCGGGGGATTACTCCGCTAGCTCGTACGTTGTCAGACCACAATCCAATTAGGCTAGAAGTGCTCTTCCCCTCAGTAAGACGCACGCCTTTTACATGGCGCCTGCGATCTGAAGCTTTGCTAGATCCTGTATATGAATCGACAGTCAGAGATGCCATTACGCAGTATTTTGAGCTCAACAAGGGCTCGGTTGCGGAGGCTGCTACACTGTGGGAGGCCTTTAAGGTCACAATACGAGGAGTCTGCATTAGCACAGCGGCGGGTATACTGAAAGACATACGTACCCAGCTGAGGAACACTGAGGGTGCACTGCGAGAGCTGGAGCACAGATATGAGGCGGACCCTAGAGCGGATACGCTGGCGGATTTACAGAAGTTGCTCAAAGATTTTGAGGAACTGGCTGACACTGAAGTAAAGTACCTGTCACGGAGGCACACGGCCAGATGCTACGGGGAAGGGGGACGACCAGGGCTTGATCCAGCGCTTCGGATCAAAACAAGTATAGAACAACCGCGAGTAGATAGAATTGTTGATGACCTGGGAGATGAACATCTTGATCAGGAAGACATATTGGAACAATTTTGGAGGTTTTATGCAGACCTGTATAGGTCTTGTGGGCAGGTGTAGGAGACAGAAATTGTTGACTACCTAGATGATATAGCGTGCGCTTGGTTGTCTGATGTTCATAGAGAATATTTGTGTCTACCGATAGATGAACAAGATGTGAAAACTGCGATTGCACTGGCTAATGGTAAAGCGCCTGGGCCGGATGGACTGACGGCTGAATTTTCTAAAAAAATATGCAGATCTCCTTGCGCCGCATCTCCTTGAAATGTATGCGGAGGCTCACGAATCTGGGGAGTTACCTCCATCTCTGCGAGAGGCGCTGGTGATCGGGAAACATCCTTTACAACGCAACTTTTACCACGCAGTGCCTTTACGACGCAACCATTACAATGCATGTCATAACAACGCATTGCGCTGGGGGGTGCTCTAGGATAGGGAATAGATTTAATTTACTATCCAACACCTTCCCTACTATCCACGGGGACTGGAGTTGGAATAGTAAATTAAACTATTCACTTTCCAGCACCCCAAAGCGCTATGCGTTGTAACAGCATGCGTTGTAAAAACTGCGTCGTAACAGCATGCGTGGTAAAAGCATGCGTTGTAATGTCATACATCCCTGGTGATAACGTTACTTAAAAAAGACAAGCCACCAGATAGGTGCGATTCATATCGCCCGTTGTCTCTGCTTAATATGGACGCTAAGATTCTGGCCAAGATTCTGGCAACTCGCCTACAACCACTGATGCAGAAATTGGTACTGCCGGATCAGTCGGATTTCATACCCGAGCGCTCCACGTTTTATAATCTGCGAACGGTCTTTTCCATGTTCCATGTTTTAGAGCCAGGGCTGCAGGCAGCGGCAGTGTTCTTAGACGCAGCCAAGGCGTTCGACTCGGTTGAATGGCACTATCTTAGGTATGTGTTGCGGCGTATGAGATTCCCACCATTGTTTCTGCAGTGGATAGCGGTGCTATACTCCAAGCCGAGCGTGCGGGTACGGGTAGGTGGTTTCACATCAGACTCCTTCCTCATAGGAAAAGGCATGCGTCAGGGGTGTCCCCTGTCGCCACTAATCTTAGCATTGATATTAGAACCTTTGGCGTGTGTGATCAGGCAGCGACATAGAGAGGCAGCACTTAATTTTAACTTACGGCCGGTGGTTATATCACTTTATTCAGACGATATGGTTCTCTTTGTTCATGAACCATCTAAATAGCTGGCACAACTACTCAGAGAATATGTCCGATTTGGTCACCTGTCCGGGCTTGCTATAAATTTGGATAAGTCTTTTGTAATACCATTGACTACATCAACCACATGTCCAGATTTGGAATTCCCATTGGTGTGGACCACAGATCCGGTTAAATACCTAGGAGTTTGGATACACAGGGACCCGAAGATAATGGTTAGGGAGAATTATGGTAGAGCATATTCGGCATTGGAAAGTCAGGTAGATGCTTGGATAGCGCTGCCACTGTCACTAGCGAACCTGAATTGCCTTGATAAAGATGTAAATGTATGAAACTTATATAGCGCAGGACTTACCCTGGGGCATCTCCGCGCTTGCTTAGGGAACCCGTCCTGGTATTCCCCTGTGAGAAACCCCGGCAGGGTATCCACAAGGTGAAAGCCAGGCATCCCGCCGCGAGGGGCCGTAGTGGAGATTAAGCAAGCTATTGCCCAGAGTCGCAGAGTGTGACCCCGTGAGTCGAGTAGGCACCGGAGCGAGAATTGTCGAGACCGTGGAATTTTTATGAGCCCGAGACCCGCCGAGGCGGGGAATCGAACCCTGGTCCACGGTCGATCTCAGATTCCGGGTCTGCCGCCTCTAACCACTGAGCCACACTTCTCCACCAAAGATGGTGGTGCTACCGCGGTTTCTATGTTTGTTTCTTAACATTCCCATAGTGCTTACACAGCAGTTTTTCAAGACTATAAGGAGTCAGTTGATTAGGCTAGCATGGGGAGGAAGACATGCTCGTGTGCAGTGGACGATACTGGCTAAAAGGTACGAGAAAGGTGGATTTGAGGCTCCTGATTTTTATGTTTATTATTTGAGTGCACAAGCTCAATATTTGTATTACTGGTACAGGTTGCACGCCTTCACACCGCATGTCGCGGTGGAGGGGGGTGACGCAGCCCCGATCCCGCTTCATAGTGTGATTACTCAGCGCAGGCGTGGCACTCCGAAGGCGGAGATTAACTCGGTGGATGCTACTATAGCTGCTTGGTGGAACATCAGGCATCTGGCACGGAAACTGCCGCTCTATGCACCGGCGCTATACCTGGAGCATCACGCTGCGCTGTCTGTGGCACAGGAGACGCCATCCCTCCGTCTATTGCATGAGGCGGGCCTCAGACATATGTCAGATGTTTATGTGAATGGCTCTGTACTGGCGGGGGAGGATTTGGCTTATATCAACAATAAATCGTTGCTGTTTCGGTTTGCAACACACCGCTTGAGACATGCACTTAAGGTACACTACCCTACATACCCACAAGAGCCTCCCACTCTGGCTTCATTACAGTATGCGCTCACCACCGCCAGCAATAAAAGTTTAGTTTCAAAATTTTATAAAATGATAAAGCTCGAAAGTGTGGAGGTCCGAGATCGTAGTTGGGAGCGCTGTTCTGCTTGTTTGCCTGAATCCATTTCTGAGACAGACTGGAAATATATATGTGGCCTAACAGGTACGCTGAGTATGAATGGGAATTTGAGGATAATTCACTTTAAGTATATACACCAAGTGTATTATACCCCACTACAGTTGCATGGGTATAGATTGCGTGCATCTGCGGAGTGTAAACGTTGGTGTCGTGAAAATGCGGATTTTATGCATTTGGCATGGGACTGTCAGACAGTATGGGAATTCTGGGAAAAAGTGATGAACTGTCTGAAAGAAATGGTGAGTGTGGAGCTGCGCTGTGATCTGCTCGCCTGTCTATTATGTTGTATGCTGCACATTAGAGGAGTAACCGGCAAGTTTGTGTGTCTGGCACTGCTGATGGCGGCTCGGAGAGTGGCGATTACGTGGGGGGGCAGAAGCAGACCAAAGGTGGACTTATGGATCAAAGACCTGGTCTATTGCAGGGACAATTTGGTGGCATATGCTGAGGAGTTGCCCGAGATTTCGAGGCACAGGGACATATGGGAACCGTTGAGGATGTATCTGCTTAATCAAGAAGAATTTGCAGATGTTTAGTGTTAAATGGAGAGGGGTGCACAAATCGCTATGTTCGGTTTAGCTTGCAGCTGTTACAGGATGGCAGGACTAGATACTGTACATGGTAGCTGATGTGGAACGATTATTTTTTGTTTCTTTCTGTTTGGGGGTCCTCCTTGTTTTATGGGGGAATATTACATATAAGTCGGAAACAATCTGTGTTCTGTTAAGATTGTAGGATTCTGTGTTAGATGGCTTATGAGTTCTTCAAATGCCTGATGGTGTGGACAAACCTACTGTACAAATGACAAAGGAGTATATTGGTTTTGTAATTGCCTTCTCTTTTCATTTAATAAAGTTTTAAAAAATAATAAGAAAAAAAACAGCTGTCTAAAGGCTGATTAGGAAAAAAAAATACAGTGTTTATAGACGAGTGGGTGCGTTGTGTGTTTGAGCGATTAAAACTCTGAAGATCACTACAGCTTCCACAGGTCCCACAATTTCAGAATTTGAAAAAATCAGTCGTAATTATTTACAGCAAAATAATTGCTGTTACTTATTCATCTTGAAAAGCTAACGATCATTGAAAAAGCCAATAGTCCTGGCTGATTCTAGGTTGTCAGTTGTGTTATATATCTGGATACAAGTACAGAAAAATCAGAGAGGAACCAAAATACCGATTGGTTCGCACACTATCAGAATCACAGAAATGTAGTTTACTTCTTTAAGCCACACCCTTAATTACATAAACCACCCCCGTTTCAGACATCCCTGCTTTTTTGCATCCCACATAAAGCCCTTGTCAGTGGCATCAAGAAGGCTCCGCATGGGAGTGGCTGCATCATTCTGTATTAGGCCGGTCCCTACACATTCTTCTGCTGTATCTGGATTCTTGTACGTGAAGTCTTTTATAGGGCTTCGCAACCCACTTAATCGGCTCTAGTTAGGGTGATCAACTGGCATAGGTGCAAATTTAGGACAGCGAGTGTAAAAATTCAGGACAAAGGGTCAAAATTCAGGACAAAAATTCGGACAGGAAGTCGAAATTCAGGACAAAAGGTACGTTTTACAGACACATCAGAGAAGGTTGGGCAAAAGTATATCAGTAAGTAAATCAACAATCACTTAAGTACAAGTGAAAATAAGTTTACATTAGGTTGAGCCAATTGTGCACTTTATGGTTTTTCAGTATGCGCAGCTTTGAGCAAATGTGCAGGTCTTTTTGTAGTAACAAAACCGCCCCACCCCACCTTTCCAGCCTCCAAGGGAAACGCACAAAGCCCAGTCCAGCCAGTCCGGTCTTGCAACCACCCTCCAATGGTGCCCCTCATCTCCACAAAGACCCTCTCTCATGTGTATTTAATTTCTTTTATAGTGCTACTCATCCCAATTAAGTAGGACAGGGTGTTGGGTGCATTACATCACACACATATTATATAGAGACAATGACTCAAATAAATGTGAAAGTCAATGTATAGGAAATGTTACTTAACACTTTGAATGCTCATGGCGAGCTAAGCTCGTCATGAGGCACGGTGCTCCAATGCTCATGACGAGCTCAGCTCATCATGAGCCGTGGAACGCTCGCATCCGGGTATAATTCCCCTGCTGTGCTGAGCGTTCCACAGTAACCGGTGCACCTGTCACGAGCTCAGCTCGTCATGAGCACAGGAGCGCCGTGCCTCATGACGAGCTGAGCTCGTCATGAGCATGCGGGCGCTGTGCGCGCCCCCCTCCCTCCCCAGCACAGCGGGGGAATTAACCCCCGCAGCGAAGGGGTTAAGATAATGGGCGTTTTAAGGTGTAATCATTCTTTCATTCATCATTCAATCTTTCACCATTCATTCTGTCCGTTCATCTGTGTGCCCATCCATATCAATATTCAAACCTTTGCAAACCTATCCATCATCTATCCTTCCATCCATCCATCATTCCACTCATCTAGCCCTCCATCCACCCTTTCACTCATCCATCCCTCCATTCATCCTTTCACCCTATCCATTTATCCATCCATTCACTCATCCATCTAGCCATTGAACCTTTCGCCCATCCAGCCATACTTTCACTTACTCATTCATCCACCCAGTCACTCATCCTTCCACCCATTCACCCTTTGTCTTAGTCATCCATCCACCCATCCATCTAGTCATCACTCATGAATCCATCCATTGACCTTATCACTCATACATCCCTTCACTCATCCATCCATCCTTTCTATACCCCCCTTGCACTCACTCATCCAGCCTTACATCCACCCTTTCACTCATCCATCCATTTACCCGTCCATCTACTCTTCTACCCATACATCCATGTATTTACCTTCTCTCATCCATCGCCCACTCCCTTTTCTGTCCATCCTTTCTCTCATTATCCATTCATTGGCCCTTTCATTCATCCATTCACCCTTTCACTAATCCATCCAGCCATCCACCCATCCCTTCACGTACACACTTTTTCACATTATTGATGAGCTGAGCCTTTGTCTGCAGAGTTGCAGACAGAAGGGGCTCATCAAATGCTTCACCCCTACTGTAGTTCCTAAAGCAAGGGATGGGACAGGGGATGGCTCACTATACCCCTGTACATAGGCAATCCAAAAAAGTGGAAGTCGTGAGTCAAGCATGAAGCACAGTACCACTGTGACATGGTGTTTTTTTCAGGGCTTTAAGTAGGATGAAAAACTGGGGGATCTCTCCAAAGGGGGTGTTCGATGTAACTGAGGGCATGGCTTAAAACAACTAAGCTAAAAATCTGCGCTTAGCATAATGTGCCTCCCAACACAACAAGCAGAGTTACACCTACAAGCCAGAACTATTGGCTTTGTCAATGGTTGTCAGTTGCATAAAATAAAAAAGCAGCAACCATGGCTTTGTTGAATATAACACTGAAAATGCGTCCATTTTAAAATGATGACACAGTGAAAGACCCATAACCTTTTTTCTTTTTTTTTTTTACTTGTTTCACCACATTCGTTTTTGTGAACCTGATTCTCAGGTAGCAGCATGGGCGTTTTTGTGCATTTCTTCCACCTCACGGAATGCCCTGCCCTAGACCGAGGCTGCAGGAGGCTCACCACATGCATTAAGAGTACATACTGTCCCATTGTCATTCTGTATGTGTCAATCAGCCCCATACAGAATGACAATGGATGGATGGGGCTTGCCTTGCGCTCAGGGTGCTCAGAGGATGTGTGCGTGGCGGCCCCATCAGGGAGGTGAGGCTTCTAGCAGGTGAACAGTGATGTTCCCCAATGCCCAAAACTACGGACAAAAGGCGTCCGTAAAAGGGATCGTCATGGACAACGGACGTGAAATCCAAATTAGACCCTAGCTCTGGTTGAGTCAAGCTGATCACGTTTCTCGAAAGTATATGCATTCTCTCTTTTTACAGAGCACAAAACGCAAGGCCAACCTTTTAAATCTATATAGATTTAGTCATTTTTTTGTAAAAGGCAAGCACACAGCCGGTCTGCTTTTACTTATTTTGGCTCCGGTCTCCTTTTAGTTATTTAGGCTCTCACAATACAAAGAAGGGTGTTTGATGTATTTCTTCACTAGCTCTGATATATTGTGCCGTTTTGACTATATTACTAATTATTTTGTAACTGCACTAGATTGTACTGTATCTGTTTAGGGAAATGAATAACATCTCCAAAAATGCAGCATGCTATTCGCTCAAAGGTCAGGACTGTCTGGAGTTTGTCAAAACTGGCATAGCTGACTTGGTGGGGTGTCACAATTTATTTTTAAAAAGTTTTTATAATTGCAAAATGTGGCTCTGTTCTCAATATCTCTCAGATACATCTCTTCACTCATCCATCCATCCATCCTTTCTCTCATCCATCCACCCTTTCACTTTGTCACTCATCTATCCATCCTTTCTCTCACCCATCTACCCTTTTACTCCTTCACTCATCTATCCACCCTTTTGTCCATTTACCCTCCCTTGCACTCACTCATCCAGCCTTACATCCACCCTTTCACTCATCCATCCATCCTTTCACTTATCAATTCATCAATCCTCCCATCAGTTTACTCATCCATCCACCAATTCACTCGCCTATCATCCACCAAACTCATCCATCCATTTACCCGTATATCTACTCTTCTACCCATACATCCATGTATTTACCTTCTCTCATCCATCGTCCACTCCCTTATCCGTCCATCCTTTCTCTCATTATCCATTCATTCGCCCTTTCATTTATCCATTCACCCTTTCACTAATCCATCCAGCCATCCACCCATCCCTTCACGTACTCACTTTTTCACATTATTGATGAGCTGAGCCTTTGTCTGCAGAGTTGCAGACAGAAGGGGCCCATCAAGTGCTTCACCTCTGCTGTAGTTCCTAAAGCAAGGGATGGGACACGGGATGGCTCACTATACCCCTGTACATAGTCAATCCAAAAAAGTGGAAGTCATGAGTCATGCATGAAGCACAGTACCACTGTGACATGGTGTTTTTTTCAGGGCTTTAAGTGGGATGAAAAACTGGGGGATCTCTCCAAAGGGGGTGTTCGATGTAACTAAGGGCATGGCTTAAAACAACTAAGCTAAAAATCTGTGCTTAGCATAGTGTGCCGCTCAATACAACAAGCAGAGTTACACCTACAAGCCAGAACTATTGGCTTTGTCAATGGTTGTCAGTTGCATAAAATAAAAAAGCAGCAATCATGGCTTTGTTGAATATAACACTGAACATGCGTCCGTTTTAAAATGATGACACAGTGAAAGACCGATAACCTTTTTTTTTTTTTTAACTTGTTTCACCACATTCTTTTTTGTGAACCTGATTCTCAGGTAGCAGCATGGGCATTTTTGTGCATTTCTTCCACCTCACGGAATGCCCTGCCCTAGACCGAGGCTGCAGGAGGCTCATGTAGTATTGTATAATTGTTATTGTAGGTTTCCCTTTAAGCAGACTGTATTCTTTTGAACTGTATGTTCAACATTCTATATGACTCGTGATGTTTCCACAAGTCAGTTTCTGTTGTCAGCTGTTATGTATTGACGTGCCCATTTTCTACGGAATAAATCTACTACCTAAACTAACTGGATTCATATATAAATGATACTACAAAACTTTGGTTCAGGTGTCAAAGTTCCAACATTATCCTCTAATGTAGCGATATAATTGAGGAAATAATCCTTCCATTCAGACCATTTAATAATTGGATCTCCAGGAGAAGTCAGAAATTCTTTAGGAGTGCTAATGTTAATGTTAATACATGAAGAAGAGACTGAACTGTTTGAGTTGGAATTTGTAGAAGTAGAATCTCCTGTAGAGTTGTTATTACTCATGTTAATTGAAGTATAGAAGAATGAAATAGAATATATTAAATAATGAAGAAAAAATTTAAAAAGGAATGAACTTACAATGCTGGATGAATTGCGAACAAAAACTGCATAACGCTGTGGTAAAATTGAAGAAAAACGATGTATCAGCGTGCCCAAACTCTTAAAAAATGAAGAACAATCGTTATAAAATTTCTCGGTGAAATTAAAGATGGAGGCACGCACGTACGTGTACAACGCACATGACCTCAAACGTAGATGTTCATGCGCTGGTTCTCTTTTGTTAGATCTGTCACATAGCAACGTGACGTCAACGACCAAGCACTCTTCCAGAGCGTGATAGACGTTCTTTAACGTAGAAGGTGACGTCAATAACCAAGCGCTTGTTATGCGTACCTCCGTGTAGAACACAGTTCGGCGGAGCGCGCAATAACGGAGAATAACTTCGAATATAAACACAAGGTAAGAAGATCGATAGAAAATGACAAAATCGATCGATTTACTCACAATTAATGCAGCATAAAAATATCCAGCAATTGTAGTCCATCCTCAATTTACCCTCTTTTTTTTTTTTTTTTTTAAATATTACTTGAAGAAGATATTTGATCACGAAGAACTTGGAGTGATGTTGAAGTAACCTGAAGAGAGTGAAAATGTAATTAAAAATGAAGTAGATAAAATAAAAATTTCCAATCTTGAGAATGACGAGGAAAAGAAAAAAAAATTTGAAGTAAATCCAAGCACAGGTTATAAATTCTTCTTCCTGTTGTTTCCATGAAATCCCGATCGTCGCCAGTTTTGTAGTATCATTTATATATGAATCCAGTTAGTTTAGGTAGTAGATTTATTCCGTAGGAAATGGGCACGTCAATACATAACAGCTGACAACAGAAACTGACTTGTGGAAACATCACAAGTCATATAGAATGTTGAACATACAGTTCAAAAGAATACAGTCTGCTTAAAGGGAAACCTACAATAACAATTATACAATACTACAGCTCACCACATGCATTAAGAGTACATACTGTCCCATTGTCATTGTGTATGTGGCAATCAGCCCCATACAGAATGACAATGGATGGATGGGGCTTGCCTTGCACTCAGGGTGCTCAGAGGATGAGTGTGTGGCGCCCCCATCAGGGAGGTGAGGCTTCTAGCAGGGGAACAGTGATGTTCCCCAATGCCCAAAACTACGGACCTAAGGCGTCGTAAAAGGGATCGTCATGGACAACGGACGTGAAATCCAAATTACACCCTAGCTCTAGTTGAGTCAAGCTGATCACGTTTCTCTGAAAGTATATGCATTCTCTCTTTTTACAGAGCACAAAACGCAAGGCCAACCAGTCAAATCTATATTGATTTAGTCATTTTTTTGTAAAAGGCAAGCACACAGCCGGTCTGCTTTTAGTTATTTTGGCTCCGGTCTCCTTTTAGTTATTTAGGCTCTCACAATACAAAGAAGGGTGTTTGATGTATTTCTTCACTAGCTCTGATATATTGTGCCGTTTTGATTATATTCCTAATTATTTTGTAACTGCACTAGATTGTACCGACTCTTTTTAGGGAAATGAATAACATCTCCAAAAATGCAGCATGCTATTCGCTCGAAGGTCAGGACTGTCTGGTGTTTGTCAAACCTGGCATGGCTGACTTGGTGGGGTGTCACACAATTTATTTTTTAAAAGTTTTTATAATTGCAAAATTTGGCTCTGTTCTCAATATCTCTCACATAGATCTACAATCTCCTCTTGATCAAGCCCTTAGACTGGTATTAATGTATAGTACATTTACAGATAGGCCATGTCACCAGGGGCACCCAATTCAGGGCCATCTATTCCTTCTCCAAAGCATTGTCATTTGGAATCTATCTATCCGGCTAGAACAGAGAAATAAGGCTTTACATTTTAAGGATAGTATTGTTTTGTATTAATCTTTGCGATCAAGACAACCAAGGAAAGTTTTTCAGAGCATACATTGCCAGGATGAATATGTTTATTGCACAAAACAGAAAGCGGCTGACACAAGAGGTTTCTGTAAGTAAACAGTTCTTATCGGCATCCACTTTGCCTCTCCTCTTCATTTTGATCTACGAGCTGCAGGGGGAGTGCCATAGGTCGCAAGGGGAGTGCCATAGGTCGCAAGGTGAGTGGCATTGGTAGCAAGGGTAGTGCCCTTGATAGCAAGGTGTCGCAGGTGCAATCCCTGGCGACTTCTAAATGATAGTCCATGCCTGCATCCGTCCTCTTGGTACCTTTCATTGCCTCACTAGGAGCCCCTGCCTCGCAGCTAGCTCTGACTACTAGAGAAGAGCACAAGCCGCCACCCTCTGGAGGGCCTAGGATGACTAAGTGTCCTGGATTCGCCAGGACAGTCCAGGTTTTTCACCAGCTGTCTCATTAGATTTCAACAATTTTAGCACATGTCCTGGTTTTCAGAGAGAGTCGACTAAAGACCGATAGAGGCACGTTTTTATGTGTTTCATGGGCAGTATGGCGGGTTGCTGGCTTGAGAGCTCTTGACTTGACTGGCACGGAGAATGGGGGGCCCCCTCCATGTACTTTGCAGGGGGGCATGTATAACTCTCGTTAAGTCCTAGTAAGAATGTCAAATCCTCTTGCCTTGAGTACAGGCACTTCCGAAATTGCGTTCCCTAAACCAGGGTGTTGTTTAATTTTTTCCACCTGGAATCTAATGTCTCAGTCTGTTTTTGTTACAAAAGTTCACATTTCCCTGTCCTAACCATCAAAGCATGCCCCTGTAGAATTTGTAGAGCCTTCTCGAAGAGTTCATCACATTCTTCACTGCTGTTTGCGCCTATCAGAACATCATCTTGTAACACATTCACCCCAACATTTTCTTTGAGCGGTATATACATAATTCATTGCGAAATAGAAGCTGTTGAATCAAAGCCAAAATGCGTTCTACAGTAGTGAAAACTGCCTAAATGGGATACAAAATCTGTAAGATGATTCGACTCGGGTGCAGTTTAGCTTGGTGGTGAAGCCAGATGGACAATATTTTGCTTTCTTCAGCAGCAACTGAGAATCTACCCATGTTTCAGGGTTAAGGCTCCTAAGATCAATACATAGCTTATTCATTTGGGTGACACGATCAAAGAGCTAAATTATATCTTGTTGGCACAATCTATTCACATCCCTTATGAAAACACCACATGCTTTCTTGGTCCACTAGTAATCGGTACTTAGTTAAGCTCCCTTTTTCCCTATTTACAATAGCTGATGATTTCATCTTGGGGCTTTGTGCACTATATCATAAGTTGCTGTGTGCCTTCAGTGTCCTTATTACAGAAATGGCACAGAGTGTTGTTGACACTAGAGCACTGTCAGGCCACCTATGCCATGAAATATTGGCACTAGATTGGTATTGAAATGCTCCCAACAGTAAAACTAAATGGCATTTCCTGCTTGTTTAAAATGTAAAAAACAAGTATTGGCAAACCCATTAAAACTTGGCTATAAGTTTAATCGATTCATCACAGAAGGTGGCTGGCAAGGTGGTTCTAGGGAGAGTGCTTCAGTGGGCAGAGGACAACAAAATACTCTCTGACCTTCAGGCTGGTTTTAGGACAGGAACTGGGACCATTGAGCAGACTTTTAGACTCCTGTTCCTTTATTGGAAAGTGGTCGTAATAGGCAAGGGTAGTCTGTACCTTGCCTTTATTGACTTACGGACTTCTTTCGATTTGGTGCCCCGGGGTTACTTGTGGAAGGTATTGTCCGACCTGGGCATGCCCGCTTATCTTCTTTCCCTCCTGACGAAACTCCACTCAGAGAACTTTGCGCAGGTGAGGTGGGGCAAGCAGGGCCAAAAGACTGACAAAATTCTAGTGAACAGGGGTGTCCGCCAGGGATGTGTCCCTGCCCCCACTCTGTTCTCATTGTATGTGAACGGAGTGGTGGAGCATCTTCTGAAACATCCTGCTGATGCACCATCCCTGGCGGGCAGGAGAATACCCACTTTACTATTTGCCGATGACACCCTCCTGATTTCAAAATCGCCGATGGGTTTACAGAAGCTCCTCAATAATTTCCATTCCTTCTGTGAGACTAGGGGGTTAAAAATTAATACAGATAAGACCAAATATTTGGTCCTGAACCCTCCTAAAAAAGCTCATCCGGGCCCCTGTTCTAAACTCGGTGCCCCTGGAAAGGGTTAAGGAGTTTGACTACTTAGGCATAAGTCTTAGTGACACTATGCGGTGGGATTCCCATATCCAAAAGATGTTACTGAGTCATAAAAGGGTGGTGGGGGCTCTTCTTAAGGAACAGAGGTAATCGTCTTTTAGGCCTATTGCCCCTGTGTTAGATATATATACGGCTAGAGCCGTTAGTGCGGCTCTCTACGGGGCGGAGCTCTGGGGTTCCTCGAAGGCTGACTTGTTATCCTCCTCAGAGAATAAATTCTTGAAAGACTTGATGGCCCTTCCAAAGAGCACACCCTCACTACCCTTGCTTTTGGATATGGGCTGCCGCTCTATTAAAGATCAGGCCAAGTTGCGACCCCTTTTACTCTGGTCCCGACTGTGGATTGTTCCTGAGCTTTCTAGTTATGCGGAGGGATTGAAGGTGGTCCTACTGATGCCCGGATGGACAAGAATAAGATGGCTGAGAACTGCCCCCCCTAAATCCGTTTTGAAGAGGGTTTACTGGAATAGGGTAGCGGGCAAGAGATTTTCTGATTCCACTCTATGTAGATCCTCCAGCGAGTTTATTTTGGTAATGGAAGCCCCCCTCCGAGAACCCTATCTCGATCTAATTTCAAAACTAAGAGATAGGGTGCTGTACTTCAAATTTAGGACAGGAGTCCTTCCAGTGGGGGAATTCACCGCGCGTTGGACAATCCCAGCCCAAACCACTCCCTTTTGCCCGTTTTGCACACTCAGAACTGAGTCGGTGGCGCACTTTTTATTCGAATGCCCTGCCTATAAAGTTCCCCGATCTAGGTGGTTGAAACCCCTGTGCCAGGAGTTGGGCACTAGAAATTTTATTGAGGCTTTGCGGATTTTGAAGTCCGAAACCCGCCCTTTGTATGCATGTGGTAAGGCAACATTTTTAAATTGGGCATGGGTGATTAGGTCAAAAAGGCTTAATGAAATTGTTTAATTGTGGTCACTATGTTTGACTGTCTTAGGTACTTTATTGTGCCATTTTACTTACATTCTTTCTATCTGCTTGTATATGGTTGGCTTTTTATCCATTTTATCTTGTTGTATGTATTGCTTTTAAAGATATGCACTTTATCGAAATAAAGCCTATTTGACTATTTGACTATGGAAGGCCATTGTGGAATAGTAAATTAAAATGTAGGATTACCACAGTGCCATCCACACCGAGATAGAAAGGGACAAAGGATTTTGCCATTTCTACAACAAAGGCTTTAAGCATAGGACTAGCACAGTTCTGTCCATGCCGAGCTGTAAAATGACAAAAGCCATCTATCTCGGTGTGGTTTGCACTGTGCTAATCCTATGTTTAAAGACTTTGATAGAAAAGCAGACATTTGAGGTGAGCAGATCTAGAGTGTCGCTGGTTTTGAGGGTGCTCTATACAGGAGCTGCTTTCCACCTAAACTTGAGAACTACCCAGAGTTCTCTGCTTCTTTTTCTGCATATATAAATATATATATATAGTTATAGTTAGGACCTATTATCCATAGGGAAACTGCAACATTCTATTGGCAATAACTTTGGCATCGATAGATGAATCTTCTTGAAATTTTCCAAACTTTTGGCCAGCTCAGTTCCTATGCAATTTCTCATAGGACCTTTAGCCACGGCTACAGCCCGAACGGCTGAACGGAATTACACCAAATTTGGCAGAGAGGGAGTCCTCAGTTCCGACTTGTGCATTTTGCTTATATGCTGTTAATCTGATCAGTAGTTCCTGAGAAAATTACAGTTAAAGTCATTTATATATCTATGGGCGTGGGGGATCCGCGGATCGTGCGAGGATTGTCATAGTATTATAAGCGCACCGTCCCGATCACACGCTCAATGCTAATTGGCTGTCAAGCGGTTGTAAACATTCGAAACCAGGAACTGTTGGCAGCCATTTTGTGCCTCGGTAGAAGCGAGGCTGAGGAAGTCAGTGGAATATGTTTTCAAAACGGAGAAAGGGTGTAGGGTAGAAATAATTTTACCGTGTAGACCACCAGGGTCCGCAATTTTTTTTTAAAACCGGGATGCGTGTAGGGTGCATGGACTGCCGTAAAATAAATAAAATAAAAAGGAGTTGTTTAAATAATTAGTCTCCTGGGGATTAAATTCCGGGGGCAAAATTATTACATTTTATGTGGGGCCCAGAGGGGACCCCCAGCCTCGGGGACGTATGTCTGGTGGCGATGTTGAGGGTGATACCCCAGAGATACTTGGTATAACCCCCGCCCAGGGCCCACTCCGAAACAGACATGTTACCAAAATCACAGCCAACACGAGTTGTAGTTTGTTGTGCTCGTTGTTAGCCGCAGTTTTTTTACCATTATATACCAACTTTTTTTCTGTCCCCTGGGCATCACTTTTATGGCCAGGGTCATAGATCATTATCATGGCATATCATAAATCGTGTGTCATACATCATCCGTATGTCATAAATCATTGGTGTCATGATAAATCGGACGTCATAAATGATTAGCGTCGCCTGTCATAAATCATTTGTCATAAATCATTTTGTTGGTCATAAATCATTTTGTCGGTCATAACTCATTTGTCTGTCATCACTTATTTGCATATCAGAGGATCATACATCATGTGTCATAAATTATTTGTGCACCATAAATCATTTGTGTCATGGACCGCCATAACTTGGACGTCATAAATCATTTGTGTTACATTGTCGTAACTCATTTGTTATCCATCATTCTTGGTCATAAATCGTTTGCTTGTCATGCCTCCTCTGCATATCCTAGAATCATGACAGTTCGTTATTCTTCTCTCTTATAGGCGTATCTCCTTTCTTGGCACTTTTGTGGTCCAACTTGTTCTGTTGGTTTGCACGCCCCTTTACGTGTGGGGGGGTAGCCTCTCCCCAGAGTTAGGCCCCAACTCGCTACCTTGCTAGTCTCTTTTTGTGCCCTGCCGTCCGGCTGGGTCTGGGCTGCGAGCGCCGTCTCTGTCTGCTGCCCCCTTTTGTCAGGCCCTACTCACCCTGCCGTTCGGCATCCCAGTGTGAGTGGCCCTCCTTCTACCCACCGCCCTGTCGGTGTGCCTCCATAACCATCCGCTGTACCTCTCTTATCCGCCAGTACTGTGACACTGCTGGTACGTAGGTGTGGGTGGGTGAGTGGGACAGGTGACTAGGCGCCATCCTGGCGCGAGTTTTTTGCCGCGCCAAAAGTGCTCCTTCTGCTTCGGGCGCCTCCCGGCATCTAGAACCGGATCCTTCCCGGGGTCTGGCGTCCGTTATGGCGCCGGCCCTCGAGGCCCCCTTCGGGGACGGCCTCTGCAATTACTGGTGGTGAAGGTACATTTTGGTGCAAACTTGTATATTGTTTGTTATCATAGTTCACATGATGCAGCTATTGAAGATGCTTGCACATACTAGCAGTGCAACAGCCCAATTTTTTTCTCTGCTTTAAATAAATCGAGGCTGAATTTAACGCTGTCTGTACTGTAGATGAAAAAGTAAATTCAAGTTGAGAACCCTACTGTGCACAGTGTACATAGAAGCTAGTAGTCGGTACAGCTATAGAACAATGTTTTTTTCACTTATTTTAACAAAATCTGAATACATACAGTATAATTTTCTCTGCATTAAATAAATCAAGGTTGAATTACCTACTGTCTATAGTATAGATGCAAAGGTGAATTCAAGTTGTATACCCTGCTGTCTGCAGTGTAGATTTTAGGGTGGAGTGCATCATCAGCAATCATAGTGGAAATGGAAGATCGAACATGTATGCAGCGTGCATTTTATTATTCAACTAAATGTACCAGTGATATAAAATACGTTTTTTAAGGAAGCATAATAAAGGGATATTGTGTAGGGTTTGATAGGTGTTATACTTAGTTTGGTTTCTACTGAGTTAGTGGTATCTAAAACAAGAAGGTTCTGTGGAGCCTGCGATGATGCATGCTCTGGGCAGGCTATACTGATAGTAATGTTTTTTGTGTTGTGAATGGTGCCTTAGTAAGGCCATGTGATAATCATTTTTGGTGCACTGAGTTACTAGTATCTTTGGTGCTTAGCGTGTACATATTCTGTGATGATGCATGGTCTGGGAGGGCAGGGGGCACAGTAATTGGAGTAATGTCTTTTGTCGATAGGATTCTGCATGAATTCCACTTAAAATTGATAGTATGCCTCTGATGGAGCGGTAATTTCTTCTGGTAATTTCTCAATGCAAAACCCTCATGCTACCTCTAATTTACCGCTGAAAAGGTGTTGGGCCCTTCACACCATGTATTACCTTCAGGAGATTTAAATAAACCTGAACAGTCAAAAATGCAATTATTATTTCAAGCCAATAAAGAGAGTTGTTGAGTATTTTAAAGGGTTTTATTTTCTAGTCAAAAGTTAATTTTTCTCTGACCCTTTATTCATTAGTAAAATATCAATCAGGTTACAGAATTTGGAATACAGGAAAAATAGCATTAATACAGAACACATTACAGTCTGCATATAAGCATTACATGTAGGAAAGAAAATGTAGCTCAAAATATCAGTCAAAATTCTTAAAGAGTTTCTAAGAAAAATAGTCTTGCAAAGCTAATCAATAATTAAATAGTTGGCAAAAATCTCCCATAAAGAGAAATAAATGCATACGACAAATAAATCTTTTCAGACCTAATTAATTAGTCAAAGCATAAACTTAAAGTTTAGCATCTAATTCTATCTTAATCAGCTGCACTCTCTGTCTGTCTGTGTCTAAAGAGGAAAACAGCCCCTCCTTCACAAGACCTCAAAGGAATGTGGCCTGCAGTGCCAAAATATGACGTGGAAGCAAGAAACATCCCCCTGACTCTCCTCGGACGCAAACTCCGCCCTTCAGCAATCTCCCGGGACGTTTCTCGTACCTAACCTATAGAATGTCTGGTCTAATCTGTTCCTTCTCTCAAGAGCTCACACAACCCCCTAATGAGCCTAGAAGCCAAACCCCCTCCAGAGAGGTCATTATTTATACTCTAATTCTTGGCAGACTACACAAAAATGTTGCATCTTCAGGAAAACCTGTACGTGATTGGTCAGTCATGATGGCAAGAGTTCTCACTACCCTGACTCATTCTAAAATCCTGACTATACCAGTTTTAACAAAAGAACCATACATGAGTTAATACATTTATAAATGTTTGCAACATTTACTAGGAAAAATGTTTTATTCTAATTCTCTTCCTTCCTTTCATAGCGCAGTAGGATGGATATTTTAACTAACTGGTACATTGACATAATCACAAGAATGTTCAGTTCAAAATGTCCTTGCCGAGGAGGAGCTTCGCGCGCATCCGAGATGGCTGCGTGAGCACAGGGCTCCCGAGCACCCTCGCTGCCTCCCGCATTTATCCTGGACAATATCCTGATTTGATGGAAGATCATTGAAGACACAACCCGGCTGATGTACTAGCAGGTTTTTGGGTCGGAATCGGACGCAGGGTCCCCGAGTTCTGCCGTCCTGAAATTTGCGGCCTTCTCCATGGAACATCCTGGACCTTGAGTTGTAGCAGTGCCCAGGTCGTAATTTAACAACAATGGCTTGAGGGGATCAGATCACAGCCTCACTTCACTTTCGGTTTCGTTTCTCTGGCGCGCTGCCCCATCTCTGAGATGTGTATGTTGATTGGACGAGCTCCGACGCCAGCTCATTGAGCTTCGAGCTGGCGACTGTTTGGCTGTGGACTCCGTTGGCTCAACTTTGCCTCCTGTATTTTTGTGTTTGACTTTTAAGGAGCCATTAGGACCAGATCCCAAGCATACCTCCGGGGCACCCGACTCGCCATGACGGGCAAGCCTGAGGGTGAGAAACGGAAAATCAAGACTACTATCCGTGGGGGTTCAACCCAGACGAATGTCATGGATCGCTATACACTCTCTAAAGGATCCCCTGGTGGCGCACCTAAGACTCGGGAAGAGGCTGTCGACGATCCTACTGTATTGGCGGACTTAACGCTACAGGACGTGATGGGCGCCATTGCTGGTATTCAGTCTTCTATTGGCCAACAGTATGAAGCCTTGGCTCTGAAGTTGGACACGGTGGCTATTGATGTTAACCTCATTCGAACTGACCTGGCCAAGACGAATGAAAAGGTGAAGTCATTGGACCTAAAGACATCCAGCCTTACCACGGATGTGTCCGACTTGCAAACAGAAGTGCGCAACCTTCGATCTGCTAATGACTTTTTTGCTCGTCGCTTGGAGGATTTTGAAGGCCGTGCACGGCGCAATAACGTGCCTATTATTGGGGTCCCGGAAGATTCTAGTTCCCTCGCCACTGACCTTCGAGTGGAGGACCTCATTCTTAATCATCTTGCACCCAAGGGCCTGAGCAAATTCTTTGCCATCGAATGTGCGCACAGAGTGCCAGGGGGACAGGCGAAGCCCGGCTTTCCCCCCCGGCCGATTATTGCACGGATCTTCAACTTTAGAGATCGCGATGCCATTTTGCAGGCGGCTAGGACGAGCGGCCCTACGCAGTTCGAGAACGCTGCTGTGAACTTTTATCCGGACTTTTCTCAATCGGTCCAGAAACAACGTATGGGATTTCAAGGTGTGAAACGGCGACTAAGAGACATGGAACTAAAATATGCTATGTTATTCCCGGCCCGACTGCGTGTTGAATATGACAATCGAACATTCTTCTTTGTCAGGCCTGAGGAAGCGAGTGATTGGTTGGACACTTTGCCGACTCGCCGTGCTGGCCAGGACCATGCTGGTGGTGCCGAAGGGGGACTGTTGGACCAAGAATGATTATGATGCCTGTGTCCGGAACACTACTCAACGTAACCAGCTGAGGCTCACTGACTTTTTTGATCATTCCATTCGTATCTTGGGAGGCTGCGGGGATGGCGGGACCCTTTCCTCCTCTGGGGTTTTCTTTGTGTAGATTAGTTCTTTGTTTGTAATTGTTAGGGCGACAGGCACACTGCAAATTGGGGTGGCTTTTGAGTCGGTGCAGGGGTGCAGGGTGGAGGGGAGTTGTGCTGGGAACCTAGGGGGGAGGGAGGGATGTGTTCTGGGATTGTTCGTTTTTTCTTTGTCAAGGCAAGGTACTTTCATTATTTTTGACATTGGCGTGATGCTCATTTTGAGATGGGAGTTCATTGTGGATCTGGATGGGGGTAGAGGGTTGAGGGTATTATGCTGGAATATGAATGGGTTGGGGGATCGCATAAAGAGAGGGGTGGTTATGCAGCTGTTGCGGCGCCTTTCGCCTGATGTCGTTCTGCTACAAGAGACACACTTGATAGGAAACTCTTGTCACGCTCTTAATAGACGGGGTTATCGTCTTGCTGCCCATTCTGGATTCACATCTAGTTCTAGAGGAGTGGGTATTCTGCTCAGGGTTTCCCTGCCCCTCGAGGTTGATGATGTGATCCTTGATGCCAGGGGTCGATATGTTGCACTTGTCGGGCGGTGGGAGGGAAAGCCAGTCTCGCTGGTGTCGGTTTATGTTCCCCCGGGCTTACAATCCACGACATTTACGGACCTGGGACGGATGGTTCTGGGCTTCCCGGAGGGTGTTTTGATACTGGGTAGTGATTTTAACTCCGTTATATCTGGCAGGATGGACCGCTATCCCCCCCAGAGATCTTCCTGCTGCGCAGTCCTGCTTGGGTGATTTCCTGGAAACATTGGGACTCGTAGACTGTTGGAGACTAATGCATCCAGAGCTAACACAGTTTACTTTCCATTCGGGAGCTCATGGTAGTCTCTCAAGGTTGGATTATATCCTGATCCCAGCGGCACTGTCCCCTTCGGTTGGAGAGATTAAACACTTGGCCCGGGGTATATCGGACCATTCCCCTATTTGGTTTCATTTTAATCTTAGCATTTGGGCCGAAGGCAGGGTGGCTCCGATTAACCCCTGGTATCTCCTCAATCCTAAGACTCGCACTGAATTGATTAAATCATTTGATCTGTATTTTACTGAGAATGCTGGCTCTGTATCCTCGCCTGTCTCGTTGTGGGAAGCTTTTAAGACTGTGATCAGGGGACAAGCATTGTCTTTGGTGGGGTGTGCCAAGAAATGTAAGAATGAGGCAATTGTTCAGCTCGAGACTGAAATCACAGACCTGGAAACGGCATTGGAGCGGGAGGTGTCTCGAGAAGCATTACATGTCCTCTGCCTTAAACAATTAGAATATAAAACTTTGGTTACTGATGCGGCAAAGACAATGAGTAGGGAACAGCAGGGACGGCTATATGATGTGGGTGATAAAGCAGGAAAATTGATTGCCTGGCTGGATAGAAGGGAGAGAGCGAATCGAGTGGTTCCGGTGATTGAGACATGCGGTGGTGTGAGTGTAACTGATCCTGTTGAAATTGTTGAATGCTTTGCTGATTATTTTCGAGAGGTCTATACCTCGGTGTCCAACAGGCCCAAGGAGGATTCGCACTTGTTGCTTCGGGACATAGCACTTCCATGTTTGTCGGAATCGGATCGTGACTGCTTGGATGCCACGCCCTCGGTGGATGAGGTGGCTCTCGCGCTACACTCCCTTCGTTCCGGCAAGGCTCTGGGTCCCAATGGCCTTCCTGTGGAACTGTATAAGTTACGCCCTGATACTTTAGCTCCCTATCTCCGTGATATGTTTTTGGCTGCGCGAGATAATGGCTCCCTCCCTAGAGATCAGCGTCTTGCGATCATTGTGGTGATCCATAAGGAGGGTAAACCACGAGATCGTCTTATAGACCCATTTCGCTCTTAAATGCGGAGCCCAAGATCCTCGCCAAATTACTTGCTAATCGTCTGATTACGGTTATTAGCGACCTGATTCATCCGGATCAATCGGGTTTTATCCCGCACCGTAACACGGCATTAAATTTGCGACGTCTGCATGGTGTTCTCGCGAGGGCCCCGACGCTGCGTGAACAGGCCATCTTGGTGTCCTTAGACGCCACGATGGCCTTTGATACAATCGAGTGGTCTTATCTCTGGGCGGTACTCGCCAAGTTTGGATTCGGCGTGGGTTTTATTGGTTGGGTCAAACTCCTATATGAAACACCACTAGCCCAGGTGGTGGTTAATGGCCGCGTCTCCGTGCCTTTTACTCTTGGGAGGGGCATGCGACAGGGTAGTCCGTTGTCCCCTCTCCTCTTTGCTTTGGCGTTGGAGCCCCTTGCCGCTTGGCTACGGTGGGAACCTTCGATGAAGGGTATACGCTGGACGCCGGAATTTGAGGATCGCAATTCCTTATACGCGGATGATATTTTATTGTACCTTACATCTCCCCAAAAATCGCTCAATGTATTGTTTGACGTATTTAACTCCTTCGGGAAGAACTCGGGCCTTATCATTAATTGGTCGAAATCCTACATTTATGTACTTGCGGGTGATGTCCCTCGTTTGCCACGGGGCTGTCCCATCCAGTTGTCGCAGTCTGGCTTTAAGTACTTGGGTGTGTTTATCTCGATGGATCCGGCGGTTTGCTATGAACGTAATTTGCTCCCCCCACTCCAACGGTTACGCTCCGATGTAGCACGTTGGCGTAAATTACCGTTGTCTCCCCTTTTTAAGATGATGTCCTTACTGCGGTTCCTATATGCCCTCCAGAATAGTTTTGATGTCGTCCGGTCGAAATATTTTCAGGAAGTAGAATCGTTGCAGAGGCAACTAATATGGGACGGACGTTCATGCATAGCTCTTCCCTAATTGACACTCCCCTGGTATGATGGCGGTATAGCGCTCCCGGATATTCGCAGGTATTATTGGGCTTCCCACCTTGCTGCTATCAACCACGGGATGTATGGCCCGGCGTTGAATCCAGCAGTTGAAATGGACAAGTGGCTGCTCCCGGGTGGTGATTACTAAAGGGCACTCTATTCGGGATCCTCCCGTTCACAACTCACGGGACCTACTGCTATAGCTGTGCGGGTATGGCATAGCGCAACGGCGGCTATGGGCTGGAGTGATAAATTAACTGGTGCGACACCGCTCTATGCCTCTGCGCAGCTGGGTGGCCTATGGAGGACGAATGGATTTGATAAGTGGGACATGATCGGTATTGGTAAAGTGTGTGATCTCTGGGTTAAAGGAAGGGTTAAGGCCTTCTCGGATCTGCAAATTGAGTATAACCTGAGTGACAGGGAAAGATTTTGTTATATCCAGGTACGTCATGCTCTGAACTCTGTGTTGCCAGTGGGTAGTGCTATTCTGGATTCCTCCCCCCTCGAAGATCGTATACTAGATGGTTATGTGCCGGATAGTACTATCTCACTGTTCTATAAGAAAATGATTAATGACCGATCGAGTCTGCTCGATCGCCTCCGTGAGGCCTGGATTGCTGATGGTATTGAACTGGATGACGAGGACTGGCAGTCCGCGATCTCCTCTCCCAAGGAGGTGGCGATTCCGGCCCGCCTCCGGCTGGTCCAACTAAAGATCCTCCACAGAATCTATGTCACTGGTCCCCGTCTGATTCATATGGGTTTCTCTACGGATGGCATGTGTCGGCGTGGGTGTGGTCTCCTTGGCACCTATCTCCATATCATATGGGAATGCCCTGAGGTGGTGCGATTTTGGAAACGTATACATTAGATTATGGATGAAGTTACGGGTGTTGTGATGATGCCGGAAGCCCGACAATGTTTATTGAATGTATGGGGTCCGAATGACTATGACGTGTCGCAGCTTCGGTGGGTGACTCTGGCCAATATGGTTGCAAAGAGGGATATTGCTCAGTTGTGGGGATCCCCAAGGCCGCCTACAGTGACTGCCTGGAAAGAGAGTCTGGACTGGTGCATGTTTCGTGAGAAAACAGTGTATATCGCAAGAGGCAGGCCCAAAAAATGGGGGAAGGTTTGGAACCCTTGGACCTCATACCGTGGAGATATTTGTACGCCCCCGCTCACCGCTATCCAGAGTCCTTCCCAGTCGCCCTGACCTACATTCCTTCTAGCTGTGGTATATTGTGCTGTTCATATGCAATTCTGCCTCTGCCTCCCTCCCCTCATCTGTATTCAAAGACTCTTATCTCCTGCTATCATGTATCTCCCGTCCTCCTTGAGCGCAGACCTAATGACTGTATTATTACTGTACTGCCTTGCTGTTTGTTTGATGTTTTGTTTCTTTGTGTTTCAAATAATAAAAAGTAAAAAAAAAAAAAAATGTCCTTGACTTCTTGTCATGAGGAAATCTGGCTCAGTCTGCGCATGCACCCTTCTCTTTACAAGTCATAGCCTTGCTGGATTCACAAGCAGCCATTTAATGGTAGGCCCCAAAAATAAAACAGACACAAAAGAGGATATTAATTTCATGTAAATCAGCCCATTATTTTTCCCAACTCCATATTAATACCCCTTATAAATGTTTACCTAGCCAAGCTATTAGTTTCAAGCAGCTTTTCTATTATTTATGACAACATGCAAAATAAATGTGCAACGTGCAACATAGCATTTTCATGCTTTAGTGTAAAATTTTAAAAGCACACCGTTAATACAGCACACACAGCAACATGCTTTAATGTTGTAGATAGCTGTTCATGCAGAACGCATGTAGCCCCCTGTGTAGTGTTTGGTGCATTATTAATTCACACACATTATAAAAAGAAGTGTTATTAACTGAAACTGTTTATCAAAATATGCAACAAGTCAAAGTCTTTTAAGACAGAAATAGTGAATTTAGATTACAAGGGATGAGCTGGGAAGAGAGAAACACATTCTATTAATCTTCAAAGCTAAAAAGGCCACTTTTCGCTACATTGCAAAAACACATGTTAATTCAGCAAAAGCATTTCAGACTGAATAGGCCTCACTTTCATATTTTTCATGTGCCATGTTTTAACTTGCACCAAAATGTGCGTGGCAATTTAAATGCAGTCTGTGTGAAGCACAAAAATAAAACAATGCCTGACTGCAGAAGAAATCTGCTCCATCACCTCATTGCTGACATAAAACTGTTCACTCTTCTTTCCGATGATTTATGATGAACTGAGTTAGTAGTATCGTTGGCGCCAAGCTTGAACGTACCCTGCGATAATGCGTAATGCAGGGGGGCTGTACTGGGAGCAATGTTTTTTGCCTAGTTAATTCTGCTTCAATAAGGCCACGGGAAAATGACTTTTGGTGCAGTGATTTAGTGGTACCGAAAGAAGGCAGCCTGTGTGTACCCTGTGATGATTCGTGGTTAGGCGGGGGGGGGGGTCGCAGTGGTATAATGTCTTTTGTCCATGGGCGTCGGCAGAAATGTTTCCGGGGGGCAAATTTTTAACTTTATCACCATCCTCCTTGAACCCTTCTCCCCTCTGCCTTGCACCCTTCACGCCCTCCCCCTTGCACCCTTCTCCACCTCCCCCTTGCAACCTTCTCCCCCTCGCACCCTACTCCACCTCCGCCTTGCACCCTTTTCTACGTTGCACCATTCTCCCCTCTGCCTTGCACCCTTCTTCCCTCTGCCTTGCACCCTTCTCCCCTCTGCTTTGCACCCTTCTCCCCTCTGCCTTGCACCCTTCTCCCCTCTGCCTTGCACCCTTCTCCCCTCTGCCGTGCACCCTTCTCCACCTCTGCCTTGCACCCTTCTCCTCTCTTCCTTGCACCCTTCTCCCCCTCCCCCTTGCACCCTTCTCCCCCTCTGCCTTGAACCCTTTCCCCCCCTCCCCCTTGCACCCTTCTCCCCCTGGTACCCTTCTCCACCTCCATCTTGCACCGTTTTCTACCTTGCACCATTCTCCCCTCGGCTTTGCACCCTTCTCCCCTCTGCCTTGCACCCTTCTCCCCTCTGCCTTGCACCATACTCCCCTCTGCCTTGCACCCTTCTCCTCTCTGCCTTGCACCCTTCTCCTCTCTGCCTTGCACCCTTCCCCTCTCTGCCTTGCACCCTTCGCCTCTCTGCCTTGCACCCTTCTCCTCTCTGCCTTGCACCCTTCTCCCCCTCCCCGTTGCACCCTTCTCCCCTCTGCCTTGCACCCTTCTCCCCTCTGCCTTGCACCCTTCTCCCCTCTGCCTTGCACCCTTTTCCCCTCTGCCTTGCACCCTTTTCCCCCTCCGCCTTGAACCCTTCTCCCCTCTGCCTTGCACCCTTCTCCCCTCTGCCTTGCACCCTTCTCTACCTTGCACCCTTCTCCCCTCTGCCTTGCACCCTTCTCCCCTCCTCCTTGCACCCTTCTCCTCTCCTCCTTGCACCCTTCTCCTCTCTGTCTTGCACCCTTCTCCTCTCTGCCTTCCACCCTTCTCCTCTCTGCCTTGCACCCTTCTCCTCTCTACCTTGCACCCTTCTCCCATCTACCTTGCACCCTTCTCCCATCTGCCTTGCACCCTTCTCGGCCACCCCCTTACACCCTTACCTCCCAATGGAGGGGGCTGCCACATGGAACAATGGCACCATTTCAAAGGCATGATGGACTAGGGCCGGGCCTGACTGGGCCCACACCGGACGCACTGGTGATCCGGGGGAGGCAAGTGCACCCCCTTGCCCCCCCCTTCGGACGCCCATGCTCTTGTCTACTGGAATGCGTGATGTACAATTGCCATTCTATCTGAAAAAATCTGAACGCATACAATACAATTGTCTCTGCATTAAAATTAATCAAGGTTGAATTCCTTAAAGTCCGTAGTATACATGCAAAAGTGACTTCAAGTTCTGAACCCTGCTGTCCGCAGAGTACATTGAAGGCTGTAGTTGACACACACATTGAGGAATGCTTTTTTGTTACATACTTTAACAAAATCTGACGACACAGCACCATTTTTCTGCCTTAAATAAATCGAGACTGAATTTTATGTTGTCTGTAGTGCTTATGCGCCACTGGTATCAATCGGTAAACTCTTTTGATCGCAGTGTACATTTGAAAACAGAACTCACTACAGTCATTGAGGAATGTTTTTTGTGGCATCCTTTAAGAAAATAATCTTTGCCTTACATAAATCAAGGATATCTTGAATGCTGTCCGTAGTGTAGATGGAAAGCTGAATGCAGGTTGTGAACACTGTTGTACGCAGTGTAGATTTAAGGCAGTAGTCTCCACAAAGATCGAAACATGCTATTTTGTCACAGAATCTGAGGACACAGTACAATTGTCTCTGCCTTAAATAAAGCAAGACTGGATTCAATTCTGTCCGTAGTGTTGATGCAAACCTGAATAGAAGTTGAGAACCCTGTTGTACGCAGTGTAGATTGAAGGCAGTAGTCGACACAAAGATCGATGAATGCTATTTTGTCATAGTTAACAGAATCTGAGGACACAGTACACTTGTCTCTGCCTTAAATAAAGCAAGGCTGGATGCAATGCTGTCCGTAGTGTTGATGCAAAGCTGAATTCAACTGGTATCAAGTTGTCAACTCTACTGACCGCAGAATAGATTGTAGGCACTTCTCAGAACAGATGCTGAAGACAAATTTAGATCCAAAGTTGAATTCAAGTTGTGAACCCTGCTGTCCGCTGTGTCGATGGAAACCACTAGTCGATATAGACATAAGTCTGGGGTGCTGTGGCGCTGAGTTTGCAATCGGCCTGTATCAAGGAAGCTCGCGGACATGGCGGCAGTTACGTGGCAGGGTGCGGACCTTCGCTGCGTCACATTCTGTTCTCTTTGCAGAAGTGAACCATGCCCAAGACGTAGACTAATTATTTATAGTCTTACGTTGACGTTGTTTATGGTGGACTAGCCCACTCTGCTTCTGTTCCAAAGGAGGGGGGTGAACACAGCTACATGACCGAAATATTCCCTAGTGTCTGAGATAATATGGTTGCGTCCACTATTCAGTACACTACACGTATCAATGGTATATGTACACACTGAAAAGTTGTTGATTTCTATAGTGAATTGTGTATAGTATTTCACTGGTAGTCTTAGCGTTGTGTACATTATTGTTGATGTTCGAGTTCTTTCCCTTTTACATACTTGTTTGCCACATTTCTGTAGATTGAGCTAGTGTACTGTTGAGGAGATATATTATTTTGGAAAGGTCCGTAGTACTGTTTTTCGCTGCCTATGAGGTAGTAGGAAGGAGAGTTCCGTGGGCGTGGTTGTGATTGTAGTGGCGCTGAGTATTGTGATTTAGTTGGGTGTCGGAAATGTATAATTACAATCTCTAAGACATATTGCTCTTTAAACATGGGTGTGAGTTCAATGTTATTCACATAGTACATGTTCGACGTTCTTACAGTTGTTAAATGTTGATGTTAATTTGTTAATGGTAAGTGGAACTATTGCCTGATTTTTTTACGTAGCATTGCAGATTTGGTTTCTGGTTGAAAATATGGGGAAGTGGTCAACATAATAAGTAGAAACTGTCATTTAAAAAACCTTTGAAATTCACTGAAACAACCACAGCTTTCAAGCAGGATTATAGTTAGGAATTATCATTTAAAAAACCTTTGAAATTCGCTGAAAAAACCATAGGTTTCAGGCAGGTTATAGTTAGGAATTAGCATTTAAAAAACCTTAGAAATTCACTGAAAAACCATAGGTTTTAGGATTGTTATAGGTAACTGGACATTTCACTCATACAAAACCATTGAAATCCCTCTGTTATAGTTAGTTGTACTAACTGTAACTCTCGTGCCCGCAATCCACTGGTGATGATGTCACATATTACATCATTCATGACATGGTCAGTGACATCACTGATGACATCACTGATGACATCTCAAATGACATCACTGATGACATCACTGATGACATCATCCACGTGACAATCAGATACACCTCATCATACAATACTAAAATCTTTCATCACTCACTGTAAAATATAGAGTACCATATTTGAATCCATTGGCACACTAATACAAGTATCTAAAACCCCACTCAGTCATTCTTAGATCTATACAAACATGTAATCAATTATCTATAGATTCACTCATACATGCTGTCAATGATCAATAGAACACTATGAAATATACTTATACACCTATATTGACATTACACTCCAGCACACATCCTATTTACTTATGCAGTCATCCTGCTCACTTATGCAAACAATGGATCATACTTATATTTTCTGAGCTACACACTTATACAAACACCACTTCATTTAATGATATAGATAGTAACTCATACTTAGTGTGTTATAAAATGACTATTACAAGTATACAGTTATCTATACAGTCACTCATGCAATCACTGAGTCTTATGTATACCTATTTATATACAACATATGTCATATACACTGCCTTGTATTATTCTAGTTTTTTGGGCATGTACCATTGAGAGATATATTTGCTCATCAGCACATCCATATACATATTCACTCACCCAAACAAGTATTATAACATGTAGTCTTAACATCATGTACCTACTGAATCAACTATTGACACATCTTTGGGCAGTCACAAACACCCCACCGAACTACACACAGTCACTCTCCCATATAAATAATCAGTTAACTAACCAATAACTAATATAGACTTTCACGTAGCTAGTAACTAACTGGTGCAGCAGTTTACACAACAACTGAGAGAGTAATACAGATATTCACACAGTTTAGTCACTATCCAATATATTTAGTGAGACACTATTAATTAGTCAAGTAAATAGTCAATCACACTGCTACTAAATCGTCCTTATAGACACTTATACATCCACTCATTCTTCAATGCAGATTGCTATATATATAATACATATTTAAATATGGATCCAAACCACATTCACTGGATGATGTCATCAGTGATATCATCAGTGATGTCATTTGAGATGTCATCAGTGATGTCATCAGTGATGTCACTGACCATGTCATGAATGATGTAATATGTGACATCATCACCAGTGGATAGTGGGCGCGAGAGTTACAGTTAGTACAACTAACTATAACAGAGGAATTTCAATGGTTTTCTATGAGTGAAATGTCCATCTAACTATAACATTCCCAAAACCTATGTTTTTTCAGTGAAAATATATATACATTCTTCTTTTAACTAAAATATGGAAGGCAGGGGAGTGAAAAGCGAGGCAGGGGAGTGAAAAGTGATCACACAGGGTGGGGAGGAAGAAAAAACGGAGAAAGAGAAGCACATGCACTCCAATAGCGTGCTTAAAACAAAATATTTTTTTCTTTAAAAAGAGTCCCCTCAAATTTGTTTTGAAGGATACAACTCTTCCAATCAGAACACAGCGAGACAACAATGCTTCTGGGTGAGACAAGCACAGGAATAAGGAGGAAAGCCACAGAATCAAGAGCAGAGAGCGGAGATAGACAACACAGCTTTTCACAGCTCACTCTAAGTTATTTGTTGGAAGCAGAAAGCCTGCCAACAGGCGGCTAATGCTGCATGCTTAGCAGACCTAAAAATAGGACTGGCTAAAATTGTCCTGATAACATGAGTCAATGTGACAGCTGTGTCCTTCGAGACCACCACCTTCCTGGAAAGCTGAAAGCACGCCTTACTCAAGAAACCCAAGGCGGACCTCAAGAACTTCAGGCGCATCTCCCTGCTCCCATTCCTGGCGAAAGTCACTGAGAAGATGGTCAACATGCAACTGACATGCTTCCTCAAAGAGAGCAATGCTCTGGACGCATCCCAATCGAGATTCCACAGCACCGAAACCACCATCATTGCCGCCACTGACGACATCAGGACCCTGCTAGACAATGGCGAAACCGTGGCCCTCATCCTCCTGGACCTGTCAGCCACCTTCGACACCATCTGCCACCACACCCTACGCACACGCCTCCACAACGCAGGGATCCCCGACAAAGCCCTGGACTGGACCACCTCCTTCCTCACCGGCAGAACACAGAGTGTCCGCCTCCCCCCTTCCGCTCGGAAGACACCAAGATCATCTGCGGCTTACCCCAAGGATCCTCACTCAGCCCAACACTTTTCAACGTCTACATGGCACCGCTCACCAACATCGCCCGAGCACACCACTTCAACATCATATACGCCGACGATACCCAGCTGATCATCTCCATCATCAATGACCCCACCACCGCCAAAACCAACCTCCACGAGGGAATGAAGGCCGTTGCCGAATGTATGAAGAACAGCCGTCTGAAGCTGAACTCGGACAAGACGGATGTCCTCATTCTTGGATCCACCTCCTCCACCTCGGACGACTCCTGGTGGCCGGCCACAATGGGAGCCGCACCGACACCCACCGACCACGCACGCAACCTGGGAACCATCCTAGACACATCGCTATCAATGACCCCGCATGTCAACGCCGTCTCGTCCTCCTGCTTCAACACCCTCCACATGCTCCGCAAGATCTACAAATGGATCCCCACAGAGACCAGAAGGAGGCTCACCCAGGCCCTGGTTAGCAGTGAACAGGACTACAGCAACGCTCTCTACGCAGGAACCATGGCCAAACTCCAGAAGCGACTCCAGTGCATACAGAACGCCTCTGCATGCCTCATCCTTGACATCCCCCGCCAAAGCCACATCACAAAACACCTGAAAGACCTACACTGACTCGCCATCAGCAAAAGGATCACCTTCAAACTCCTCACCCATGCCCACAAGGTACTCCACAACACCGGACCAGCATACCTCAACACACGACTCACCTTCTACACCCCGTACCGCCAGCTCCGCTCCACTGACCTTGTCCTCGTCACCATCCCACGCATCCGAAGAAAGACCTCCAACGGAAGATCGTTCTCCCACCTCGCCGCCAAGACTTGGAACACCCTCCCCATCGACCCACGGCAGACCCAGGACCTACTGACCTTCAGGAGACCCCTTAAGACCTGTCTGTTCGAGCAGTAGTAACACTCCCCACCCCATGCCCCCCCAGCATCTTGTGACCCTCACGGGTGAGTAGTGCGCTTTACAAATTATTGATTGATTGATTAGTTTCACGTGGTGGAGTGAAATGTAAAACCCAGAGTCCTGCAATGCAAATTGAGGAGAGGATGTGGCCTTTTGGCTAGAGCGGTCGACCTCGAAGCTAGGGAACGGGGTTTTAGTTTCGGCAGGGACGCTCAACATCCTGTGATTCTGGGCAAATCACTTAATCTCCCCGTGCCCAACAAAAATGAATGTGTTCGTCTGTAGCGCAACTGGTGTTCATGTAAAGCGATCTGATACCTTCAGGTCAAGTTCTCGCTATATAGAAACTCACAGTCGACGTGATACAACGTAGGAGTTATTCTGTGCACACTTATGAGCTGGAACTTTACAAGGTGCAAACCCCTTTTGAGGGGAGTTTCACTTCCTAGGCAGTGGCAGTGGCTTTTTACTGTCGGGCTCGGCTGGTGGAGATAGTGGCTGACGAGTTCACTGTATTTCCAAGATGCCACTGCCCTTCACTTAAACTTAAATGTTCACGCTGTGATCCTCAGTGAAAGGACTACACTGGAATGTTCAAGGAATAAGGAACAGGAACATAATGCCTGAGAAAGAAATGAGCTTCTTATGCCTTTCCGTTTTGTGAACAGGTAATGCACAGCACTGCCTTATAAGCCAATTCTAGGCACTTCTAATCAGGAACCAGGCCTTACCAATCACTTTAATAGAAATCAAACTGAAAAACAGTCCAAGCTGCCATTACTTCAACATTGCTTTTCAAAAGAGTTACAGTCAATACCAGCCCGGCGTATGTCACTCCTATTCAAAATTGCTTGTTCTCGTTTTGACTCTAATTAAAAGGCCATGTCATCATGTTTACTTTCTATTGTATTTCTGTGAATTGCCCATATCTCAGCTCATAACCCATAATACCTCCTTTCTTTAGAAACCTATAATTAACTCCTTACCTTGGGATCCGGCGAGCATGCTACTCGCCATAAAGCACTTCAACATCTTGGATCTCATTCTGACATCGGGTGGTCGGACCGCCGCCCGCTATCACGGTGGTCAGGAGCCTGCCCGGCAATCATGTGGCGATCCGACTGCCCTATTATGATAGGACCACCATGCTAGCGGTCGGAAAGTGCTCTTTAATACTGCGGCTTGTGCTGTGGCCTAGGAAAAGGGCTGCAGCAAATACTGCTGTGTTAAACAGCACTTCCTGCACATCCATGCACCGTGTGCCTGGCACATGTTGCGTGGATGTGTGTGCGGGCACTACATGTGCGCCCAGGGCCACTGTACAGTAGCCCACGGAGGACAGGGGTCCGTAGGGGCCATTTCCGACACCCTTTTCATGACTGTCAGAAAGGGACATCGTAATCCTGACGGAGGAGCCTGTCTCGGTACTGCCTCCATTCGGAATCACAATACTGACTGCCGGCCCGTCAAGATCAGTAGATCCTGTTTGAGGCGACGGCGGTCTGCCTCCCATCCGACAAGTGTCCGACCACCTGCATCATTATGCACCGGTCAGACCGAAAGGCTTTCTTTCGGTGGGACCGCCACTGAATGCCTGTCGGTGGCGGTCCAAAGACATTGTAATAAGGCCCTCTGTCAGGGGTTAAATACACACTGTCAAAATGCTACAATACAATATTGAAATTTCCAAATTGATTCAGGTGGGAGCAGATCACGTTTCGCTACAAAATATTTAGATGTAATCAGTATAGCTGGTAAAACTGACCTCAATTTTGACAGATCCCTCTGCCAAGTCACTGAGAAATGTCCAAAATTAGTTAACAGCCTCTAGCAGAAAGCAATTTAGTGAACAAAAGTGATACTGTGTGTAAAAAACTCGTTTCATTCCCCTGAGTGCCTTGTTGCCTGTGTTTTCTGTGTTAGTGAGTGCTTTCAATTAAGTTGTTCTATGTTATGTTATGTTATGTTAATCGGACTTCTATAGCGCGCAGCTGCCCCAGCAAAGGGGCGTCCCGGCGCTGTGATCAACAAAGAACCAGCTGTCAGAGAGAGTAGACGGAAGCTGAAAAAAGTTGCAGAGAAGTGACAGGACCTAAGTACTGGGTGGGAAAAGGTAGGTCTTAACCGACCTCCTGAAAGAGATAAGGTCATTCAGGGCACGGATGTGGTTGGGTAATGAGTTCCAGAGCTTCGCTGCTAAATAGCGGAAGGACCGCCCTCCTATTCTACAGCGTTTGAAGCGTGGCACTGCAACCAAGCCTTGTCCTTTAGATCTCAAAGAGCGGGACGGAACATAGGGGGTCAGGAGGGTCTCAAGAATTTTAGGGGTGCCTTGCTTAAGGATTTTGAAGGACAGGCATAGCGTCTTAAATTGAATCCTTTGGATCATTGGGAGCCAGTGAAGTAGCCGAATGCCAAAATTGTAGTAGTACCACTTCTATGTTTGTGGAGTGATACAGTTTTTGATTTTCAAAATATTGGTCAGCCTAGTGAGAAACGTGAACCATTGGACATAGGCAGAAAGCATCACGACCCTCTTCTTCATAAGCAAGCCCCTGGTCATCGCCAGCATGCTCAAGAGCACGAGCAACCCCTATTTAGCAGTGCCCTTTGAATGAGCTGATTACGGGAAAACTTGACTTGCTATACACGTCTGTTAAAGGGAGTAGCCAGAAAATATCCCCCCACTCGAAATGTGTCTCGGATCAGACCGAGCGTGTGAAGCAAGCAAACTTAACCCTCCTTAGAAGAGTTAATTCCACCCTCCTTCAATCTATCCATTAATTTACCTTTTCATCTATTCATCCATCCATCCGCCCATCCCTTCACCTTTCCATCTACCGAGCCATTGCCCCATCCTTCGTTCTTTTCACACATCCGCCCATCAATATTTGTATGTGTGTCTGAACCATCCATCCATTTACTCTTTTCCATTTGTGCATTGTTACGTCCCTCAATCCATTAACACTTTTACCAGTCAATCATTTACCTCTTCCATCCACCCTTCCATTCAACTTTCAACCATCCATCCTGTCTTTCTTTCACCCATCCCTCCTGTCTTTCCTTCACCCATCCACCCTGTCTTTCCTTCACCCATCCGCCCTGTCTTTCTTTCACCCTTTCATCTTATTTTTCACCTTTCTTCCATCTTTCTGTTTACATTTCCTTCCTCCTCAGGGTTCTTTTATTCCCTTTCTACCTACCCGACTTTTTTTTTGTCTCAGTCTTACTTTTTCTTTCATATCTTTCACCCTCATGCACATTGTGTTCCCATGTGTTCATCTCTCTGCGTTTTCCCCTATTTGTTTCTTTTCGTTATGTGTTTCCTTCTCTGTGGTGCCCGCTGTAAACCCGCGACCCTCTCTCATTGCATTAACTAACGGTGTTATTTATCAGAATTTTGTCTGCAGACAAAGAAGAGGCCCATAAACAACTAATTAACGTTTACGTGGACCCAGTTCACAACCTTCGCAAGCCCAGTGCCAGTCCCCGCGTAAACTGATAAAGTGGGTGGTTCCCTACACCACTGCCTGCTATTGGATGTTATTAACACATTTTAGACGTCACGCGCCCGGGAAGCACGGACGGACAGCTTGCTCAGTTCTAACCCGACATTCTATTTTTAGAGTGTTGCCGTCATGCCTTCCAGTGCTTTCAATGTCCCAAGCCTGTTCACTCGCTTTCTCGCAAATCACGTGTTTTAAGGGAGGAGGTGCGGTTGCCAAATTTCTGCAGAAAATCAAGCACTTTTTGTAATCCTGGAAAAGCCAGGAGCTGAACTGGTACTTTAAGCAAAATATACATAAAAGTATCTTTATCCTTTTTTACCAGTGCACTTTTGCTCTTTCTGCTTTATTAATCATTAGGAAATGGTTAAGAAAGGACTGAAAGGTCTTATATATTGAAGCCATTTCTTTTTGTAATTGCGGTTTCAAATTAGGTTTGAAAGGGCAAAAATAGTAGACTTTGCCAATTTTTATAGTTTGTATTGCCTTTCACATAAAAATACTAGCCACGCTGACAGGGCCGGGTTTAGCGCTTGGTGGCAGCTGGCACCTTTTTTTTTTTGGGCCCCTCCCCGTGACTTCATCCTTGGATGCCCCTCTTCTCACCATAGCCCCTCTTTCACATACGTTTCATTTGTTTTAAAGCGCTGGTAAAAGGCAGACTTTACTAATCCACTCATCTATCCACACTGGGCGCTGACCTGGGAGGGGGGGCGCTCTGTTCTGCGATAGCTTACAATTTAAAAGCACCTGCTGTAGAGTTTCTCAAGGGTCCAGCTTTCAGGCAGCAATAAAAATGTGAAGATCACCTTTGTGATTAAAGTTCCTTCTAGAGAGAGATCGAAGTTTTGTGTGGTGGCAGTTTTGACTCGCCATAAAGTAGCACAGAGGGTTAATATGCCTGCTGCAAAGACCAGACCCTGTCCTGTTTGGTATCAAACATGTTGGAATCATACCTCCCATACCGTTATCAACCCCCCACACTGATTCCATGCACTGTAAAGCTCTTCCGGGAGGCACTCAGGGCTCGTAGTGCCAGTCTTTTAGACCCGCACAGCACAACATGGCTGCTGCCGACCAGAGACACGATTCTGCCTTCCTGCTGCTGAGCCAGGCTCGAGCAGGACAATAGGTATCCTGTCACAGGGAGGTGTTATCACCTCCCAGATAAGGTTTAGTGTATTGGGGCAGGGTGGGGGCGCTTACCAGCTCCACTAAGTCGTCTTGAAGGGCACATTTGGTGCCCTCCTTGCATAGTCCAGTTCAAACCAGGGAGCATCCTCCCCTCTGTCCGACCCCTCCCCTGGGAGGGAACCCTGAATCGTCCTAACCCTTTCCTTAGGGTACTTAAGGGCTTACCTGTGGGTGGGTTCGTAGATTCATTGTGGGACAAGATTCAATTCAAAACACCACTTCATCTTCGACCGTCTGGGCACTCTGGGCTTTGCTGGACCTTGCTCTGGGCTTGGAGACTGCAACTGGGAAGACTCCTGCTGATCATGGTCTCGTTGTCCTGCTCGTCTGCTGCAACATCTGTGCCCGTGCTCCATACAGGAACATCCCGAGGCCTGTGGACATCCAAAACACCAGAAGGAATCTCCCTTGAAGTGAAGGAGTCACTTCCCTGCATCTGCAGGCACCGCAACAAAGCTACCCTGTCTCCTGATCCTAGGCTCCCACGGACTCCAAAAAACTCAGCAACACAGGTGATGGGTCTTCACATCTCTCAAGGTCTGCCATGTCCTCTCACCAAGTTTGAGGCCAGTATCCCTCGTCGGAGCCGCAGAAACCAAGCCCCTGTGCACTGTCGACTTGCTGTTGCATAAGCCTGTTGGCTCCAAATAGCCCCATCCTCAAGCATTTCCTGTGACCAAGATCTTCGTCCTGACTGCATCACTTGCACTGTTGGCCTGCATCTTTGGTGAGCTGCTCGAGGTCCTCTTGCGACTCCAGTGCTTCCGGCTTGAGGGTCCTCTTGAGGGTCTTCCTTGATTTTAGTGGGCTCCCCTGATTGCTTGGGGCCTGCTTTGACTCCCCTGCTTGTGGCGAGTCACTTGACTCTTGAACCTTGCTGGTCCCGACACTGCACCTTTTACGCTTTCCACGTTGGTTGCGGTTGCCAAGGCTTGTTGGTGCTCCCGTCAGACACCAACCCCTCAACTCTTGACACTCCCGACGTAGGACAGCTCTTGAACGGCTCCTGGTCTTCCAAAGCATCGCAAGTTTCGCACAGCTGCAGCTCCAAGGTCACCATCAGCTCTCCTGCAACACCTGACATCAGTGGGCATTCGTCTTCTGTGCCTTTTGGTCACTCCTGAGTGGCATAGACTCTGTCCCCTCTGCTTGCAGGTACTTCTCCTCCTGAATTCACCTTTGGGTTCCACCAGACACTTTCACCTTCTCCAGCAACTGCATCTTCCTGAAGTCCTCCATTGGGTTTGTCTGCAATTTCCGACGCCACTTCACACCTATGCACCCAACTTCCCTGTTGTAGGTATCCTGGATCCTATGGTATCCACGTGGGGTGGCTCTCCAACATTCTGTCTTCCACTGGGTTTCTTCAGGGTCCACTGGGAAGGGTCCTTCATCTTTAAAAATCCAACTGCGACTTACACGTAGACTTGTACGTGGAGTCGTGTACTCACACTGCACACGCTGTCTGTGGGGTTCCTAGATACTCACCTTGAGTGGTTCCTTGGGTCGCCAGCACTTCTACATCCTCTCGACACAGTCTTGACTCGAGTCATGGTTCTTATAGCACTTTCTTAGTATATGGGTTTGTCCCCCCCCCCCCCTCCCGGGCCCACTGTGTATTTCGTGCTATTTACTGGGATTTCTTTGCTAAGTATTGTGTGCATTGTGCATATCTCCGGGTAGGAGATATTTGTATGTGTACGAGAGTATTATATATTAAATACATATTTTTATAAATACCTTGTTGTGGCTATGTTTCACTTAATCTATACTATAAGATTGCATTCTGGTAAAGCAAGCTCCTTTAAACTCCTTCTGGACTAAGCCTGAAGGCTGCTCTCCACAACTGCCACTGAGAGGGTTATCGAAGGTTGTCTAAGACCACCTAAATCACCCTAAGGGTTTTCTGGACTGGTGCAAGGTGCCCACTTACATAAGTGTACATCATATACCAGGCAGCTTCTCACACTCTGTCACGTCTGCTGTAGGAGGGCACCCAACACACTTGCACCCTAAATTTAGGCATTTGTCTGTAACGTGGTGGTGAAGTTGAGCAGTCAAGGCTCACTCTAGTAGTCGCTAGGAGATTAAAAAGTCAGATGTAGCAGACAGTGTAGATGGTCGGTGTTATGTTATCAAATATTTATAGAGTGCGCGGCTACTCCCGGGAGTGTCCAGGCGCTGAGCAAACAGGTACCTCTCAGGCCCTGGCAGCCTTGACTGGCTTACTAAGTTTTATCAGTCTGGTGGCCTATCTACGAACCCAATACGTAAATTAAGTGTTGATAATTTAATGATAAGATTATTCCAATGGTGGTAAATAGGAGTGACATTTTACAATATATAATAGCTTACATTTTGTGGTTCTCAAAAAAAAAAAGTGCTGCGTCTACCATCGAGTGCAAATATAGAACAATTGTACAAAAACTGAGGTCAAATCATGTTTCACAAGGATTGGTGGTAGTACTGTTTTGGAAGGGTGATGTTTTATACACAAGTTAAAATGTAAGCCACAGCACCCACCCTTGGTCAGTTCACTGAGACCATTTGTTCCACGTAGATTCATCCACCCATCTAACTATGCATTCATTCAGTCATGTCCATCCCTCCATTCAATGATTAGACAAGCTGTGGAGGAAGAACCTCCCCTAACCCCTTTGCAGTGGCCCGGCAGGCTGGCTTCTCTTTGTTCCCCAGTCCGGCCCCTCCCACCCTGGACAAGTAAACACACAACAACTACAAACCGAAAGTAAAACTGGGCGCTGCTTATAAATACTCGGGCTGCATCAGAGAGAGAGAGGAGTTTCATTTCACCCTTCGGAGAGCGCTTCTTCACTCTAGCTGCGATGTCCCGTTATTTCAGTACCCAGGTAAGGGACGCGGGTGGGTGCCTTACATTTCTGGGCTCCGGCGCCACTGCACCTGCTGCACCCGTTTTCATACCGATGGTGGTTAGTAAGTATATTCAAAACAGACTGAACTCGAGATACAAAGATGTGTTTACAGAGCGAAGTAGTTCGTGCTTTAAATGGAAAAAGAGACTTTTCGGAACCTACGAAATTGATTAGAGTGGGGGTCTGGTAGGGGCGTGTCTGGGAACCGGGCTGCGAGGCAATATTAACGATATCGGTATTTTCTTCGTCCACGGAAAGCGCCCAAGTGCGCTGCCGTCGGCCAAGTTCGGCTCATATGTGCAAGGCACAGCCAGTGCTTTTTTTGCAGCTTTATATAGCGCGAACTTGGCCGGAGGGCATTAAAGCGCTTTACACGAAGTGCAAATGTTTTACATGAAAGCATAATGTCTGGTTTTATGGCGTGGGGAGGTTAAGTTAAGGACTTTTGAGCCGACGCTGGGGTGTGAGCACCCCGTGCCTTAAATACAAAAAAAAAGTTGTATGCTTTCATGTATAACTTATGCTTCTCATGAAAAGCGCTTTAATGCCCTCATGGTAAGTCCGCGCTTTATAAAACTGCAAGTAAGTACAAATAACGCCCTGCACGCGTGAGCCGAACTTGACCGAAGTGCGTTAGGCACTTACAGCGCTAGGTTGCTGCTGCAGTCCTATACTCTAACGCACAGCGCTACAGTTTCCATGTCTGGCCACTGCCACGCCTCATTTCAGTCGCGTTGTAAGGCTGCAGCTGCAGCTGCAACACAGTGTGGAATAAACTGGATCTGGACTGTCAGATGGGCGCATGCGCGACTCTGAAAGCCTCGTTTGCTGCACAATCCATACCACAGAGGCTGAGCCCAGCCAGCTGCCGCTAGGGGTGCAGGTACTCTCCTAGCACAATGAGAAGTTCCGGTACTCAAGGGGAGAAAACTGAGAAGCAGGGTCGGGCAATGCCTGAGAGGCCGGTATCCGAATATCCGAATTCCAGCTGTGGGCTGCTTTTTTTGAGCAGCCTGGGGAGGCGATTTGGGCAGTTTAATTGTTGTTCGATGCCGCCAGCGGCCCAGTGAGTGCCTGAATAGCCTTTCTGGAGGCAGATGGGCGTCCATTACTTCCCTTTTATTAACGGACAGAGGTGTCACGCCCTTACTCTTGCCGGCCCATTAATGTATGCATATGGAGGGGAGGGGGGGGGCCTGAGCGGGCCTGAGCAAAAGTGGCCTCATGTGTTTTCAGGTGTGTTTCACCAGTGTAAACTAATCTCTTCCTTTTTTATTTAAACCCCCCCCTTTTTAGGTCTCGCGTCAGCGAAAGACCTTATGTCGCCCGTTTTCGGGAATGTGGACAGGAAAGGGTGCACGAGCGCAGAGTAGCTCAGTTTTCACCTCGTGAACGCGCACGGCGCCGTGCCCCTCTCCTGTCCACATTCCCTTGCGCAAACACTCACTCACGCATGCGCACATACACACACTGCATACACACACACGCACGCGCACACGCACTTACACTTACACAGACACGCAGGCACCCAGACAGGCAACCCCCTCCTCCTCCCCCACAGTCACACACGCATACACACAGACTCCAAGACACACGCACGCTCACACACATACACAGCCCGCCGCCACGCGCGCGCCCACACATGCCCCCCCCCCGCCCTCGCAGGCCAGCCACAAAGCGAAGCCCCACTCACCGGCAGCAGGACTCTTCCTCCATTCTTCGGCACCGGGGCGCAGGGTTGGCTCCTGCCTGCTCCGGTGCTGCAACCAATCGCGGCTCTTCCGTGGGAGGCGGGGTAGGCTCCCGCCCTCCTACTGCCTGTTTCCGGTTGTCGCGCCGGCCTGCCTGACTTCCTGGTCGCAGGCCGGCAGAGTGACGGCGGTGATTTGCGGTATTTATTTATTTAGTTATTTATGCATTTTTATATAGCGCGGACTTTACCCGAAGGCGGTATTTATGCATTTTTATATAGCGCGGACTTTACCCAAAGGCGGTATTTATTTTTGCATGTTATTTGGTACCTAATGTAATAATTTCAGAATGAAGAAAGATGGAGTTACACCTGCCCGGGATTCAAATCTGTAACTTGCCGACGAGGATGGATCTGTGTTTTTATTGTAGCCCTTGATGTCCTTATGCCCATCCAAGTGCCGCTAGACCCACCAAGACGGGCATATACCAAAGAAGAGGACAAGACGTGGGGCATCTTTTGTAGGATGCCCCAATGTGCTGGTTTCATCTTTGGGTCCAGTGTAGGGTGTTTGCTTCCATGCCCCCATGACACCAACCCTTCAGTTTCCCCACTAAGCCCAAGACCATAAAATATCTGAGATATGGGAGACTCACGGCCCCCTCATCACATGTTATGGGGGGGAGGGGGCCATCATTTTTGTTACCCTTTTACCTTCAACTATGTCTATCAGTGGATTGTGACACTCCTGGATGGCATTGCCCTCAAATTCAGTACAGCCAGCTGTGTGTCAATCTACCTTTATAGGGGTATCAATAACTCCTATTATGAAACCTAAGTAGAGTCCTTCTTGGGCGATGGGGCCCACCCAGACCTTCGTCCACCGGACTCGGACGTGGTATTCATATAGATCCATACAGAAATTTGAGCCACCTCTGTCCTCGCCGCCTATATTTTAGGGACACATTGATACTGCATTTTGGACTCGTTGTTCATAGCAAGCTGGGCAAGCAAGCCCCTGCAGTGTTCTATAGGTTTGTACTATTGGGGTTTATATGGCGTTCCAACCAGATAAAACATCCACGCGCTTGTGCCACCATGCCAGCTTGCAAGCTGCGTTATTGATCGAAGAAAATTGCCTATAGGAGCTTGTGAAATTTCATCAAGCATGTTTCTGCTCTCAAGAAATCTGAAATGTCCTCCCCTTATGAAAGCAAGTATCCTTCTCTGGATAGATGGCTGAATGATGTTACATCACCTGTGGGTTTACTGTGAAGGTAAAAAACCCTCTCACCCCTATCTAGGAAAACGATCAGAACTGGGCTGCCAAGCTGTCTGAGCTAAGACTAAGCTAGGCTATCTGTAAAGACGACTGAGAATGGGGGGCAACACCCAGCCAGGGCCAGAACAGGCACAACCCAGTGATCATATGTGCCAGAAAGCGTTGTGGCCCCAACATGCATGCCCACAGACTCGCCAGGCTCTGATGTGCTATGTCATCAAGTGATCTTGACCCCACTGTCCTTTGTAGACGAGACTGCTCCAGTGTAATATCGGATGGCTGCAAACGATGAACTCGGAGTGAATCTACTCTAAGCACGTACTTGAGCTACACACAGAGTTCTGCCCAGCCCTATTGCAACTTAAGGTTTTGATTAGGGTAATGAAAGAATTTCACATGGTTGCAGGAGGCATTATTTTTCTGTTCGCTTATGGCTAGAATGCTTCTTGTCCATTCACAGACGATTCCTGTATCATTTGCGGGTAGGCGCTTAGTCAGCATTTGCACTTTTGGCAGTATGGCTTGTTCCAGAACACCTGCAGGGAGGAGATGCTGGGGGTCCCAAATGGGACTTAATATACATAGTCAAATTCAGCAATCCTGCTGCATCTGGAGAGGAGGATTCTGCCGCGTGGCAGACCTGTGACTGCCTCTGCGTCATCAACCCACTGGGTGGCAGCGTGCTTTTGTCAGCACAGGTGCAGCGGGGTGATGTATGGCACTAGAATTGCATGAGATCACCTGTGAGGTTCAACAGCAAATATTCCCGGGCTACTCTGGAGCGGTGTGAAAGGCATAGAATGGGCATCTGTGAAGTAAGGGAGATGTTGCTCCTTTTTAGGTCTCGCTGCGTTAGCAATGCTTGCGAGATATGGAGTAAGGGCTTTGAAAAGTGCTTCTAAAATGCGGATTGGGTACAGTGCATTTGGGTACAGTGCATGTGAGCACAACCACGCGCATTGTGCACAACTTTCATTTGCCACCAGACACTTCGTGCGCTCCGCCTCTGCTGCCACACGTATTCAGCTCACCTGGCTGCACCCCCCCTCATCTCCCATATGCTTTCTCGCCAATGTCCCTCCCACCCTTCCTTTGATCTCCGCTTTTCTTTGAACTTTTAGCGCGAGTTCTCACAGGCTTCTCTCTGCCCCTTTCCTTTATTGGCCCTCCCCAGCACACAGCGCGCATTGCTTTTTTTTTTTTTATACCCACCCCTGCCGCAAACTATAGCCCAAGCCATCTTTGCTGCTTATTTGTCTTATACAACTAACAACCATTGACAAAGCAAATAGACCCGACTTATTGTCAGTATGCTGCTACTCGTTGTATCATATATTTGGATGCAATGACAGAAACAGCCAAAATACAAGTGGGGCAGCACACTAAGCTAAGCACGCTTTTTTTTTTTGCACGTTATTAAAGCCACTCCCTTTATTACATTACCCACGCTGCTGGCGTTATCCTTTCAATCCACTTTTTGCTGATGTACTGTCCCTCACATTTTAGCAAATTAAGGCGCTATGTGGGGCTGTTAGGGCAGGACGATGGTAGGTGGTAGTGCAAGTTATTTCACCCTTCACCCCCTCTCACCTCAATGTAACCTCCTTCAGCGCTGTGCACCTCTTCACACACTCGCACATAGCTGACCATCGCTGCGTACTCTCTTCAGAGAGGCCAGGTATTGGATGGGTGTGTCTCCTGTTAAGGGGCGTCATTCATTCCGGTTACCTTACAAAAGGTCACATTCATTTTTATTGTCCCGGGAATATTAGCTTATTCGTACAGAACTATAGGATGTCGAGCGACTCCTTGACTCAAACCAGATTCCCAGTTCTAAAGTCAGCAGGTCTGGCCATTACACCGCATCCTGGGGTAAGGGGAGAGGGGCAGGCAATGCCACATGGAGGCTCAGCTCGTCATGGGCTCGAGGTGCTAACAGGACCTCAGGCTGAGCCACAACAAGGCAATCTCTCCCCCCCCCCCCATCCCCCTCTGCCCTCCAGTATTCAGGGAGCCGCGCCTTCCAGGACCTCTCTACAGGTCTCTGCTCTGCTGATGTGGACGGCATTAAGTGAAGAGTGTACTGTAAGGTAATGCCACGAGTCCTCGTTTCCTTCCTGATGGCTCTGCGCACACGGCGTCTCTTCTCCTTCTCTGTACATCTATCTCCCGTAGCGCCTCGCTCTGCACACAGCTGCTTCCTCCTAGCGCTGCATGCTTCTAGCTCACTAAAGCCTCACTAAAGCTTGACGATGAGTTCAAGCTCAGTGGAAGACCTTTTACAATAGTTGACTAGTTATCTTTCATTTGTTTATTGTTGCATTTGGATGTTAAACAGGTACTGCTGAGAAATCCTTGCCCAGATGGTGTGACTGTGAGTAAAAAAGATAAAATAGTTAAGTAATATAACAAAATGTGTTGCATTATGCCGCATAATTAGACTTTTCTTGCCATATAATTTAGCAGCATACTTTAGTCGATCACAGCCACATAATCCCAGTGGTCCTAGATATAATGTTCTAGTTAGACCACTATTTCTATGTCAGGAGAGTTTAAAAGCTCAGAAATAGACATGTGCATTCTTTTGTAATCGTCTAGCGTAGGGGCGGCATGTCGGGGTCTCGCACATGACCAATTTTGCATCTATTTTCTCACATTTCGGTAGTTTTTGTAAATCCAGTTGGGTAATTTAGGTGGCTCCTGGACATGTCACAGCAGCTTCTTTTGGCGTCTCAGGTATAATCACCCTTGGATCTCAAGAGGCTAACTCTCTGGTCTCACCGGAGGGTCACTTTATTATCTCATGTGAAGGTCATTTGAGGATATAATGTGAGGGTCACAGCCACACACACAGCCACACACACAGCCACACACACAGCCACACACACACAGCCACACACACAGCCACACACACAGCCACACACACAGCCACGCACACAGCCACACACACAGCCACACACACAGCCACACACACCCACACACACCCACACACAGCCACACACACACACACACAACCACACACACACACACACACACACAACCACACACACACAACCACACACACACACACATAACCACACACACACACATAACCACACACACACACATAACCACACACATAATCACACACATAACCACACACATAACCACACACATAATCACACACATAAACAACCACACACACCCACACACATAAACAACCACACACAACCACAACCACACACACACATAACCACACACACACATAACCACACACACACACACATAACCACACACACATAACCACACACATAACCACACACATAACCACACACATAACCACACACATAACCACACACATAATCACACACATAACCACACACATAACCACACACATAACCACACACATAATCACACACACAACCACACATACAACCACACATACAACCACACACACAACCACACACACAACCACACACACAACCACACACACAACCACACATACAACCACACACACACAACCACACACACAACCACACACCGAACCAACCATCAGTGCACACTTTCACCAACCACAGACACCATCAGTGCACGCTGTCACCGGACACAAACACCACCAGCCGTAGGTGCACGCTTTCACCAAGCACACACACACCATCAGCCGTCAGTGCACGCTTCCACCAAGCACACACACCACCAGCCTTCAGTGCACGCTTCCACCAAGCACACACACCACCAACCGTCAGTGCACGCTTCCACCAAGCACACACACCACCAACCGTCAGTGCACACTTCCACCAGGCGCACACCACCAGACGTACACCACCAGACGTCAGTGCGCGTTTTCACCAGGCACACACACACCACCAGTCGTCAGTGCACACTTTTACCAGGCACACACACACCACCAGTCGTCAGTGCACACTTTCACCAGGCACACACACACCACAAGCAGTCAGTGCATGCATTCATCAGACGCACACCACCAGCCATCAGTGCACGCTTTCACCAGGCACACACACCATCAGCCGTCAGTGCACGCTTTCACCAGGCACACACACCATCAGCCGTCAGTGCACGCTTCCACCAAGCACACACACCACCAGCCGGCAATGCACACTTCTACCAGGCACACACACTACCAGCCATCAGTGCACAATTTTTACAGACACACACACACACCACCAGCGCACACATCAATTGTTAACGCATCCACAATTAACTATTGTAACAATAGCAGCATGGCGCACTTTAATTTTAAACATATTCATTTAAAGCGCAGCATGCCACCATTGTTACAAAAATATATACACTTTTTTTTTGGCCTACAATTTATAGACTTTTGTTGCAATTGGTGTTGCAATATTTAGCAATGCCAATAGCTCAAACGTAATTAATGCGAGACCTATTGCATTGTAAATGCTTGTTTTATAAATGTTTGCCGAAGCAGTGTTTTGTGGAAAGACAATATACAAATGTGGGCCACTTTCTTTTAGCGTGACTGGACCGATTTTTAATGCCAATCCAACCCTGCTGAGAAGTGCCGGTATTTACAAAAAATCAGTCAGACAGGCCTCTCAGGGTCGAGTACTGTAAGGGGTCCAACCAACAGTTAGGATCGGTATGCTGTCGGGGGTCAGTGTTTGGACTGAGTGAGTTGTGACCAATACGGAGGTTGCTGAGGGGCCACAAAAGTAAAGATGGGTTGAACGCTCAGAGGTGAACTGGGGGTTGTTAAAGTGAAGGCATGCTGATCAATTCAATTCAAAATTCCTTTATTCGACTGTATAAGATACAGTCATAAAAGTACAATAAAAGCAACATATACATTCAAAACAGTGTTAAAAACAGTTTAAAAAGACAATTTATCAAGAGCGAGGAGTTTGCAAAAAGAGGGACAGTTTCTCAAAAAAAAAAAAAGTATGCGGATAAGTTTGCTCTGGACACTCTTACAAGGTAAAGTCATATTCATAGAACAATTAACCTTCCATGCTTTTTCTGAATTTCAAGGCTGTTTTTAAGAAGTTACATAAAAACATAGTACTTTCACAATGTAGCATTTGAAGATAAAGTAATGCAGGCCTTATTTATACAAAGTTCAGTTGTTTAAAAAGGGGTTTTAAAAATAGTTTTCGTGGTATCATGTAGTAGGAGCATATGAATAACCAGCATTGAAAATGCAATAGGTCTCGCAATAGAAGAGTTTGACATTTTTCGTTTTGCAAATGGATGAGTGGTGTTGCGTGGATGAGTGGCGTTGCGTGGATGAGTGGCGTGTGTGAGTGGCGTTGCGTGTGTGAGTGGCGTTGCGTGTGTGAGTGGCGTTGCGTGTGTGAGTGGCGTTGTGTGTGTGAGTGGCGTTGCGTGTGTGAGTGGCGTTGCGTGTGTGAGTGGCGTTGCGTGTGTGAGTGGCGTTGCGTGTGTGAGTGGCGTTGCGTGTGTGAGTGGCGTTGCGTGGATGAGTGGGGTTGGAATGCAATAGGCCTCGCATTAGAAAAGTTGTAGTTATTGGTCTTGTAAATGACATAATTTATTTCTTTTTTCGTTGTTCAAATTGCTAAATTGATGGCTTTGTCATTTACAATGCCAATAGTTATAACTTTTGCAAATGTGACACCTATAGCATTTGGAATGCAACATGTTTTGTATTTATGTTACTTATATGGCAGCTCTGGTCGTTATGCTACATCCCTAGATAGTTTTATCTTTCGCAAATGTGACACCTATTGTAACACAATATGTGTAGTGAGGGTGAGGGAGGGTGAGGGTGAGTGAGTGTGAGGGGTTGAGGGTGGGTGAGGGTGAGTGAGGGTGAGGGGTTGAGGGTAAGTGAGGGTGAGGGTGAGTGAGGATGAGGCTGAGGGGTTGAGGGTGAGTGAGGGTGAGTGAGAGTGAGGGTGAGTGAGGGGTTGAGGGTGAAGTGTTGAGGGTGAGTGAGGGTGAGGGTGAGGGGTTGAGGGTGAGTGAGGGTGAGGGGTTGAGAGTGAGTGAGGGTGAGGCGTTGAGGGTGAGTGAGGGTGAGGGTGAGTGAGGGTGAGTGAGGGTGAGGGTGAGTGAGGGTGAGTGAGGGTGAGTGAGGGTGAGTGAGGGTGAGGGGTTGAGGGTGAGTGAGGGTGAGGGATTGAGAGTGGGTGAGGGGTTGAGGGTGAGGGGTTGAGGGTGAAAGGGTGAAGGTGAGGGTGAGTGAGGGTGAGGGGTTGAGGGTGAGTGAGGGTGAGGGTGATTGAGGGTGAGGTGTTGAGGGTGAGTGAGGGTGAGGGTGAGTGAGTGTGAGGGGTTGAGGGTGAGTGAGGGTGAGTGAGGGTGAGGGGTTGAGGGTAAGTGAGGGTGAGTGAGGATGAGGCTGAGGGGTTGAGGGTGAGAGGGTGAGTGAGAGTGAGGGTGAGTGAGGGGTTGAGGGTGAAGTGTTGAGGGTGAGTGAGGGTGAGAAAGTCGTGTTCTGCTGGACCGTCCATGCACCCAAGGAAACGTAGTGAACAAGACAGAGCTATGCAAAATAAATATATTGGGCAGGCTGGTGGCCTGAGAAGCGTCCGTGAAGCAGGGGTCGGGGAGCCGAACACTTTGATGTAGCTCACGGCCTCGGCCGTGAGAAAACAAGTAATTTAAACCATCTGTGACGACTGGTCACGTGCTCCAACTGAGGAAGATTATTTAATGAAAAGGGACTTTGTTACAGCACAAGAACATGATGCCAACTAGGAAGCTCAGGAAAGCATTGTAAAGCTCCAAATGAAACGTTGCAATAGTTCATCGGACGATAGCGCTGCGGCATCGGCTACAAAGGAGGCGCGGTTTACGATGTCTCACCGAACAAAGATACATTTGGAAAAAAAGTAAAAACAATTCGAAGGGTGTTGGCAAATTGACACGCATCATTCTCAATCCTAATTGAACGCCTTTTTTTATTCCAAGGAAACGTAGTGAACAAGACAGAGCTATGCAAAATAAATATATTGGGCAGGCTGGTGGCCTGAGAAGCGTCCGTGAAGCAGGGGTCGGGGAGCCGAACCCTTTGATGTAGCTCACGGCCTCGGCCGTGAGAAAACAAGTAATTTAAACCATCTGTGACGACTGGTCACGTGCTCCAACTGAGGAAGATTATTTAATGAAAAGGGACTTTGTTACAGCACAAGAACATTATGCCAACTAGGAAGCTCAGGAAAGCATTGTAAAGCTCCAAATGAAACGTTGCAATAGTTGATCGGACGATAGCGCTGCGGCATCGGCTACAAAGGAGGCGCGGTTTACGATGTCTCACCGAACAAAGATAAATTTGGAAAAAAAGTAAAAACAATTCGAAGGGTGTTGGCAAATTGACACGCATCATTCTCAATCCTAATTGAACGCCTTCTTTTATTCCAAGTAATCTCAGCAAATACGTTGTGGGACACGAAACGATGTGTTTAAGAAGCCGCAGTAATTATCTGCTCTTTCTTAATAACCCTTTCATTTTCACAAGATTAAGGTTTCGCTGGATGTTACTGGTTCTGTGCCGCAGAGCTGGCGGTGCGGGGGGGGTCAGCTGTCGGAAAAAGGGCACGGAGCTTAAGACGAGTAGAGGACGAGTGCCAGAAAAACAAGGCGGGCAGGGGAGGGGGCGGAGCGGGGAGAGCGGCATGTGGGTGTTAAGAAGCCGGGCCTTTGAAGTGAAGCTAAGCTTCACTTCAAAAGGTGTCGGAGGAATGCGGGAGAGAGGAACAGATGGCGATTGCGGCTGTGCACGCGCTTTTAAGCTCAATGCACATGCGCATTGAGCTTAAAAGTCACGGGCACTGCAAGGAATCGCCACGATTCCTTGCTTCTTAGTTAAAAGTTGTTTAAGCCGCAATAGGCTCGCAAGCTCGATGCGCATGCGCATCGACAGGCGAGACCTAAAAAGTGAGCCAGATCTTGCGGAGACTTATTGTCGCAGCCGCAAGCTGGCAACACTTGTCCCCTGTGGGCCCCACTAGGCACAGCTAACAACAAATGATACAAATCAAAGCGGAATCTGGACATCAGAAAACGTTCATATCTGGAAATGGACCAGGATAGATAGGGTTCAATTTGCACGCAGGTTTTTGTTAAAACATGCTCTCTCTCTACTCGGACACCTTTCTTCTTTTGATATTCTATCTCCTCACATCACCAGGGGGGCGGAAAGATAACCATACTGGTTGGCAAAGGGACACGGGGGGAAACTGGAACGTGCAAGAACGAAGAGAAGAAGATGAAACAAACTGTAGAATGGACTGTCAAGAGCCAAACTAATTAAAGCCAATGTATACAATGCTTGACAACCCCCCCCCCCCCGGCGCTTTTTCTTTCTTTCTTTTTCCCCATGTGTTTCACCCAGTACCATGTAAATATGCTCTTTATTTTCAATAAAAAATTACTGAAATAAAAAAAAACCAAAAAAAAAACCATGCTTCCTCACACTACCTTTTTTAAGCTCAGACTCTTCTCTAGCTAACTGCCGGTTCAACATAAAGGTATCTTTCACATGAATTACATTATTATTATTATATAAAATTTATAACGCGCTCAGTTACCCAGGGGCATCCCGGCGCTGTAAAGAACGAGAAGGGAAAGCTCAGACTCCGTCACTACACCGGAAACAGATGAGTCTTCAGGAGTTTCCTAAAGTGCAGAATATTGGGCTCTGAACGAATCTTAAAGGGCAAGGAGTTCCACAGTGCCGCCACTTGCACTGAAAAACGCCGGCCCCCAGAGCGAGCTCTTTTTACTCTGGCTGACTGCAGAAGATGTCTTTGGTCCGAACGCAGAGGGCGTGTGGACTTGTAGGGGCGTGCCATAATGGACAGGATAGAGGGGCCCCTACCATGCAAGATTTTATGAGCCGTGCATAACGCTTTGAATTTCACCCGCTCTTTAACGGGGAGCCAGTGAAGCGTTTTCAGGGCCGGGGCAGCTGAGTGTCTTCTAGGAACCTCCATCAGCACTCTAGCGGCTGCATTCTGCACCTGTTGAAGGGTTTTAAAAGTCACTTCGGGAGCACCGAGAAACAGCGCATTCCCGTAGTCAAGCCTCGACAAGATTAAACCACGAATCAAGAGCTTCCTAGATGGATTAGGGAGCAGTGGTAGTACCTTGCGAGCTGACCGCAACAGACCAAAACACACCCCGCGGTCTTCCTGGCGTGCGTCCTGAAGGACAGATCTTCCTCCAACCAAACTCCCAAGCTCTTGATCTCCTTCTTGGGAGATGGTGGGTCACCCAGAGACTGAGGCCAACAGCTAGCGATGAGTGAGGGACTAGATTTGCCCAGCAGCATAAGCTCAGTTTTCTCTCCGTTGAGCTTAAGGGCAGAGTGGGACATCCAACGATGCACATTGGCAAGGCAGTCATGAAGAACTTCAGGTTGTTCCGTCAGCTGGGTGAGGCCTACAACCAGCTGAGTATCATCAGCATAGCTGATGATCTTCACTCCTGAAGGGGAAACCACTCTTTCAAGAGGAGTCATATAAATATTAAATAAGGTAGGGCTCAAGGATGAGCCCTGAGGGACTCCACATTGAAGAGGGAACAAGGTCGACTGCTCTGCCCCTTCCCAGACTTGATAGAAGCGGTTGGAGAGGAAGGATTCGAGCCATTTCAAGGCCATCCCTGTCACACCCACCTCTGACAGACGTTGGAGGAGCACCTGGTGACTTACGGTGTCAAAGGCAGCACTCAAGTCCAGGAGGATCACTGCCACTGACCCCCCTGAATCAAGAATGCTCCTTGCTTCCTCCACCACTGCCAATAAGGCTGTGTCCGTCCCCTGACCAGGGCGAAAGCCCGTCTGGGAGTCTCCCAGCAGATGATGGGATTCTAGATGATAAGAGAGCTGGCGGTTAACCATCTTTTCTGCGACTTTTGAGAAGCCGGGCAAAAGTGAAATAGGCCTGAAATTGGCCAAATTTGAGGAGTCTAATCCTGTTTTTTTCAGTAGTGCTTTGACAACTGCCTTTTTCCATCTCTGAGGCACCGTGCCCTGGGAGAGTGAAAGGTTAATGAGGTCAGTAAGCGGAGTGGACAGAGTGTTTGCCACTTGTTTGAGATATTTCATAGGCACTGGGTCACTAGGAGACCCACTCTTCATCCCTTTCAGGACTTTTACGACCTCCTCCTCCGAAAAAGGGCCGAAAGAGGACAGCTCAGCGGGGCATATTACTGGGCTAAATTCCATCTCCGGGATCTGAGAGGTCGCAGGCAACGAAGACAAAATCTTCTCTATTTTCGAATGAAAAAAGTCAGCCAGCTCTTCACATTTTTCTTGAGGGTTGTCGTGCACAACTGAAGGGACCGGAGCCTTCAGGAGTTCCTTAAACATTTTAAAGGATTCCCCTGGTGAGTTACTTGCCCTCTCGATCCTATCGCTGAAAAAGTTCCTTTTGGCGTCTTTCAAAGCGACTTTATACTTCCTCATCGATATCTTGTAGTCTTCCCGACTTTCTTCCGTCCGCTCTCTCCTCCATGCCCGTTCTGATCTTTTACATGATGTTCTGAGACCCCTGAGTTCGGGAGTATACCAGGGAGCGGAACCGATTCTTCTTTCCCTGATGGGCCTCCTCTTTTTCGGAATCAACGAGTCAAGAGTATTAGTCAGCCAGTTTCCCACATGCTGGTCAGCAATACTGGGGTCAGTAACAGGGGGGGGACAAGTTCTTGCCAACTCGGCCGCCCAGCTATCCACTGGCAGCCTCGACCAGAGTCGTTCCACTATATACCGTCTAGGTACCGGATCTCTCCCCTTCCCCAGCTGCCATCTAAGGGGGACTAGACAATGGTCCGTCCAGGGAAGAGCCAAAGGCTGGAGGGCTTGCAGGTTCTCCGAGTTAGCAAAAGCAACATCCAGCTGATGACCCCTATTATGGGTGGCACCAACATTAGCAAGGTGTAGATCGAGTGCACCCAGCATGCCTTGTAGGTCTCTCGCCACTACATCACAGGGATCATCAAAATGTAAGTTGAGGTCTCCGAGAACTATAAAGTTGGAGGACGCGGCAGCCAGTGGTATCACCGCCTCAATGAAGGAATCTAAGAAATTTCCCATCGTTACAGGAGGCCGATAGACAAGAAGGCCAGAGATAGAGGTAGTAGAAGATATGCGTAGCGAAAATTGACAGCCTTCAGAGTTATTAATACCGCAATCTGCAGCTTTACATACATATTTATCTCTATACAGGATGGCCACTCCTCCCCCCCTCCCACCCGGCCTATCTAGATGAAACATGAGGTATCCCGAAGGGAGGGCTTTAACAATATCGGGTCCAGAGCAAGAGGTCAGCCAAGTTTCCGTAAGGAACAAGGCATCCAAACTATGGTCCAAAATCAAGGAATTAATTTCCGTGGCGTGACAGGGTAATGACCTGCAGTTGAGCAGAGCCATAGAAATCTGTGTCCGGTCCTTAAAGGTGCTACCCGAACCACATAAAAGGCATTGTGTAAAAAGGGTACCTTCTACCCAATGGTAGCTACAGCTGGTATGTCTAGGAGCACGTAACGACAACAGAGTATCCCTAGAGTACCTGAGAGTTGAATCCATATGCACGGCAGAGTTGAGCAGAGTAACGCGCCCTATGCCCGTCTTGGCCCAGACGGGCCCAGACGGGCTTAACTCTGGCGAAACTCCGCCGACGTTCCGGCAATGACGCTGTGTAATGACGCTGCGCGTCAGCATGGCTGACTTTATGTTCGCCGAGCGCCTGACAACTAGAGCGCTAATCTTGTTTTCTTGTTAATCTTGTAACAACTTGTTTGGATACTTGCTGTGGTGTTAGGAAAAATTCCAGCCGACCCAATTCATGAAGACAGTTTCTGATATATTTTAACCAGGGTATATTGTATTTCCCTTCCCAAGTAAGTGCTTCAAGGAGAATGTTTTGGGTAAACGGTATATCTTCATTTGTCCAGCAGTTTAACCAGCACAGCAAAGGGTTTACAGCTATTTTATCTCCTAGGTAGGGCATACCAAGTTCTTCGTGAATGGAGAAGTTAGCTGTGCCTTTAGGTAGGCTTAGTACTTGTTTTAGGAAGTTGTTTTCAGTTGTTACGAGATCGCCCACAGGAACAAAACCCCAGATTTCACTCCCGTAACAGGCCACAGCGGTGCTTTTAGCTTGATACAGTTTCAACAGAGCAACCACTGGTGTGTTTCCCATTTTGTGTGCAAAGTCTATTATTGCGGCATTTGTCCTTGCTGTTTCTCCCTTTTTTTTCCTTACCGCAGGTCCCCAAGCAAGTTTATGGTCAAATAAAACGCCAAGGTATGAGAAAGTCTTTGTTATTGGTATTTTTTCCCCATTAACGAAAAAGGGATAAGACTTTTTTGAGCCAGAGCCTATTTTCATGGCAAATGATTTTGTATTATTGATGCTTAGGCCCCTTGATTTCATAAATGAATAAAAAGAGTCAAGTAATGTTTGAAGGCCCAGTGCGGTTCTGGAGATAAGGACGGCATCGTCTGCATAAAGCAGGACAGGCACGCCCTTTCTCCCTATATATGGGTAATCAGTTTTTGTGTTTAAAAGATGCTCCTCAAGACCATTAATATACACATTAAAAAGAAACGGCGCTAAAATGCAGCCCTGCCTAACCCCCCGATTTATCTTAAAGTCTCTGGTAACTTTCAAGTCTTTTGTATAGCGGACATTTGCTCGAGTATCACTGTGGAGGTCGGCTAAAAAATTAAGCAAGTTCTTCTCAACCCCCATTTGGAGCAAAACGTCCCAGAGCCTGCCTCTATCAACACAATCAAAGGCCGATGATAAGTCCATAAAGGCCATGTACACAGTTCCTTTTCTAGCCATAGTATACTTTCCACTAATTAAATATAGGTTCAGGCATTGAGTTATTGTTGAGTGCACTGGTCTGAACCCATATTGAACCGGGGACATTACATTGTTGATTTTGGCCCACATGGTCAGCCTATTTAAGATTATTCCTCCCACTACCTTTGCAACTGAGTTTATCAGGGAGATGGGCCTGTAACATGCTGCATTGTTTCTGTCACCCTTCTTGTAGACGGGTACTATGGTTGAGGTCCCCCAGGACTTTGGGCTCCCGGTTGCGACTCCAGCATTAACAACCGCAGTGAGAATTGGGGCCCATAGTGAGATATTTGATTTGTATAAGTCTGGAGGAAGGCTGTCTGGACCTTATTACTGGTTAAGCCACAAATCCCCTTCTCTACTTCTTCAAGTGTAAAGTGCAAAGGAGCTTCTTCTGTAATTTTAGTTTCATATACTGTCTGTGGTTCTTCGCTCTTGAAAATTAAACTGAAATGGGAAACCCACTCATCCTCGGGTATGTTGGTTCCAAGACTGGGAGCATTAGGGTCATCAAACATAGGCTTATTAATTATGCTCCAGAATTTAGAGCTGTTACCCAGGGTTGATGGGTCAAGCAAAGACTCCCAAATGTGTCCTTTTATTTCCTTTTTCCGGCATGCCATAGTTGATTTGTATTCAGATCGCAAGATCTTAATGTGTGCGGAATCCCTTGGTTTCTTCCTGAGGGCCATTTTCAGGTTCCGACTAGCTACCGAACAAGCATGGTCAAACCATCTTGGCTGATAAGAAGTTGAGCCCTTTACTGGTACAGATAGCAATTGTCCAATTCTTTGGACCACGACAGCAAAGGCAGATAGGATGGTTTCAGGTGGTGTAGACTCAGAGACACAAAGGTTAAGTTCCTGGTTGCAACTAGTTTTGACCGACTTATACAAAGTGTCACTATTTATCATAGACCATTTCAAACGACGATTTCCATTGATCAACTTTAAAGCACCCATGTCTTTATGATTTTTCTGTGAATCAAAAAGTCCCACTCCTAATACAATTGAGATTGGATTGTGGTCACTAAAGATGCTTTCGTGTATTTTGAAATTTGAGGCTAAATTTCCCAGATCAACAGAAAGAAAAATATGGTCAATGAAAGAGCCACGCTCAGAGCCTTTATAAGTTGGTACTTCAAAGATAAAGGAGTCATCTTTCAGGGACATAGCGATACTCAAGTTCAAATCGTCAATTAGGTTATTAACATGGGTACCTCGCAGACAATGAGCAAAATGAAGGCCTGACCTGTTTTCGCACCCCAGGGAGCCCATAGTTGTCACGGCAGGGTTTCCACAGATATGCGCATTAAAATCACCAGTGATTATTATGTTCCGTGGCAATTTTACCTTTTCACCTTGCAGATAATTGTGGAGTTTGACGATGTTACACTCTCCTAGTGGTGTTACTGAGTTATAAAAGTTGACCAGGGTTAGTGCCTTTCTGCCCTTTCTAAGCTCCATAACCTGGATGTTCCTATTTTCCAGTTGTTTAGTTTTGGCCTGACAGATAAGGGAGAGGCTGATGAATGTTGCCAAACCCCCCTTTGCTCTGCCACTGGGCGATGGAGTTGCTGGCACATAAAAGCTCTGGAACCCCTCGATGAAAACATTATTATCTACGAGCCATGTTTCCTGAAAACACAGTATAGTAAAGTTCCTTATGAATTCCACCCACGTGCGATCCTTCACTTTTGCATCCAGTCCTGCTATGTTCCACAACAAGATTTTTATAGTCTTGAGTACATCGTGATCGGACATTGACTCTTGGGTCATACCAATATGCAGATGCAAGTCTTGATTATGTCGGTTTGTTACAACTGCTAATTGGTTTCCAGTGCTAGATGGCAAGTTAGGAACTATATTGGGAGGAGAGCTGCAAAATTCATGAGTAGAAGAAAAAGAAGATGCCGCTTGTGGGGAAAGATTCTCAGGAGAAATTATTATGGGCTCTATAGCATTGATGACAGGTACCACTTTTGGGGGGGCTAAAGTGCTTGCTAAATTGTCAGTGCTTATTATGTTAAATTGTTCCACCCGGTTCGGAATGCCAGGTGATATACTGAGGGGCAGGGCAAGTGTCAGTCAATCCACCTCATCCAATTGACCGTGGTCATAGAAGACATCATATCTGTTCGAGGTCGGAACTCTGAATTGGTTATGGGACAGATAGGGGTGTGCCTGGTCTCGTTTATGTACATATGGTACAGATTCCCATCTCTCAAACATTGTTGGGGGATAATTATACGGTCTGCCTTCCCAAGATTGTGCATGTTTTTTTTGTTCAAAGTCTGAGGTCGTCACCTGGTTAGGAGCAAGAGGTGGCGCCCATGATTGATATTGGACTTGAGGCACCAGCGGCCCTTCCTGGCTATAAGAAATCTGAGTGTTTTTATTTTGCCCATTTATGTTGGAAGGGTAAAAATAGCTTAAGCCCATCGTACGAATCAGGCTATTTGTCGAGGAGCTCCTCCAGCTGGTAATAAAGTTTGCCACTCGTCTGTCTCTAAAGTTAACCACAATGCAGTCTCCCTCTGTTGATTTGAATCTAGGGCCCACCCAATCTACTCTCTTCACATGACAGATCTGCCCACTTATGTAAGAGGGAAGTGGTCTGTGTATGGTTAACCATTGCATTACCTTATTTTTTAGTTCCGTATAGGTCTCCCCCCTATTGTCTGTCAGCTTGGGAACCCCAATCATGACAATGGTGTATTCATTAGATTCAGGTGGGAGATTTAAATAGATGGGTCTTTTTGCTGTCATGGATTTAGGCTGATTTGACCCTACTGTTTTAATAGGAATATTCGGTGTTAATGAGGTCGGGTTTCGCAACTGCACTGTATTTGTTGTAACTAGTTCTGGGGGGTGACCCTCAGCAGCCCATTCACTATCGTCAGACTCATCAGCTACCTGTATAGTTTGTGTATTACTTATAGGCGTGGCTACTAGCTGCGGTAGATTGAAGGCTACTTGTGTAGTGGTTACTAAGTTTGGGGTAGCTGGGGATCCCTTTCGCTGATGCGAAGGCTGTTTGATGGCACTAGTTGTTGTGTCTCCAACAGCCTTCGCAGTTTTAGTGTTATTAGCGTTAAGGGTTTTACTTGCTGGAACGAGAATAGAAGTAGGTTTGGGCGTTTTTAGTATTTTAAGCATGCTGGAGGAAACTTCGTTTTGTGCTCTCTCAAATTTTCCTAGGGCCTTCTCTATATTAATAACTCGTTTACTAATGGGCTGTAAGAGAGATTTGACCATTGATTCTATTTCACTCAGGAGGGGTATTTTCAATGTAGATGAATGATCAGTTTGACTTGTCTGGTCTTTAACCGGGTTACTCTCTATAATCTTCTCGCTTGAGATTGTATCTGGGTCCTGGGTGGATGTCGAGGGGATCTCAGTCGTGGTTTTCGTGGTGAGTTTAGACTGTCTAAGTTTTGACCAAATATCTTTGATTGAATATTTCGGTTTAGTATTTGGACGATAGGTTTTCCTCAACGGGAGTTTTGTCTTTCGTTTTTTCCTGTGATGCTGGGTTACACTTGATGGATCATGAGTTATGCCAGATGTAAGTTGAGTGGCAGGTGTTGAATCCTCCACTAATTGAAACTCTGGGTGAAGAAACGATGTGTGCAGGCAACTTGTATTGTTGTCACGACTGATCGTCACCAAGGGACTGCTCTCCATGGAGTTCCCAGTATGGTATGTGAACAAGGTTCACGGGGTATTGTCTTTAATATGTGAACCTGGCAAATCTGTAAATGACTGCATTAACAAGGATTCCTGGGAATTAATTGTGGCATCCATGATGTGTATATTACTGCTGGTGTGTAAAGACAAGTCTGGAAAACACAAATCCGGGGTCAATGAGAGTGGTCTCTCTGTATCCTGTATGGCGTCCGCCACTACGCCAATAGTTTTTTGCAACATAAGGTCTATGGCAGTTATAGTCGGTAGTGGTGTGCTAACAGGTTTTACTCTTGTGGTGGATCTCGTCGCCACCGGGGTTTTCCTTACTTGATTCATCCTTGTAGTGTAGATGTATTACTATGTGCTATGTACCTAGCACACGGGTTCCCTTATGACCAGGATATCAGATGGGTAGATGTTAAGGGGGTGGCCCGTCCCGGCCTCTTCGGTCCCCTGGGGCCACAGAGGGCCCGCCCTTTGCCCGGGCTTAGCCCCCGGGCGCTCCCGCGCAGCGGGTGCACGTCCTTCTAAAGTAGCCGACTAGGGGCGTGATGGACGGGTGAGCGGGGCCGGCAGGGAGAGCAGCCCAGGTGGAGAAGATCAGGCGCGCAGGGACTCCTGGTCCACGGAGTCCCTGCCTTCCGCTCGCAGCCCTGCCGGAGTCCGCTGTGCACCCCTAGCTGTCAGCAAAGAACCCCACTCTATCAGCAGCAGCTCCTGCGGTTAAGACCGCGCTGCGGGACCCGCGAGTTTCTGCCTTGGTCCCAGGGGTCTGTGGTGCCAGGAAAGTAAGCGGCAGCAGGTAGGTTCAAGAGAGTGGCAGAGTTAAGTTCCGACGATCCCCATGCATGCTGATCTCTCCGGTGGCAGGTTAGTGCTGCTGTGGGAGCTTTTACAGTGAGGCTGGGCTGATTTTAGATCTGCGCTTGTTTGCCTCAGTGGATTTATATCACTATTGGCTAGGCCTCTCCAATGCAAGCTTAATCTCTATCTTTTGACTCTCTCCTCACCTCAGAATGGATTTAGCGATTTAGCTAGTGGCCAATTGTTTCTGGGGCCCCTCGCCTGGCTGCACCTGCAAACAGGCGCGCAATGTCAATTGGGCTCACCGGTCTTCAGCCCACCCCCCACCCCCATCGTCTTCTACAGCCCAGGCTAAAACTCTTCCCAGGCAGCGAGTACCCCCCACCATTCTAACTTTCCAACAGTGTCCCTTTTAACCTCTGACATACACCAGTGACCATGTGCTTGGTGCCTTAAAAGGTCGCAGTTTATTATAACATACATATATATACATATTGCCAATTTCCTGCTCATGCTTAACATCATGCTGACATTTATATTCTTTTTGCATTTATAGTCCTTTTAGTCCATTCTTGTTTATTGTCTGCCTTCAGGCAGGCCAATCTCTTGGGAGGGGCCAAACCACCTGGGCCATTGTTTCTGCGGTGTTAGGCTTCAACTTGCTACCGATTTGGTGGGTGTCCGTCAGGATCAGCCCGGGCTGCAAGTGCCGTCCCGCTCGCCTTCGCCCCCTTCTTGGCTCCTCCCTGTTCTTCCGGGTCCCTGCCGTGTGGCATCCCAAGGACCCTGTGTGAGCACTTCATCTATTCAGCCCGGGCTGAGTTCTAACTCCTCCCTCCTTCTGGTACCCCTGCAGTATTTATATAAACCCCAGCCGTGTTTTTATAAACTCAAAAGGTCATAGTCAACACCAGACCAAACTAGGGGCCCAATCCTTGGAGAAGGTCTCAAAAGTGCCCCAATTATATATGTCCTTGTATTAAGTGCAGCTATACTGCTGTAGTGAATTCCCGAGAATTTACAGAATTTACAGAAGCCGGACAAGAAATAGTATTCCTGGGAAATATTTGTGAACTGCATTTTAGCGTGGGCAAATATGCATGTGTAGATCTGCTCCTGCGAAACTCTGGAAGAAGGTTTACGTATGCCATTGTCAGGCGTAATTCTTAAACATATCTCAGTATGGAAAAAGATTAGAGAAGAGGTCCTTAAAGCATGCAAGATAGTAGGTTTGCACAGACTCAAAAAGGGGACATTCTCACCCTCGAAATACTGCTTCCCACTTCCTTTGACCCCAGTATGTAGATCTGTTGAAAAGGAGCAACATAAGGTGATTGCATGTATTCAAATCTAATAAAGTATGAGCCCTGGCCTAATCGGAGAGGCCATATCAGGGCCCTTATGTACTGAGATTGCTGCCATAATCTGTTGCCGCCCTGCACGGCCCCAGCGGGACAAGTGGGTTTTGCTACAGGAACACTGTACTGGGCTAGATTTGCCATTCCTGTTTACGTCATTAGGCTAAGCATCTTTCAGTTTGTTAGCCAACTTCAATGGTGGGAGCCTGGTAACCGAGCCCCAGAGTCTATTCATCAGGTGGGTGTTGTTACCCTAGAATGTCACCTTGTAGTGGTGTGATGGTGGTAGCAATGTGGCGCTGTATTTGATTGCGCTGGCACTGTCCACTGGTGGTGCAAGCTGCACTGTTACTGTGTGTAACCTATCCGTTTTAATGCTGCAGCTTCGGGAAAGTTAGGGATGGGGCTGGGGGTGGGTTCTTTTTGCAACAGCTGCCTATTTAATGAGCTGTGATTCTATCATTGTCAAGTTCTATTTGTTGCTTAGTATTTTACACCAACAGGGGCAACTTAAGAGGCGGTTATCAGTGGTCCCACCAGCTAAAAGAACATGACCCTTGAAAAGCAAATGGACATATCTGTAATACTTCATGTCCAGCAGCTGAAGCAGCCTTTTTTCTCACTGCTTCCGCATCACTTGCTGTACAAGCACTTTGGACAATGCTGCATGTCAGACAAGTGCACGCCAGAACTGCCCTTTTCACTGGTTCCCCTTTACTGAGATTGGACACTATACTCAAGAGATCTCTGTTGGTAGCGGGCAAAAGTGAAGTCTTTTACATGCTTCTGTCAATTTAAAGTAACCAACCATGTCAATCGTCTCTGGATGACATGTGGAGCCATCATCATCATGGGAAGATTACACAGCAGGGGAAAGGGATGGCCAGTGCAGGTGACTCTTTCCCTTTGTAAAGGAAATCGTGCTGGCGTCATAGCCCAGGGTGTGCTGTCTGTGTACTTGCATGTGTATTCCATACAAGTGCACAGATAGCAAACCCTGGGTTATGACGCCAGAAAGAATTCCTTAACAAAGGAAAAGTCAATCAATCAATCAATCAGAGCATTTGTATAGCGCACTACTCACCCGGAGGGTCTCAAGGCGCTGGGGGGGGGGGGGGGTCCGCTACTGCTCGAATAGCCAGGTCTTGAGCTGCTTCCTGAAGGCGAGGTGGTCCTGGGTCAGGCGGAGGTGGGTCGGAAGGGAGTTCCAAGTCTTGCCGGCCAGGTAGGAGAAGGACCTTCCTCCTGTGGTGGCTCTTCGGATGCGGGGGACGGCGGCGAGGGCGTGGCTGGTCGATCGAAGCTGGCGCGTGGGAGCGTAGAAGTTGAGGCGGCTGTTGAGGTATCCTGGTCCTTGGTTGTGTAAGGCTTTGTGTGCGTGGGTGAGGAGCCGGAAGGTGATTCTCTTGTTGACCGGGAGCCAGTGCAGGTCTCTCAGGTGTCCGGAGATGTGACTGCGGCGGGGGATGTCCAGGATGAGTCGTGCTGAGGTGTTCTGGATCCGCTGGAGTCTCTTCTGGAGTTTGGCGGTGGTTCCGGCGTAGAGGGAGTTGCCGTAGTCCAGACGGCTGGTGACGAGGGCCTGGGTGACCGTCTTCCTGGTCTCGGTGGGGATCCATCGGAAGATCTTGCGTAGCATTCGCAGGATGTGGAAGCACGACGAGGAGACGGCGTTGACTTGTCTGGTCATGGAGAGGGAGGAGTCCAGGATGAAGCCCAGGTTGCGTGCGTGGTCAGTTGGTTTGGGTGCGCTGCCCAGGGCGGGGGGCCACCAGGAGTCGTCCCAGGCGGAGGGTGAGGATCCCAGGATGAGGACTTCCGTCTTGTCTGAGTTCAGTTTCAGGCGGCTGTTCGACATCCATTTGGCTACTTCTGTCATCCCTTCGTGCAGGTTGGCTCTGGCGGTGGTGGGGTCGTTGGTGAGGGAGAGGATCAGCTGGGTGTCGTCGGCGTAGGAGATGATGTTCAGGTTGTGCTGGCGTGCGATGGCTGCGAGGGGGCTCATGTAGACGTTGAAGAGAGATGGGCTGAGCGAGGAGCCTTGAGGGACGCCGCAGATGACTTCGGTGGCCTCCGATCTGAACGGGGGGAGGCGGACTCTCTGTGTCCTTCCGGTGAGGAAGGAGGTGATCCACTCCAGTGCCTTCTCCTGGATTCCGACGTTGCTGAGGCGCTGTACTAGGGTGCGGTGGCAGACAGTGTCGAAGGCCGCGGAGAGGTCCAGGAGGATGAGGGCCGCTGTTTCTCCGTTGTCGAGCAGGGCTCGGATGTCGTCTGTGGCTGCGATCAGGGCGGTCTCGGTGCTGTGGTTGGCCCGGAAGCCAGACTGCGAGAGGTCGAGGGAGCCGTTCGTCTCAAGGAAGGCGGCCAGTTGCTTGTTGACGGTCTTCTCGATGACTTTGGCCGGAAACGGGAGCAGCGAGATGGGGCGGTAATTCTTGAGGTCGGTAGGGTCTGCTGATGGTTTCTTGAGTAGAGCGCTGAGTTCGGCGTGCTTCCAGCTCTCCGGGAAGGTGGCGATGTCGAAGGAGGTGTTGATGATGTCCCGCAGGTGGGGTGCGATGACAGTGTCGGCCTTGTTGAAGACGTGGTGAGGGCAGGGGTCTGTCGGAGATCAGGAGTGGATGGAGTTCATCGTGCGGATGGTGTCTTCGGTGCTGATCGGGGTCCAGGCACGGAGGGTGGTGGTGGGGGGCGGTGGTTTGGTCGTGGCGTGCGTCGGTTGAGTGCTGAAGCTGTTGTGTATGTCCGCGATCTTGTTGTGGAAGTAGGAGGCGAGGGAGTTGCAGAGGTCTTGCGAAGGGGTGATGTTGTTGTTTCCGGCGTTGGGGTTGGAGAGCTCTTTCACGATGTTGAAGAGTTCCTTGCTGTTGTGTGCGTTGTTGTCCAGTCGTTCCTTGAATGCAGTTTTCTTGGTGGCGCGGATCAGCTGGTGGTGTTTTCGGGTGGCGAGCTTGAGGGCAGTCATGTTGTCCGGTGTTGGGTCTGTGCGCCAGGTTTTCTCGAGTGCTCTGCAGTTCTTCTTGGAGCTCTTGAGTTCGTCGTTAAACCATGGGGCTTTCTTGCTGCCGGGTCGGCTCGGCGGGGTCTTCAGCGGGGCGAGTTCGTCGCCCCGCATTCTTGTTTATTGTTTGCCTTGGCACTGGCCATCCCTTTCCCCCTACTTTCTGTGCACTTGTTTGGAATATACATCCACAGTGCTGCTCACCTTCAGGCAGGCCAATCTCTGGGGAGGGGCCAAACCACCTGGGCCATTGCTCCCGCTGTTAGGCTTCAACTTGCTACCGATTTGGTGGGTGTGCGTCAGGATCAGCCCGGGCTGCAGTGCCGTCCCGCTCGCCTTTGACCCCCTTCTTGGCCCTTCCCTGATCGTCTGGTTCCCTGCCCTGTGGCATCCCAAAGACCCTGTGTGAACACTTCATTTATTTAGCCTTATGCTGAGTTCTGACACCTTGCTCCTTCTGGTACCCCTGCTGTGAGGCATCCCAAGGGCCCTGCGGGGGCATCACATCTACTCTGACTGTGTCTGATTGCCCCCACTGGCTCCCTCAGTGCCCCTGCCATGAGGCATCCCAAGGACATTGTGTGAACCTTTCATCTACCTCTAGCAATTTATCTCCCTTTTCTATCATTCTAGGGTTTTCTCCACCTCACCTCTATCCCTGCGGCTGCAACGCCGCCTTTCATTTGGAGTGGGTGGGTGCGATTCATGATTCTTCAATGAGGGGGGAGTATGTTATGTGCATAGGGTGGTATTTCGCCCCCTTCTTAAACCCCCTCGTGGCCTACAATTGTGCCCCCTGATTGGGGGGGCGTCTAATGCCCTGGGGTGACCAATCCTGGTTGCTTCCCTTTCGCGGGCTCGCAACCTTTGGGGGGAGGCCTTCCCGCACCCAAATAAATGGTGAACAGGGCCATGGATCTGTCTCTTTTTTGCATCCAAGTGCACAGACAAAAAAGCAGAGGAGTCCCAGGCAAGGAGAAACCAGGAGACATTTGACCCACATCTATCTATACAGTGACACCTTTGGGAGGGGCTGGATACCAGGACGACAGTGCTGCTGATCAGTCCTACTACAGAGAATTTTATCAGAAGAGCAGGCAGCAGTTTTTAAGTAACTTCCAGTAACTTTAATGCATTCTACAGCATCAGCATTACATACTGGCTGCATATCTTATATAAATTCAATTACAATACAATATCTAGGTTACTCTAAGTGAATGGTGTTCTAGAGACGTACATACATGGAAACATCAAGGAGGACAGTCCCCTCCGAATATGCAAATGTAGTGTAAGCTTGTAGTGTTCAGCTTTTGGGGTGCCAGGGGGTAAATTTAGGGTTCAGGTTGGGTATGGGTTTTAGGGTACCAGGGAGTATTTTTAGTGTTTGGGGTGGGTTTAGGTTTCGGGGTGGCAGGGGGTAATGTTAGGGTTCCGGGTGGATATGGGTTTTGGGGTGCCAGGGGGTAATTTTAGGGTTCAGTGTAGGTATGGGTTTTGGGGTGCCAGGGGGATAATATTAGTGTACAGGGTGGGTATGGGTTTTGGGGTGCCAGGGGTTAATTTTAGGGTTCAGGGCAGGTATGGGTTTTGGGGTGCCAGGGAGTAATTTTAGGGTTCAGGGTGGGTATGGGTTTTGGGGTGCCAGGGGGTAATTTTAGGGTTCAGGGCAGGTATGGGTTTTGGGGTGCCAGGGAGTAATTTTAGGGTTCAGGGTAGGTATGGGTTTTGGGGTGCCAGGGGTTAATTTTAGGGTTCAGGGCAGGTATGGGTTTTGGGGTGCCAGGGAGTAATTTTAGGGTTCAGGGTGGGTATGGGTTTTGGGGTGCCAGGGGGTAATTTTAGGGTTCAGGGCAGGTATGGGTTTTGGGGTGCCAGGGAGTAATTTTAGGGTTCAGGGGTAGGTATGGGTTTTGGGGTGCCAGGGGGATAATATTAGTGTACAGGGTGGGTATGGGTTTTGGGGTGCCAGGGGTTAATTTTAGGGTTCAGGGCAGGTATGGGTTTTGGGGTGCCAGGGAGTAATTTTAGGGTTCAGGGTGGGTATGGGTTTTGGGGTGCCAGGGGGATAATATAATTGTACAGGGTGAGTATGGGTTTTGGGGTGCCAGGGGGTAATTTTAGGGTTCAGGGCGGGTATGGGTTTTGGGGTGCCAGGGGGTAATTTTAGGGTTCAGGGTCGGTATGGGTTTTAGGGTGCCAGGGGGATATTAGTGTTCAGGGTGGGTATGGGTTTTGGGGTGCCAGGGGGTAATTTTAGGGTTCAAGGCAGGTATGGGCTTTGGGGTGCCGGGGGTAATTTTAGGGTTCAGGGTGGGTATGGGTTTTGGGGGGCCTGGGGTAATTTCAGAGTTCAGGGTGGGATGTGCCGTGGCATCCTAGGAAGTAACACCACAGGAAATGACATCACTACCGCTCATTCTCTTCGGGACCATGGAAGAAACTTTACAAGAGATACGTTACCCGGTAGGGATATCAATAATAAGTCAGATTTGTTGCTCCATTGCCCATTGTTACTATTTCAATTTCATCCTTTTTTTCCTAGTGCTTAGATTAGAAGCTACAGTTACATTGTGGGAGCAATGTATAACTATAACAGATTATTAAATAAAAAGTAGTCCCTGCAGCTCTTTATGTTCATGTTTACATCACACAATGTCCGTTTTCTCGAAGCACACTGTTTTCAGTGCTGCAGGGTCCACATTTCTTTAGCTTCATGCTAAAAATAAATATTTTTATTAAATGCCGTCTTGGTATATGTGCATCTGCATAGCTGTACTACCCCATGTGCATGGAAGGGTGAGCCCTTCTCAGGCTTTAAGAGCACTTGTGGTGTAGTGATTGTGCCACAGGTCCTAATACATGCAAGGAAACTGCTCTGGTTGCCTAGTAAAAGGCAGCAGCCTTAATGGAAGTAAAAAGATCCACCCAAAACTATTGGCCCCCAAAGCCGCAGCAACAGGGCACAAGTCCTAAAAACAAGTTTGTGGGAGGGGGGAACTAACAAGTTGGGTAGTATGCAAATAACATCATGGCACATGACATCACAGTGTGTGACATCACAGCGCGTGACATCACAGGAAGTGGCATCACAACCCATGACTTCACAGGAAGTGGCATCAAATCTTAAGACCTAATATATGTTTAGCAGGTCTATCATAAGTACCTTTGAGCGCATTGCAATATTTAACAAATTAGATTTTGCTTTGGATTGTGCCAAAAAATTTACACAGCCCGATGCAAATTCTGGGCCTCTACTTTACATTTATTTTTTTAAACCCTGCCTCAAAGAAACTGGCAACAACGAGAAACGTTGAAGTAAATCTTTTCTGCTTAATTTGTTAAAAAGTCTGTATTTTAAAATATCTTATGGGATTAAGACACCTGCTGCAGGGATCTTTGAGTGCCAGCTAAATATCAGGGAATAATAATAAAGGTAAGATAACTCTGGAGGATAACGTATTTGCTGGAGAGATCAGTGTTTTGTCTATTCCCAGTTTTGAATCCAAGTAGCATAGAGGGTTATTATGTCTCCTGCAAAGCACTTTATGCAACATGCAGATGACAGATTTTTATTTTCTATAAATGGATAAGTTGTTTACTGCTTTTAACACAATCCGCATTTGTATAGTGTAGCACTGTCACCCCTAGGGGGTATCTGGGTACTATGGGTGTGACGTCTCAGTCAAAATTGCAGGTCTTGAGTTTCTTACTGAAGTCCGCCAGTGAGGGAGCTGTTCGAAGATGGAAGGGTAGGTAGTTCCCGGTCCTGCTGACAATGTAAGAGAAGGCGTGATTGCGACTGCGACAGATGTGTGGAGGGGTGAGCACGGAATAGAGGGGAGGAGCACAAGTGTCTTGCGGGTAGGTGAAATTTCAGTTGTTCATTGATGTAGGCCGGCCCTTGATCATGCAGGGTTTTGTAGGTGTGCATGAGGGCCTTGAAATGATACCTCTTCTGGATGGGGAGCCAGCAGAGGTTTCTAAGGTAGAGGGTGATGTGGGTCCATTTGGGAATGTCCAGGATAAGTCTGGCTGCAGCATTCTGTATGGTCTGGAGTCTTTTTAGGAACTGGATGGAGATGCTGGCGTAGAGAATGTTGCCGTAGTTGAGGTGGTTGGTGACAAGGGCCTGAGTGACAGTTTTTCTGGTGTTGACTGGGATACATGTGAAGATTCTGCGGAGTGTGCTAAGGGTGTGGAAGCAGCAGAAGGCGACTGCGTTTACTTGTCGTTTCTTGGTCAGTTGGCTGTCGAGGATGATGCGTATGTTGCATGCATGATCTGTAGGTGTGGGTGTTTGTCAGAGTTCTGATGGCCACCAGCTGTAGTCCCATACAGTTGTGTTCTTCCCAAAGATCATTAGTTCAGTCTTGTTGGAGTTGAGTTTAAGGCCGTTGTCTCTCATCTATGTGGCTACGTTCGTCACAGCATTGCAGAAGTTGATTCTGGTGATGGAGGGGTCTTCAGTGAGTGAGAGGATGAGTTGAGTCTCACCTGCTTAGGAAATTATGCTGAGGCCATGAGATCTGACGATGTCTACAAGGCGGGTAGGTTTGAACAAGATGGGGCTCAATGATGATCTTTGGGGTACACTGCATAGGATGTCCTTGGGTTCCGAGGTGAAGGGAGGCAGCCCATGCTCTAGGGCGTCCTGTGGGGAAAGAGGCGACCCACTTGAGGGTGTTTTGATGAATGGTGATGTTGTAGATTCTGTTGATGATGGGAAAATGGTGTCGATAGCACCAGTGGGGTAGAGGAGGATTAGGGCCCCAGTCCCTCCGTGGTCGAGGAGGGTTCTGATGTCATCTGTAGCAGCGATCAGGGCAGTCTTAGTACTGTGGTTGGCACGGAATCACGATTGGGAGGTGTCAAGTAGGTGCTTCTGTTACAGATATTTGGTAAGCTTTTTGTTGATGGCCTTCTAGAGTACTTTGGTCAGGAAGGAGAGCAGGGAGATCAGTCGATAATTTTTGAGTTTCCTGGGGTCAGTAGAGGGTTTCTTTAGGAGGGGTCCAGGCCCGGACTGGCCGTTGCGGGCACCGGGCAATTCTCCTGTGCGCCGCAAGGGTGGGGGCCGGTTTTGGGCCCTGGGGGGCGTTTTTGTTACAGGGCCGTTTTTGCAGCATAGCTGCAAAATCAGCCCTGTAACAAAATCGGCCGATAACCGGCCCCGGCAAAGAGCTCGGTCGCACCCTGAGGGGGCCGGCCCAGCACTTTGCCAAGGCCGGTTTTGGTTCTCAGTCCGGTCCTGGAGGGGTCTGATGTCTGTGTGTTTCCATCTGTCCGGGAAGGCTGCTGTGGTGATGGAGCTGTTGATGATGCTAGTGAGTTCCGTGCTGATAGGGTCTGTTCCGAGGTTGAATAAGCAGTAGGGGCAGGAATCAGTGGGTACCCCAGAATGAATGGATTGCATGATGGCCGTGGTGGTCCTAGTGGTGAGTGGAGACCAAGTGGTGATCATTTGGCTGATGTGTGCTGGTTGGTCAAGGCGGTTGAGGTTGAGAGTGGTGGGTTGAGGGTCGAAGTTGTTTAGATGGTGGTAATTTTGCTGTGGAAGTAGTCTGCGAGGGTGTCGCAGAGTTCTTGAAAGGGGTGAATTGTGTTTTCTTTAGCAGCTGGGTTGGAGAATTTCTTGACTATTTTGAAGAGTTCTTTCATGTGGTTAAACCGGCTGCTGTATCGATGCAGGCTGTGATCGCTGTTCTGGCTTCCTTGATGAGCTGGTGGTAATTGCTGAGGGCTGCTTTGTGAACGGCTCTGTCGGAGGGGTTCCTTGTGGTGCACCACGGTTTCTTGAGTCGGCGGTAACTGTTGTGCTCAGTGGTTCTGAGCTCTGGGGTGTACCAGCTGGCTCGTTTCAAGATTTTGTTGGTTTTTGCTGGTTTTATTGAGGCGACTGTCAGCGCATTTGGTGATGCATGCGGAGAAGTTCTAGACGACCTGGTCAAGGTCTGATAAAGCATTGGGTTGGGTGGCGCTGAGGGCCTGTGTCCACTATGTCTCTGTTACCTTGCCTTAGCTGTGTTGTGAGGAGCTGTAATGCTTGGGGATGGTATGCTGAGCATGGGAGATGGGTAAGTGAACCATGGTGAGCCTGTCCAGGTGAGGTCTGTGATGTGGATGAATTTGAGCTGTCACTGGAGGTAAAAATGTAGTCGAGTGTGTGTCCGGCTTTGTGCATGGGTTGGGTAACCAGTAGGGTGAGGCCGATGTTGTTCAGGTTCTCCAGGAGGGCGGTGGAGTTGACATTGTTGGGGGTTATCACCGAGATGAATTTGTTACCTGCAGTTCATAAATTGTAATCCTTCTAATATTGCACGGTGAGCTATGAAGAACAGGTGGCTCCTACATCTTGTAACCCTCACTCTCTTACGTAACACTTACTGTATATCAATTTACACACATATGATTTATTGTTACTGTATAATGTGTACATGTCATGTAAAGCACTCATGTACCCAGCATTGGGATGAATAGTGTTAAAGCTCCATAAAAGAAATCAAACAAAACAGTGGGATTTAAATCATTTGTGTGAATACTGAACAGACCAACATATATGATATTCTTACAGTGCATGCATATCTCCTATATGCAGGTCTGAACATAAGTCAAAAACATGCCTCTTTTAAGTACTTGTGAAATGATAAGCTGTGAACCTTTGTTTCCTCTCCATTGTATCTCAGCGTGAGGCGCCTGACAACTCCCAGCCAGGATACTCCAACAAAAGGATGCCCGATGGTCCTTTAACTTTGGCTTTTGTTATGGGTGCAGCTGAAATCTCATAAGTGCTTTCCCGTCTGCACATTGCTGCTCGGAACAAAAGCAGACAACGTTCAGGCACTGCTGAAATTGTTCTGGTGCCTGAAAATAACACATGGACAAGATTAGCATATTTCGGTGGGGCCCAACCTCTTGGCTGGGTAGACGGCGTCCACCCTGAGAAAATAGTGGGTAGATGCCATCTACCTGCATATACCCTCAAATTTTGCCCTGTGCTGCATCAATGGTATCTATTACCCTGAAGAATACATACTCTGGTCACAACACAGCACCTGCTGTACTGGCCTATGCAACGGGGTCGTATTGGGATCACAATTTGGCTCGGACACTGACAAAAAAAAGGTGGCCCACTTTCACGGGGCGTGCACTTTCATGAAACACCATTTGGTTACTCTCAGAAGTCTAATTTATAGAGACATGTTTGGTAAGTTTAACATTTTAAAGCTTATAGAGGAAGTAACATTGGTAAAGACTAGTAGCTCTGCAGTTCTGAAAACTGAATACTTGCAGTCATTACTCTCTGCACAATGTAGTTAGATACTCTTTCTCAACCAGATATGTCATTGACACTGATCACACACAAATCAGAAATCTAGTACAAAGTCAATGGGAAAGGGTAACACTTGAATCTGGGAATAGAACATGTAATAACAAAAGGAAGAGTAAGAGCAGCTCTGAACCTCTACCTTGGAGAATAGAACCTCTAATGACAAACAGTAAAGAAATACATTTTGCATATCAGCCATAAAAACATTTTGCAAAACACTCAAAAGAAATTAAATCTAGCTCCCTCACAAATTTTGCACTTTTCCCTGAATGTAAGTACCTTTTGCCACCTTGTCCTACCACCCCTCTTTCTTTGTGTGCACTACTCTAGTTAGACAGTGAGTCCCAGTTCGCCTGGGTAGTACCGACTTGGGGCTGGGGGTAAAAGAGGAGGTGAACAGAGAGGTAAAGAGACAGTATATTGAGATAGGTGAAGCAGAACTAGAAATCTTTAATGATAGGTGTGATGGGTAGAGACATAAGACAGAAAGATTGGGTAGCCAGAAGAAAATGTAAAAAAGTGGGAGTGATGCAGCGCAGCTCCAAAAATTCTTCATAAACCATCACCTTAACCCACGGAGTTATTCATTATCTTCTCACAACTGGGCCCATAACTCTTATACTTCATTCACTCACACATTTATTCTATTCCGAGGATTCAGTGAAGACCTAAAAAGGAGAGCCGCAATGCTATAGCGGAGTGCCTAAACTAAAATTTTATACATTATTTACAACTGCAGTTTTATTTTAATACCATGGTTTTCTAAAAGAACATTTTTAAAACACCCCACTATTCATTTCTTTGATGGATCAGCTAGTAAAAGTTAACTAAAGGACAACAAGACCTGCTTAATTCTCCATTTATTTAATTTGTATTTAGAGATTAAATCACCTAGCATGATCTCTACTTTTTTCTTAAAGGAAAACAATTCAGTTATGCATTAATAATCCTAAAAGAAAGATTAAGTTCAAAACATTTATTTTAAGCATGACAGTTTAGGAAAATAAGAAAACAGATATTACCCAAATGTTTACCTAGCTTTAAGCAACACATATGCGTGTTTTAATTTACCAATCTTCATGATTTATGCCACAAATAAACAGACAAAAAGCACATTCATGCAATTTTCAATTAGATTACGATAAATTCGTACCTTTTATGACACAATATACGACAAATTAGTAAATTATGCTTGGCAATTTCATGCAAATTAGTACCCCCTGTGTATTTGTGTGTGTGCATTCTATTCTATGTTGGTTAATTTCAAAACCACACATTTAGTACATATTATTGTTATGGATAGCTAATTTCACAAGGGGTATACAAAAATGTTTATTTCCACCTTGCTCCATCAAGGGTGATGGGGAATTTAGGGGAAAATAATCATTTAATAAACGTACCTTTCACTGATGCTGCCTCCAACGCCCACCTCTGTGCATCTCTCCCAGCAGTCTCTGGGAAAGGATAGACTCCTCACCCAATCCAGACACTGCACTCTTGTTATAAGAGCAGCACCAGGATTGGTCGAAGCGGCCTGGTCTGCCACTCAGACAGTGCCTGGGAACCTGTGGCTTTTCTCCAACCCAGCTGTGCAACACAGCTGGGTTGGAGAAATAGAAGTGTTCATGTCTGTTTGGCCAGCCTAAGACAGCCGGCCAAACTGACATGCACACTTCTAAGTGCCCACCACTCCTCCCTGTCATGGCTCAGCCCGCCATACATGCATGCCTAAGCCAGAGCCAGTCACAGAAAAATACAGTGATATTTTTATTATTATTTTATTTTTCTGTGACTTACTCTGACGAGTGGGGCGATGCTCCTCCACCATTACGGAGGAGCCACCTCTGAGTGGATGGACTTGAGAACTTGCTCCCTGCTCTGGGGGAAAGGCTAAACACAAGAAGAGGCAAGACACATGCATGCCATGGACAAACGGGAACAATGGATACTAGAGTGCAGATGGAGAGAACAAATGATACGTCTACTGAATTGTAAACAACATGTCTCTTTGATGCGCATGTGCTAGCCGAGACTTAAAAAACCCTAACACAAACCAACCGTATTGTAGCCCAAATGTAGTCCAATAGTGCTTCTCCGAGAAAGGAGGGGCTGAGGTGCTGTACTACAGCTTGGAATGAACCTTAACAGCTTTACTAGCACAGTGGTGCAGAGAGAGGTGCCTTTCTCCTGCTAATCGCCTCTTCTCCCTCCTTCCAATGTGACCTGTGAAGCTGAGCTCGGAGTGCTCCCATTCTCTTCATCATGAAGCCCTCATCTTGGGTAGGTGGGGAACAGGCTGTTAACGGGTCCAGGAAATTACACTTCACCGCAAGTCTTAATATTTCAAAAAAATGCGACTCACCGCAGCTTTACTTGCTGTCGGAGGACGATGTGTTGTTACTGTACGGTATACACCTGTTACAACGCATTTTTTACTCCGCACTACCATTACAACGCGACCATTACTCCGCATACCATTACAACGCATTGCGCTGGGGGGCGCTCTAGGATAGGTAATAAGTATAATTTACTATCCAACACCTTCCCTAGGGTCCACGGGGACTGGAGTTAGAATAGTAAATTATACTTACCACTATCCAGCGCCCCAAGGCGCTGTGCGTTGTAACGGTATGCGGATTAAAAGTCGCGTTGTAATGGTCTGCGGAGTAAAAGTATGCGTTGTAACGTCATACATCCTTACTGTACACCTTCAGACTTCAGAAACCTTGGGAACCAGGTTCGGGTCTTGGTGTCGGCTCAACATCCTATGATTTGGTTAAATCTCTTATAATCCCCCACCCCATGGCTAAAACAAAATGAATGTGAGCTTGTGTAATGTAACTGGTGCTCACAATAAAGTGTTCCAGTGCCTTCAGGTTGAGTTCGCCCGATGTAAAAATGCAAAAAATAAAAAGAATAAATTGTACCTCAATTACAGCCCGAGCAGCGGACAACGCTGGTTAAGCCTAATCAATCTGTACTCGGTCCATGCTCCACACAAAGACCAGGAAGTGACACCATTGGGAGCACTACCAAACGAGAAGGCAGTAGAGCTGAGTGATAATGATGCCAACGAATGGTAAGTAATGGATAGGCTAAAGGCCCCTTTACAGAGTTTTTTTTTATAGATACAGTAGGTCGCCAAGCAAAAAGCGCATGCCCACTGCCTGTTGGGTCCCCCTAAAAACCACTAACACTGCACTAACACACTGACCCTCTTCCAGGTCAGACCCTTCCTCTCTCACCTTACCTTTGAAAAATTCCAAAGCAACTATGTTTGCATGCCTTCCCTCCCACAGACCTTCAGAACAAAGCCAAATCCAACAGCTGTTGGGTAGGGTGTCCCTGCGGTGGTGTCTGGTGCTGGGCCCTGGGCAATGGCTCACCTGGCATATAACTTGCGCAGGCTGTGCTAACACCGCCATCTGATAGGCCACCTCCAGCCTCTCACCCACTGAACTGTTTAACCCATGATTGTTGCCTCCTTGGAAAAAAACAGGACATCAGGAGCTTCACTTTATTTTGCTTTTCAACATGTGAAACCATCAGCCACTCATAGCTTTGCAGCCAACAGCATATTGCATTCCGAGGTTTTTTTTTTAAAGAGGTCATTATGGGCTACAAAAAACCAACATGCTAAGTAATAAAGGCATAAAAAGCCAAAATTGTATGAAGGTGTCACACATGACATGGAACCACTTGATAGGTATGTCTTAAAAGATTACAAATTGGTCTAGTGACCGGTATTTTTAACAATTTTACTAAGTGGTCTAGTCCATTTAGAAAACTGTCCCTGTTTCAAGTGCACAGTCCCAAATAAACGCCACTCCCATATTGTGTGAGGGCTGAGGCTTCCCTACACACCATGCATTCAACAATTCAAATAAACAGTAACAAGTCAGATCATTTTGTCTTTTTTATGCTGTAAAAGTTAAAACCATGCTTCACTACTGTATAACAGACATACAAATAGGGCAGCAGCAATGGAACCTTGCCTAATACAGACAATACATAAAGGGCAAGTGGCAAAAGCTGATTCTGTCACAATTGCATAACAGGTACAACACAGGCAGCAGAAGTACAAGCTTCCCTTCCTCACAGAATAGGTCCAATTGGAGCACCACCAGTGCAAGCTTCTTTCCTTCACAGTACAGGTACATCTGGAGGGGAAACATCCTTTGCACCGAAACTTTTTCCACGCAGTACCTTTACAGCGCAGGTATTACAACGCAAGTCGTTACAACGACTTGCGCTGGAGGGCGCTGTAGGATAGGGAATAGTTTAATTTACTATCCAAAACCTTCCCTACTATCCACGGGGACTGGAGTTGGAATAGTAAATTAAACTATTCCACTATCCAGTGCCCCCCAACGCAAGTCACTTGCGTTGTAAAACCTGCGTTGTAATGGCATGTGTGGAAAAAGCATGCGTTGTAACGACATACATCCCATCTGGAGCAACAGCTGTGGAAAAATCCTTTTTATAGAACCAGGATAGCAACCAAAACTCCCTTTCAAAGAACAGATACATGTTGGACAGGAGCACTGCAAGCTTCTCCCTTATATGAAGGCTATAAATTGGACAGGACAAGTCGGTGCTTGCTTCTTCTCAGTACTGGCAACAGTAAAGTATCTTTCTCTCTGTCACAGAAGGCAGCTGCAGTGCAATCTTCCCTCCCCTACAGACCAGATTCAGCACAGCAGCAGTGTAGTGCAAGCTTCCATGGCTCGCAGAACATGTACCCTGAAGGCTTTAGTGGGACGTAGGTTAAACACGGATCTCTAGTGCAGGTGTTTAACCCCAAGAGATGAGTGTATAGGTGGATCAGTGAGTTGAACATGCATGTGCTGACACTACTCTCACTAGGGTGACATTACTTGCTGTCAATCTCTTGTATGCCTTCTGCAGTTACTGGCAATGCTGTCAGTGATGTTTTTATCATGCACTGAAAGTCCTGCTGCGGTCATTCTTGCTGCCACTGTTGTAACTTCCTGTGTTGCCATTTCCTGGATTCTTGCTGCTTTCACTTCCTGCAGCCCCTCCCTGTGCCATTCACATGCACATTTGACATTTAGACCTGGGGGCCTTGCTGTACCTAAACAGAGACCTTGCTTACTTGTGGTGTGAAAGGGGGAGGAGAGAGAGGGTGGTCCCCAACGGAAAACTATTTAAAGTTGACATGGGAAACAATTCCCTTCTATGCTGCTCTTATATTCTCCATTCTTCGTTGCCTCTTCTGATTTCTCATCTCTCCTTGATTTCCCCCTCACAAATCTATTTTCTGTCTATACCCATTCACTCACTCACTCACTCACTCCTTTTTACTGTCTTTCTCTCTTTCCTTCTCTTTCTCTCGTTTACCTCTTCTGGTTTGATTTCTCCTGTTAGAACGGCAGGTCTCTAGTTGGCTGAGGCAGTTACCTTAGTCCAAATACGGCCATTGCTTCTAGTCAGGGAAAGAAGGGACACCCTCTTTGATAACCCCTGCTCACCCCCTGATAGCTTGGCACGAGCAGCCAGGCTTATCTTCAAGGCAATGCGTAAAGTATTTGCAACCGCACTCCCAGTGACACAGTGATAACACCACAAATGGACACCACACTGATGTATGAAAATAGCAGTATCTTTATCAAGAAGAAAAATATGGTAAGACCAAACGATAAAAATCCAACATATGAGTATCCGTAATATTTCACTTTGCCGGTTATTAGGCCAACAAACACTTGTAGGTTCTTGCGGTATTAATGAGCAGTTCACAATGTTCAAATGCAGTCCTAATGCAATGCTATGCAGTTCGTAATGTAGTTCGTATTGTCAGACTAATGCAGTTCGTAATGCAAGAATAATGCAATCCTCAATGCAAGTAATCAGGCAGTTCGTAATGCAAGAATAATGTAATTTTCAATGCACGTAATCAGGCAGTTCGTAATGCAAGAATAATGCAATCCTCAATGCAAATAATCAGTCAGTTCATAATGCAAGTATAACGCACTCCTTAATGCGCACTCCTTAATGCAAGTAATAAGGTAGGTCGTAATGCAAGAATAATTCAATCCTCAAAGTACATAATCAGACAGTTCGTAATGCAAGTATAACTCACTCCTTAATGCAAGTAATAAGGCAGTTCGTAATGCGAGAATAATTTAATCCTCAATGCACATAATCAGGCAGTTCGTAATGCAGGACTAATACCACCCCTGATGCAAGTAATGAGGCAGTTCGTAATGCAGGAATAATACCCGGCCAATTGACGCGATTAGCACAGGCACCACTAGGCCTCAACCACAGACAACTGTCCTGAACTTCCGAGGGCGGCCCCGGTATTGATGGGCAGGTCCAGATGGCTCGAGGACTCAGCGCTTCTAACGCGATGCTGCGGGAGAGAGATGGGAGCACTCCTGTACTCCTGCACGCCTCCCCAGGCCAGACACACTTACGGCTCCCGACTGGAGTCCAAGCCTTACCCGGGGGATGCGCTGCCTCACTCTTTTTCTCTCCACCTGATCGTTGGGCATCCTGCTGGGTGCTCCCAATGACAACGCAGCTCCGATGTAAGGCGACGCTGTAGCTGGACAGGTAACGGCGCTGCCTTCTCCATTGCTGATGATCTTGGGAAGATTCGTCTTGCGAACAACGATCACATTTACCTTACAACTTCATTAGCTTTACGAAATCCTTCAGCATATTTGCGGCTTGGGCTGGCGGCAGCGATCTTGATCCGCAGCCTCTGTTCCGATGACGGCTCGGGCCACAAACAGCTACACAGCAGTGTGGACGATGATTCAGGCTGCGGGGGCACTGCAGTCACGGGGTACTTCCCAACCAGCACCACGGACCCCACGGCAGTCTTGGGCTGCACACCCACAAAGCGTCGCTGAGACTTGGTTGGGTTTCAGGCCACACAGTCCCCGGGCAATGCTTACGAAGGTCTCAGGCTGCAAAAAGCACTGGCACACAGCATTCCTGAGACACACTTGGAAATTTTGATGTTCCTGAGTTTCCACAACAGGGAGCCTGCTCTCCTCGGGCCCTTGGAGACAAGTTACTTCAGGACACAGCAAACAGCAAAGTCCTTTCAAGCAGGGAGACACAGCACACAGCAAAGTCCCTTAGCCTCTCCTTAGTTAAATCAGCAAACTACAGGCCAGCCCCAGAACACACAGCAAGAGTCAGTCCTTATTTTCAGTCTCTTCAGCTGTTTTTCCTTGGAAGAGGTTCCTCTTGACCACGAAGTAGTTTCAAACCTTTTCGGTCTTGATCAGTCCAGCATTCAGGGGTTTCAGCTCTCATAGTTATACCCCTAAATTTCTTTGAAGTCTTTGTGTTCAGGGGGCACTGACCCCTGTCCAAACAATTTCCGGGTGTCTCTCTGCCAGTGACACCTTCTTCCTTTGGTAGTGGGGGTCTGGTTCCTCAATCACTCAGCAGGAGGCGGAGCCATTCTTTTATGGCAGCAGCCCAGGCCTCTTCACATCCAGGGGGTATTCCTCCCCCTACACTCCAGATGCAGTTCAGCCTGTTGCTGTCTCACCTACTCCTCCCCTGGGTCATGACATTTCCCAAATTCTATCACATTCAAATCCAGACAGTCATCCACAACCAGGCAGAGACACACAGAATTGTGAGAACAAAAGAAACAGCCACTTCTAAAAGCGTGGTTTCTAAACACACAATTCAAAAAACACCCACGCAAAAAAATTGTGTTATTAAATTCTGAGTTCAGGCACACTAAACTTCACCTCTCCATCTTAAGCCTATGGGAAGATAGGCTGGAAACATATAACACAGCCATCCCCATTCTGTCCAATGGGCAAGATGGCCTTGCAACAGTAAAAAACGAAATGGAGAGTATTTCACTGTTAGGACATGGTACATACCTCAGTACATGTCCTACCTTTCACAGACACTGCACCCTGCCCAGGGGGGTACCTTGGGACTACTATAGGGGTGTGTGATGTGTATGGAAATGGAAGGGTAAGGCCTAGCAAGTGGGTGCACTTGTCAGGACAACATGGCAGTTAGCAAACTGCACGCAGGCACTGCACTGGCAGGCCTGAGTTCTCTCTTTAGGGCTACTTGTGTGGGTGGCACAATTAGTGCTGCAGGCTCACTAGTAGCATTTGCATTACCAGCCCTGGCACACATAGTGCACTTTACTAGGGACTTTACTAGTAAGGCAAACATACCAGTTATAGACAACCAATTACCATAACACTTTATACAGTGTGCACTTGCACTTTGACACTGATCAGCAGTGGCAAAGTGACCAAAGCATCTAAGTCTGCAACATAATGTTAAAAAAAGGTCTAGGTGGAAGGCAAAAAGTTTAAGGAACTTTAGCCACAAAGTGCCAAGTCCAACATCTCCCCATTCTCATCTTCCTCTTGTAGCACCTTCATTTAGTTTTCTGCTTGTTCACACCCTCAATTGGCAAGCCCCATCTCCCTCTCCATCCTCACACAGCATGCTCTGCCCCTCCATCTCACCTTCCTCTAGGCTACCCCACACATACCCTCCTCTCCTCCTGTCATCTTACCATCCACTCGCATCCATTCCTTTCACACATCTTCTGTTGATCCCTCCGCACATCCTTCTCTTTAAAGATCCTCCTCTCGGTCCCACAAACTCCTTGTACAATCCCACTCTCAGCTGTCGCTGCAGGCATGGCTTGCGGGTGGGGGAGGTCATGTGGGAGGTTTCATTTAATAATTTTAAAAAATGACCTTTCTGCCGGCCTGGTCCCGTGTCTTCTCTGGAAGAGGTAGCATGAAGACAGGCTCCCTCCCCTAAGCCAATCGCAATGTTGCAGGCAGCGTTGTGATTGGCAGGGACGCCGCACAGCCAGAGGCTTATGGGGAGGCCATGTTCTCTGTGCAGGCTGCATTGCAGCTTGCATGGAGAAGGGCAGATTGCGCATGACTGGTTCAGGTGGCCCCAGAGGGCCGACCAAACAGTCTTTGTGCACTTAGGAGTGGACACACCACTCCTCCCCTGCCCTGCTTGCAGAGCAGCCCCGCGCACCTCCCCCGCCCGCAATCAAACAAAATGGTAATAACTGAAAGTTATTACCATTTTATGTCTCTGCTTCTCGTTTTATGTCTCTGCTTCTCGCACTGCGAGAAAGCAGTGGAACGACACTCCACCGCCCTAGTGGAGGAGGGGCCCCTGACTCTCAATCTTCATTATTTATGCCACAAATAAACAGACAAAAAGCACATTCATGCAATTTTCAATTAGATTACGATAAATGCGTACCTTTTATGACACAATATACGACAAATTAGTAAATTATGCTTGGCAATTTCATGCAAATTAGTATCCCACGTGTATTTGTGTGTGTGCATTCTATTCTATGTTGGTTAATTTCAAAACCACACGTTTAGTACATATTATTGTTATGGATAGCTAATTTCACAAGGGGTATACAAAAATGTTTGTTTCCACCTTGCTCCATCAGGGGTGAGGGGGAATTTAGGGAAAAATAATCATTTAAAAAACGTACCTTTCACTGATGCTGCCTCCAACGCCCACCTCTGTGTATCTCTCCCAGCAGCCTCTGGGAAAGGATAGGCTCCTCACCCAATCCATACACTGCACTCATGCTATAAGAGCAGCGCCAGGATTGGTTGAAGCGGCCTGGTCTGCCACTCAGATAGTGCCTGGGAACCTGTGGCTTTTCTCCAACCCAGCTGTGCAACACAGCTGGGTTGGAGAAATAGAAGTGTTCATGTCTGTTTGGCCAGCCTAAGACAGCCGGCCAAACTGACATGCACACTTCTAAGTGCCCACCACTCCTCCCTGTCATGGCTCAGCCCGCCATACACGCATGCCTAAGCCAGAGCCAGTCACAGAAAAATACAGTGATAGTTTTATTTTTATTTTATTTTTCTGTGACTTACTCTGATGAGTGGGGCGATGCTCCTGCACCATTACGGAGGAGCCGCCTCTGAGTGGATGGACTTGAGAACTTGCTCCCTGCTCTGGGGAAAAGGCTAAACACAAGAAGAGGCATGACACATGCATCCCATGGACAAACGGGAACAATGGATACTAGAGTGCAGATGGTGAGAACACATGATATGTCTACTGAATTGTAAACAACATGTCTCTTTGATGCGCATGTGCTAGCCGAGACTTAAAAAACCCTAACACAAACCAACCGTATTGTAGCCCAAATGTAGTCCAATAGTGCTTCTCCGAGGAAGGAGGGGCTGAGGTGCTGTACTACAGCTTGGAATGAACCTTAACAGCTTTACTAGCACAGTGGTGCAGAGAGAGGTGCCTTTCTCCTGCTAATCGCCTCTTCTCCCTCTTTCCAATGTGACCTGTGAAGCTGTGCTCGGAGTGCTCCCATTCTCTTTATCATGAAGCCCTCATCTTGGGCAGGTGGGGGACAGTCTGTTAGCGGGTCCAGGAAATTACACTTCACGGCAAGTCTTAATATTTCCCAAAAATCCGACTCACAGCAGCTTTACTTGCAGTAGGAAGACGATGTGATGTTACTGTACACCTTCAGACTTCAGAAACCTTGGGAACCAAGTTCGGGTCTTGGTGTCGGCTCAACATCCTGTGGTTTGGTTAAATCTCTTATAATCCCCCACCCCATGGCTAAAACAAAATGAATGTGAGCTTGTGTAATGTAACTGGTGCTCATAATAAAGTGTTCCAGTGCCTTCGGGTTGAGTTCGCCCGATGTAAAAATGCAAACAAAAAAAAAAGAAGAAATTGTACCTCAATTACAGCACGAGCAGCGGACAACGCTGGTTAAGCCTAATCAATCTGTACTCGGTCCATGCTCCACACAAAGAGCAGGAAGTGACGCCATTGGGAACACTACCAAACGAGAAGGTAGTAGAGCTGAGTGATAATGATGCCAACGAATGGTAAGTAATGGTTAGGCTAAAGGCCCCTTTACAGAGTTTTTTTTAAATAGATACAATAGGTCGCCAAGCAACAGCGCATGCCCACTGCCTGTTGCGTCCCCCTAAAAACCACTAACACTGCACTAACACACTGACCCTCTTCGAGGTCAGACCCATCCTCTCTCATCTTATCTCACCTTACCTTTGAAAAATTCCAAAGCAACTATGTTTGCATGCCTTCCCTCCCACAGACCTTCAGAACAAAGCCAAAGCCAACAGCTGTTGGGTAGGGCGTCCCTGCGGTGGTGAAAACTGTCCCTGTTTCACGAAGTCCCAAATAAACGTCACTCACATATTGTGTGCGGGCTGAGGCTTCCCTACACACCATGCATTCAACAATTCAAATAAACAGTAACAAGTCAGATCATTTTGTCTTTTTTATGCTGTAAAAGTTAAAACTGTATAACAGACCTACAAATAGGGCAGCAGCAGTGGAACCTTGCCTAATACAGACAATACATAAAGGACAAGTGGCAAAAGCCGGGTCTGTCAGAAATCCATAACAGCTACAACACAGGCAGCAGAAGTACAAGCTTCCCTTCCTCACAGAATAGGTCCAATTGGAGCACCACCAGTGCAAGCTTCTTTCCTTCACAGTACAGGTACATCTGGAGCAACAGCTGTGGACAAAAATCCTTTTGATAGAACCAGGATAGCACCCAAAGCTCCCTCTCACAGAACAGATCCATGTTGGACAGGAGCACTGCAAGCTTCTCCCTTATATGAAGGCTATACATCTTTCTCTCTGTCACAGAAGGCAGCTGCAGTGCAAGCTTCCCTCCCCTGCAGACCAGATTCAGCACAGCAGCAGTGTAGTGCAAGCTTCCATGGCTCGCAGAACATGTACCCTGAAGGCTTTAGTGGGACGTAGGTTAAACACAGATCTCAGGTGCAGGTGATTAACCCCAAGAGATGAGTGTATAGGTGGATCAGTGAGTGAATATGCATGTGCTGACACTACTCTCACTAGGGTGAAATTACTTGCTGTCAATCTCTTGTATGCCTTCTGCAGTTACTGGCAATGCTGTCAATGATGTTTCTATCATGCACTGAAATTCCTGCTGCGGTCACTCTTGCTGCCACTGATGTAACTTCCTGTGTTGCCATTTCCTGGATTCTTGCTGCTTTCACTTCCTGCAGCCCCTCCCTGTGCCATTCACATGCACATTTGACATTTAGATTTGGGGGCCTTGCTGTACCTAAACAGAGACCTTGCTTACTCGTGGTGTGAAAGGGGGAGGAGAGAGATGGTGGTCCCCAATGGAAAACTATTTAAAGATGACATGGGAAATAATTCCCTTCTATGCTGCTCTTATGTTCTCCCTTCTTCGTTGCCTCGTCTGATTTCTCATCTCTCCTTGATTTCCCCCTCACAAATCTATTTTCTGTCTATACCCATTCACCCACTCACTCCCCTTCACTGTCTTTCTCTCTTTCCCTCGTTTACCTCTTCTAGTTTGATTTCTCCTGTTAGAACTGGAGGTCTCTAGTTGGCTGAGGCTGTTACCTTAGTCCAAATAGGGACCCTTGCTTCTACTCAGGGAAAGAAGGGACACCCTCTTTGAAAACCCCTGCTCACCCCCTGATAGCTTGGCACGAGCAGCCAGGCTTATCTTCAAGGCAATGCGTAAAGTATTTGCAACCGCACTCCCAGTGACACAGTGATAACACCACAAATGGACACCACACTGATGTATGAAAATAGTGGTATCTTTATCAAGAAGAAAAATACGGTAAGAACAAACGATAAAAATCCAACATATGAGTATTCGTAATATTTCACTTTGCCGGTTATTAGGCCAACAAACACTTGTAGGTTCTTGCGGTATTAATGAGCAGTTGACGATGTTCAAATGCAGCCTAATGCAATGCAGTTCGTAATGCAGTTCGTATTGTCAGACTAATGCAGTTCGTAATGCAAGAATAATTCATTCCTCAATGCAAGTAATCAGGCAGTTCATTTTGCAAGAATAATGTAATTCTCAATGCACGTAATCAGCCAGTTCGTAATGCAAGAATAATGCAATCCTAAATGCACATAATCAGGCAGTTCGTAATGTAAGTATAACACACTCCTTAATGTGCACTCCTTAATGCAAGTAATAAGGTAGGTCGTAATGCAAGTATAATTCAATCCTCAATGTACATAATCAGGCAGTTCGTAATGCAAGAATAATGTACTCCTTAATGCAAGTAATAAGGCAGTTCGTAATGCGAGAATAATTTAATCCTCAATGCACATAATCAGGCAGTTTGTAATGCAGGAATAATACCATCCCTAATGTAAGTAATAAGGCAGTTCGTAATGCAGGAATAATACCAGGCCAATTGACGCGATTAGCGCAGGCACCACTAGGCTTCAACCACAGACAACTGTCCTGAACTTCCGAGGGCGGCCCCAGTATTGCTGGGCAGGTCCAGGCCGCTCGAGGACTCAGCGCTTCTAACGAGATGCTGCGGGAAAGGGATGGGAGCACTCCTCCTGCACGCCTCCCCAGGCCAGAAACGCTTACGGCTCCCGACCGGAGTCCAAGCCTTACACGGGGGATGCGCTGCCTCACTCTCTTTCTCTCCCTGCTCGTCGGGCATCCTGCTGGGTGCTCCCAATGACAACGCAGCTTCGATGTAAGGCGACGCTGTAGCTGGACAGGTATCCGCGCTGCCTTCTCCATTGCTGAAGATCTTGGGCAGATTCGTCCTGCGAACAACGATCACATTTACCTCACAACTTTATTAGCTTTACAAAATCCTTCAGCATATTTGGGGCTCGGGCTGGCGGCGCCGGCGATCTTGATCCGCAGCCTCTGTTCCGATGACGGCTCGGGCCACAAACAGCTACACAGCAGTGTGGACGATGATTCACGCTGTGGGGGCACTGCAGTCACGGGGTACTTCCCAACCAGCACCACGGACCCAACGGCAGTCTTGGGCTGCACACGCACAAAGCGTCGCTGAGACTTGGTTGGGTTTCGGGCCACACAGTCCCGGGGCAATGCTTACGAAGGTCTCAGGCTGAAAAAAGCACTGGCACACAGCATTGCTGAGACACACTTGGAAACTTTGATGTTCCTGAGTTTTCACAACAGGGAGCCAGCTCTCCTCGGGCCCTTAGAGACAAGTTACTTCAGGACACAGCACACAGCAAAGTCCTTTCAAGCAGGTAGACACAGCACACAGCAAAGTCCCTTAGCATCTCCTTAGTTAAATCAGCAAACTACAGGCCAGCCCCAGAACACACAAGAAGAGTCAGTCCTTATTTTCAGTCTCTTCAGCTGTTCTTCCTTGGCAGAGGTTCCTCTTGACCACGAAGTAGTTTCAAACCTTTTCGGTCTTGATCAGTCCAGCATTCAGGGGTTTCAGCTCTCATAGTTATACCCCTAAATCTCTTTGAAGTCTTTGTGTTCAGGGGGCACTGACCCCTGTCCAAACAAGTTCTGGGTGTCTCTCTGCCAGTGACACCTTCTTCCTTTGGTAGCGGGGGTCTGGTTCCTCAATCACTCAGCAGGAGGTGGAGCCATTCTTTTATGGCAGCAGCCCAGGCCTCTTCACATCCAGGGGGTATTCCTCCCCCCTACACTCCAGATGCAGGTCATCCTGCTGCAGTCTCACCTACTCCTCCCCTGGGTCAAGACATTTCCCAGATCCTATCACATTCAAATCCAGACAGTCAATCCACAACCAGGCAGAGACACACAGAATTTTGAGAACAAAAAAAACTGCCACTTCTAAAAGCGTGGTTTCTAAACACACAATTCAAAAAACACCCACCCAAAAAAATGTGTTATTAAATTCTGAGTTCAGGCACCCTAAACGTCACCTCTCCATCTTGAGCCTATGGGAAGATAGGCTGGAAACATATAACACAGCCATCCCCATTCTGTCCAATGGGCAAGATGGCCTTGCAACAGTGAAAAACGAAATGGAGAATATTTCACTGTTAGGACATGGTACACACCTCAGTACATGTCCTACCTTTCACAGACACTGCACCCTGCCCAGGGGGGTACCTTGGGCCTATTATAGGGGTGTCTGATGTGCATGGAAATGGAAGGGTAAGGCCTAGCAAGTGGGTGCACTTGTCAGGACAACATGGCAGTTAGCAAACTGCGCGCAGGCACTGCAGTGGCAGGCCTGGGTTCTCTCTTTAGGGCTACTTGTGTGGGTGGCACAATTAGTGCTGCAGGTTCACTAGTAGCATTTGCATTATCAGTCCTGGCACACATAATGCACTTTACTAGGGACTTTACTAGTAAGACAAACATACCAGTTATGGACAACCAATTACCATAACACTTTATACAGGGAGCACTTGCACTTTGACACTGATCAGCAGTGGCAAAGTGCCCAAAGCATCTAAGTCGGCAACATAATGTTAGAAAAAAGGTCTAGGTGGAAGGCAAAAAGTTTAAGGAGCTTTAGCCACAAAGGGCCAAGTCCAACATCTCCCCATTCTCATCTTCCTCTTGTTGCACCTTCATTTGGTTTTCTGCTTGTTCACACCCTCCATTGGCGAGCCCCATCTCCCTCTCCACCCTCACACAGCATGCTCTGCCCCGCCATCTCACCTTCCTCTAGGCTACCTCACACATACCCTCCTCTCCTCCTGTCATCTTACCATCCGCTCGCATCCATTCCTTTCACACATCTTCTAGTGATCCCTTCTCACATCCTTCTCTTTAAACATCCTCCTCTCGGTCCCACAAACTCCTTGTACAATCCCACTCTCAGCTGTCACTGCAGGCATGGCTTGCGGGTGGGGGAGGTTGTGTGGGAGGTTTCATTTAATAATAAAAAAAAAATGACCTTTCTGCCGGCCGGGTCCCGTGTCTTCTCTGGAAGAGGAAGCAGGCAGCCAGGCTCCCTCCCCTAAGCCAATCGCAATGTTCCAGGCAGCGTTGTGATTGGCCGGGACGCCGCACAGCCAGAGGCTTATGGGGAGGCCATGTTCTCTGTGCAGGCTGCATTGCAGCTTGCATGGAGAAGGGCAGATTGCGCATGACTGGTTCAGGTGGCCCCAGAGGGCCGACCAAACAGTCTTTGTGCACTTAGGAGTGGACACACCACTCTTCCCCTGCCCTGCTTTCAGAGCAGCCCCGCCCACCTCCCCCGCCTGCAATCAAACAAAATGGTAATAATTGAAATTTATTACCATTTTATGTCTCTGCTTCTCGCACTACGAGAAAGCAGTGGAACGACGCTCCACTGCGCTAGTGGAGGAGGCGCCTCTGACTCTCAGGCAGATGCAGTGTCCTACACCGCCCTCTCATTGATACACTCCCCGTACCCATAGATTTCTCTTTCCCAATGCTCTTTTCCCTCGCAGACCCTCTTCCCCCATACTTGCTTTTCTCATATACAGTGTTACACACCTAACCCTCTTACGTTCTGCCTTCTCTCTATCATGTCCCTCTCTTTCTCACCTTTGTTTCTCACACATTTTCATTTTTTCACTCTCTTATTCATACACACAGCCCCCTCCCAAGACTGGCAGTGCTTTTTACACTCCTTATCACCAGTATAAATGTTGACTGAACACTTTTCAATCGTCCTCTAATGAAAACAAACCAGTGCCCCATAAAACCTGTAGCTCCTTGATGCCCTTGGGCTAAGTTGCGCGGTATAAGATTCCTTTCATTCATTCATTCATTCATTAGACAATTTTAACTTAGAGGGCCTGCTGATGTTTGCTGTCTGAAGAGAAAATCTAGTGCAAGACTTTAGACTTAAATCAACGCAGTGATGATTTCAAAGTAAACATGCATCGTTAATTGAAAAAAATAAAAAATAAATAACGTTGTGGGACAATTTACAAGCTACTGGAATTCCATTGTTTTTTAAAGCAGTCCAGCACCTCCGAAGTGACTACGCTCAAGTCAAGGACTCGTGTGCTGATGCACACCGACACCTTATGATTCAATTCCAACCTCAGCGTTGCTCCTGTACAAAATTTTAAGGGCCGCCACTGCTTCACATTTTAAGAAAGCTTGATTGTAATTTTCTTTAAAGATCCAATCAATATTTTTTTGATCCATTGTCGCGGGCCGCTAAAATGAGTGGGGCCCATAGGCCGGTGCCTACTTTGCCTATTTGGTATTCCGGAACTGGCTGGCAGATAATATTGTGGCCCCATTGTATGTTATGGGCCATTGATGTCAGTATCTCACGGATCAGTTGTTCCTGGTGGTAGCTCTTACTGTTGTCTGAAACATTGGTCGCTACCTCAGGTTCAGCCTCCTCTCCACAGTTGGAGACTATGGTGCATACTAGACCCCCACCCCCTACACCTCCAGCCTCCACTGGGTTTTCGGAGTTTGAGAAGCACAAAGTAATGAGATAAATGGCTGGTGTCCATTTTCTACATAGCTAACACAAGGAGATGGTGAACGAAGCACTAAAACTTTTCAAACACTCGAACCCGGTCACAGATCTGGGTTTAATCCATCATCGTTCTTTAGCTCGCTCATGACCCTATTCCTCATGGGAACAGTCCAGCCCGAACTGCCAAGCCAGTCTTCCCTGGGCCATTTTCTACATCCCCTTTTTTGGCCAAGTAATACGTCCCCAACAAACCACAGCTTTCTAAAAAATGCAACATTAGGTAAGTCTATTGATAGAGATCTGCATTTTGTTGTTATTGATTGGCATTTGACTCTATTTGTCACATTCAATTCTTCATCTCCTGAATGCTTTCTGTATAGAAAAGACTCGTTGTTTGCTTCTTTTGTGGAAGCATTGCCAAAGCCACTAGGTTAGGCTTAATGTGATAAAGAGCAGTTGAGTATGCATCTGCCGACATATAAAAGCCTGACCTATTTGCCTGGCCAATGTTTGTTTCATCCCTGTAGTGGTCCGTAGGAAAGTAGGATCTGCTTCTATTGTTACCCCCACGTTTTGCCTGGTGCTAAGCTGTTATTGACTAGTCTGACTGGGATCCTGCTAATCAGGACCCCAGTCTGTATGCTTTCTCCCTAAATTGTTATGTTCAGTACTTAGGTACATCCCAGATTGGATACTGGGATACCCTTATAGGTCCATAGTATATGGCACTAAGGTACTCAGGGCATAGGTACCCCAGAGGTCCCCCACGGGCTAAAGCATGTGTTATGCCACCCATGGTAGGCCATTCAAAATGGAACTACAGGCCTGCCAGTGCAGCCTGTGTAAGTTGGTGCTAGCCCCACTTGCAAAAGATATAGGTTTCCTATATCGAAGGCCACTGCACTTAAAACCTATAAGTCACCCCTCTGGCAGGCCTTTGCAATCCTGAAGGCAGGGTGTTTGGTTCCAAGTGAGAGGGTGCCCCTGCATGAGCAGGACATCCATATAGCCTAAGGAGTCCATTCTCCCGGGTTGTCAGTGAAGCAGACATATACCATATAGAGGGGCACCACGTAATTCCGCAATGACCATCTCGAAACAGGCTGCAACAAATCCCTTCATGTCAAACATTTTGGAATCATACCCCCACACCATAAACGGTGAGGGGGGTATGATTCCAAGCACTGCAAGAGCCCTCCGTTAGGCTCTCGGTGTTCCCGCTGCCAGCTTTCTAGACCCGGACAGCACAAAATGGTTGCTTCCAACCAGAGACACATTTCTGCCCTACTGCTGCTGAGCCAAGCTCGAGCAGGGTAAGGCAGAACAATAAGCATCCTTTCCACCTCTCAGACGGGATTTAGTGTATTGGGACTGGGTATGCCACTAAGTCTGCATGAGGGGCACATTTGGTGCCCCCGTGCACAGTCCAGTTCAAACCAGTCCCGGGAGCTGGTGCTAAACTGGACAAAGGACATGGGAGTAACCACCTTCCTGTCCAGACCCTCCCCTGGGAGGGTCCCCTGAATCGTCCCAACCCTTTCCTTAGGGTACTTAAGGGATTACCTGTGGGTGGGGCCCTAGATTCATCATGGGACAAGATTCAGATCAGACACCACCACTTCTTCTACCGCCTGGGCACTCTGGACTTCGTTTGGACTCGACTTCGTCTTCCCTTCCAGTCTGCTGCATCGTCTGTGCCTGTACCTGTGCCTGTGCACCATAAAGGAACCTTCCAAGGCCTGTGGGCACCAGACACCTGAAGGAATCTTCTTTAAAGTGCAGGAGTCCCTTTCCTGGATTAGCAGGTATTGCAATTAAGTCGACTGGTCTGCGGATCCTGAGCTCCTCCGAACTCGGTAAGATTCTGCAACATAGGTGGTGGTTTCCCATGGCTCCCGAGGCCTTCCCTGCCCTCTTAGCTAGTTTGAGGCCTATCCCTTGTGGGGGCTGCAATAACTGAACTCCTGTGCACTGTGTCAGCTTGCAGTTGCAAAGGCTTCTTGGCTTCCTTCCACCAAGATCTTGGGTCTCCAAGTAGCCCCATCCTCCAGCACCTCCAGTGACCAGAATATTCAGCCACACCAAATTGGGTGCACTGTGGCTTGCATCTTTTGGTGAGCTGCTCGAGGTCCTCTCGCGACTCCAGTGCCTCAGGCCTGTGGGTCCTGTTGAGGGTCATTTTGGGCCCCCCTGATTGCTTGGGGCCTGCCCTGACTCCCCTGCTTGTGGTGAGTTTGCTGGACCTTGTAGGTCCCGTCATTGCTCCTTCTTTAATTCCTGCCTTGGTTGCATTTGCCGAGGCTTGTTGGTGCTCCCACTAGACACCGACCCCTCAGCACTCAACATCCTTCATGGGGCAGCTTGTGCATGGCTCCTGGTCTCCCTCAGCATCGCCTGGTCCTCACAGCTGAAGAGTCAATGTCATCGTCATCTCTCATGCAGCACCCGACATCGGAGGGCATTCGTCTTCCAAGTCGGCTGGTCACTGGTGCCTGCACATCCTTACACAAGTTCTTTCGATCACCCTGAGCAATCCACCTCTAAAAGATTCTCACCTAAACCTCACCGAGCTGCATAAAATGATCCTTAAAACTAAAAGAATAAACAAAGATACATTTTGTGCAAAAGATTTAACTGAATTAAAAAACTGGGACCATCAAGTTAACTAAACTATCACCACAAACCATACAAAAACTTTGTCATACTGTTGTAGAACTCCCAATTTGTGAGAGAGGGGGTTAGGAGGATGTTAGCACATAAAGTATATGTCCTTAGCCCCAAGAGGATAATGTGTGTCACACAGTGGTGGCTGTGGGGCAGCAGTGGGGCGGTAGGGGTTAAAAAATAATTCACTTAACTGCCGACCGGTCACCGCCTCTCCTTTGTCCTCTTTCTGCCTTCTTCTGTGCAAGCAGGAAGCATCCGGGCTCCCAGGCTCCCCATAGCTAATCACAATGCTGCATTGCAATGCAGCGTTGTGATTGGTCTGAGCGCATAGTTCGGTGCTCAGCCAGGAAATGGGAGCCTCGGCATGTCCTCCACTTAGACTGTAATGCAGCCTAGGTGGCGAACATGCAAAGTGAGCCCGAAAGGGCTGGACAATCAGTCATTGCGCACTCACAGAGTGCTCACCACTCCTCCCCTCTGCTCTGACAGCAGAGCTGATCTACCCGCCCCTAAAAAATGCCACAGCAGGAACAAAAAACCCAATAATAACGTCAAGTTATTATCATTTTATTTTCCCCTTTTTTACACTGCGAAAAGAAGTGGGGCAGCGCTCCTCTACCTTTGTGGAGGAGCCACCACTGGTGTCACAGCTCTTTTAGAGAAAAGAACAGATCAGTGTCTCTATGACAAGTTAGGCTCATCCAGATTCAAAGTCTTATGACTCCGCCAACCCTGCCAGAGAAAGTCTTCTCTGCAGGGGTTATATGTATATGCGTGAACCCTCACCTCAGCACCTCCACTTTTAGATTTACAAGCCCCTTGCGCCTCTTTTATGCCGCCGTTGCGTCACTTTTGTGACGCAGAGGCGGCGCAAAGCCAGCGCCATGCTGCAGGGTATTTACAACGGGACGCATCTGGGAGATGCGTCATGTTGTAAAGCCCTGCGCCACATGTAGGCGTTCCTGCGCAGGAACGCCTCCTAAAAGTGGCTGAGTGAAATCTACAAGATTTCACTCAGTCACTTTTAAGGCCATGGTGCGTCAAAACCCTGCGCCTGCTTGAAGTAGGTGTAAGGATTGACGCAGCATGTTAAGGATAGGGCACCCCCGAGCCTTGCTGGAACTCCAGCAATGCGCCGCCTGTCCGACGGGGGATGCGACACGCATCTGCCCATCCGTGCGCCATGGTACGCCGCATTGTAAATGCGGCGCATCAGTGGTGGCACACGGGTGGGCTGATGCATCGCAACTCTTCTGGCGCATCCCTGCTGATTAGCAGAGATGCGCAAGAAGTAGTAAATCTGCCCCTTAGTATTTTACAATAAGAATTAATTTACTATGTACAATCAGCACATAAACTGTATGCATCAGTAGATGGTCTCTTTATACTTTTCTCACCATTGATTCTCTGTGGAGAGGGTAGGGGAAACTGCTGTGCAATCTTTCCCACTCTAGAGCACGAAAAATGGCTCTATCAGAGATGCATCAACAACAACCTTAAGGTTCCCCCCACCCCCTTTCAGGGACATCAACAGTCCAGCTTCGAGGTTCATTAGCCCCGGGACACACTGCCTAAGTAGCTGTGTGCTCTACAAGTACCCTTTAACATTAAAAAAGCCACCAGCTGTAACCACTTCAGCTTCCTTCTAAACTTGTTCAGCTGCAAAAGTGCCTTTTCCCCATGCTACTTCTTTTGACCATCAAAGTTCTTGGTCCAAAGTTCTGGAACAATTTCAGTCCCACCTCTGTGGCATGGACCAGCCTAATGGGATTCAAGAACGCTTTGAAGACATGTCTTATTAAGGTGGCTTTTGTCACTCAAGTTAACTCCATTTGGATGACAATGTCTTTGAAGAACACACTGGACCGCACCAGCAACAACCGAGAACCCTTCTGCTTAAGTCACAGTGGCCAAATTCTTGAGACGCCTGAGATCACTGCCTGACCTAGCTCCCATTTTTTCTAATTCCATGCTTGAGTAGCAAATAGACTTTTCATTATAATTCTGATAGTTCTGAATTTATAATGCAGCACTCAAGACCACAACTACCAGAATGCTTAGCTGGCTTTCTCCCTGCTGCACCGCATCAGCTTCCACATTTTTCTGTACCTTTACCACGCTTATCGTCCTGCCCACCAACGTGCAAAGTTTAACGCAGTCCACTTGGCCATTGACTAGAGATTTGCTCAAATTTACATCCACTGATGTGCCTCCATTCTTAGGGACATTATCCCATGGGATGCTGAGTTTTCATACGCAGCCTCATACAACTTCATCCCTCTGACAGTTTAGAGTTACTTACTAGAGGTCAGAGTCCCTGTACACTTGAGCTGCTGCCAAACCTGGCAAATCATATACCCCTTCATTTTAGTGGCCTCCTGATTTGCCCACTAAGTCTTTATCCTTGGTATTTCAAGAGCCCCAATACCGACCATTGTTGTGTGTGTGTGTTTTTTGCATTCACCGATCCCATTTTAATCAGACCCAGTATGGGAGGCCACAGGAAGGGGCTACTGGACCACAGCCACGGGTCAGTGGCATAACGAAACTTGAGGGACCCCCTACAAGGTACATGGAGGGGGCCCCCCATTCTACACGCCAGTCAAGAGCTCTCGGGCCAGCGACCCGCCATACTGCAGGGGCTGTGGGGCTATTGTTACATAACTGTCACCAATACAGCCGTTATAAGTAACCCTGGATAGTGGAGTTAATGGTTCGGCTTAGTCTGCCAGCAGTCTGTCACAGATGGTGGTCTATCCACTAGAGGGTCCCTATTTTGCCATATTTTAGGTGGGTTTCCGGAACCAGATTCCTGTCATGATATACAACATCTGTCCCACTCATCGTTCAGTTTTGCCAAAAATCCATCCACTGCTCCTTCTCTTTCACACCTCCTTCCTCCCTCTTGCTTCTTATCTCTTCCTTTCCATTATTTCTGATCATCCTATCTTGTCTTTATTTTCAACACAGCATTTTTCTTCCTATTCTCTGTCACTTTTATCTCCTACCCTTTCTCTCCCATCCCGTCAAAATCATTCCACTATGCTTTTCCTTTCTCCTGTGCAGTATTTCTCTCCCTTTCTCAGTTCTTTTTATGATATCTGCTTTGTATTTCCTTTGTACATTTTCTCACCCTTCCAATTCCCTACCTCTCTTTTCTCGTTTTCTCTTTTATACCCCACTCTCTCTTTCTTCTTAGCTTTCCAGCTGGCCTTGTCCATATATCACCTCGCGATTTCTTTCCTGCATACGTTCTCAGTGTCCCTTGATTAGAGCTTCCAGTGCATTCCTATCTAGCACTATGCTCTTCATCAATCCTGTATAGACCTGGAGCCTGGATCTCTCATCTTGTGTTCTCATTGCCATTCTCATACTCTCCCAGAACCCCTAGCCTCAAAGGTTGTATTTAGAGGCCAGATGGTACCTGATCCCCAGTGCTATTTATCCTGGCTCCCCTGGTGCCCCCCCACCACAGCTGCTCAATGTAATGGGTGACGTCACCGAAAAAACAGACACTGCACCTTGCCACAAACATTAAATTGTCTAACTACCCTTTGTAGCAAATTGGTGTTGTTTGATTAAAATATTTCAATCTCTCTCCATCTACATACACACACACAGACGTACACATACTCACACACATGCAAAAAGGCCACTGATGGAGGAGAGGATTTTGCTAGAGTTGGGGACACATCCTTACCTCTGTCCCACCACAAGCACTTTTTGTTTTGGATAAATGTATAAGAGCCTTGTTCAAACCCCTTTACTTCCCCTATCACTTATACAGTATTCTAGTTGTATTCTGTACATTGACATAGCAATGTTGTAGTGGACTCTTTTGCAAAAAAAGTCCCCATTAGGACAATACCTCATACACAGAAACATCCACATTGACACAACTCCCAAACTCCCCCAGGCATATTACAACACAGGAAAAGGTAAGAAAGAGTATAATCCATGAGGTGCGTCATTTAGGTCAGCACATTAGCTTAAAGTGGATTCACACTTTTCTTGTGGTGAGAGTACGTTTATCAACATTTTCCATCAGCTGTCACATTAGTAAACCTGGTCTTGGAATCTCTTACTGCTGCCTTTTAATTTTGCTAAATTCATTGGTGTCCACACTCTGATAATACCTTGTAAAGATCAGGCAGGGCTAAGGTTTTAACACATGCAACTGCCTGTTACCATTCTTGACCATAGTATTTGTTAAGGACAGATGTGTTTAAACAGTCCATTGTTGTATTTTCCGGATGCTAACAACTCTCGCTTGCTTCTTTTTCAACTTCCACACCACTACCTCACAAAGCCATTTACTGATAAGTACAACTATCGATCAAAGACAAAATCACCCCAAAAAATAAGCTGTATTCCAACCCCACACTGTCTTCCCAATAACTCCCTTTAAAATACTCTGCAGAGGGCTGATCCATTTAATGTTTGACAACAGCCCTTGAAACAGACTTCCTGTAGCGCATCACAAGCAACCCATCTAACCTACTACTGTTCAGAGAACAACTCAAGGATGTCCTGCAACCGCCCCAACGTACCAACTTGTGATGCTGCTACTCAAGACTCACTAGTTTCCCCAACTCCTGACTTATTGATCATCAGCACAAAAGTAAGACCTACCTCTTTCTCCAACCTACTGTCCTGCAGAAAAAATCCATGATGTCTTTCCTAAATTTCTCTAAATTGATAAAGACAACCAGTCACAAACGTAACCTTTCACGCTGTGCAGCCTTCTCTTCCAGGATGTCTGAGAGACTGAAAGACACACACACGTTCGCTGTAAAGTGTGTCCCAGCACTTCTCTAGTCAATTGGCATTTGATCGAGTACACTGGCTATTTTTTGTGAGAAATACTAGATAAGGCGGGTCTGGGTACACAATTCAAAACATGGGAATTGTGCAACTATTCTAGCCCTGCAGTTCGAAAGCTGAGCTGGACCTTTACTTCATCCAAACAAAATGGACTGACATCCTACACAAAATGAACACATTCTCATTTTGTGCCTTGGGAAATAAAGCAATGTTTAAGATAACGCACTTTTGGTACTACACCCCAGCCAAAAGGTGAAATGGAAACTCAACAGTCATAATGGCTGTTAACGCAACTGCGGCCACCGAGATTCAATGACTTATCTCCTCTGGCTCTGCCAGAAACTTAAACGCTACTGGAAGGCAGTGCTGAAATGTGTCAATTAAATTTTTACAACAGATATACCCTGTCTTTCTAGCTACATCCTACTGCGACTCCCCAAAGCCCGGCACACCCTCTACACTCTAACAAAGGGAAGGCAATAATTGTGGCTTTGGCTTTGTATGGGGCGAAACATGTCATCAAAGCCAAATGGGGCACAGATACATTGTCGTCTCACTTTGACTGGCTGCATAAACTGTGGGACCTTGCAGGGATGGAAATGCTTACTGCTTCCCTGGAGAACAAGTTGCTAAACTTTGACAAAATGAGGGGCCCATGCATCCTATCTCTGGCACAAGACTTTTAGGAGCTTACTAGTCCTCTTTACTTATGAGTACACCAGCTTACAGGATGAGGGTGCACGCTGGACCAGCAAGACAAAGACTGATAGTCATAGCAAAACAAAGAGTGTACATTAGTGATCAATAGAAAACAATGCAATAACAAGGAGGTACAATAGGATAGTGGAGAAAGAAGGAATAGTTAGGGTGTTTAAGGGGGTTTGGACACTTCTTGTTCAGCAGGTGACCGGTAGAAAGAGCGCTTGACGCAGACATCAAGGTACAATGTAATTGGGAGCCACAAGTGCATACGCTTTGTTGCCATGTGAAGAGGGAAGACAAAAGCAGTATCTAATCTGTGATTGTAACATACATTATACCACCACGCTTTAAATGAGATATTTGAAAAATCTTTTTCAATTGACAATAATCTGCAGAAAAGCAACAGCGAGCAACAGATCAATAATACGAACGTCAAATGAGACTTCCTCCCAGCAAGAGGAAAGACTACCCAGAAAAATGTGTGTGTATGAAATAGGAATATGAGTATGAAAGATTTTATTGATTTGGGACCAGACTAGAACCCAAAAATTATGAACAATTGGACAGGAAAATAACATGTGAAAAAGGGTGGCATTAGGGGAGGAACAGGACCAACAGGAGTCTGGAGTAGTGGAAAACCTCCTGTGGAGATCGAATGGTGTGAGGAGAAGCCTATTATAAATAAAAAACGGATTGTGTCAAGGATGCAGCTCTAGAAGATTTGCGAAGTTTGGCCCAGATCTTGGACCATAATGACGTCGGCCAAGACGTAGCAAAGTCATCTTCCCATTGTTCTTCTACCCTGGTCTTAGGCCTCGTGGAGTATGTGGGATGGAGGTATTTGTAAATGGCAGAAGCTTTAGAAGTGGAGCGTAGGAAAGAGTGAAGTAGCGAAGTGGAGGACGGAGGTGCGAAGGGAGCACAAGATTGCGAGAGATGAGTATAAGTGGACAGTACTGCTTCCTTGAGTAAAAGATACTTGCAAGAAAAGAAGCAGGCAGACCAAAAGATTGGCGAAGAGCTGAAAAAGGTATGAATGCAGAGTTAGAGAACAGTTGGGATACCCATATTAACCCCTTTTGCCTCCATGATTTCCAGTAAAAGGGCTTATTATTAATTAGAATATATAAATTATGCCAAATGGTGGAGTTAAGAAGGTCAGCCACTGTGCTGATGGGAGTAGGGTGAGAGGATAAAAGCAATTTGGTGGTGAATTTGTGCAAGGGAGAGGAAAGTGTGGATGGTTTACGAGAGAAGGAAAGATATTCAGCAAAAGAGAATGGTGAAAGAGAAAGGCGTTCAATCGTGACCCAAAGGGGGGAAGGGTCGGCTGAGTCTTGTAACCAGAGAAGCTTGTCGCAGGAGAAAGGCCTTTTGATAGGCCAGAAAATCTGGGAAATTAACTCCACCTTCTGGTTTAGGTCGGATTAGTCTATTGAGGGACATTCGAGGCATGTTACCATTCCAAAGGAATGAGGATAGAATGGAGTTAATTTTCTTAAAGAATTTTAAGGGAATGGGCACTGGAATGTTAGAGATTGTGTAAATAATTACAGGGGACAGCATCATCTTGATAGTATCAAGGCGGCCCCACCAGGATAGGTAAGAGGATGCCAACGTGACGGTAAATCTGAGATTTTCTGAATACATTTATTTAGATATAAAGAGACTGCCTGATATTGTGGGAGTAACATGTAACCCTAAATATTTAATGTGTGAAGAATTCCAAGTAAAGTTAGAAGCGCTAAAGTCAGGTTTGAAAGTAAATTTTGTAAGGGGAGAATTTCACATTTGTCATTGTTGAGCTTATAACCGGAAATTAGGGAATATTCATGGGCTACATTTAAAAAGGCAGGTATGGATTCAGAGGGATGTGATACAAAAAGCAAGATATCGTCAGCATAAGCAGCTAGTTTGATATGAGATTGTGAAATTTGAAAGCCATGAATGCTGGGATGCTGACGTAGTTTGGAAAGGAAGGGCTCCAAAGCTAAATTAAAAAGGAACGGGGACAAAGGACATCCCTGACGGACACACCTACCCAGGTCAAAAAAGGAAGAAACTAAGCCATTGGCACAAACTGCTGCACGCGGATTGGATTAAAGAAGGGAGACTAGGGAAATGAATTTGGGGCCAAAGCCAAACCATTTGAGGGTCTCAAAAAGATAAGTCCACTCGACCCTGTCAAAAGCCTTCTCGGCATCTAATGCAATCGCTGCGAGAGGGTGTTGTAAGTGCGGTGCTTTTGATAGGACATTAAACAGAAGTCTGGTATTGTCAGTAATAAAGCGTCCTTTGACAAAACCGGATTGTTCTGCTCCCAACAAGTCAGGTAACAAAAGATCCAGTCTCGCAGCAAGTGATTTAGAAAAAATGTTATAATCGATGTTAACTAAAGAATTGGTCTATAATTTTTGCAATAATTGGCATCCTTCCCCTCCTTAGGAATGAGGCAGATGTGAGCATCAGAGAAGGAACCAGAGGATTGACCCAGAGTAAGGAAGGTGTCTAACAGGGAATGTAGGTTTGGTATGAGAAGTTTTGAAAAGTGTAAGTAAAACTCAACTGTGAAACCGTCCGGTCCAGGGGCCTTATCTTTCTTTATATGTTGGAGTGCATTAAGTAACTCTTGCTGGGATATGTCTGACTCCAAGTGGGTAAGATCCAGGGGAAAATGTTGAGGTTTGCTAATATTGGAAAAAAAAGTGGGATAAGGAATGGAGGAAGGATGAGTGTCAGACGAGTATAGATGTTTGTAAAAAAGGAAAAATTCAGTTAGAATATCAGCATCTTTGTGTTTAAGATTAGCATTGTCATAATAAATAGCTTCAATGTTTAGCCTATTGTGCTTGACTTTCAAATAATTGGCTAAGACCTCCCCAGCTTTATTCCTACCCCCATAAAATTTGGCACTTGACTTAAGTAAATATAGGGAAGCATCTTTCGTAGATTTTTTATTAAATTGCATTTTAGCATCCACAAGGGCTGTCAAACTGTCTTGAGAATGTGATGTATAATAAGAGTGTTCCAGTCTCTTGATTTTCTGAAGAAAATCACCCATAAGCTTCCAGGAGACCTTACGTCTAGCGGCAACAAATCCAGTTATGAAGTCTCTTACCGAGGCTTTAAAGGTGTCCCAGACAGTGTGCCTAGGTATGGTTGGGGTATCGTTGATCTAAAAAAACTCAGTGAAGAAAGTAGAGAAAGATGTGGTGAATTTAGGATCCAGTAGAAGAGAGTTATTAAAACGCCATCTTCTAGGACCAACAATTTTGGGGAGAATATCAATATGACTAAAAACAGGGGCGTGATCGGACAATAAGATGGGGCCAATTTAAGCATTCATAAGCGCCTGGGCAATGTTATGGGAGATAAAAATATAATCAATCCTCGATTGAGAATGATGAGAGGGCGAGTAGAAAGTAAATTCTCTCGTCGTCGGGTTACAAAGGCGCCAGGCATCAGTGAGTTTGTGTTGAGAGATGGCTTGAACAAAAAGCTTGTGGGATCTGTTTGGAGTGAATGAAACTTTGGAGTTCCTGTCAAGGAAGGGGTCAAGGGGTTGGTTGCAATCCCCTGCTAAAATAAAGTTGTCATCTACAAATTTAGTAATGTGGGTAGAGAGATTATGCCAAAAAGTGGGATCTCCACCGGTAGGGGCATAGATATTAAGAAGAGAGAGTGGAACACCCTTTAAAGACAGTTTGACATGAGTCCATCTACCCTCAGTATCAGTTTCTTGGAATGTAACAGTATAAGAAAGGGACTTACGACCCAGAATCGGAACTCCATTTCGTTTACCATCACCAGGGGAGTAAAAGACCTCACCCACCCATCCTCTTTTAAGTTTAGCTGATTCTACATCTGAAAGGTGAGTTTCTTGCAGAAAGGCCAAGTCAACATTCAATTTAGCTAGATGGGATAAAATTCTTTGTCGCTTAATAGGAGAATTAACACCCTTAACGTTCCACGTAATTACTTTCAACGACATGCAATATAATAGCAACAAAGGAGAACAAATGGAACAAATGAAGAAAAGAAACCTGTAATAAGAGTACTGATAACATAGGAATAGATGCAAAAAGGAAAGTAAAAGAGACAAAAGAGCAAGTCAATAGAATATAGTGCAGCAGAGAAAAGAGCAAGTGGATGAAGGAAGAGAAAAAAGAGAAAAGCATGATAAAAAGGTAAATGGTGAGAAGCATGTGAGGACAGGGTGAAACAGAAAGGAAAGGAAAAAGAGAACCAATGAAATAAATGACACCAATCATGAGAGCAGAACCAGGGAAAAAGATAAAAGGGGAAAAAAGGAATGACATCTGAAAAATCCTAAGTGTGAGACAAAAAAGGGAAACATACCTACATAGAAGGAGAGAACGGGTGCAGGGAACCAGGAGCGGAACCAGAAGCAGGAGCAGGAATGGGGAGGGAGGGTGGAGCCACATGAAGCAGACTGAATCTGTGGGGTCAGCGAGACGTGCAGCTCGAAGAACACCACGGAACGAGATACAAAACCTACAAAAACAGGCGAATGACAAAAAAGGAGAGGCTGTATGAAAAAGGAAGGCAAAACAAGAGAACCGACATTACAAGGATAATAAAAACACGTAATGAAGGTTGAGAAGAAGAACTATAACGAGAATTTCCATGCACAAATCTCAATAAGAGAGAATCACAACAGAACAAATAGGCTCAAGGAGGAAAAGGAGAGGGACTAGACATATCCATAGCAGTTGCTTTGCAGGAGTTCAGGAAACTTCGAAGTCGAACAGGATCTTCATATGTTGTAGTCTTGTTGTTGTAGGTGACCTTGAAGAGGCAAGGATGGAAAAGTCCATAGCGGGCACCAATGGAGCGAAGATCCGCTCTCATATCCAAGAAATCTTTGCGTCGAGTTGCCGTAGCCTTAGCATAGTCTTGAGCAAAGAACAAGGAGGAACCCGACCAGGAGAGCCGGGGAGATGCTCTGGCTGCGGATAAGACCTTTAGGAGATCCGTGTGTTCCAGAAAGTACATGATAACTCCTCTCGGCCTCGATGAGGGAGAGACTGAAGAGGACGGTCGCCCAAGTCTATGAGCACGTTGGATGTTGAGTATCGTGTCCTCCGGAAGATGTAGCAGTTTAGGCAAAAAAGACTTGAAAAAAGCAATTGGGTTGTTCCCCTCACAACCTTCCACCAGGCTGTAAATGCGTAAGTTATTACACCTATTTCGATTTTCAAGCTCCTCCACCTGTCGCTGAAGGGAAGAAACCTGCGAGGGAACATCATTAAAAGGCTACACTTGCATGTTTTTTTCGCAGTCTTTCACTTTCAATGTCAAGACCTGGCTTTTGCTTTAAGAGACCTATTACATTGCAACTTGTGTGCGCGGTTCTTCAAACATTTTAAAAAATATTATATTTCATTTGTAAGCAGCCCTGGCGTGCTTTAATTTTGTAATGCGCGGGTCAACACATTTTTATAGAAATTAATATTATATTTGTTTTTTAAACAGCCTGGCACGCTATTTTCATTTGGGTGGCCGCTGTTTGGGTTGTGCTTCAGGGAGATGGCGGCACAGGCACCACAGCAGGAAGGACAATATAGCCCAGCTCCTCAGTGCAATACAGCTGCCCTTGGACACTCTGCACCATGTTACAGTGTGCTGACCTCCATGGTGCATCTATATAGAGCTTGCTGCTAATGTTTATTGCAAATGCTTTTCTTTTAATTATTAGGTTTTCAGTACATTTAGTGAACGTGTTACTGTTGGAGGATAGCTGTTCCACTCATATGGACACGCGCCCTCCTCCTATGACAGAAAAGACAGGGAGTGAAAAGAGACAGGAAGCGAACAGCTATAACTATGCCTTGCAATGTTTTATTTAGACTGTAGCACTTTACTCCCCTGTGTACAGTTCAGCGCATTCACCCTCTCTGATGTGACAAGAAAAAAAAAAGTAAAGGTTCCCTGAGCAAGCGCAAAATATTTGTTATATAGGCAAATTTCAAGTTGTTGGTCCATATACAATAATAATATCAAATGTTAGTCCATGATCTTTATTCTCATGTCTTGTGCTCTCAAGGAGACTTGTTTGTTATCAATTCAGTTCTTTGATGACACAGCCAACAGCCAACACGTGTTTCGTCTATAGGCCAATACCCAAAGACTTCCTCAGGGCGTGGACTGCTTATTCAATATTGGAAATCACAGACTTCCCTTGACAGATGTAGCCACAGTATAACCAAAATCCTATTATTATTGTGAGCATAGTTCACGTAATCATTGATCAATAGTAAAAATTCCTCAGAGTAGGAGAGTCACAAGTACTCTTCCCCTGTAAATCGTGGCCATAATATATCCTAAATCCAAACAATGTCGTTGACAGAGTCATTGATTAGTAATAAGATTCCTCACTAGGACATATTTATAATGTAAAATTCAAGGATTGCGGCACGTAGTGCAGGTACTTTGACGTGTGACGGTTATTTCAAAGTGGAGACAACAGTTTGTGATGTCATTTCGCCAAATGTCTTTTCCTTCCCTGCCCTCTCATCAGAACTCAGAGCCTCTCATCCCGGCCATAAAAAATGGATTCTGGTTCCTCCATTGGTCACATCCCCCTCTCATCGGGTGATTTACATACATCAGTAAATACTGCTGCTGCGCCCTCCAGCAAAGTTACAGAACACTGCCTCCAGCCGGCCCACCAAACACATCCTCCTGCTTGATGACCCACCTTCAAGCGAAGCACGCTCAGTTAACCACCTCCAAACACAGACCACTGCCGTCGTGCCTGCTACTAATGCATCTATTACACTTTACTCCCACCCCTACGAAACCAGCAAGTATGCTTTCCCGCCCGCCTTTAAAACCACACCTCGGATGTCAGTGCGATCCTGTGACCGCCGTCCACTGCTCCCCTGTACACCAACGACAGAAAGACTGATGACGATCCCCATCTAACCACTGCCTACCAGTACAGACAGAGACTTTCAGCTGCTGCCCTCCCCAATGCTACTGTGGTAGTTTAAAACAACATGTTCAAAAATCTCTTCAACTGACCACCCCTAAACAGTTCTTCCTGCTGGCCTCTACAGCACCAAAGCCGTTCCTGCTACTTTTCATCGTTTGCATGATGCACACAATAATATTAAATGTACAAAGGGTCCAATTTTTGTTTTCTCATGCCAACATTAATTTTTGTTTTCTCACACCAACATTAATTTACACTATGTAACCCACTAAACCATACTTCCTGTCAAAGGCAAACCTGAGCCCATGTGTAGCACCAGTCAGCAAGGACCCCAAGGACAAACACCAGAGAGAATGTGTGATTCATGTAATTAAACCTACAGTGACAACGTAGAATTTCCTCACCCACTGTCAGCCCAGCGAAGTCTGCATGCGCACAGTAGCCATCAATACCGGCAAAGTCTAAAGAGCATTTCCACTTCCTTTCATCGGCAGCTCCTTATACATATACCTATGTCTTCTGGGTGGCATCTACCACATACCACAGCATTGTTTGTCCCCCTAAGACTTACCGAATGCTGTCGGTGAACGCTTCTCTTCCCCCTTCCTTACTAATACTAGTGACGAATAACAAAAAAATGATAGTATTTTCTTATGCAAATAGCGTATCAAGCACTTTCTGCCCAGTGTCCTCGCCAGATCCACACATATCAATATTCTGCTATTGCACCATCCTATCAACCATATTATTATCTGGAGATGTTTTTATCCCTTCTGTGAACTGGTGAACTGGAAAAAGCAATGCCTTGTACGAAAACAAGTTCCTTTAAAACCTTTGCTATTTATACAGGCTGGCAAAGCACTTAAGTTTTTTTACTAACTGTTGTTATAAAGCACACAGGTAACTCATTTTAGGATTGGTATTACTGTTTAGAAGTGTGGAAGTTAATATTGGGACGTAGGATGATTTTGCATACCTGCCAGACACTCGTTCTTCCCTGCATGTGCACACAATGCATTAATACAATTTAGCTTAACAAATCGTTCAGAAATGTACCAGAAGGTAAAGAAACAGCCCATATTATTTTTACAAAGAAAAATAGACAATCGTCAACTTTATACTCTATGACATAAAAGCCTTAGCGGGCACAGCTTGTCCAAATCCACACCACCTAATTTTACCACACACAGCACATTTGAATATCTCATAATTCTATGCCACTCAATTCAACTATAAATAATTTAACTCTACAACATTCCATACCATAATTACAATCCTAAAAAAGAAAAAAACACATATTTCTACTTCACTCCATGCCCCATAATTCCACATCACATAATAATATTCCACACAACTTAATACCACTCCAAACCACATAATTACACTCCACACAACACAAGTCAACTACACATAATTCCACTTCAACCTATATAATTACACTACATACAACATATTTATACTCAACTCCTAAACAAATACTTATCCTTCGCAAAATACAACTCTGCAACATTCTGCATAATTCCACTCCGCACAATTATACACCACACCATTCCACATAAATCCACACGTCAATCAATTCCACAATTCCTCCCCACACAATTCATCACACAACATAATTACACTCCACATAATACCACCCAGCACCACATAATTAACCTCCACATAAGTATGGTCTACTCTATACTGCATAAATACACTCCACATAAATCCAGACTATGCCACGTAGAAACACTCCACACCATGCCTCATAATACCACTCAACATAATTTTACTCAACGCCACACACTTTCACATCACACAGTTCAATTCTACAGATTTCCATTCCACACCACATAATTCAACAACAAACTACATAATTCAAACCAACAACACAATTACACAACACACCACATACATCCAATCTACACCACAAAATTCCACATCATGCTGCAATATTTAACAGCACACCACATAAGTAAACTCCACTACATACCACTCCACAACACAAAATACCATTCCAGATAATCTCACTCCAAGACACACAATCGCACTCCATGACACACAATCCCACTCCACATAATTCCAGTGCACTCAATTCCCCCATAATTACTATATACATAACTAAACTGCACACCATGCCACATTATTTCACTGCACAGATCCAATCCACACAACACAATTCCACAACTAACAATTCGAATCAAGACCACATATGTCCACTTGACACCACACACACATTCACTCCACTCCAAACAGAAAACGCATAAGTAAAATGCATTGTCCTTTACGTCAATAGCTGTAACTCTCAAACATGCAAGACCAATTGCATTGCAAATGCTTGTTTACCCTCCAATGCGTCCCAGCAGATCCTGTTCCTGGAGCTGCACACATTCCCCTGCCCCAGGCCGCATTGTGCTGCTTCGTACCTTCTAAGAGTAGCAGTGCCCTTTGGAGAATGCTCTCTGAGGGCCACCAACCCCATCCGTTTTCCGGACCTGGCTCTGACTGAACACAAACAATGTAAGTTGTTACTTTGTTTCTCTTCAGTCCTGGGTCAACACCAGGAGCTCAGAGCAGGCTGCACACTGTGCTGCTTTAGAGCAAGACACAAACAGCTCTCTACAGATGAGCTTAGGGGGCCCCCCTTCACCTGTTGAAGACTGCCCCTCCCCGCAGCATGGGGGCTGCAGGGGTGTCTGGTACACCCCTGCCATGGGGCCTGGTGTCAATTGCATATACTGTCCCAGGGCCTTCCTGCTTTGGTTCTTCAAACAGGGCCATACAACCCTTTCAGCACTTGACTCTATGTGGTAGCGATGGCGAACAGTTAGGCTTCTCTGAAGATGAGTGTGGGAGCACTCAGGCTTGGCATTCAACACCACCGGCAGCAGTTCATAAAATGAATATCCAACCCACTGCTTCTCTTTGTAAGAGACAAGTACTTTATTACACATAAAGCAGAAATACCACACACTTCAAGAATTTGAGAACACCTTACTTACAGGTATTCACTGCTATGAGTCTTAGGCACTTCAAAGTGGAATCTGTCCCTCTAGGCACTATACTTCTTTCCCCCTTCTCTCTCCTCAGAGTACGTGACATATTTTCTACTAAGGTGCAGTGGGTTCCCTCCCACTTCCCCTAGCACACAAATGGTCCCATTTACGGGATGGTTCGCATCACGTTTGCACCATGCAACGTAGCACATGGGCAACACAAACTTTAAGTGAGATTTATGAAGCCACTCAAGGCCATTTTGCTTGGCCCTGAGTGGCTCCATAAATCCGGAATAAAGGAACGCAATGCGCATCATCAATGCGATGATGCGCGTTGCCTGGCACAGCCTTCCTCTGTGCCAGGGAGGTGTTTCATGGGCGTTGCGTGAGTGTTCCCATGCAACTCCCATGATTTTTTAATTTGGTAAACCTGGGAATGCGCCCAAAAAATACGCCTTCCCAGGGAGGCGTAATGAGGAGAATTATCTTTATTTCTCTTCGTTACGTCATCTTTCTGTAAGAGGAATGTGCCTCTCAGTATCGTTTTTGTGTAGGAAGGTGTCTGTTCCTGCACAAGAACAATCATGCCTGCAACGCAGGCACCCTTGTACCATGGTGCAAGGGAGTCTGCATCGGCGCTAGGCTGTCAAAATGGCACCAGCGCAGGGGAAAAGGCAGGAATGTGCCGTATTACCTTAAATACAGCCTATTCCTGCCCTTTCCCTATCACACAGTGCAGCACAGCTGCATCGTCTTAATCTTTTTATCACGAGTGGCTCCTGGAGCAAGTTATTTCAAATTCCCCATGCTGCTTCCAAGGCCTTCAACGTGTGGGTGTCCCCTATTGGGCCCCACCATCCTCGCAGATACTCTGGGGACGACTGGAGGATGCGCAAGCTTCCCGTTTCTCCTGTCAGCCCTGCCAAGTACCATGCATCAGGTGTTAGACTAACACATTTTAATGTGGTGGTCCGCATCACCGGATTAAAATGCATTAATATCGCATTATTAGCATCTTGACGGCACCTGCGCGCTCAGCCTGGGTGAAGCAGGTAGTGACTGTGAATGAACTGTAACCTTTCACAAGTTGTCTTCTCACTGGTTTGGGAGGGAGGAGCAGCTCGCTCCAACACTTGCTGGTCTCCTGGTAACTGCCTTTTCTTCTGTTTTATTATGTCTGGGGTCTATTTTTCTTTCTGTTCTTTGCCTCAGGCCTGCTGACTTTGCTCTTTGACTGTGGTTGCTCTCCACACCCTATCACTTGCCTTCTCTTTTAATGTTGAACTACAGTTTCTTGTAGAGCACAAACTTGTCTTGTGAATGGTCCCAAATATCTGCTCTTCTTTCAGTGTAACCTGGCTGGAGTCTGGGAAAATGAACTCGGATCCCAGATGACATTCTCAAAAGTGGATAAAGATGGTTTGCTCTCAGGTTCGTATCAGACAGCTGTGTCTGTGTCTGACGACCCTGTCAACGCCTCTCCTCTGGTTGGCTATCAGCAGAAAAGCACCCGAAACGCAGATGGGCCAACATTCGGCTTCACGGTGAATTGGGCTTCAACAGGTAAGGACCCATCAAGAGTAAAGTTAGCGACTTACAACTCAATTTTCCAACAGTAACGTTAACTTCAAGGTTCACATTACTGTCCAGGATGCACCATGGCTATTTAACGCCACTTCTGACAGAGATCAGGAAGAAAAGAGGTAAAGGCCAAAAATTGGTGCAACATTTGTCAGATTTCATACCGGTGTGGTGAAATGTTTGTTTTCAGTGTCATTTGCAGTAATAAGGCAAAGTACAATGTTGCCTAACAGTCAAGTCATTCATATTTCTTCATTTTATTTTGTCCTTTCTCCATCGTTGCCAAATCATGATTTGTAGTAGGGTTTCACAGCTGAGTGTTCTCACAAAAGCTGAATGGAGAAAAAAGAAAAAAGAAAAAAAATGACATGTTGTTAAAGTCAAGACCACAGTTTTTTATTTCATCCACCTAACAATGTGTCCCTCTATCAATGTATCAGACATACTCCCTTCTCCATTACTTCATCAACCTAAGCGTATCCTTCCACCATTGAGAGCAGGTATGCCTGTATGTTTGTTGTTTGTGACTGTGTGTATGTTTTAGAATCTGTGTTCTCTGTGTGTGTGCAGTATGTATGCCTCTGTGTGCTCCTATATTTAGCAAGCATGCTTGTATGTTATTTATGTGTTCATGTGGATGTATGACGGTACAACGTGGTGTAAAACACCGCAGACCATCACAACGCAGGTTTTACAACGCAAGTCGTTACAACGACTTGCGTTGGAGGGCGCTGGACTTAGGAGTAGTGTAATTTACTATTCCAACTCCAGTCTACATACAGTAGGGAAGGTGTTGGATAGTAAATTACACTATTCCTTTCCTAGAGCGCCCTCCAGCGCAAGTCGTGGTAACGACTTGCGTTGTGAAACCCGCGTTGTAATGGCACTGCGGTGTCATTACTGCGTCGTATAGGATGTTTCCCGTTCATGTATGCCTGTATGTTTGCATGACTGGTTACGTCATTTGTTCTACATGTCCATGTCTTACTGTATGTTTTGTGTGTCTGTGTGAAGCAGAACCTACTGAATCTGATAATGGTTGTTAGATTGAGCCTGGGCAGCGCATGCACTGCTGCGAGGCATGCAGTATTGGAGTATGGCTTTGAAGCCCGCTCACTCTCCGTACATGTTTTTATTCGGCTTGTGTCATTGTCCTTCATAAATTCTGGCTTTTAAGTGTTTATTAGACTTGTTAGTCCCTCCTTGGTACCGCCTTCTCTGCATTTGTTACCTCCCATAATGACTGGATCTTTTACTGGTGTTATTACATGGTCTCTTTTTAAAGGTCGGTGAGCACTATTTTATTTAACGTTCTTCCCCTATTCTACCCACTACCTTGCAGCAGCCGTGTGCTTTTATTTAAATCTTTTACAACAGAGGTCACGTTTTTAAATGTATTTATTTAATTTTGTTAACTAGCGCCTATACAGCGCTTTTACATTTTTTTTTTTATAAATCTTTTTATTGAACATACGCGACATAGAGGTACAGTTCCACATGGATCAACAACAGGGAGCATAGTGAAGTCAAAGGTACATACAGGTACAGTAGGGTAATGCTTGGAAATCACGGGGTGGGAGATCATCACAATCGAGGTTACAGGGAGAAGTACATATATTGCCACTCTATTCATTCCAGGAAGCCCAAATCTTAGACCATTTTCGGGGACAGCACCGAGCTGTGTATACTGTTTTCTCTCTCAACATGCACCAATCGGGATCTTTCTTCCAATCCGCAACTTTAGGAGCATGTGTCGTCCCCAGGGTTGCGCGATGTTTCTTTTGGCGATCATGCAGCCCAGTGCGACCTATTGTGTGTCATGCGCTTTAAGGTCGGTCGGTTCCCAGATGTTGAGGAGGCATCTAGGGCCCTCCAGTTTGATTTCGACTTCAAGTGTTTCGCTCATTATTTCGTGAATTTTGCGCCAATACTCCTGGATTGGGTCGCAGTGCCATATTATGTGTATAAACGTGCCCAGTTGGGTGCACCCCGCCTACAATACCCATCTGCCAGACCACCCATGTGTGTCAATTGAGGACCCGTGATGTCAATTCTGTGCAGTATCTTTAGTTGCACTAGGCGGAGACGTGCTGGGATGGCGACAGTTTTGGGGGAGGAGGCTGCTGCCTGCCAGTTTTCGTCATCTAATTCAATCCCATCTCTAACCCATTTCTCTCCTAGGGACAGTAGGGGATCCTCCCTATTGTTAATGAGTTTTTGCTGTAAGTCAGGGAAATATCTTTTTCAGGTAGATGACCGTCTAGTAATCTGTCCTCTAGTGGAAAATAGTCAGGTGGGGAGGAATCACAGGGCAATGCTGTGTGCAGTGCGTGTCAAATTTGCAGGTATTGAAAATGCTCCGAGTCTGCCCTAGCGTATTGACGTTGGAGGGTTTCAACGACTTAACATCATTCTTGTCCCAAAGGTCTCTGATGTTGGACATGCTGATTGGATCCCACTTGTTGAAGCCCCTGGAGTTGCACAGGTCTCCTAGCCTCTGGGAGTCCCACAGAGGTTTGGCAAGAGTCAGCCTATTGCTCCAGCCTGTGCCAGATCTTGACTGTGTGATTGGTAGGACCAGTAAGTGGGTACCTGTTTGGCTTGGAGTATTGGACTCAGGTATAGGTTCCATTTGGTAGGAGCAACGTGTCCATATTGAACCCTGGGTCATTGGGCCAGCCATAGGTGCCATGGTTTATTGCAATAAGATGTGCTGCCCAATAATATTTCTTGATGTCTAGCAAGCCAATGCCCCCATCATACCAGCTGAGCGTAAGTTTTTGTAGAGCGATACGTGGCCTTCCATCCCAGAGAAGGTCCCGTTGGAGCCCTTCTATTTCTTTAAAGTAAGAATTTGGTACAGGGTCAGCCGAGTTCTGGAGGGCATATAGGATGCGGGGCAGGGACATCATTTTAAAAAGAGCCACCTTGCCCAGCAAAGAGAGTGGAAGAGATTTCCAGTTTGTGATGTCATGTTTGAGCCTTTGCAGCGGAGGAGCCAGGTTACGGGCAAATCAGAGTGAGCTATCAAGAGAGATGAATATACCCAGGTATTTGAAGCCTTCTGAAGCTATTGATATGGGGCAGTTTCAGGGTATCGGGGGGGGTCTCCACAGAGGACATATAGGAGAGATTTCTGCCAATTAATACAGAATCCGGAGTATCTGCCAAAAATGGCCAAGATGTCAAATACTGCAATAAGGGACCTTTTGGGGGATGCAAGATATAGAAGGATGTCGTCATCATATAAGGAGATACGATCTTCCCAATCTGTCGACCATCTTGGACCACGGATCATTACGTCCTTACGAATCCAAGCCTCAAGGGGCTCGAGGGCCAATACGAAAAATAAGGGAGAGAGGGGGCATCCCTGACGGGTCCCTCGGCTAAGGAGAAAGGCATCTGACGTTTTATTGTTCACCACTACCTGTGCCATCGGGAAGCTGTACAGAAAGCACACCCACTGGCTGAAACCTGGTCCAAATCCCAACTTTGTAAGTACAGCGAAGAGATAAGGACATTCGATTGTGTCGAAAGCCATAGTGGATCCAAGGGAGACTATAACTGCATCTTCAGGAATAGTCAGCACCCTTCCCAATACCCCATGAACTCTGCGTAGATTCAAAGCAGTGTTCCTCCTGGGCATAAACCCAGATTAATTTGGGTGCACCAGACCGCTTATTACCTTGATCAGACTGTTTGTGAGCACTTTGGCTAAGATTTTGGGCTCTGCATTAAGCAATGAAATAGGGCGGTAGGAGGCGCGGTCAGTTTTGGAATTCCCCCCCTTGTGAATCGTGCCAATGGTTACGATTCTTTGATCCAGGGGCAGCGACCCCTGTTCCAAACTGTTCTCGAACATAGATTTCAGGTATGGGGCTAATTTGTCTGGGCGGAGCTTGTAAAGTTCGATCAGGATACCTTTTGGGCCAAGAGCCTTGCCAGAGTGAAGAGCTCAAATTGCGGTCGCTATTTCGGTAGCGGCGAGGGCACTATCCATAAATGCCAGGTCGCTATCTGATAGAACTGGGAGGGAGTTATCTCGTAGGAGTTCAGAAGAGTCCGCCTCATGTCGGAGATGTCCTTTAGGTTCTCTTTTTTGGATCCCACTATTAGGGAGAGAGCCTCACCCCGGACCACAGTTTTAAAGGCTTCCCATAATGTTTGTGGTGGGTCAACAGTGTGGTCGTTCTCTAAAAAGTAGTTGTCAATGGATTTAATCAGGCCTTTGCGTATTTTCGGGCTTTTTAGATATTAGGGATTGATTGGGGCAACGCGTCCAACCTGGGAATGGTCAAGAACAATATGAACCCAAAGGGGGGAGTGGTCAGAAATGCCCCTAGCGAGATGCCGTATCTCGTGAATATCTGTAACCTGTGGGGCGGAGAAGACTATATAGCCCAAACGAGAAAGGCTGTTATGGGCTCCTGAGTGGAAAGTGTGTTGGATCTTGTCAGAATGGTGCGCCATCCAGCCATCTACTAATCCCATCACCTCCAAGAAGCTAGAGAAGGAGTGTGCAGTGTGAGGGGGATGCCTGTCTAGTGAGCCCGAAATTATGGAGTTTTGCCGCCGAGCACGAGGTGCCCTTCCGGTAGCGCTAGCAGCACTGTGCTGATGTCAGAAAATGTTGTGGCCTGTAACCCTGGGAGTGCATATATTTACATGAGGGTGATGGTTCGTCCCTCCCATGTGCCCGTAATACCAACATACCTGCCACGGTCATCCACATAGGTGGACGTAGGTGATGGGGGAATGACTTCCTTTGCATGATGCCCACCCCTCTGGAGTTAGACGCGAAACCTGCATGCGCGACCATCGAGTAACCCCATCTGTGCATAGCTTTACAAGTGTTATCAATGAGGTGTGTTTCCTGAAGCAATACAATGTCCGGTGACAGTCTCTTGACATATTGCAATACTATACTCCGCTTTATTTTGTCCCCCAACCCGTTAACATTCCAACTTAAGATTCTAATTTCCTTGTGATGCTGTACACCCATTTACCTGTATTTTTAAAGCAGCAGCGGCCTCTGCTACAGACTAGGACTGCACCATCTAGATATTGTCGAGAATAATAAACAAAAAACCACAAAACAACTAAACAACTAAACAAAATACCCCAACCCAACAACCCCCCACCCTGCTGCCCTGCCCTCTGGGCTCAAAACTGCCCATCAAAAACCTCGCAGAGTGCCTGTCACCCTAAAAAAGTTCAAAGGAAAAAAAAACAGAGGAGGAAAGTAGTGGGCTCTGCGTCCCTGCCGTATGCTACATCACTATCACACCCTTATTAAACATTTAGCATAAGACCATAGATAAGTCAGAAGTCCCCAGTAGATATCGTTAGCCCCCCTCCCTAACCCACCCCTCACCACTTGTCCCCCTGCCCTCAGAAAGGTTGCCATTGTCAAAAAACTCCATCTCAAGCCGGTTCACTGTCTTCTTGGCCCCCGGCTCCTCGCTCATTTGGGTTTTTAGTCCCCGGGTATTCAATCCAGTCTGCCTCAACCCGGAGGCGTGCCGAGAACAGCATTGAGTATTTCAGGCCCCTCTCTCTCAGGTTGTGTTTAACGGACAGGAATGATCTCCTTTATTTCTGCACCCTCTGCTTGAAGTCAGGGAAAAAGGAGATATTTGCATTTTCATAGTGGTGGGGGGGCGCCAGCCCTGGAGTTTTGGAGGATGACATCTCTGTCTCGGTAGTTTAGGACATGAGCCAGCATGGGCCGTGGGGGAGCGCCCGGTTTGGGTCGGCCTTTGGGTTGCAGGTGTTTGAGAATAAGGCCTTCAACAATCAAGGCCACAATCGCCGCATTTAGCGTTGTCTGGGGCCACCCTCTGTGCAGGTCCCCCGTTGTAAATGGAGCGCAGCAGTGTTGTATGTTTTCGGCGCCACCGCCATGCAGTAGTAGAATATATGGGGGCTGGAGACCGGGAGATCTATTGCTGTGGGTCCCGGCTTCAGGCTTCCTTGCGGGCCACAATGAACAAGGGCAAGCGGAGTCAACTAGGACAAAGCAGGCCGAGGGAGGGTCATCACCATCACCCTCAGGGGCACGCTGCTGCTACCAGCTGTGTCACGGCCGGCGCGCCCTGTTTCGCAACCGCTGTGCCCTCGACCTGTATCAGGACATCGGTTATGGGGCTGCGACCCCCCTGTTGCCTGCGTAGCAAGGGCCCCCGTAGGAGTCTCCATCAAGTCCGGCTCGTGGCGGCGCTATTCTTTGCGGCGTCCCTGCGGGGTAACAAATGGACAGGCCACATGTGCCTCGGCCTCAGGCCCCACAGCTTAATGCATGCGGCAACGATGGAGAATGCGGGGTGAGAGGCTTTACTATGCGAGCTGCGCCGCCGCCATCTTGCGCCGTTTACTCTCACCAGCATTCTGTTGTGTCTGCGCTGTGTCTTCCGCCACTACTGATCTTCGGGGCTCCCTCAGATATTGCAGGTGGGGACAAATCTGCGGCAGCGCCTCAAACCGCGACACTACCGACTGGTGACAGTGGGTTGGCTGGAGCCTTATTCTGGGGGCTCAGCTACTGTGGGCCCTGGCCTCAGGATGCCGTGTGGGCTGCAGCCATGTAAGGGTGTTCGCTCCCTCGTTCCACACGAACCGCACACCGGAGCAAGCAGGATGGGCTCCGCTATTGATTCGGAATCCGGGGCTGCAGTCAGGTGCTTCGGATAATAATTCAGGATGATTGAGGGCTACATGGGCGACGGAGCTCACGGACTACGCGGCCATCTGCAGTCCGTGCTTGGCCACGCCCCGCGCTTTCACATTTATGAAGGTCGGGCCCCTTTATTTACACAAGCGGTGTCTAAAGAAAGGTACGTACCTGACATAAAAGTGAAAGTGCGGCATGGGCGCTTTTACCAACCCGCGGTTTCACTTTAATGTTGGACACACCCCTTTCTTTAGATACGGCTTGTATAAAGAAAGGGGCACGGCTTCCATGAATGTGAAAGCACTGCATAGGCGCTAGTAAAACAAATATTCGCAAGGCAATAGGTCTCACATTTGCGAGAGTTTAAGGTATTGCATTGCCAATAGCTTAAACTCTTGTTAATGCGAGACCTATTGCATTGCAAATGCTTGTTTTATATTGTTAGCCGTTCCAAATTAAGGGGGCATCTACAATAAGCCATTTCTAAGTCAACATTGGAGCCATCATTTGAGTGAATGAGGATAACTGGCAATTTTCCATTTAAATTCTTTCCAATTGAGCAAACTGAGGGGGCAGATTTACTAAGGTTTCGGGCAACAAAGCCCAGCTAGGGAAGTTGCTGCGCTAAGTCGCATGAAAGGGATAGACAAGAAACGCGTCATATTTACAAAGATTTGGTACAGTTCAGCACTCTGCTTGCACACTTTGGGCTGCTTAGCACTAACGCAGGCACCGCTGTGCCTCACCAGAAGTGTACTTGCATTATGGTAAGGATAGTTTCCTTTGAGGCTTATTCCTCTTTGTATGTATGCCACAGAATCCAGCACATAGACAAAGAGGTAGTAATGAGCAGGGCTCGAGTCGGGGTACCACGAGGGTGGACGGCGTCCCCCCACTTATTTTACCGGGTGGACGCCTTCCCCCTGCCAAGCTGTTTTTCCCAGAGGTAGCGCGTGCCACATCCGCCGTTGTCAGCCCGGAGCTCACGGCGAGCTGTGACATCAGCCTCCAGAGGCCAACCGGATCTAAATTTGCCTGAATTGGGCTTGACTGTATTAAAGCTAAATTACATGACACGGGCTTTAGGTGACTGGTTTATCTGCTGCAGCGCGCCTTCAGCAGTCAGACTTCCTTTACAGCTTGTTACTTAACCACATGCGCGCTACGTGACGAGCTCAGCTCGTCATCCGCGTAGTGCAGGTTACGCCCATGACGAGCTGAGATCGTCATGAGCGTAGAAGGGGTTAAAGACCACGGGGTCAAACTGTGTCAGCTGATATGTCACAGTCTGAGCCGTATCAAAATAAGTGCTGGGATAATGGACACGAAAGCACCGACCATGCTGAAAGTTCACGCAGCAGGACGAGGGGTAGTTGTTTTGCCTGTATATTAAAGGAAAGAATTCGGATAATGAACCTATAGCGGCGGCCATATGGTTTAGTGGAATGAGATATTGCGTTTTCCCATAGGTGATGTCTACCGTACTGGCTGAGCTACAAGGCATGGCCACGGATACAGACTTAATGTAGCTTTTGAACAAACGCAAGGACCCATGCAAGCCACCTTTCATGACGTCACTTCCTTTCGTGACTTCACTTCCAGTGACAGCATCCCCCCCACTTCTTTTTTTAGGACTTGTGCCCTGGTAATGAGGAGTGAAAAATATATTTCTCCTCTATATTCTAGCCTTGGGTAGACACACCATTTTGGCACAAACCTATGTTTATAAGTGTGTGTAAATATGGCTTTGCATTAAACTACATGGGTGGATGCACGGGAACACCCATGCTTCACCCATGTATTGCCTCCCTGACACAAGGTAACGCTATGTACTTTCTTACTTTTGTGTTCATAAAACCACAAAAACTTTGATTGTAAGTACCAACATGGATTTTGCTTCGGGTCTGCGCCACAAAAGTTGCACAACCTGGACACAAAATCTTACTAATTCCAACACCAAGTTTTTGCCAAGTATTTGTGGACACTCCCATGCTTCATTCTGAAAGATTGCACAGTTATTTTGTGCTGAATGTATTGTTGGCCTTCAAATTGCACCATTGCATCAATGGAAGATTCTTACAGTGAAAAAGATCAGAGGAAAACACTCAATATGCAGCCTAAATTCTGGGCATAAGCGCCAAGAAACCGACTTGGTGTATGCGCGCTATATAAATATTAGTAACATAACATATGGCAGGATTCTGATTGATGATATCTCTGTCACTGGTAAGTATTTAGGCACATTTTTGCCTTCCCTCAACCCTTTTGGTATTCTGTGGTTGGGGGATGTATGGCTCAGGCCCTAGAACTATTAACTTGTGCATAGGTCTTGCTTGAGAATGCTGTAGCTGGCTCGCTGAGGTTTTACATTCAATCATTCAAACAGTGGGAAGGTGACCATCGTCGTCAGCCATTTGTTATTGCATGCAGGCGCGGCCGGTACAGGTTAGAGTGGTGGGGCTGGGGCGGGGTGGGGGGGTAGTCGACAGATGACTGGATAGGGAAAATAAAATAAAGAAATAACTAAAACTACTTACCTTGCGCTCACTGCATCGCCGAAGGTAAGTGGATTTATTTATTTATTTATTTTATTTTACCTGTTCTGTCGTCTGTCGACTCACCCCCCTCCCCTCACTGCCCCACCACTCTTAACCGTTTCGGGAGCGCCTGGTTGCAAGTATTATGACTTGCATTTATTATGATATGGCATATAAACATATTAGGTATACATTAGCTGCAAGAGTCCACATAGGGAGATCAGCTGTTTCTTCTCTATTCATCTATTCAGTGGATTATTTGTAGGAAGATAATGCTAAAGGTGTACAAATTAGATAGCTAACAATGGATATAGTGGGCACACCTTGCAGTGGTGTTTGTATTTGAATAATATTGAGTACATCTTGGAGCCATGTTGGCTTTTAATACCAACTACAATGGCTAGCTTTGAAGCAGAGACTCTCTTGCCTGCTTATAACAGCCCACACCCCTTTACATTTTAGCTGCAAATCTCACAGTGGTTTAATATTAACTAACCAAAGTAAGACCAAACACACCTAGGCCTACAAAAATGAAGGCCTTATTTGGAGTTTGACGGACAGCGTATTCCGACAAAGCGTGGTGGATGTCCAGTTTCCTGTATTAAGAGTACTTTTGCTATAATGCACTTGCAGTACGGCGGAAGGGGAAAGCATCCATGTTTTTGACACAGTACCTTGTCTGCCAAACTCTAAATAGGGCGCAGCGTCTTTATTAGATAAGTAAACAATAGCTGGTTGCATGCAAGTAATCATCTTGTAAAACACTTCTCAAAATAACTCACTGTTTCAGGCTATCAGTTCAGATTTGATAGTAGAGGATTCAATTCAACGGTGAAAGAGAGAGAGTACAGTTATATGGCACACTCAATACAGCATCTATAGCAGTCCCTGCTGGTGTGGTAGTGTCACAGGAAGCATCAACAGTGCTTAATTTAAGTTGGTGGTTGTAGGTGGAGCCCTCCTGCACCCTATTTTGGGGACAAGCACTTATTTTTCCATCATTAGACTTTGACCCAGAACAAGAGAGAGAAAGGCAGTGAAGGGGGACAAGAAACAGGGAGAGCATGACGAAGAAACAGTGAGATGGTGGAAAGCAGGAATGAAAAAGAACCTGCAAGAGTGAAATAAGGGGGTAAGAAGTGTCTGACGGCGGATGAAAGAGCATGAGGAGGAATCAAACTGACACTGTCTTGGTATTGGGCAACTCCAATATGCTTCAGTGCCAGCTGTGGGCTTCTGGGAAAAAGTTTGGGCACCAGCAATTATTATTTTACAAATTAAGCACTGATTGCTTCTTCCCCTCCAACGTATCTGAAATCCGGGCACAAGACATAATTGCCTTCTACTCAATGAAAATATAGCACCATACCTGGAACACTAGTGGAAGTTCTCTGCCCCATATAACTGGATCCTATTGCTTGGAAAGCTTGGAAAGAGGTGTATCTTGCAGTCGCGGCCGGCGCAGATAAGAGAGGTGAGACAGTGGGTGGGGCGAGGGGGGGGGGGAGTCAACAGGTGACGAGATAGGTAAAATAAAATAAATAAAACCACTTTACGGCGACGCGTAAGGTAAGTGGTTATTTTTATTTTTATTTTACCTATCCCGTCGTCTATCGACTACCCACCCCCGCCCCATCGCTCTAATTTGTGCCGGATACCCCTGGTATCTTAGGCTGTGAGTGCCCTCTCCGACCCTTCACCAGTATGCAGCTGGGCCTGCTCGCCCATATCTGACAACAACAAACAGCAATTGCATGAGGTGAGAGATTAATACTCCTGTGGGTGGAGCCAAACCCCCGTCTATGTATATTTTACAGCATTGGTAACAATGTGTCTTGCAGAAAGTAGTGCTATAAAGCTGTACATAAAAATATGGAATGTTGGTGCTGCAACTAGATGTCCCTCTACATGCAGGCCACAGTCTTAACAGACAATGGATGCATGGCTAATATATAATCTAGCAACTGATATCGCAAAGATTTAGGGTTGGATTTACTCAAATTTGGCATAACGCGACGCAGCAAGACAACTTGCTGTACTGCGTTAAAGGGAGAGGGCAGGAATGTACCATACCTACTAAGATATGGCGCATTCCTGCTTTCCCTCTGTGGTGGTGTACTAGTGGCTGCCAAGCGCCAATGTATGCAAAACAAGCATTTGCAATGCAATAGGTCTCGCATTATTAAAGTTTGAGCTAGTGGCATTGCTAAATAATGCAACACCAATAGCTGAAACTTTAATAATGCGAGACCTATTGCATTGCAAATGCTTTATGGCCCGTGTAAGCCATGCAAATTCTCCTGTTATGGTCTACAATTCATGGTAGAATAGGGTCATATATGATTTTTGCGCTTTTTAAAGGTGTTGTGCTCTCAAACATTAGTTTTCTTGTTATTTTTACATTCTTCTTGGGTGCAAAGGCGTATTTTCTGCCACACTGTGATAGTCGCTTAAGACGTGTGTGCTACGGAGAGTGCATGTGAAATGATGTCTCCACAGTGTTTTCTTGGGCCAGTGCCGATCATACATTCACAGATGAAAAGATCACATCGGTAATTTTGTTTATGATAAGCATTGAGTAAGACAGACACGTTGTCAGTTCTTTCCCCTGAGGCAAGGTGGTACCATCTCTTCATCTACATCTTAGGCAATCTCCCTTACTGCCTCGATTCAGGAAGGACCTCAAGACCTGGCTCTTGGACTGAACTGTAGAATCCACCCCCTAGCGCCTTGAGATGTGTGATTAGCCGTAGTCTATAAAAGCCCTGATTGATACCATACTCTGTAGTTCCCTCATGGCTTTTCCCACGGTATCGTTGAGATGGGCTTCTTTCTTTCCTGGTCCCTGCTTCGGCCGTGACCTGCATCTTCTTAATTTCCGTACCAGGAGGTGCAGGTGTTAGCCATGACCTTGCCCAGGGAAACAGGCAAGTTGGAATCAGGCATCTGATGCAATGTACACCGGGCTTGAACCCCACCGCATGCAAGGGGAGATGTAGGCATTCCTGGGCCTTCTCGGGGCTCTTAGGTTTCAGGCATCGTCAAAAGGTGGAAGAGGCCTATTCGCCCCCACCCACAGAGTGGATTTCCATTGTTCATCCGCTCCTCCTACTTAACAGAGCGACATGTATGTGATTCATCTGCAAATATTTGGGAAACTGAGCTTCCCTAATTGCAGGGTGTGGACCTGCTTGGAATGACTGTGAAGTAGTTAATCTGCCTGGTTTGCGTTACATTCATGTGCGTGAGTGTCTCAGGGCAGTGTAACAGAGCTGCACTTCAAGTGCTAAATATGCTTTCTTTCATCAGGGCAAGTGATTAACTCTTCCCATTTATGTCCTGACGAATATGGGGCGGGGCTCTGAAATTGTGCTCAATACACTGCCCGCCTCCCCCTCCCACATATATAGTAATGGCGCACACGGAATAACGCACGGAGGGTCCTTCATTTGTTGATTGTGGCAGGGGAGGGCAGTGTTTCTAACGTGCTGGTTTGATTTATTATACGATGTCTCAACGCAATTTATTGAGGCACGTTAATTCTCACATGCATTCATTTGTTTATGATATTTCGATGACAATAAATGTAGCACAATAAATGTTATTGAGCTGTTCCGTAAACTGAAATTGATGTAGTGTTTTGTGACTATTAATTGAATGATGCGGCCCTTATAATGCTGCATCTACGCTTGAATGTGCCATATGTCGTTTCACTGTTCGACACGTGGAGGTGTTCGCGACCGGTCCCGTCCCTCACAGAGCTGTGGTATAAATGAGATATTACACGCTCTGCTGCTGCGCATGTTAAATAATGTCCTTTCGGGAAAGAAGTGCCTGGGGGGATTTTTGAGTTAGCAATTAAATGAAACCAATCATCTACGTTGTTCGAGATAATGTGACTTGAGGGCTATACACACACAGATGGTAGGATATAACTCATTCTGCACAGTTCACTTCAGTCGCCGCTCACCAGGGCAGAGCAGGACAGAGCCGAACGGGCGAAGTTCGGCTGCTCCTAGATAAGCAAGCTCTTAGAAAAACATAAACAAGCCCGCAAGTGGTGCGTGCGCGCCACTGCGAGCCATAGCCTAATGATGTCTATTACGCGCTTGATGCGCGTAATAGACACCAATAGGGCGTGGGCGGAGCAACGCGCCCGCCTTCGGCCTATTGCGTGCTGGTTTAAAAAAAAAACACGCACACAAAGGTCAATAACGTGCTCTAGAAGGAAAGGCACACGCTTGTGCGTGTGCCATTCCTAGGGCAGCCTCACATCCCCGTTTTTCACTCACTAAATGTCTTCCGATGCGCGAGCACTAAAAAACAATTGATAGACAGAATGCAGAACAATGTCATACATTCACTCCAGTACTTGGATCTGGGCCTACATCCATCGTTTTTTTGCTCACCATGCCATTCCAGTTTGGAGCCAGCCATATGCAAATCAGTCTAGACCCTGTGCCCAATGCGAACAGTCCAGCCCGAACTGCCAGACCAGGTCCTCCCTGGACTGGAAACAAGCATCCTAGGACCGGTTTCAGGCTTTCAGCCCTCATCAGCCAGGATAGCTTGACTCCAGGGGCATGGAGAGCACGGGACCCACGTTTAAGCATATCCGTCCCACTCAGGGTGACAAATGCAAAAAGAACAATTGATGGACAGAAAGCAGAAAAATTTCATACATTCACCCCAGTACAGAGATCTGGGCCTAAATCCATTGTTTTTTTGCTTACCATGCCATTCCAGTTTGGACCCAGCAATATGCAAATCAGTCTTGACCCTGTGCCCAATGGGTACAGTTCAGCCCGAACTGCCTCTTGCATAATTACAGCCAGGATTGTTTTGTGCTAGAAGGGATGGACACCTTCCTGCACAAAAAAATCCTCCGAGGCAAAATGCTGCACACGCATAAAGAGAAAAAACAAGGAGAACTAAACATATTTTTCCTCGTTGTGCCTCCCCTGGGAAGGCATACTATTTTGATGCACCCAGGTTTACTACTATTAGTAAATCTGAGAATGCGCCAAAAACCGTGGGTGGGTGCGTGGAAACACCCATTGAACGCCTTCGCAGGGCAAAATAACACAAGGCAGCGACTTGCTCTGCCTTGCGTTACTCCAGATTTACTGTGTCAAGCAGATCCATGCCAGATGGCTCTGCGTGACATAGTAAATCTCACTCAAGGGCCTGCGTTGCCCACCGCGTCCCCGTGCATGATTCACGAGCAACGCAAAACCTTAATACATCTGGCCCTCAGCGACCTGCATTAGAAGACCTGCTATCAGTTGGTGGCAAAATCGTATCTGTTCAGGGACCCTAAAATTGGAATGGGCTCCAAGAGCACTGTGAAGTAGAGAATGTACTGTTATGCATTAGGAAACAGATGAGCCTGTTTCAAATAACTGGATTCCATCAACAGTTTCTACGCAATATGGACGCAAGCCCCTCGAACCATCATGGTTTTTGCCCTATGCAAGGAGATGAAATTAATTTGGTGACGGCTTTAAATCAGTGGAGGGTTATGTATTTTATTGCAAAGATTATCCTTGGCATCATAAAGTTAAAAGGCTAGAGTGAAGCAGCGTGCAAACAGGCAGCAGCATTACAAACCGATACATAGGCCCAGCGGCGGCTACTCTGCTAAGGCGGAGAAGCGCCGCCCCACTTCTCTTTTGACCAGTGGAAAAAGGAAAATGATAATAACACTATGTTATTATCATTTTATCTTTCAATTGTCAGGCAGGTTTAGAGGAGGGGCTGGGCTGTCATCTCAGCCAGCAGGGGAGGGGTGGTTGGGGCACTTAAGGGCGCAGGATGGTTTGGCTGGCCATCTTAGGCTGGCCAAACAGCCATGCGCACTTTGCATGTTCTCCACCGGCTGCATTGTACAGCCTGGGCAGAGAACATGCACAGGCTCACAGTCCCCATTTGAGAGGTGAACTACGGCTCTCAGACCAACCACGATGCTGCTGTCATGGTGACAGCAGCGTTGTGATTGGGTTAGGGAAGCCTGTGTGTGCTTGCTGCTTCTGGCCAGAACAGAAGAGGATGGAGGCGAGGCATCGAGCGGTAGCGAGGTAAGTAGCTTTTAATTTATTTTTATTTTCCACCCTCTGCACCACCCATATACTTGGTGGTAGCTTCTACTGCATAGGCCTAAGACCCAGGACTATGCGGGGGATCAGGAGTCTAGCTCTGCTGGTTCAGTTATTTGCAGTGATCCTTTCTGGGGACTATATTGTGCTGTCAAGCTCAAGGAAGAGCCCCAAATCAATACTTAGCATAACTTTCCACTACAGTTAACAAAGATCAAGACTAACTGCACCCATTTCCTTTCCTTTGGCAGCCACAACAACAGCATTCGCAGGGCAGTGCTTCTTGGACCAGAATGGAAAAGAGGTGCTGAAGACCATGTGGCTGCTCAGAGACCATGCTGAAAAGTATAATGATGACTGGAAAGCCTCAAGGTGAGTGGAGTCAGTCTTTCATTAGAAATCTCAGAGTTTAGGGCACTATGTGAGTGACAGATACACATTCGGTTTACAACAGCCGGCGAGCCTGCAGGTGAGATCAGCAGATGAATTGGAATAGTGCAATTTATAAAAACATAAAATGTTGTCAAGAAACATAGAATATACTGCTAGAGTGGGGAGACACTTCTGGGAGGAGGTCACAGTCAGATTGTAGCTCACACTTTTGCAATCATCAAAGGAATAACCCAAAAATATCAGACATGGTACATGAACATTCACGGTACATCTATGATGGTCATCAGGCTCCAGAAAACACTCTGGGATTCTCACGTGGTGCAATGATAACACAATATGCAAATGTGTATTTACAGAAAGCTATCCAGGTACAGAAGGAAATGAGACACATAACTTGCCCATGGGTTTCAGTTCTTCTGGAAGGCAGGGAAACATAGCATTCAAAGATATAAAGAGTATATCAGTTATCTAGACAGGTCTGGTACCAAATGTTTACCAGATAGCCCAAGCACCAGACGGCAAGTGGATTCAAGAAAATATGTACCAAGTAAGAACATTCACATGATCACAGAGCTATGAGTTATGGTTTATAACCAGCAACCCAACCTTCAGGATAGTTAACAACAGTGACATTCACATGGGCAACAGAGTTTTCTGGAAGTTTCATATGAGATACTATAAAGCCACAGGTAGTCATGATGTGCAAAACACATTCACAGAGCAGAGAAAAGAGCCTTACTAGTAGGGAAAGAAAGCACAACTATACAGGGAGGATACCAACAAAGGTCCAGACTACCAAGGCCAGTAACAAACATGCAACTTCGAGAACTCAGCCAAACTTCCTCATCTTCATAAAAATGATAAAACCCAAACTCATAAAGGAATGTGAGTTAAATTGTCCCTGCCGGACTCACATCAAAGATTTTCTGACCGAGAAGGACCTATTACATGCTACACAACCCCCAAATTTACCGTCATCCCCAACCGTTCAGCATTTCCCCTTCATCTTGTTTCCTACACTCAAACAGCCAAATTGACTATACTATTTAACATTAATGTTTGTATGATACAACCATGCATGCCTAAACCACACATGCCTAAAAAACGCGGTCTGAACTACGACCATGGCTTTACCATGTATGCCTCCAACGACTTTCGTTGTAAAGGCGTGATTGCTAAAGGGCTATGTGTAGTAAACTGCACCTTCCAATGCACCCTTACACCGATATCCCAGCCCTGCATTCCACCTTGCCCCAGCCCTTTAAATTACCTTCACAACTCACCCCTGCCCTAAGACCTCAAACCGACCCTGCCCAGCCCTTAAAACTACCCCCCCCCCCACCCTGAGCCAGCACATCGACCCGCCCTGCCCTTAAAATTACCCTGAGCCCTTAAACCCGGCCCCTGCCAAAAAACGACCCCTTCCCCCGCCCTGGACCCTCAAACCGACCCCGTTCTTAAAACTACCCTACCTCCCACCCTGACCCCCACCCCTGTAACCTGCCCCTTCGTCCCAACCCTGATCCCTAAAGCCCCCATCCCCAGTCCTTAAAACTACCCCTTCCCCTCGCCCTGAAGCCTAAAACCCTGCCCCCTGACAAAACTACCCTGACCCCAGTCCCCCCAGCCCTGAGTCCTAAAACCAACCCCCACCACTAAAACCTGCCCCCAGCCCCACTTACCTGGACGTGACAGAATTTGCTGTTCCTCTCTATGCCCAACCGTACATCTAGACCGCTGTCTGCCTTAACCGACACATATGCGTGTTTGAGGAAGATGCGTGGTTTAGGCATCCACTTGTTGGGATTGATCCGCTGCTGGGATACGGTGTGCGTGGCTCAGCCCGCGTTGTAAAGGCGTTTCCCAACATCAAAATCATTGCTGCCACTTATTATCCAGTGGTCCACCACTAGGCTGTCTCCAGCCTCCTTTCCTTATATTTATAATCTTGTTTGTATGTACTGTGAAGTGTCTGCAAGGCATTATATTTGGTACTGGACTAAAGTCCACATTTGGGACTAAGTAAATCTCCCATACCTTTAGTATCAAGGAAGAGGATCTGTCCTAGGCAGGGGCCAGGATACATATGAAAACTGCTTCCCACAAAAAAACTAAGCTTGGCCAGTAGATAGATAATACAAAAGCAGAGGGTGAAACAGCAAACGTCGTAGGAGCAGTTCACCAGAAATACAAGCCCTAAACTTGAGAACAAGCTGAACTGGTTTCTGGGATCACAACCTTCCAAGTAGGTCTTGGGATAAGGAGCAGGACTGGGAACAGCGTGCATGCTATGCAACTAACCTTTAAATGAGACACACTACACCTACCTTTAAAAATTCAGGATAAATTGTACGCTTTCCCAACTATTGGCGATCGACCCTCCCAAACTCTTATCGCCTATTAAAGCTTGGCACTAAATGCTCCTAAACTTCTAGGAGCGGTAGTCAACTCACGAATGACAACTTACTATCTGCAGTGGTGTAAGCATGAAAGCCTCTCCCATTCTGGCTGCTAGCACAACCCCTAAGTAGGGTGCTGTTTTTTTAACTAATGACTATGGACCCCTAAGTAGTGACTCTCTAGTGTTCATACATATGGCTACATATTTCACTATATTGATGCAAAATTATCTAGAATTTTGCCAATATCAGATAATGAGTGTGCAACCCTTGCCCTGCTTACCAGGAGTATCAGGCTGCCTAATGATGGGCCCGCTGCTCCCAACAAAAGACGTAGGGGCTTATTTACAAGCCCCTCGCATCGCTGAAGGGGCCACTTTTAAAATGGGAAAAAGTGAAGCACCGGCGGCCCAAGGGGCTTGTAAATTAGCCCTTTAGGGCCTAATTTATGGGGTTTTGGCGCAGGGCAGCGCCGCAAGGAATCTTGCTCCGCTGCCCTGCGTCGAAGGAAAAGGGCATGAATGCGCCGTATCTTATAGATACGGCTCATCCCTGCCCTTTTCTCCTGTGCTAGCATTCAATGGGCTGCCATGCGCCAACGCAGGCACCCTTGCACCTTGGTTTCGGGGCTGAATGTTTTTGTACAGGAAGGGACACCTTCCTGACCAAATTTTTCCATTCAGGAGATTTCCTCTCAGAATGCAGCACACATAGAAAAAGGAAAAAACAAATAGTAATGAAAACATTTCTCCTTGTTGCGCCTCCCTAATGCCACCCCTGGGGTGGTGTTAGATTCTGACGCGTTCCCAGGTTTATGATTTTTTGTAAATCTGGGAATGCTTCAGATTCCATGGGTGTTGCATGGGTACACCCACAGCAACACCCATGGAACGCCCCTTTCACGCAGTGTTCTGCGTGAAAGAGACACATATTTGCAAGGCCATGAAAAGCCACGTAAAGTAGCTTTGCGTGTCCTTGTAAGTCTGCTAGGGCACATTGCACCACCGGAACATCAAAAACGTGACATTCTGGCAGCGCACAAGTGCCAGAAGGGCCTCATAAATTAGGCCCTTAGCTTTTTGTGCATGAACTAGCATTTCTTTAGGGAAACACCTCTCAAATGGGCCACACATCTGGGACTAAGGCATGGGCAGAGGTGGTGTTCCCAATATGTGGCACCACTGGAATTTACAATTTCCTGGAATCTTACCTTTCATATTGGATCTGGTGAGACAAATGCTGGGAATGGCCTCTCCTGTCCACCATTCTTGTCTCTTGGCAGAAAACAAATATTTCAGCTTTAGTCGAGGTTTAATGCTGGAGCAGAGCTTTGCATCCGTTTTTTCCTATTTATTGAAGAACCTGGCACCAGCTTTGATTATTGTATCTCTGGAGGTGAACACATGGTTTTGAGAGCAGCAACATGAAAAAGGAGTATTTTCGGTTTAGTTTAGATATTTATATAATATACGAGGGCAAGTGCAACGTGGATTGGGGTGGAAAGAAGCACATGGACAACAGAGGGCAACCAAATCATTGTTTCCACAAGCAGAGAGTTGTCTTTGGCATGTGGAGGACATTTGGGAGGGCGACTTCTCCAGCAGCATTTCCTCCAGCACTGTCTGTGCAAGAAACATCCTTTACAACGCAACTTTTACAACGCACTGCCATTATGACGCAACTATTACAACACAAGTCCTTACAACGACTTGCGCTGGAGGGCGCTCTAGGATAGGGAATAGTTTAATTACTATCCAACACCTTCCCTCCTATCCACGGGGACTGGAGTTGGAATAGTAAATTAAACTATTCACTATCCAGCGCCCCCCAACGCAAGTCGTTGTAACGACTTGCGTTGTAAAAGTTGCGTCGTAATGGCATGCATTGTAAAAGCATGCGTTGTAATGTCATACATCCGTCTGTGCAAAAGACTCATGATAAACACTTTTACGGTGGATATGCTATAATGTCTGCACATCTATTGGTCAATTTACTACTTTTCAATACCCACAATTGTAGGAATTCACTTGTTTAGTACTGCTCTCATGGCGCTGAATACCTGCCCACCTTAGATATAAATCTACTAAGCTGCAACACAAATGCAGTCTAGTATAGTATAGATTCACAATGCACCGAAACACACAGAACACTGTTACTTTTATCCCAAAAAAGTCTCATTCATCAACAGTAGTTTCTTTACGGTCGTTAATAGAAGTCCAAGCAGATGATGGTGAAAAACTCCGGGAAGACGAAACATGTGTCGGCTCCTGCCTCTTTATCTACTGTTGAAATAAAAATAAAGACTTTATGTACCGTCATCTGCTTGGACTTCTTTCAAAGACCTGAAAGGAACTACTATTGATGAATGGGAATTTTTGGGGATAAGAGTAAGTGTTGTGAGTGCTTCGGTGCATTGTGAATCAAAAGTCTCATGATGGAGGAGCTTGCGGTCGCTCCGGTATCATAAAAACTGCATCCCCACTGATGGCTGAAGAGGGAGAGAAAATTGAGAGGTGGAGGTACAAATTGACCTCCAAGTTGCGAAAGATGTCCTTTTACTGCTTGCCTCTAAATGAGACCCCAAAGTTCGGAGTAAGGGATTCAGCTGATGTGTGACTGCATTAAAACTAAAACTAAATATGTTGTTAGTCAAGATTTGAGAAACTCGTCCACTTTCTGACACCTTTTACATCCACACTATCTATGAGCCCAAGTGATGAGAAGAAAAAAGGTGTTGAGAATGTTATGTTATATGTTAGATGTATTTCTATACCGCACGACTCACCCTGGGGCATCTCGACGCTGCCTAGAAATAGTAACCTGAGGATTAGAAGGACCAGAGCGAATCAGAGGAGACAACTTAGAACAAAAAGGCTTACAACTGTTTCCTAAAGATACAGTAGCTAGAAATTTTGCGCAGGGCCACCGGGAGCTTATTCCAATATCTTAGAGCAAGATATGACCCCTGTACGAGTCAGGCGAATTCGGGGAACCTTGAGAAGGCCTAGTGTTGAAGAGAGAAAAAGAAAGAACACTGAAAAGACTGATCCACTGCAAATGGACCGCAATGAGAATGCAGTTTGCAGCATGAGTACGTATTTAGGTAAATGTATATGTACTCTAGTTAAGGATAAAGCAGCAGGGCGCGTTGTGAACTCACTGTGGATGCATTTGTGTGCAGTTTGGGAATAGTGGAAGGTGTTAGAAACACAGTGGGTACAAGGTGATGAAGCTCATGTAGAGTACCAGGGAGTTCTTTGTAAGTGTAGTGGGGTTCATCTAAATATATGGGCAAGTATAGATTTACTATTCTTTTTTTTAAATATTTCTTTTTATTGAAAAATATAAAAACAGCAAGGTAAAGAATATATTACACAAAGTGTCAATTCAAATGGGGAAGGAAAAGTCAAAGTCAATACAAGGATAGATTTACTATTCTTAACTCCACATCTGCTCACCTTGATGAATTAGCGATACATGGACTAGATATTCTTGTATGTGGATATTTCGAGTGGGATACTATGATACTGCGATCCCACCCTTCTTGGGTGTTGCATGCAATTTCACCATGCATTGTCTAAAAGTGCAGTGACTGTGAGTTTCTTCAACAATTCTTCTTGTTTTATTCTTTATTCAGAGTTGGGTCCAATGTCTTCACCAGAGCAGCGAAACAATGAGTCTCCCGGAGCAACAGTATGAAAATGCACAGCTAATGGGATGGCCTTGTAACCCCTCACCCAGAGGATGCACAGCCGCTTCTTCCACCACCAAAGAGCAGAAGACCACTATTTAAATGTTCTTTGATAAGTTGGTTTTAATATTTCACTTATGTTTCTCCTCATTTGTAGGAGTTCCCTACTTCTTGGTGACTGAGCTGTCACCTCTAAGATCACACCCTCCTCTTGGATGATGGCCTCTACCAAAATGTGAATCCCTGAAAGGTTGTTTATTTGTGCCGGTGTGACCTAACCAGATATCTGACTACCAACAAAGTGTCCCACTGTGCAACTACCTCTCTTATGTACCCTATGGAATACCCCTCTCATTGCCCATACGGCAGCCATCTTATATATACTCGACTCACTGTGTGATCTAGAAAACACTTTTCTGTACCAGCTGAATTTATTCTCTGCACTGTATAGTGCTCCATTCTCCTGTAGCTAGGTTTTCATTATATAAGTTCTGTAAATTAATTATTCATTACTATGGACATGTTACTTCGCCAGCTGTCACTCTAGTTTTCATGAGGCCCTACATAGTCTGAAGGTGACCGCTTTTGTATTATTGCCTGTGTTGAACAACCTGGGGCAGATGAATCAATATTTCATGCAGCGCAGCTAGTCAACTTGTGCGCTGACTGCATGAAAGGGCAGGAATGCGCAGTGTTTAACATCATACGGTGCATTCCTGTCCTTTCCTTGCGCAGGCACACAATATGCTGCCTAGCGCCAATACTGTTGCGGGGGTGCTTGTGTTGCAGACAGGATTGTTTTTGTGCAGGAAGGGGCATGTCACAATCTCGACACTCAAAACTATTTGGAAATGAAAATATCACAGCAAGAATATGAACCCCAAAAAATATGAAAGGTTAAGTATATGTTTGTAAGTACCTATCTACTATTCTTAACTACAGAGCAGTATAAATTGAATATAGATTTATATAGTCTCAAGATACATATATATATATTGAGTTAAGTATAGTAGTGCTATACGTATCTACATCATATACTTACAGTCACAATATTTTATTGTCAATATTTTGGCAGCAACATTTTTGAAGCACATCCTTTATGACTCAATATTCTGGTAGTATGCACTGCTAAAGGATATGGAATTTGTCTTATTCCAATTCATTCTCTATGTTTATATGAATTTTGTAAACCGGCAATAAAAAGAAATTTGAAGAATTATGCAATATTTGTGTGTTCTTCTTAACAGAGAAATGTATTTTACTGTAAATAAATGAGACTGAAGCAAAGAAGTGATGATTTCCATTTTTAGTACATTTAGGAGATCATCCGTGTCACTAGTACAGTCATCTGAGAACAAGCAACCATTTGTGCTCAGGAGTGGGTTTATTTTAAACTTGAAGGAGCTGATCACTAATAGGATAGCTTGAAACCCTTTATTATACAAGTTGAACCATCATGGTGTAACTGGCACCAGTTCTATATGTGCTGCATTGGAACTCGGCGTAGCAAGGAGAGGATCCTGACGGGATGCACTAATTTTATGCTCAGAATCAATAGAAACTGTTAATATTTTAATGTTTAAACAAAAAAATGGTTCTGTCGGGTAGAACAAGAGTGATTTAGGGATGCTATTAATGCAACCAGAATAAACAGCTCTCTAACACACAAAGATCTAAGACCTAGCAATTAATGAATAGGATGTGAGATAAAAGATTTGAATGATAATGTGTACTTTATATCAGAATTACTTCATTCAATGATACATAAATGACATGGGTAGACTGTCAAGATCAACATTAGAGTGCAATTGGGTGACATATGTGCATGGGGTTTAGGTGGTGATCATTATATACATTGAAAACAATGTCATATATACATATATATATACAGGTGTTCAGATAGGCCAGATGCTTGATTTACATCCAAAGATTCCTATCCTTCCTAGTATGGAATCCTGGTGGTACTGGACCTAAGACAAGCGTCGACGTTTCGTAAAGTCAGGATACTGACTTTAAGCAGGAAATGGATGGGACTGCGGACCATCATCTCGTTTGGTAACCTGACTAATTCAGTGTAACGATAATTTCCCATTGTGCCCAACTGCCTCAGACTGAGATCACCGGCCTACAAATAGGATTGTCTCGCCCCCCACCCCACCCCCACGCACCTGTCTTGAGGAAGACCCGCCGTGACCACCCATTGGGGCACATAGGGTCTTAACGTCAAATCTTGTCCTATCCTTTAGAATATCCCTAAGCACCAGACTGGATCCCTAGAATTTTCCCTTTCTTTGCTCCAGAGAATCATTCAAAGACAAGATCATCCACACAATAGTCTTTTGTGGAGCCTACATCAATCCAGGGCCGCTCATACTCAAAAAGTTGTGGAGGTGGAGTTCTCCTTTGCAAGGAAGTTGGTACACAAACCGATCAAAGAACTGACAGAGATCTATCAGAGCAAATATGTTTCTGTGGCAACTTATGGGGCAGGGGTCTAGGGATACAAAGGCCCCGGGCCAAATTAGCAACTAGAAAATAATTTTGTCCGTAGGTTATTGGCTGTTCCCCAATCATGCCCTGCCTTTATGTGCCTATCAGAGCTGAGCTTAACACCTGTAAGTGATGGGATAAAGCAGGCACCTCTACTCTTATGGCTGAGGAGTTTGGGGAACCCTGATGCCCAACTCTCCAAGGAAGTACTGGGGGATTGTCTTTCTCTGGATAATGCTCTAAATGTACCCTAGATTAGTTTTGTACAAAAAAAAGAATTCATAGAGTTGGGCCTGTAGGAGCATGCAGAATATCCAGCAAGCATTGACTCCAGGGTAAAGGAGGCATTTTGGTATAGGCAAGACAGAGTCCTGCAGGCAGCTTTTGATAATCTGCTTGTAAGCTGCACTTTTAACCCAATTAATTTGACACAGGGGTGTGAGCCTTATCTCTCCTTGTTTCCAAATGGGAACCTCGGGGCATATTATCAAGGACAGGCGATACATTATCGCCGCTTTTATCGGCAGGAAACTGCCGATAAAGCGGCGATAATGGCCTTGATAATATGCTCTATGAATTCCAATCGAAGCCCATGTTAGATGTGAACACATCTAACATGGGCTTCGATTGGAATTCATAGAGCATATTATCAAGGCAATTATCGCCGCTTTACCGGCAGTTTCCTGCCGATAAAAGCGGCGATAATGTATCGCCTGTCCTTGATAATATGCCCCCTCATGTTTTATTTATTAAGACTACAATTTAGTCTATCGCATCTGATAATTGCTTTTCCCAGGAATATAGTCTGGGGACAACCACTGCCCAGATGTCCGTGCAACAATACTGCCACTCAAAGCACACTGCACTTTATTTTATTTTGCACCCTGTATGCTAATGTTAGGAAGCGATTTCGATGTCCTATTTTTCGCTCCTTTAACATGAACTCCCATAAAGAGGCCTTTGACTGATTGCAAAGGCCGCAGAATGAGAAAATGTGCATGGCAGTGGGTAATTTTGTCCGCCTTTTATAGGGGGTAAGAAAAAAATATGTCTCAATATAACTTCCTATCCCTTATCATATTTGTACGTTAGGAACTGATCTCTTTTAAGTCTTTTAAAAAACATTTTAGTTTTTAGCCGGAGAGCCATTGGCCTTTATATATGTTTTATGTATCTTATCATTGGTATGTAACTTATGTAGCATCCTTTTTTAAAATAATTGATTTATCCTCGGACGTGCCCTGAATCTTGTAATGCTGCTCTATTTATTCAAGAAATGTTTTTATTATTTGTACTTTTATGGATGTGTTTAGTCGAATAAAATTACATGACTGACTGACTGAGTCAATGTTGAAGCTGAACACCCTTTAAGAGTCGAACCACAGGAGCATCTCCTTCTCTTTTGCAGGGTAAGGTGGAGTAAAAAATACTGGCCAAGTGATAGATTGGCTGATGTGAAAGGGTGTCATAACTTTGGGTAAGAAAGTTACCCGGATCATCATCAGATCTAATTTGCCTGAGAAGATAGTGTAGAGCGACTGCACTGAGAGTGAATGCAGTTTGTTTACGCAGGGCTCAGAGGTGATGGAAATCAGTCGCAGGGCTCAGAGGTGATGGAAATCAGTTAAACTGTTTTGATCAACATAAGTTCCAGTGGGCAGCTGTGGTTGAACTCAAAGAGCATGCACATAAAAAATGTCAGCACTAATATCAAGCCCCATTGTGGCACGGCAAACGGCTACAGAGAAAACATGTGGGTTAGACCATTGATAAAACACCTCTAAACATATGATTAGAAAGGGTTGATAAAACACAGAAACGGAGAAAGGACCAACAGATAACCCTTAACTGCACACTGTAAAGCTGTGCTGGGCCAATGATAAAGCAAACAATAACATATCCAAACGTTTGGCCTGCAAAAGGTCGGTATAACAATTGCAATAAAAGGCAACACATTTTTCCTTGTGCTCAGCACAGATGGACTTAGTCAAAGAGCATTGGATTGTGAGGATAACATCTACCACTGAAGCCGACATATCAAACTTGTTAAACTGCCGCTGCTCAATCGCCAAACCTAGAAGTGTAAATTGTGGGGATTTGGGTGCAGTACACTCCCCTGTTGCTGAAACAGGAGGTCCTCCCAAAGAGGTACCTAGATTGACTGGCACATGCTCAAGAACTCTGGGTACCACACCCTCCTCACCCAGGCTAGGATGATCACGATGACTCCAACCTATTCTATCCTGAGCTCCCTCAGAATTTGAGGCAGGACGGGTAGCGGAAGGAAAGTATACGGGATACCTGAGCCTCATTGCTGGCAGAACACATCTGCCGGTGACTTTCCTGGAGGACTCTCTAGCGCACAGTAGTCTTCAGAGTGTGTGTACTCAGTGGTGGCAAACAGATTTAACCAGGGCGTTCCCCACTAATCCAACATGTCTCTAACCTCCGGATGGAGATGCCATTGCTGATACACCAGTCATCTGCACCACTCATCTGCTCTGATCTTCAGAGACCCTGCTACAAGATAGCTTTCCTGATCCAGCCACCTCCAGAGACGTAGGGCCTCCTGGCACAGGATCCAAGATCCCACTCTGCCCTGCTTGTTGCAGTACCATATGGCAGATGTGTTATCTGTAAGAACCTGCACCATCCTCCTCTTAATGAATGGCAAGAAGGCCAAGGACATACAGATCGCCTTATGCCTCAGAAGACTGATATGGAGCTGGCCATCTTCTGGAGTCCAGAGGCCTCAGATCACCATAAGCCCCAAGTGACACACCCAACCCAGTAATGTTGAGTCTGTCACAGCCTTGAAGTTTAAATGAGGTGGGGAAAGTGCCTGGCCGCAGGTCAGTTTGGCACTTGTCTGCCCCCTAGAAGATCTTGAGCAGTCTCCTGTGTGATCCGGATAGGATCACAGTGGCAGCCCTGATGTCGGGACTACAGAAACTTGATGCTACATTGTAGAGCCTACATATGCCATCTGGTGAATGTTCTTGACTCTGCTGAGGAGGAAAGGCCTTTAATGCACTGGTGTCTAGGACAGGGTCAATGACAGGAATTTTCTGTTGGGGGCTCAGGTGGGTTATCTGACAACGTTTGCATTTCCATCAATGAGCCAGAGTTAGGTTACCATCTAAAGGTGGTCCAAATCTGACTGAGGCCAGCCCGCCTTGAGCAGCCAGTTGTCAAGATACAGGAACACATGTATGCCAGGCCTCTGAAGAAGAGTAGTGATCACTGTCATCACGTTTGTGAACACCCGAGAAGCTGAGATAAGGACAAAGGGGAGAACAGCAAATTGGAAGTGCTCCAACCACACAGTGAACCACTGATAACGCCCATGGAACTGCCGGGTGGTTATATGAAAGTATGCATCCTGAAGTCCAGTAACACTATCCAGACTCCTGGGGCCAGCCCAGAAAGAATTTGAGAAAGGGTGAGCATTTTGAACTTGTCTTTCCTCAGAAGGGCATCCAAGGTACCCGTAGAGGCCAACTAGGCCTGAGGCCTTCATCTGTCTTCGGTACAAGGAAGAAGGAATTCAAATCAGGCACCCACTCGATGCAACCTTTAGACAGAAGAAAGTTGACTTCTTTCAGCAAAGCTGCCAGATGGCCTGTTGTGCATTGCTCTGATGTTGGGGGAAGACAAGGTGGGGAGGAAATGACAGGCAATGCACAGCCCCTTTGAATGATCTGCAAGGCCCATCTATCCACTATAATAGATCACCAGTCAGGGAAGAAGTGGGAGGAAATGTTGTATCTTGCCTCCTGCCAGTTAAGTGTATAGGTGAGCTATCCCTGTTGGTGCAAATGCCCTTGGCCACAGCTCATATCCCTGCTACAAAATAATTGGGTCTAATCTTGCTCCACAGTGTGATAGGGCTGATGCTGCCTGTAAACCAGCACCATGGAATAGCCCCTATATTTTCTGTACTGTTGGTGGAACTACTTGGTGGGATAAGAGCCACAAGGATCGTGCTGTGGCTCAACTGTCCTTGAATTGTTCGAATGCCGAATCAGGTGTCTGGCCAAATAATCTGCCGCATCAAAGGACATATTGATTAAGGGCACTTGGACATTACCAAAAAAAGGTTGATTTCATCCGGGCATGCTTTCTCAGCACATCACTGATGCCAGTTGCTCTGCCTACGCAGTCTGTGGTGTCCAAGCCAGCAAGCAAGGCATACTTCACTGCGTCCTGACAGTCATGTATTGTTTGAGCCATTGAAACTCTGAGGTTTTCCTGGATGGCCAGCAATCTCTCACTGGCCATGCCCCATAAATCAAGTCACAATGCATTAAGGATGTTAAGGCTGGGGGGAGGAGCTTCGTGCGATTCCAAGATGGACGCGTGAGCTAAGGGCTCCCGAGACCCCTTCCGCCTCCCGCGACTATCCTGTTACTGATCCTGATTATGACGACGGGTACTTTTTATTGATGCCCTGCTGATGCCAGCGATCCTTTCCAAAATCGATTTGGCCGTCGGATACCGGACTTACTGCACCCTGAACTTTGAGGCCTACATCGTATGCCAGCCGGGGGCTTGAGTCCCCGAGGTACCCAGGTGGCAATTGAACAACAACGGCTGATAAGCCACGCCCTTTGCCCCTGGTGTACTTTCGGTTTCGTTTCTGCTCCTTGTTGAGAACGCCCAATTCCCGATCAGAGTTCCGATTCTGCTATCGCTGCCAGCCTTTTACTAATGCTGTGTCCCTGTCTACTCGCAGTTCCGAGCCTGCCACGACGAAGATCATTTTGACTGGATTCTGCAATTCCAGTTGGGGCTCCTTACACGTCATGATGGGCAGAACAGTCGTTGAGAGACGCGGCGCCAGAGGTTTGTCCAGAGGGGGGGTCACCCAGTCTCAGACCATTGATCGATTTACTCGACCGAGGGGATCCCCGGGCGGATCGAGTGGTGCCCTGGAGGAAGCTGGGGACGGTACTCCTGATGACGAGGAGCCAACACTGAAAGACGTTATGGGTGCTATTGCGAGTGTCCGATCCACCATGGGCCAGCAATATGAAACCCTGGCAGCTAAGATAGATACGGTGGCGATCGATGTCACCCTCATCAGAGCAGACCTTGGGAAAACCAACGAGCGTGACAAATCTCTCGACCTCAAGACCGCTAGTTTGACCACGGATGTCTCGGAACTCCAGACCACGGTCCGCCATCTTCGGACTACCTGTGACCTGTTTGCCAATCGGTTGGAAGATTTTGAGGGCCGTGCCAGGCGCAATAACGTTCGCATTGTGGGTGTCCCGGAGAATTCTGCCGACATGCCTGTTGATATCCTGGTGGAGGACCTTGTGCTCAAGCATCTGATACCGAAAGGCCTAAGTAAATTCTTCGCTGTGGAGCGGGCCCACCGTGTCCCGGGTGGCAAGCCAAAGACGGGAGCCGCTCCGCGGCCCATAATTGCTAGACTCTTCAATTTTCGTGATAGAGACGCTATCCTGCAAGCTTCCCGAACCAATGGGCCCACTAAATTTGAGAACGCTTCAATTAGTTTTTACCCGGACTTCACCCAGGCAGTGCAGAAGCAAAGGATGGGCTTTACGGGTGTGAAACGGCGCCTCAGGGACCTGGGACTAAAATATGCCATGCTCTTCCCGGCCCGTCTGAGAATCGAACATGCTGATCGTGCGCTTTTCTTTGACCGCCCTGAGGTGGTTAGTGACTGGTTGGACACTCTATCGACGCGACATGAAGGCCCGGAGGACACGAGAGGAGCTGAGGGAGGCGTGGAGGACCAGGAGCAGTGAGTCTACATCGGCGAACCAGGATCCGCTGCAGTGGTTTAGAGACTATCAGCCTGATTCATGTACGGGCCGTTTTGCGTGTCCCTAATAGCGATTAATAGCGACTCGCTATTGAGGAAACGCAAAACGGCATTCATGTACTTTTCGGGAAAAAAATAGCGACTCGCACGCGGGCGCTAAAGCCGTTAGCGACCTACAAAAAACGCAGAAAAATCGCTATTTCCGGCCACCTGCGATCGGGATTGCGACTCGCAATCCCGATCGCACGTGATTGCGACTCGCAATCCCGATCGCACGTGATTGCGACTCGCAATCCCGTGCGATCGGGATTGCGAGTCGCATTCTCGCGGGATCTGGAAAACGGGAAGACGCATTCCGAGCACCGTGATGACATCACAACCAGGAAGCAGCCAAATCCCACCCCCAAACACCACAGTGACGCTATCATTGGAGTGTTGACGACGGAAAGCTGCCGCTAAACCTCCGTTAGCGACTCCCGATTCTGCCGAAATTGCGACCGCCATGTCCGACGAACCTCTCCCTGGCCACAGCACCAGCGCTGGCCGCAAGCGCAAACTAAAGTTCTCCGAGCAGGAGCTGGAGAACCTTATAGAAGGGGTGGTGGCCAACCACGACCAGCTGTTTGGTGCCAACTCAAGGAGGGTCCCAGAGCAGGAGAAGCGGAGGATCTGGGTGGGGATTGCCTCCAGCGTCAACTCTGTGGGCGTTGCGGACAGGTCGTTGGAGGAGCTGAAAAAGCGGTGGTACGACCTCCGGGGGCGTGCCAAGGAGAGGGTGGCGGAGCGCCTTGGTGAGGCATCAGGCACCGGAGGTGGTGGACCGACTGTCCCACCCAACACCCCCCTGGAGGACCAGGTAGAGGACACCTTGGAGAGGGAGGCGTGTGTTGGCGTGACCCCTCTGGACTCCTCCCGCCCCACCCAAGACACCCAAG